>NC_089039.1:22967500-23567500 GCF_034140825.1 Oryza sativa Japonica Group
GAAATATCTCATCTAATTCTAGATTGCCATATTATGAGTCTGAGGGAGTACTGAACAATGCACTTCAGCGGCAGCCAATACGGATCAGACAAATTTATGTACAACGAAAGGAGAGTCTCGGTAGAACGACCAGGCATAATATGTACACACATGTCATGTTGCCATGCATATTCACACGCATATGGGACGCGGTTTTTCTGCACCTAGCCCATCTGCCGTTCGATCGTTTCCGTGATGCGTGCTGTATTTCTCCCTCGTGACGTTGTTTTTCCCCACCTGAGTTGTATATGTCCGAATCTTGATGCAAATCTGCGGTGGCGATTTCCCCGCGCGAGTCATGTACAAGCCAGGGTGGCTAACTGGCTATTTCTCCTCGAGCCCCGCGACGCCGTCGCCGACCTCGCCGCCGCCGCCGCCGTCGTCGAAGTACTCCTCCTTGACGTTGCCGGCGAGCATGAGGCAGAGGAGCCAGAAGAGTGACGCGTCGAGGTTGAGGAACGCCACTCCGCCGAGCACCCCGGTCTTGGCCGTCGGGCAGGCATACTCCGGGTCGACGCCGTGCACGTTCCGGACGCGGTGCATGGCCTCGCTCGCCGTCACCCACGCCGTCGTGGCTATCCCTGCCACCGTGATGCCTCTGCCACACGAGAAGAGGCTGATCTCAGCTCAGAACACGTACGGCGCGGCGAGAGTTAATGGAGTTCTTGATCGATCACGCGTTTCTTGATTGATTAATTACATGGCGAGATGGAAGAAGACGTAGAGGAGGGTGTAGTCGAAGAGGGCCTTCCTCGGGACGGGCTTGCCGTTGTAGGGGAAGAACACGGCGAGCGCGCCGACGCCGGCGCCGCACGCGGCGGCCACCGCCGAGAGCGCGCCCAGCGCCACCGTCGGGTCCGCCGGGAACTTGCACACCACCACGCCCCTGCCCCTGATCGGCGTCCCGTGCGGCGGCTGCACCGCCCATAGCTTCCCGTTTCAGCTCGCGTATTCGCCGGAGGAAAAAAAACGGAAAGCATCGGCGCGCGCGGCGGCGACATCGCCGGCGTTAATTACCTTGTTGAGCTCGCCGAGGATCGCGAGGAGGAAGGACAGCGCGCCGAAGAACGCGGTGGCCATGCCGAGCTGCGCGCTCTGGCTCACCGCCATGGCGTCGACGACCGGCCGGCCAACCGATGGATCCCCTCCCGCCTTGTCAATCGCCACCTTGACCTGCCACCGCCCGCCTCAATTGGAGACCCTGGGGATAATAATCAAACCATGTCCAAGTTAATTAGCACATCCATGGCATGGCAGAATTTTACACCAAACAATTCAAATCTTGCAGGAATCTGCAGAAAATTCCAGCATTCCAAACAAAGAAAATCGGTATCTGGGATGCCATTTGGATCGAAGCAATCCATGGTGTTGCAGAAAATGGTTCCAAATCAAATGGAGGTTTTGGGGAGAAACAAAGCGAATTAAACTCACGCAAGAAAGAAAAAAAGATGGGACGAGGAAGAAACGAGCCAAGAAAGGATGAACTCGATTAATTTTTGCCGCCTCTTTTGCTTCCCGTTTACCTCAATGAAATCATTTGCAATGTGGGGGTGAGAGCCTCCAACTGAGCGGGGTAACTTGGTGAACAGAGGGGAGAGCCAATAAATATAGGCCTCGATGCATGCCGTTTCCCAAATTTTTCCTCTGCATTTTGGTTTTGCCATATGTTGTGCTCTATACAGGGTGGAACATTTGGATATTTGGATATACAGGATATACTAATTCCAGCTGCTGTTGAAATCTGCAATATTTTTGCTGTTGGATTAATTAGCTGGATGTACCATGTATGAACATGGCCATTGTTAGCGGGGAAATGCATGCATAGTACTATTATTCAGTGTTCACAACTCTGATATCAGATAAAAACCGCTCTTTAATCTTGGATTAATTAGCTGGATGTACCATGTATGAACATGGCCATTGTTAGCGGGGAAATGCATGCATAGTACTGATATTCAATATTCACAACTCTGATACCGGATAAAAACAGCTCACGAGCGGTATCTTCGGATTTTACGGAAACCATTGATGAATCGAAAAAAATACCAATAAAACCAGGAAAAATCTTGCCAAAAAATTAAAACTTAGTTTGAAATATTTCTGAACTTGATAAAAAAACAAGTGGTTGGTGTTTTCAATTCGGTTCGGGAAATCCGGATTTTACGAAATACAAACCGGTTTTCATCGCTTTTTATAAACCCTGTTGCTATTGCATGCCAAGAATGGCAGATTGGTAACTTCTATTTTGACCACTTCTTCCTTTTTCTTTCTATCAAAGTTAGTAATGAACTCATCCAGTTTTTGTTTTTCGTTTGATCACATATAATGTCTGTAATGGTCTATCAGGGAACTGGACTCTTGCAACAATCAAGCCTGGACAATGACGGAGACAAAATAGTAAGCAATCAGATGTTTAGAGGACGATATGCTACTTTAGATTTTGGCAAGATGGTAATATTGCCAAAATTTTGGTATGATTTCTTATGTATTTACCAAGATTTAGCCACAAATTAAACGTAGATATTATTTTTTTTTACAATTTTGTCAAAAAATAGTATGGTTGAAAATAGTAGTAGTAGAGTAAACAACCCCTTACACTATCCTTGAGACTTGACAATGACCGAGACAAAATAATAAGGGAGCAATTATTTAGAGAACGATTATACCAGTTTATATATTTAAAACAAATGGAAGAGGATGAAGAATACAATAAGCAGTTAGATGTGCTATCGTTTTCTCAAGACCAAAAAAAACATCACTACCTTTTGCCGACAAAAAACGACTACCTTTTGCAAACAAAAAAAATTCCGTTGCCGGGACTCGAACCCGGGTCTTTCGGGTGAGAGCCGAGTATCCTAACCAGCTAGACTACAACGGAATAATGTTTTGAGAGGAGAAGTTTACATATGTAAACGAGTACATGACTAGCCCTATTACTACCTGGCCTACTAAACCAATCAAGCGGTTCATGTCCTTCGCCTCTTCCACAGTAAGGAGCACCTAGAACGTAAAGTCAGAAAAACATAGGTAAGTGATATAGAGGACTCATCCTCATGGGTCCGCTTGCTAGAAACACACGCTATCGGTACTAAACATATTTAGAACAAGACACGCTTTACATGCTATCCACTATCCGCTATATCAAGACCCTTTTGAAACATATTAAAATCATGGGGAAAATATTTTATTTATATTTCCAACATTGGCTGTGAACGGGATTTCATTGTAAACTTCATGTTTCGAGCATGCTTGCTGGTAGTTTTATGGTGTAGATCTTTATTTTTGGTGCTGGTGTAGCCACCACCAAAATTTACAATTCCAACAAAATCGATTGGTTTTCACAAAATTTCATGGTTTATAGGGGACTTCGAATGGTTTTTAAAACTAAACAATAAACCCTATTGAAATGGGTGGAACTCCTCGAGTTTTCTCACATAGTAGTATTGTGAACCCTTAGCCACTACATGCAAAACCCATGCTCGAGATTTCAAAGGGAGAGAGAAGGGGAGGGGGTGGTGGAATACTTCTAGAAATTAGTGTAACTAGAACTCACTTATGTGCTATCGTCACCAACTTATGATTATGTTTGGGGAGCTCAAGATTAAAAAAAAAGCAACTAGTGAGTTCGTGAGAATAACGTTGGGGTTTTTCCATTTCTGACTTATAGTTATTTATTTGTAATCTATAATTATTTTTATATATAATTTAGATGAGGATTTAAATTATCTGGAGAAACTAGAGATGCTATAGTTTATATGAAAGAAGTTACTCCATCCGCCCCATATAATATAGATCTAAAACCAGATTAGATATAACATAGTACCATAAATCTAAATATACCTCTTGTACTATGTTATGTCACATTCAATTCTAGATTTCTATATTATAGGCTACTCTCTCCGTACCATATGAGTGCCATTACAGCATATAAGCTTTGTACGCATAGTATAATTCTTTTTCTCCAATTACCTCCCATTTATTTTTTTTCCATTCTTACCCCCCTTAACTACAGATCCACTCTCAATCATTCACATTTAGTGAGAGATATTAAGGTCATTTTCTCTCCTTAATAATTTTTGCTTTGAACTATCAAAAACTCAAACAAACCGCGTCCCGTTTCATATCCATTACACTGCGGGAAATTCAGGCCCAAACAAACCCAGCACGAGCCGAAGCACAAGGACACAAGGTAAGAAGGCAGGAATAAGTTCACTTTAGGTCCTTCAACTTGACGTTGAGTTCAGTTTACATCCTGATACCGCAATGGCAGAGAAGTGGGGAGATGAGGAGGTAAAAATTAGTCACTACATGTGAGTCCTATTATATCTGGTATTGTGGTTTAGGGATGAATTTTTGACCAGTCAAAAAATCTAGGGACCTAAGAGTAAGTTTAATAGTATAGCCAGCTACAAGCTCCAAACCATCTATAATCAATTTAGGGTGTGTTTGAGGATAAGGGGATTGAGAAGATTGGGAAGATACGCAAAACGAGGTGAGCTATTAGCTCATGATTAATTGGGTATTAACTATTTTAAATTTAAAAAATGGATTAATATGATTTTTTAAAGCAACTTTCCTATAGAAAATTTTTGCAAAAAATGCACCGTTTAGTAGTTTGAGAAACGTACGTGCGGAAAACGAAACAAACAAATTCACTCTCTCACCCTCTCGAACGCTGCCTTAATAGCCAATTCATATAATAGATACTTATAAGGCCAGTCCCAACCCAAAACACTAAATATAGTTTCCATAAACTCTACATCATCAAGAAACTAGTACCAGACACTACCCTTTCAATGCAAACACCACTATTCCATACTTAAATTTAATGATACTTATCTCACATGATGTCTTGGATGTTGTGTACAAACTCTTGGTTTCCTTCTCTTTCCTTCTTTATTCACTTGTTACATTATTTTTTAATTCTAGGTGGCAGCTTATTTAATGCTATGGACATCATCCTAATCATTGAGCTGGGAATAGCCTAACATAGTACACAATTAATACCTAGTCCCACTTGTCATACGCACATGTATCTTGAAGTCCGTGCTTCAGCTGGCTACAAATCTATAGCCCGCTGCTCTTCTCTCTTATCTTTTAGAGCAGGTACAATGGCAGACTATTAGCCAACTATAAACATATTTTAATAAGATAAAAGATGAGAGAGAAAAGTAGCAGGCTACAGATCTGTAGCCAGCTGCAGCACGGATTTCAAAACGCAATATATGTATGACATGTGAGAACATATATTAATAGTATAGTAAGCAACTATTGTATAAATTGGCTATTAGATCGGCTATAGATAAATTAGAGCTAGTAGTGGATTATACTATTAAATTTGCTCTTATCTTTTTAAAATATGTTTATAGCTTATAGTCTATTGCTGTACCTGCTCTAAAGTGACCTTAGGACAGTCCCAACCCTCCACCTAGGATGGTGTTTATGGCATTAACTACATTGCTATGTAGGACTTTTAGCTTATGTGGCACTATATTAATTAAGAGAGAGAGAGAGTGAAGAGAGGAAGAAACTGAGTCTCATACAAGACACAGTTTCAACACGAGAACTTATGCACTAGACACTATCAAGTTTTTAATTGGGAGATAATAGTGTCTTCATAATAGATGAAGAATAAATATAATCGGTAGAGAAGAGAGATGATGAATTTATTAATGGACCACTTTAAAAAACCATGGGTTATAGAGTGTAGTTTCTATCGTAAAGTTTTATTGACATGGCACCATAAATACTACTTATAGATACTGTGGGTTGGTATTGTCCTTGTTCAAAGCAGGCAGACCACGGGCCCACGAAGCCACGCCGACCAAACCTCTGCAGAAACAGAGGAAGAGGCGAAAGAGCGGCTCGCCGCCCGACAAATCCCCTCCAGGCCTCCATCCACCTCCGCCTCGCGCCACCTGTGACCCCCTGCACGCCCCGTCACCCGTCACCTTGTCCACGCGCGGCGCGGCTACACTGCACCTGCACCTGCACCTGCACGCAGCACGCGCGCCTCTGCGCCCACCCATGGCTATAGCCAAGCTAGCCCACCCGCGCCCGCACGGCCGCACTCGCACCCACGGGAGAATTCCCGGCCGCGCGGCGCGCGAGCACCAATCTAAAATTGGCACGGCCTCTCCCTCCCCCTCCCCCCCGCATCCCGCGGCGTGTCCTCTCGCCTTCTGCCTTTCCTCCCTTAGCCAGTAGCCCAAATTTACACCGCGCCATTTCTTCATTGGCCTGGAACGACGACGACCACGTACGCCATGGCGCCCGGGGCCACGCTCCTCCTGCGGTGAGGGCACCCACCACCACCACCAGCAGCAGCAGCGGGCTACCTAGTTCGGATCAGGATGGCGGGGGACTACGTGGACGTGCCGCTGGGCGGCGGCGGGCAGAGCACGCTGCCGCCGGTGGCGCCGCTGAAGAAGCAGCCGTCGCGGCTGGCGTCCGGGATGAAGCGGCTGGCGTCCATGGTGCCCGACACGATGAAGCTGAAGCGGACGCACTCCAGCGCGCAGCCGGCGCTGCGCGGCCTGCGCTTCCTCGACAAGACGTCGGCGGGGAAGGACGGGTGGAAGAACGTCGAGAAGCGGTTCGACGAGATGAGCGCCGACGGACGCCTGCCCCAGGAGAGCTTCGCCAAATGCATCGGTGAGTGCTCCTGCACATGCCCCCATGGTGTTCTCCATCCTCCAAAGTGATTAGTGATTCACCACAGCATGAAAAGAGAGACGGTGAAATTGCATTGTTAGCAAGAACACATCGAAAATTGACAAGCTTTGTTTTCCCTGCAAAAAAAAAAGGGGAAAATGTTGTCAAAGCTTTTGTGCATGTGATGGAAAAAGGGGAACAGTTAGTAGATGAGAAATTGGTACAGATCATTCCTAGCTCGTATGTCGATGGTGTTTGTCCAAAATTTCAGCCATTTCAACTGTTTAAGCAGCCAGCCTCCTCCTGCCATCCATGCATACATGTTTGCAGCACTTCTTTGATAAAGTATACATAATCATTCCTATTCACAATTTTATTTTAACAAAAAACGGAGGAAAGAAAATTGGAAAATTTAAGAGGATATAATTGGTCGACCACGGGTTGCACAAAGTTCAGACTTTGGCCCCCCCAAATATAACTCGGAGACAATACTTACCACGTAGCAAGAATAGGATATACTTCCTCCGTTTCATAATGTAAGACTTTCAATCATTGCCCACATTCATATAGATGTTAATGAATCTAGACATATATATATGTGTATAGATTCATTAACATCTATATGAATATGGGCAATGCTAGAAAGTCTTACAATATGAAACGGAGGGAGTACTCGTGCTTACGACATTTTCTTTTAAAAGAAGTGTAGTCAGGTAAATAAATGACATCAGAATAGCAATAAATCCATCCTCTGTATATAAATTGAAGCTCTAAGCTTAGAATGCCTCTGCAACTTAAAGGTATGGCGGATTCTAAGGAGTTTGCAAGCGAGGTGTTTGTGGCATTGGCGAGAAGGAGGAGCATCAAACCAGAAGATGGGATAACAAAGGAACAGCTGAAAGAATTTTGGGAGGAGTTGACTGATCAGAACTTTGATTCACGACTACGAATATTCTTTGACATGTAAAGGTCTACCTTCCTTGTCTTCAATGGAAAAAACCTTATGACTTGCCCCTTGATGAGATTGCTTTGCAATCAGGTGTGACAAGAATGGTGATGGGCAGCTTACAGAGGACGAGGTCAAAGAGGTCAGTTCCCAATCATCTCTGAATTTACCTTTTTTCCACAAAGCTTGTGGAAATGATCTCAATAAGAATTTACCTTTCTCTTTCCATATGCAGGTTATTGTGTTGAGTGCCGCAGCAAACAAACTTGCCAAGTTGAAAAGCCATGCTGCAACCTACGCCTCACTGATCATGGAAGAGCTGGATCCTGATCATCGCGGTTACATTGAGGTACCAAGACATGAAATTATCTCCCTTTTTTTTGACAAACAGCAGCATACAGATATGCTTGTCTCAATGCAGATTTGGCAGCTGGAGACGCTACTCCGTGGTATGGTGACAGCCCAAGGGCCTCCAGAGAAGGTGAAGCTGGCTTCAGCAAGCCTTGCAAGGACAATGGTCCCTTCCAGTCACCGGAGTCCAATGCAGAGGCGTTTCAACAAGACTGTTGACTTCATCCATGAGAATTGGAAGAGGATATGGGTGCTCTCCTTGTGGGCGATCCTCAATATTGCATTATTCATGTACAAGTTTGTGCAGTACAGTAGGCGGGATGCATTTCAGGTGATGGGCTACTGTGTCTGCATAGCAAAGGGTGCTGCCGAAACACTCAAGCTGAACATGGCCGTTATACTCCTCCCGGTGTGCCGAAACACACTAACAAGGCTCCGATCAACAGCACTCAGCAAAGTCGTACCATTTGATGATAACATAAACTTCCACAAGGTACACGTGTGGAACTCTTTGCCATTTCCAGGATTACACAGCCTGACCTCTTTGTTCTGATCACCATATCAGGTTATCGCACTGACGATTGCAATTGGAGCGGCTACTCATACTCTTGCTCATGTAACCTGCGACTTCCCAAGATTGGTATCATGTCCAAGGGACAAGTTCGAGGCCACACTGGGGCCTTACTTCAACTATGTTCAACCAACATACTCATCGCTGGTTGCAAGCACTCCAGGGTGGACTGGCATCCTCATGATCTTGATAATGTCATTCTCGTTCACACTTGCGACACATTCGTTCAGGAGGAGCGTTGTGAAGCTTCCATCACCACTGCACCACCTTGCTGGTTTCAATGCCTTTTGGTACGCCCATCACCTACTGGTGATTGCATATATCCTCTTGGTGCTGCACTCCTACTTCATATTTCTCACCAAGCAGTGGTACAATCGAACGGTATTTCTCTGGCATATGTTTGGCACAACTATTTCTTTTGTGAATTCAGTGGTTGTGCATAATATTGACGCTTGTGTTTACAGACGTGGATGTTCTTGGCAGTTCCAGTCCTCTTTTACTCCTGCGAGAGAACTATCAGAAGAGTTCGTGAGAGCAGTTATGGGGTGACCGTCATCAAGGTAAGCAACATATTTCACATGAATTGCACGATGAGTATTTTCAATTTATTCTAGCTTCTAAGTGTACAAGAATACCATTAATTGACTATCAAATGTGCCATGCAGGCAGCAATTTACCCTGGAAATGTGCTCTCTATTCACATGAATAAACCATCAAGTTTCAAGTACAAAAGTGGGATGTATATGTTTGTAAAATGCCCAGATGTTTCGCCTTTTGAATGGTACCATCTGATCGTCTCTGTCCAAATGTCAGTGTTTATCCAGGCTATGGATTAATAGATTCTTCAATGCTTCCAGGCATCCCTTCTCCATAACTTCTGCACCTGGAGATGACTACTTGAGTGTTCATATCCGTACATTAGGTGACTGGACAACAGAACTTAGAAACCTATTTGGGAAGGTCAGTTGAGCAAACAGAAACAAAAAGAAAAGGAGAATAGTTCAGGCATAATGGGAGCTTATGCAGTATTTATATGCTAAATTAACAAAGTTGCTAAAGGGTTATGCTAATTCATGCAGGCTTGTGAGGCACAAGTAAGTTCCAAGAAGGCTACACTTGCACGACTTGAAACCACTATCATAGCAGATGGTCTGAAAGAGGAGACTTGGTAATTATGCCCTGTTTGTTTCATATTCTACATTCATCTACTTTTTGAAGGAATTTCTATACAATTGTTTCACTAATCTTCCTGACTTTGGTTCTCTTCATTTAGCTTTCCCAAAGTCTTTATAGATGGTCCTTTCGGCGCACCAGCTCAAAATTACAAGAAATATGACATTCTTTTGCTTATCGGGCTTGGAATTGGAGCAACGCCTTTCATCAGCATACTGAAGGATCTCCTGAACAACATAAAATCCAATGGAGTAAACTGCTTAACTATAGCAAATTCTTTCTTATACAGTAAACCAAGTGCATAATATCTAAAGTGAATTGGATTCAACAGGATGTGCAAAGCACGCATGATGCTGAGTTAGGCTGCACCTTTAAGAGCAATGGGCCAGGAAGAGCTTATTTCTACTGGGTCACCAGAGAGCAAGGTTCCTTTGAATGGTTTAAAGGCGTGATGAATGATGTTGCTGAAAGTGATCATGATGTACTACTCAGTCTAACTGCTTCAGTGCAACTTCCATGTTCTCTCCTTCAGATTAATAAATAGATACTAACATAATCACTCACTATACAGAATGTAATAGAGATGCACAATTACCTGACAAGCGTGTATGAAGAAGGAGATGCAAGATCAGCTCTGATTGCCATGGTCCAATCACTTCAACATGCCAAAAATGGTGTGGATATCGTCTCTGGCAGCAAGGTTTTTCCCACTTCTATCCTCCTGCAAAAATAAAAATAAAAACTAAATCACATGTGCAAAATTTGATTCAATATTTCTCGCTTTATGCAGATCCGGACACATTTTGCAAGGCCGAACTGGAGAAAGGTATTCTCAGATCTGGCCAATGCCCACCAGAACTCTCGTATAGGTCAGTTCTATGTGATAAATCTCAAGTGATGGTTCCTAGTTTACAGGATAGCAATGCTGAGATGTTTCATAAATCTGCAGGCGTTTTCTACTGTGGGTCTCCAACACTTACGAAAATGCTGAGGGATCTTTCACTAGAATTCAGCCAGACGACAACGACTCGGTTCCATTTCCACAAGGAGAACTTCTAAGACCAGACCAGGAAAAAAACACCAAAATAATCGCAGGCGCTCTTATATAGAACAAGAAATTTTAGCATCGGTTAGCAACTCTTTCTGTGTAAAGTTCCATCAAGAACTGGAACATTGGTGTACAAAGGTACGTGGGCATTAGTTAGTGCTGCTGCCGTTTATAGATGGAGGAAAAAGAAAGGCATGTATTTTCTGAGCAATTTGATTGTTTCTTAGAATGTACTAGAAACAACGTGCGGCTTTGCCGCGCCCAATTTAGATTAGGCCAATCTATTTTGTCAGTGGCCTTGTTTAGGATCAATGGTTTTTTTTCTTAACATATTGAACCAAAAACCTAAAGAAATAAATTAATAGACGTTGGGACTTGAGATCAGAAGAGGAAAATAAAATGTTCTTGAACAAGAGCAAGAAAAAGGACTCAGTAGAACCATTGGCAGGGGATTTATGTATTTGACAGGTGAGTATTAATTACACCATTGCTAACATGAAAAAAGAGTGAGAATCCCTTATGTGTCACTCCAAATTAACCGGTTCCTTTATATGCCCCTTCAAATTGTCTCTTCCTTTTTATGCCACCGGTTCAAGTTTGTCCTCCCTTTTATGCCATTGCCGTCACTCCACCGTCAGTTGACCGTTAACTTCATAGTAAAAAGACACATTTACCATTGAGAGTTGGTATATAACCAATGATAGGTATTTTAGTACTAATATATCTACTGGATACAACATATGAAAATTGATTTTGTTTTTCAATCACATGCAATTTTAGCCATCACTATCACAAACAAATTTTCAATACAAGTATGAAACATGCAGCTTTCCAACAATATTTTTATTACAAAGAGCATTTTCCACTTGTTCTGACAAAACTTTGTTCACTCAAAAAGGATTTAAAAAAAATTAGTTATGATTTTTTTGAAGTTTACACATTTTTTAGTTGAGATGGCATATTGGTCATTTATGAAAAAAAACTAATATTTGACTAACAGTCAACAAATGCTATAGTGCTGGGAGTAGCATAAAAGGATAGAAAAACTTGAACTAGTGGTGTATAAGGGAGAAGCCAATTTTGAGTGGCATATAAGAGAACTAACCAATTTCTAGTGGCATATAAGGGATTCTCTCAAAAAAGAAAGGAATGCCTTGAATGGATGCTTTGTCAGCGTTAAATTTTGCAATTCCAATTTGTTTTTCTTCCGCATTTTTGAAAAGAAAAAAATTATATATTAAAAGAATACACAAAAAACGCCTACTTCGATTGGTTAAATATTGCATCTAACTGTACAGGTATAATAAAAAGCAACCTTACAAAATCTTCATGGCAATGGTAGAAAAAATTCAAATGTCAAGTACTTCAGAGGTCAAATTAGACAGTACTTCAGTACCAGGCTAGGAAAATAATCAAAATTAAACATTTAATAATATGGTTCCTTATCAACTTGAGCATGATCACTGATCTTGTTGCCTAATAACATGATTGGTTTTTTTTTATTTCTTCAAAATAATGCCAGTTCAGTTTTAGAATTCAATGCTCAGTATTCAGTATCATGTCATTGCATGAATAGAAGAGTACGCAAAGAGACCATTGCCAAAATAAAAGAAAGTGCATGAAGCTACGATTAATCATGGTACTAATTCAACCATACTTGAGTTTCGACAGCACTACAATGTATGAGAAAGATCTCCATGGGCTATTTATTAGTTTACAAATTTATTAAAATTACAAAACGATGCATGAATTTCCAGCTTATTTTCCACTTGAGTGCTGAGAAAATGCAGAAACAATCTGTAATATAAAGTAACATAATAATGCTAACGACATAACAGTTCTAGTACCAATTTCTGCTCTCTGTAATATGAATTTAATTTAATTCTAATATCTAATTGTTCTCAGATATGACATAGTTTCTGGAATAAGCTTTATTCAGATCAATTGAAGGCTGCAAGACAATGAGTTCATCGACATCAGTTGAAAGTCGAATATGTGCGCACAAATTCTAAAGTCCAATGAACCAAAGTAATGAAAGTACTTGTCTTCATTTTATCCCTCCAGATGTCTATAAGAACTCTGGAAATCCTTTTTTTAAAATAACTTTCACTTCTTATTCTCTAAAGATCACGTTTTGAGTGCATTTCAGTTTACACAAAGAGCCTGAGGAATTGATTATTCGTTTAATAATTTGGTATAGCGTTTACCTCAAACATGAGCAGAATATGCTGGTGCCTCCTAATCCTCTTGTACCAGTAGATTCTTAGTAGATAAATGATTGCAAAGAAGCCTGGTCTTACGTGTTGCACATTGTAACTTATATATGCAGCTGAACTTTACCGTAGATAAACTTTACCGTTTCTTTTAATCTTTAATCTTGCACCAAGTAAGCAAGGATTCTCTCTCATTCATCTAAGTATCTAATCACCATATATGTTTTTGCAGTTCATGTCTACATAATTTTTATTTGTGTCATTTTTTTTTATTTGTGTCATTTTAAAATTGTACATGATAATTGGTCCAAATCAGTAAAAAACTCTTGATATGAATTGTATCCCCAACCTCATCTTACCACTTAAGGTTATCATGAGATAGCCCCATCTTGACGTTTGCTATTTTAAACTTCTGAAATTACATACAACAGATAGGCAATTTACCGATTTAAATTCAGATGGTTACAAAGAAACCCAAGAAACTGACAGAGACTACATTTTGGTCTAGGAGCATTCGCATGGCAACATATTAATAAGCATTATTAAACTCTCAGTGGTCACAGACAAACAACATGATGGATTCACATCATAGGTTCTACTAATCGTTGGCAGATGACATTGTTGAACTATTTTCCACTAATAAGCATTACAACGAACAGGCAGAGTGCAGCAGGGGATAGTAGTTTGCAATTCAGAGGGGTGAGACGGTGGATGACCTGGAATAGCCGATGGAGTAGGTGAGCCAACCTGGAGAAGTCAATGCTGCGATGTGGGCGGAGGCGGCGCCTCGGCTGCCGGTGGCGGAGAAAGTGGACGTTGCGGCTGATGAGGAACACGTGGAGAGCGGCGACGCACCAGAAAATCATGGGGGCGAGGCAGCGCCCTCGATTCAACGACCGCGTGCCGGCAGCAGGGCGGGCTGTTGGCTCGGGATCGGCAGCCGCCCGGTGACAGCGAGGCGACGGCCGCGGTGTGGAACGAGCGGAGATTGGAGCCTTGGCGGCGGATGGGAACGGGTGACGAACGAAGTATTTACTGGAGTATGGATACTCTACTCTTTTGCATTAAACTCCCTCGAAAGATTATATTTTACAACAAGATCCACCGCACGATATATCACCGTAGATGCGTGATCTGACGGCTGTGCGCGAGGGACCAAACCCATGAATCCAGTCATGCCACGTGGCCTCGCTAATTGCCCTCTGATTTGTACAGATTTCGATAGTACAGATTTGCAAGCAATGAGACTGCTTCTTAGAAGAAACGAGAGAATGAGATTTATTAGAATATTGTGCGTTTTTGAAATACTTAAGCCCTACTGGAGTTCAAGAATCTCCATAAGGCCGTTCGATTTCCACAAAAAAAAAACGAAAAAGAATTCCAGCATTCGCAAGGCTTACGTCTTGCTCTTGCATTCTCCAGGTAGGACCGTGGGAATAACAGAAAGTATCGGATTTCCATTTCATCCTAAGCAACCAGAAACTCAGGCCTGCCTGCCCATCCATCAGGTAATCGTCGACTCGTCGTAGCCTCTCAGGCTATCACAATCTTTTCCGAGCCACAGAGAGAGGCGCGAGGCCTGTGCGGCATTTCGCCGAGCAGATGGCGGTATGTGAACGCCGCGGCGGAAGAGGGTGATCGTACGATGATGGAGCGCGCGGGAAGGGAAGAAGATGGCTAATGGAGAGGAAGTAGAGGAAGGCTCACGGCTTTACCTTTGATGCCGCCGCCTTCGCCGGCGGTGGAGAGAAGCGGCCGGCCGCCCGCCGCTGACGCGAACGGCGAGAAGGAAGTTTGGACGGCGGCCATCAGGCTCAGCCACACGATCAAGTTTCCGCGGCCCAGATCGATCGAGTCGGCCCGAGTAACGGTTAAACGGAGGATTTTTTGCACGGAAGACCCTATACTAAAATAGTCCTACCGTTTGGGACCTCAAATCCCGGATCGCTACCAACGATAGCGATCCAAAATGGACAACTACCAGCCGACCGATCAGGATTGAACGCCTTAGATGGAGAGCTACGTCTACGAGAGGTGGAGGTTATTTTGCATGGAAGGCCCTGCACTATTGTACGATTTACTGCTTGATCCCCGGTTTTGAATCGTACAGAACCATACTCATTTTTTGGAAGGGTATTTTTTACCCGGCCTCTACATCTAACATGATATATGTAGCTTTTTTTAAATTAGAAACTTAACATATTAAATAGGGAAGATAGCCCTCAAATAATCCAATCTAAAATTTGTTTCTATGGAGATTTGAACACCTTGGATGTGTTGACGAAAAATCCACGCTTACTAACTCTGATGACTCTAGGACTTAAATTTTTTTGACATTAACAGTGCTACTCATATCACTACAACCACTAAGCTACTTACCCTACTCATGTACTGTATGTATATGTATACGTATATACACACTTACGTATGTATAGGTATATACGTATATGGTATACTCCCTCCATGTACTTTTGATAGTCATATTTCATCTTGACACACAGACCAAGGATAAGTAGTTTTACTTATCATTCATTTAAGCATGCTGCTAGTCATTCATCGTAAACAAGCGATTCATTAATATTACCTCCGTCTCAAAATAAGTGCAGCCATAAGTTTCCGCGCCCAACTTTGATCGTCCGTCTTATTTGAAATTTTTCTATAATTAGCATTTTTGTTGTTATAAGATGATAAAACATGAGTAGTACTTTACTCGTGACTTGTGTTTTTCAATTTTTTTAGAAAATTTTCAAATAAGACGAATGGTCAAAGTTGAACGTGGAAAATCATGGCTGCACTTATTTTGGGACGGGGGGAGTATTTACATTTCTCAAAACCCATGTAGCCAATCATATGTGTAAGAATGAAGAGTCATGCATTAAATTTGAGAAAATCATTAAGATGATAGGTTGTTGGATTGAAATAAAACTATCAAAAATAAAATTTTCGGTTTTGGAAAAGTAGGTAGAGCGAGTACTTTCCATGTACAGTAATCGATTTGCGGGCTTTCGTGGGCCCAGGCGACCAGATCGGCCGGCGGCGAGGGGGACCGCATCGCCGTGCTTCTCCGTCGCCGCCGCACCACTTCGCCGAAGCTGGAGGCGTTGGCCCCCGCGCGGTGGCGCCGGGGGAGGGCGACGGCGGCGGAACGCCGGCGAGAAGCGCGCCGCTGAGCCGTCGATCGAGGCGCCCCCGCGCAGCAGTAAGTACTACGCCCTGTGCGTTGCGGGAGGCGGGAGAACATGGCTGCGGCCGTGGAAGGCACCGGGCGTCGACGTCTGCTGCGCCAACCCCGGCGGCCGCATCCTTCTCCGGCGGGCCGGCGCACCGCGCGCCGCAGGCAGCCGGTTGGTGGGGAAAAGGTATACCGTATACCTGCTGCATGAAATCTCCTTTCCTCTAAGAGCCGAAAAATTCACTAAATTACACTACAGTTCTGAAATCTGTAGCAGCATTTGTACGGTAATGACATCGATGGCACTGACAAACAACATTTCAGATTTTCATCAGCTTATATCAGATTGCATAGTCTCTGAGGCGCACCAATGCTGACATTACAATCTACAAATCACTTTCTGATTTTTGATTTGCACGTTTGGCTGTCGTATGGTGACGGCATCAGGAGAAAGAGCACAATACCTACACTACACTTCACTTATACAACACTAAGTCACTAATCCTAGTACTTATACTGTGAAGTTCGTTTGACCGTCCCAACAAATATTGGAAAGACATCCACTCTTAAATATATATTTTTGTCCAGCAGAACATTCTTCCTAGAATAAATTATCTGAGACTAGCCACTTGGCAGTGGGGGATCCTGAATTGGGTGTCATGAACAAGCCTTGCATGATTTACCATTTGGTCACAGGGACCCCTTTTATGTTCTGATCATGCACATTATTATATTTGAATTTTAGGTGAATATTCCATGCATCTTTTACGTATGGTCTCTCCACTTCCGTTGAATACCGCAACACTTTCTGACCTTATTCTCAAATAAAACTTCATTCAGCCCTGTTTAAGCTTTAATTGGACCAATTGAAATGAAGAATTTCCAATTTCCGACAGAGATCTGTCGAGTGCACAAAGATTGTGTATCCTTATCGTGTCCACAATCAAGAACTAATAATTGTAATTGGTGAAGGGTTAGTAGGCCAGCTCCTAATTTTCTTATCAGAGTCAACATTAGCATCCACAGGCACTTTTGTTCATGCCATGTGTTCTTCCCTCACAATCTCCTTATGATTGATTTGTCCACGGGAGAATTGCCATCACTTCGGTTCTTGCTTCATTTCTTCTCTGGGTAATGGAATAAGGTGTGAGTGAAACACCTCACATGATGCCTTTCTTCTCCCTCCACTTGAGAAAGCAAATTGTTCCTGTAATTTGAAATCGGCCGGCTTGCTGAGTTGCTGACTGTGCTGGTAATTACCGGCAACATGCTTTGCTCCTAGCATTATTGATTATCTTGTTTTATTTTTTTTTTCCACATCACATAAATGAAACAGTGTTGGGAGTTAAATTTACTAGCACAGGAGCCAACTAATCTTGTACCAGGCACATTCATCAGAATTATATATATGCAGGCTTAGGCTACACAAAAGCTTGTACTAAACAGTACTACTAGTTAGACTTGTCATCATAGTGAAGTTAACAAAGTTATCACTTATCAGTGCATCGTACTTGGCATTAGCGGCCGACAGAGAATCCGCCAGCCACACTCCCCACCTCTAGGGGAGGGGAGTGACAGTCAAGTATCCCTTCATTCTCCCTCTACAATGCAGCTCATGCATAGCCTTTTGATGGAAAAGCAGAAATTCCAGAGAGGCAGCAAGAGCATACCATTTTGATTAGCTCACCACTGGCTCTCCTGGTTGCCCTAAAGTAAGAAGTAGTGTAGTACACTTTTGTAGTTTTGTTGCTAATCTATTCGGCTAATTCCTACTATATTGATTTTGGAATCTTGTGTTCTTTGGATTTACTTACCTTTGTATTCCTGCAAGGGTCAAGTGCTCAGGGGCGGATCTACAGTATAAGCGTCAGTGTCAAGCGACACCGATGACTTTCGGCAAAACCTATAACAAAACTGCTTATCCATATACTATAACACTATGTTCTAAGTATAATTAGCATACTATGACACCGACAGACACGTTATGACACCAACAAACTGATTTTCTGGATCCGCCACTGCAAGTGCTGACAGAGTTATTGCAGACTCGCAGTCCGTCTTCAGGTACATCTGAATTGTTTACCCATTACAAACATGCATCAGAGCTTTCGATATTTATTGCATCATGTACTGAAAATTTTCTATACATTAGCGTATGGTACATTCTATGACAAGTTTAAGTTGCTGATACAACAATAGAAGCATTGCAACTTTTCATGGAATCTCATGACTAGTGACAATAAGAAATATCTTAGGACTGTAGGGAGACGAGATAGCCGTATGCTAGTTGCAAGAGGCATCGGTTTCATTCATGCAACATTGGGCCGACTGTAAAAAGCTTACTCATTGCTCTTCTCATCATTGAGTCACAATGCTTGGATTCCCTCTTGACCGATCTTTTGATATCATGGCAACCTCTGGTGCTGCACCTTTGCCAGTTGCAAACAGTTTGGAGGGTAGTTCTTGGTCGTCCATTACTTCACTGAAGATTCCGAAATCCAACAAAATTCAGGCCGTTCTTCAGAAAGAAGCAAGCACTGCAGAGCTGAACTCTGCTTCATTGGGTGCTCTTCATGCCATTTTTAAAATTTCTTTATAGGCTACATATCTAGGACAACTCCTGCTTTATTCTTGATGATACTCATTTGCTGCATTTGAACGGTTTCAGATGGTCAAAAAGGAAGGCTGCTGAAGATTGGCTGCATTTGGGCTCTTAGGAATCGATATGTGCCTGCAGAAAGATCGGTCAAGATTATTCCTCACGGTTAATGCTGCACTGGCTGTTCATTTGGTTAAATTTTGCTTGATAGCAGTAGGATGTTTAGAGCTGCCAGCTTCAGGCTTCCGTAGTGCCGTGTTCAAGAAATCAGTGTGTTGATTCTATGACTGAAATAGTTTGCAAGACATGGATAGTATATAGAGAAAATGTCGCTGCTTTTGCCAATCGCATCATCAAGGCAGCAAAGCTATTCCACTATCTTGATTCTATGACAGTTGAAAGAGATATAAGCATCTACGTAACTTAAACCGTGTTATTCCAGACAGTGTAAGCACCAAGATCTCCGATGGCCAAACCGGCCGTGTGACCGTATTCGTACCAAATAAAAACAGAATTACTTTTTCCTCGAAGAATTCGTATTGGTAGATTAAGATAGTAATAAATATACAATTTCAGGATCTACTTTGGTGGATGTTATTTTCGATGTTCCCCTTCTCTGGGTTTGGTGTTTGTACTTTTATTTTTCTAAATGAAGTTAGGCAGCTTCTGCCTTTGTTTTTCAAAAAATAAATTTTACGGTCCATGTGAAAGTACCGAGAAGTTAAATATCAGAATCTACGACATACTCCCTCCATCTAAATAAAGACAAACTCGGGCTATATATCTAAACATGATGTAGCAAGGATTTGTTTTTTTTAGACAGAGGAAGTATATAGCACTCTCAAGATGGAGATGGCCAGGTGCATCTCCCATCTCCAGGATGACAATCGACAAGATCAAACCTCCCTAGAAAACCATAGTGGCAAATCTGCAGAAAAATGAGGTGCCACACTGATTGAGCCAAGCCAAGGTTGCCATGTCAAAGCACTCCTATTGGTAATCACAGATGTCTACAAATTCAGAATTAGGGACGTATAGCACTTGCAAGAAGAAAGATATCTACCTGCCTCGCCTGTGTTACTGCTATCAGAGACAGTCAGACGGTGACCGGCACCTTGTAACTTGTTTAGAAAAGAATAATGATAAGGAAATATCCCCTTTCAGACATCTCATTGGTTAAATTTTTAATTTTTAATTGTTTGGAAATTTTTTTAAATTTTAGATTGTTTGGATTCTCCTGATCGGTTGAAAATGCTTGGACTCCTATTCTGTGTTCACAACTGCTTACATTGTGGATAAAAATTTAAGTCTTAAAAATGCTTATATTTGAGAACATGGAGTACCAATGAAAGGCAATTTGCCATATGTAACAAGACAGGAAATTTCCGGCAGGCAGGTACACACACCCCTTGGCTGATTGGCTCAGTGAGCTCCTGGGGTCAGCTACTTGCCATTGCCACTTTGGCAGTGAAAAAAAAAACAGAGAGAGAAGAGATTAAGCAAGCATGCCACGCACTAACCACAGGGGCGACCAACATGAGCCGCCACTAACGAGCAAATTGGGAGCAAGACAAAAGTTGCAGCACTCAAGACTTTCTTCAAATTTCAGGTGTGACAAAGCAAAACCATGGCCAAACTTCTATCGGAGAAAGATATCAAAGTAGTACTAAATGCCTACTAAATTGCTAATCCTGACCACACAAAAACAACAAGCTGGTTTTTCTTGGCTTGGTTCACGAGAGGGTCTATTTCTTTTCCCTTTTTTTACCCTTCTCTTTTCTTAGCTTCTATAACTAATTTAAGGCGAAGTTACACTACGGCGACAAGAAGGTCAGCGACGCCACTCCGACCACCGCACTGTCCACGGCAGCCGCCGCTCGGTTGCCTCCCCCCGCCTTCCTTGCACCTGGCAGCGCCAATCAGCTGCTGCCGGCGTGTGTGGCCGGACAGGTCAGATCAGCTCAGGGTCAGGTCCCTGAGCACATGTCAGCGATGCTGGCCCACAGCACAGCTCGTAGTCCTCGTCGTCGCCGTCGACGGCGACGTCGAAACCAAGCTGCTGCTTCTGCTGCTGGTGCTGCCAATTGGCCGCGCCAGCTGGCGTTCCCCACCACTGGCTCTGGCTCTGGTTGTCGTAGCAATTGCTGCTGATACTGTTGGTGAGGCCGCTGTAGGCGCAGTATCCATAGCCATTGCCGTACACCTCGGTGTCCAGGCCGGCCACCGCATCGGCCTCGGCATCGGCCTCGGTTTCGGCGTTCCTCGCGAAGCGGCCCTGCACCCTTGGCCTGCTATCTGCCAGCGTCTTCCTGCAGGCATACTGGAAACGGCCAGGGGATGATGATGATGATGAGCTACAGTAGCTGCCATGGTCAATTGCTTGCAAGGGAAATGGAAATGCGGTTTTGTAGGCCAGTACAGTGATCTTCTTGTGGAAGTTCCTCTGTTGGCGCTTGACGCGGTACCTCTCGATCCTCTCCTTGCGTTCCTCGGCGCTGTAACGGCCCACCTTCTGCGAAAACGGGCCGCCGACCTCCTGGATGCAGATGTCACCTGAAAACGGCGGCGGTGGCGGTGGCGATGGCGGTACATTCATCGCCTGTTGTGCATCAGCATAGGGTTAAGAAAGTGAATTTACCAAAAGTGTTTGTTAATGGCTACAATTCCAGCTTGAGATTTGGGTTGGGGTTACATTACCTGCAGGTCGCCGGTGCTGAAGACACGGCGCAGGGTCCCGGAGCTGAACTCCAAGAGATCGCCGGAGGATGATGAAGTGGAGGAAGAAACAGGTGGGAGGGGCTGCAATTGGCAAGCTGGAGCAGACGAGTAAGAGAATGCGGCATTACTGTTGAGGAGGTCAGACAACCGGTGGTGAAGGAGGGAGTGCGAGCTGGTGCTCCTGTGGATGTAGAAGGAAGGGAGGGAAGAGTAGTAGGAGGGAGGCGGCGCCGAGCCCGCAACATTGGGAAGAGAGAACATGCTGCCCTTGTCGTCGACGAAACCGCCGCCGCTGCCAGGAATTTCAGTTGGAGCTGTGGGCAGAGCCGAAGAGAAGCTCAGTGCATGGTGCATGGAGGAGTCACTGTAGGTTGGTGGCGACGAGGAAGAAGAAGGATGGAACATGGCTTTTGAACTGTGGATCCCTTTGATGTGTTGGGAGGCTTATTGCAAGTGAAGGGGATTGGTATAAAAAGACAAAGTTAAGTGTGTGCAGTGTATACTATGCACCAAAGGCAGTAGGGCCACTCATTTTAACAAGGGCATAAAATTCCTAACATTACAGCTCTAAGCTAATAACAGCCAACAATCATCAAGTCAAAAGGATTATCAGATGCATGAATAAAAGATCATCATGTCTAAATAGAAGATATACCATGTCATGTACACCTAAAATGATCATTTAGGTGTACACCTAAATGATCATTTAGATGCAATTGTACTCATGTCTAAATGATCTTTTTTGGGGGGAGTACGCATAAGACTTGCATATCTTTGTATTAAGATGGTATATCTTCTATTTAGATATGATAATCTTTTATTCATGCATCTGATAAATTGAAAAATGATCATTTTTCAAAGATAATACAACTTGAAAAATGATCATTTAGGTGTACATGTCTAAAAAGATCATCATATCTAAAAAAGATCATTTAGACATGTACACCTAAATGATCATTTTTCAAGTTGTTACACTAGATCGCACCCACCTACCAAGTTTATATACCGTGGACGCAATTTACTCTAAAATAAAATATGTATGTGTTACTGTGTGCTCCAAGTAAACAATATCAGGCCTATTTGATAATCAAATTTGCCATTGAGAATCACTATCATGTTTGCTCATCTACTGTTGAGCTGTATGGCAAGGCAAAGTTGTCCCCCTTTCTATATAGCTAAGACATTGGAAATGTAGTTGAAAAAAAGGACATTGGAAACGAGAATATTTTCCAACAAAGCAAAAGATGTTCAAAATCTAGCTGCTTTGATAAAAGACTAAGAAGCATGCTGAATTTAAGAGTTGAAGAATGAACAGGTGTCAGACCCATAGCTAAGGAATATGCTCCAACCATACATGTATTAAGAAAAGGAAAAGGTGCCATCAATCCTTCTGTATTAAGAGATGAACGAAGGTACAGAAAACCATCTGCTACTGCTATTTTTGTACGTGGACCTACCGCGAGCATGTATATACCGGTGATCTTACCAGGAATGGTAGTTTTGAAATCTTCAATCAAATCACAAGCTCACAGCAGTCACAGCCTGAACTTGTCCCTCCCTGATACACATGAGAAATAAGAAGCTCCTACCTTTTTCTAAGAAACCTACTTAAAGAATTCCATAGCACATTTTCAAGAACTAGGAAACAGTGGACTTCAATTATTTTATTTATGTATTGCACTGCACATATTTTTTTAAAAAAATAAAAGAGTTCAGTGAGCCAATTATGAACAGAATTTGGGACAGTAACAAGCAACAGGTTTCAAATATAAATGCACAGCTCACATATACTTTGGTCCACGAGAATCACCAAGGCAACAGGACTAGCAACTAACATATGGAGAAGGGATAGAAAGGTGTAGAAGACATACTGTAGTTGATATCCGTATACTGCTTGCTACAAGGAAACTCAAGCCCGCCTTTCTCAACTTCCAAAGGTTTCAATTTTAATCCTTAAACAGAGTCTAGAGGTTTCCCAGCAGTCCTATCTTTGATTCTGTACAATGAGATCCTGGTTCTGTAGCCAACATGAAAGCATCACTATTGCAGCAATTTGCAAGAGTTCCATCTAAGGTTGGTGTCATTTTCAGATATCTGTAGAACTATCCATAATTAGATATTTGACTATAAGAAAGTAAGAAACAGGAACTTACCACAATACCACTCCAAGGATCAGAAGAGCTTTGAGAAAGCTGGTGAGCAGACTGGAAAACTAAACAGTTCCCCCATAAAGCAAAGTAGCACACTATGCATGGAACTAGAAACAGTGAGTGTATTGTGGATAGAAAAGGATTGGTCACATCTGATAATTGACAGCCCATTTGTCTCCTCCTAGAAAATCTTACTGTTCATAGACAAGTGAACGGCCAAGGTAGTTTTAACTTCATACAATGCATTTTGTATCATTAATATCAGACATACCTGATCAAATCCACCCAAGGTAAGACCAAAGACCTAAGACTTGCAGTAAAACTATTAAGAGACAAGAGCATCTAATGAAACAAACAGCGTCCACCATTATTCCATGAAAAAAAAGGTGCTACAGAAGAAACTAAATAGAATTTCAGTAGCACAAGAAACTTACAGTTTCCTTTTTGTGATGTTAACATGTCAAAATATGAAATTTATATTGAATCATGACATGAACCATACTGTCAAATACAATAAGTCAATGGACACTATTGTCAGGCAACCTGCCACTAGTTGAATCATGCATGCAAGAAAGGAATTGCTACCCAAGATTTGACAAATGAACCATTTTGCTTGGTACCATGCAAAAAATCATAAAGTTCGAAGAAAAAAAAACATGTGAGAAAGGCGTGTGGGCCTGGGACCACACATCATTTTCACATGCAAGCCCTCGTTTCATTCTCACATGCAATAGTATTTTCCAATTCACACATGTTTGAGATTGCACTTACCTATGTTTTCTTAAATTGGAAGGATATTGTGCATATCAGCAATTCTAAGTTCTACAAGTTTGTGCACAGCAAGAAATTTCATTTGATCTGAATTTCCATTCATTTGCCACATGCCCACAATACACAGACTAATTTCATAGTTTCCTAAACATGGCTAGAAGATTAACAATGTCATTAACTCATGATATGATACACTTGGGATATAGCAAAATAGTTGTACCACTATTTTATATAGGCATTATCAACTTGACCTCAATTTGGCAATTGAAGGCACTAGAATAAGCACAGGTTCTCCCAGTAACAGGAGAATTATAATGAATTTAACATGATACATTTCCATCAGGTTTGGTTCTGGCAGTAAGGTCAGATAAGCAAGCTAACAATGCAGAAATGAGCGGACAGGGTGAACCAAATTTATATTAAGAGATGCAGGGTTCTTTACATTTAAGGTCTATGAGAAACTGCATATACCACAAATCAATTGACAGGTACACTGAGCTCTGTTCTGTATTAATTGACAAAAGAAAGTTGATGATCCAACCATTCTCATCTACGACCAGCCCTTGAGCCACTGTGATGCTTATGCACCCCAGGACCCATGCATGAAAAGAGTGATGGTTTCTTTGGCTTCGTGCCGAACAGGAAAGTTCTAAGGGGAACTCCAGCTTTCGTTGACAGGTTACGGAAGTTTTGCTGAGCTCGGTTGCTTCTTGCTATAGATAATTCAAGATTTTCTCGGAGCTTCAAGAGCACCCTGCCAACCTCCACTTGGAGACCTCTTACATGGTCCAGCCCAGCTTCTAGCTCTTTAGCGACTTTGTTATTCTCTTGTTTCATATTAAGCACCTCTCCTTGGAGTTTTGCAGCTTGGAAAGGGGTGAAGTGAACTTCATCGCTTTTATCCAGAGTTGCGATCTTTGATATCTCCTCTTGTATGCCACAGAGTGATGAGAACCTGTTCTCTAGTTCTCCTTTTAATAGCACATTTTTTTCTATCCAAACTTGAAGATCTGTGTTCAAATCCCGGAATTTTTTTTCTAGAACAGCTGACTCCAGCTTTGCTACCTGATAACTGATAGGAACTCCATCTGCACCACACTGTGCCTGTGCATCAATCAATTTATCCATCTCAGTTTTTAGCTTGTCAAATGATGTTTGGAAATTCCGTATTTGATGATATGATGTGCTAAACCTCAACCAAAACCCCAAGTTATTCTCCAACACCCTGTCAATCTCTGCTCTAAATTTTTCCTCGGAAATTGACGAAGCAAGTTGCTCTTCAACTTGGCATTGCTTCATGTACTCCTCTATTTCTGCAATCTCTTTGTCTTCGGTGACAGGAGTGGTGCTTATTTTGGAAGTTTCTTCAGACTTGTCCACATTCTCAGGAGCAGGGGCATTCATCTTTCTCTGCAAAGAACTTAGCATGCGCCGAAGAGAGTGAATCTCCTCATCTTTCATTGCATTGGCACTCTTCAGATCCTTCAGCTCTGACATTGACCTTGAATGGTACTCTTGATTTGTCTTCTCAATTTCTGACAGCTTTTGCTCTGTACCCTTGTAGCTCTGAAGGACAGATGCATACCCCTCTAATAAAATCTTGTCCTCACCATCAGATCCATTTGTGTCAGGATGTTGCTGCACCAAAGGACCCTCGGAGCCTTTATCTTGTTTCTCCACTTCATTCTTTGAACCATCTATTGAGTCGGATGTTTGTTTCTTGGCATACTGACTTGTTACCTCTGAATCTTCTTCTTGACAACTTGACTCTTGGGATGAATTCATGAAACCACTGTTTTGGGGCTCAGGTTCATGTAATTTTTCTACAAATTCAGCAAGTTCACTGCAGGCTGCATTCATTTCTTTATGAATATTCTGTGTCCCATTTTGTATGGAGTTTCCAAGATGTTGGACTGCTTGCAAAACCTCTTCAACTTGCTTCAATCTGTCTACCAGCTTACTGGAATCAGCAACCAAAGCCGACTTCTCTTCCTCCAAGGCTTGCAGGCACTTGTGAAGGTCGTCTATCTCAGTCTTCATTCTATTGATCTGAGCATTCTGTGAAGTGGTAGCAAGCTCTAGGTCGATTACCTTCTCCACAAGTCGGTCAACCTTATCTGCTAAATCAGTGACCGATACCCCTGGGTGCAATTCAATTAGTTCTTTGACCTTTTGGCATACTTCCTGCAGGTCAAACCTGATCTCATTCTGAACAGAATCATCAACATCCCCAGATGGCATTGCATGGATGTATTCTTTGTCACTGTTATCAGGTTCATCATTTTGCGTATGAGGCTGCCCACACTCAGCTTTGAAGGTATCAAGCTTCTTCTTTGCTTCAATGAATCGTTTAAACTCAGTTCTTGCCTCTTCAGATGATCTACGTTGCTGGTCCTGTAAATTAACCAATGTATCCTCGCAAGACACAATGGCTCGTGCAGCCATCAATGCCCGGGCTTCATTGTCTTCAATGGCCGCGCCAGTGCTAAAAGCATCCTGCAAGCTGCAAACTTCATCCTGCAACTCCACCACCTGCTTCTCAATGTCCAGATACCTGCCCAGCGCGCTGTCATAAGAGGTCTTCAAGAACTCCTTCTCAGTCTGCAGCACCAGGATTTGCTTTTGCAGCTTGTCGATCTCCTCCTGTGCATTTTCCTTGTTCATGTGGGAGGTGATCCTCCGGTGCATCTGGGTCCTCTTCGGGACCGGGCTGGTTCCCCGGCTAGCGCCGCGTGACCCCATTGGCAAACCTTCCAGCGCAGGAAATTTGAAGTTGCTGAGATCGATCCCGGATATCGCCTTCTGGAATCCTTCCCCATCGGCATCTTGCATGGAGAATTGGATCTGGTCCGGGAACGCTGTGGCAATGGTGTGGTTGGCCTTGTGCAGCTCGCTGGATATCCGGTCATAGCGGTCAGCCAGCGCCTGGTAGGACCTGAACATCTCCTCGACGTGGTTGATGAGCTCGGGCCGGCTCTTGAAGTAGAGCTCCGCCTTCTTGCCGAACGAGTCGCCGTCCGCTCCGATGAGGTTGAGCATGGCCTTCACCCTGTCCTCCATCTCTGCATACACACACACAGAGAGAAACAAATTAACCCAAACACGGCACCGTCACCAACATGACCGGAAGATTCTGCAAACGCGCATTTCGCCGAACATGCGGGGGGTGAACGAGACGAGTACCGTGGAGGGTGGTGTCGAGCCACTTGGACTGGGTGGTGCGGATGTGCGACGCCCACCACCAGGAGTAGGCGTTGCTCGCCGCGCGCTGAAGCATAGCCGGCCGGGGTCACGCCGCGCCGCGCCGCGACCGCCCGACCCCCCCTCCTTCTACTGCTACTACTACTACCACCACCACCCGCTCTCTCGGCGAGGCGTGCCGCGCGACGCGACGCGACGGACGTGGGGTGGTGGCTCCCGCGGCGCGCCCGTACGGCACGAGGCGAGGGTTGCGGTGGTGGCGAGACGGCGAGGCGGCCGGAGGAGAGAAGGGGCGAGGTTGGGGTATTGGTGGTGGTGGTGATGGCATCGCGAAATAGGAGGCGTGGGCATGGTTAAGCCGGCGGGCGGCTGGGCGCGACGCGCGCGGGGGGCGGATGGGCGGGTGGGGGAGGATGGATGGACGCTCGCGCGAGAGAGGCGGAAATTACACCGGCTTTAACGCGCGGGCGGTCGCGGGGGCGTCGGCTACCGTGGCGGCCGGAGGGCGATGCCGCGATGGCCATGGCAGCCGCGCCCGCGAGCGAGGGAGGAGGCGGGGCGCGCGGCTTACGGTGGATTTCCCTCTTTTTGCGCGGGGCGAGGCGTACGGTGGGGTGGTGCGGTGGCCGGGGCAGGTGGCGCGGTGGCAGGGCTACAGCTAGCGCGGTGGTGGTGGGCTCGATTTGGTGTTTGCTAATGGGAATAAGTCCACTTTGACTCCCTCAACTATAGCTTCACCCCTCAGCTATTAAAACTAGAGCAATTTGACTCTCTCAACGGTTTTGAAGGCCGATTTCGCTGACGTGGTGCAACCTGCTGAGTCATATAGTGTGGACTTGCACGTTAGTGTCGCATACTATTTCTTTTTTATTACTCCCCTCTCCGCTCCAACTTATCCAATGCACTAGGCAGACGGGCGCACGGCAACGAAGACGACAAGCTTGAGCGGGATGAGGGGAGGCGGCGGTAGACGGCTTCGGCGGGCTAGGAGCTAGCCACCGGTGTGGCCCAAGGCAGAGCGTCGACGACGTGGGCTCGAGTCAGAGCGGCCACGCGCAGCGCGCTTCAACATGGAGCGGCCAAGAAGGAGGAAGATGATAGCGCGCCCCCGCCAGCTCCTCCTCTCCCTCATTTCCACCTTCTACAAGCTACCCTAGCGAAGGAGGTGGTGCGCGGAAGAGATGGTCGCGGATCTGGATGTTGATGAGCACTGCTGCTCCTCCGCGGATCTGGATCAGTGCTTATTCTATCATATTACTGTTAGCTGATTGGTTTCTACTGGATATTACTATTGTTTTATTGCATAACCATTAGTCGATTGTGTCGACGAGTGGTACCCGTAGACCAGATATAGAGGGTATTGGGGTACGTTGGTACAAGGATCTACGTAATACGACACAAACAGACAAAAGACGAGGATTATACTGGTTCAGGCCCCTTGGTAGGTAATAGCCCTAATCCAGTTGATGTGGGATTATATGGTGGAAAACACAGGTTACAAAGGGAACAATGGAACTTGACGGATCCGGCGAGATCGTGGTCGAGTTGGTTCGACTAGATCCCCGGCGATTTGGCTCCTTGCAAGCTCCGACTTCGTAGGCTGTGAGGGTTGTGTTGGCTCTGAGATTCGATGCCTCAGGTCCTCCTCGGGGGGTCCCTTTTATATCGCAAGTCAGGCGGTTTCCAAGTAGAACTCGGAGATAGCAGACCCTATACGATACATTGATGACACAGTCTTGTCCGAGTAAGACTCTTCCCATCTGTAGACTTCGTGAAGGATTTCCTTAGTGTACGCGGAAAGTATCCGTATGCGCGTGGGTATGCCATACCGATATGTAACGTATATCGAAGGGTAAAGGGTATGCCTAACCCGTAACCCTGACAGTAGCCCCCGACTTCTGCTTAAATGAACTCGTGTAACCATTCGCGACTTGTCGTGTCGAGACTGTTGTCATTCCCGGTGTGAGGACCATAGAGACAGGACGTAGTCGAGAACACCGTGTGAAGCCCAACGGTCACGAGTGAATTTAAACTGAAGTCCAAAAAACTGCCGCACGTAACGGACCCAGAAATCTCCGGCGGGCATCTCTCCCCTTTCCTTGGAATTCGCACAGTCGTAAGTGCGTCTATTTAAAGGAATTTTGGGGATCCATTTTGAAGTCCGCCTATTGTGAAGAAAACATCCCACCTGTAAGCGCTCTTCGTCTTCTCCGTTGCCACAAGAAACCCTAGTTCATCGATCTGAGCCCTTTCTCCGGCGATCTCTGATCAGCGATGGATCTCGGCAAATCATCCTCCACCAGTGCGTCGCTGAAGAAGCTTCAGGAAGACAGCGCCCTTCCCGGTCGCGGAACCATGGAAAGGGAAGCAGGAGGTACTAATCCCCAGCCCATCTTAGGTCGCATGGTTGCGATCGAAGACTATATTCTCTGCGGTTTTCTCCCCCCGCCTTCTGAATTTCTTCTCTTGGTTTTGAACTTCTACGGTCTTTCTCTTTTCCATTTGAACCCCAACTCTATCGCCTTTCTTAGCATCTTTTCTCATCTTTGTGAGGCCTACATTGGGGTAGAGCCCTTTATTGATCTCTTTCGGTTCTACTACGAGCTGCGTTGGATGGAGTCCAACAGGGTGTCTGGTTGCGTCGGGTTCCGACTTCGAGATGGCCTGAAGTCGCGTTATATCCCCTTCCAGTGCCCTTCTTCTCGCAGCAAATGGCGGACTAGGTGGTTCTACCTTCAGATCAAAGATTCGGACCCTGTCTTCGTTGTTCCCAAAGAACAACCGGACAAGATTTCGTCTTGGACCGCAAAGCCCCCTTTGACCCCCTCTCTCTAGTCGTTTATCGACATTATCGACGATCTCCGAGTACGAGGCTTGTCGGGGTATGAAGTCGCTGCAGACTTCGTTGGTAGGCGGATCCAGCCGCTCCAGGCTCGGGCCCATCCAGCCTTTGATTATTCCAGACCGTAGGACGCGACTCGGGTTTCTCCTCGGGGTATCTTTCTCGCATTTATCCTGACATGCTCATGTTCGCGTTCCTCTTGATTTATCAAAATTTGGTCTCGATTCACAGGTCTGAACAGCGAAGCCGTGGAACGTCGTGTTGGCCAGGTGATGATCAGTGGTCCGACAACGGCGAGTACCATCCCCGTTCCCCTTTGTGAGAAAGGGGCGGCCGAACGTGATGTTGCCATCAATGTAAGTGTACTCCAAAGGCATTCTGCATTTTCCTTTCGATATCACATTGTGACTTGATTAAGCGTAGGCCCTTCCTCTGACTGACATCATCGGGCCGCTCGCGGACCATCAGGTGGCGGCGTCTCTGAAAGAGAAGGTCGCCAAGGAGGCGTCTGATGCTGCTGCTGCTACTACAAGTGGTGGCAATGTTCCGACAAAGGGGAGGAAGTTCTCCTCTGTGAGCGGACATCATCGCAAGGCATCAACCCCCTCGGTAAGCTATCCTGTCGTCAGATCGTACAGCCAGAAGAATTTCGCCTTACTTCGCATCGACCGTTTTTCAGGCCTCGGACACATCTCCCCGGCCTCCACGACGACAACGCCTTGTGACGGTTGGCGAAAAGTAAGTAGACGAACTTAAGTTTTCGTGATTTTATTCGAGTGTTGTCTGAACCATGGCCGTCTCACAGGGCGGCGCGGGTGAAGGCTGCGCAAAACGAGTCCGGAGGGACCTCTGGCGCGTCGCCCGCTGCGGCCTCGTCGAATGTCGTGCTCGCACCCGGGGGCCGCGAGGTGACACCAAGCGGCCCAGTCAGCGATCCCGCGGCTGGCCGTGGTCCACCGGCTACCGTCCTCACCTGGGAGGAGCTCCAGGTCGAGATGGGGCGCCTCCTCGAGGCTGGTGCTCGCGGCATCGGTCGCGAGATTGCGGAGGCGAGGTCGGCGGCGTCGTCGGCAAACGAGCGGGCTGACCGGCTAGCACACGAGATGTCGGAGGCTCGTGAGGACCTCAAGAAGATGAGGGAGTTGGTGGCTGGCAATGAGCGACAACACCAGGGGCTCGAGCACCGCATGTCGGAGCTCGGGAACAATATGTCGGAAATCCGTGGCTCGTTGCGGGTCACCTATACTGGTCTGCACCAGCTCGCCAGGGAGTGTGGCATTAAGTCTACTATCCCGGCGAATCCCAACGAGTTCTCGCTGACATCTTCTCTTGCGGAGCTGGCGTCGGCGATGGAGGAGATCCCCTCCAAGCATGTGGCCAGGATCGGGGAGGAGACATCGAACGGGATCTACACCGGGGCGTGCCACGTCCTTGCGTGTGTAAAGCTGGCGCATCTTGAACTCGATCTGCGCGAGATCTTGGATCAGGGGGCAGCTAGCAACACGCGTAAGGAGGTGATGGAAGAAGTCGGTGACCTGGGGGAATCTGTTCTCTCCCTTTTTGAAGAGTAGGGCCTCTTGTACTCCCTAGATATGCTGTGTAAAACTGGATCTTAACCGCCTTTGTGCGAGCAGTTATTATTCTAGCTTACTCTTGCATGTTGATCTTGAAAGTTTTTTGTCCCTTGTAGAGATATTGATGACGAGGATGTCCAGCAGCGCGGGCAACCCGAGTCACCGGCGATTATTCCGGCTCTCACGTTTGAACCACATGCGTCGCCCGACAATGTAGACCAAACCCTTGCCACGGGGACGGACATGGCGACCACTTCCTTAGGTTAGTGATCCATTCATCCCTTTTTGCACCTTCGACTAGATCACCTATGTTCTCGGAAGAGGCCTATAGCCTGACTTAGTCATTCCCATACTAAGCAGATCTCGAGAGCGCTCTTGCTGGCCAAGATCGTCGTATCCAATATTGGAAGACAAAATTTGAAGTAGCGGAACTCAAGAGAACTATGCTTGCAGTGAAGAAAAAGCAGGCTGTGGAAACGCTCCGAGGTTGCGAGGTGTAGTTCAACTCGTACTTGAAGAGTTGCTGCACATCCATAGCCAAGGTTTGTAGAGAGCTTCGAGTACCTCGTGGGGATCCCGAGGAGTCCGCGGCCGGGTACATCTCGTGGCTGAACGGAGCTTGTGCTCAACTTGATAGCGTCGGCAAGCGTATCGACGAGGCCTTGAAGCAGGAATGTCGTCGATCGAGCCGATATGCCGGAGGGCACGTGTTGGCTTGTCTACGAGATCATCGCCCGCGCCTGGATCTCGATTTCCTCCGTGAGGGTTTTGCTCGTTCTCGGAGGACTCCGGCGGAGATACACCACCTGGCGAGGTCGATGGCGCCGTTGGCGGAGAAGATATTCCAGTCTATGGATTGGCGTTGGCCTTCTTGGTAGTCTTCGTACCCTGTGATAGATATCTCAGGAAAAAGGTGTAATATAGCTTTGGATTTGTGTAAAAACTGTAAGAAGTATTTTGTGAAATAGAAAAGAAATCTATCTTTAACAGATCTTTCTTACTCCGGATGTCGTGTGTAAGAGTGTGTTCTCAGTTCACGACTTTAGTCAGTCGTTTGAGTCGTACACTCTCCCTAGCCCCCAGCCTTGTCGTCGGAGGAATTTTCTCGGAGGATAAGGCTCTTGGACCTTTGACCTGCCTTGGTTGAATAAGCTCTGATCCTAGCTCCCAGCCGTGAAGTTGGAAAGTTAATTTCCGATTTCGCGGCTTGGTTAATACGCACGGCGAGAACTCTTACACGACCAGATCTTACATTGTCTTTCGTCTCTACAGGATCTAACAAGGCCTTATCGGCTCTGGGCGTCCCCAGCCGAAGATCCCTTAGGTTCCTCGGAGGCCTTGTCAAGACGGCGTAAAGGGACATGAGGATAGGTTTTAACGCTAGGTGTCATCAGGGTAAGAGATCATCGGGCGGGGACACTTTGATTGTAATATGGGCCTAAGAATAGGCTTTATTGATACTGTAAGGTGTCTTACAAGTACGGATGGTATTGACTCATACACAGAATTTACGTAGTTGGTCAATGTTCCAAGAATTTGCTAACTCGCGACCCTCGCCGTCTACAATTTTGAATGCGCCTGGCCGCAAGACTTGTGTGATCGTGTAAGGTCCTTCCCATTTGGGTGAGAGTTTGTTTCGCCATGCTTGGCTTTGAACCCATCGGAGGACGTAGTCGCCGATCGAAAGTATGCGTGCTCGGATGCGCTTCTCGTGGTAACGGCGGAGGGCCTATTGATAGCTGGCTGCTCGAATGGCAACTCGTTCGCGATGTTCCTCCAGTAGATTTACATCGATGTTTCGCTGCTCCTCCTGGTCCTCATCGGAATGCTTCTGTACTCGTGTACTCTGATGTCGTAGCTCGCTGGGGAGCATGGCCTCTGAGCCGTACACGAGGAAGAAGGGTGTTTCCTGGTTGGACGTTGTCGGTGTGGTGCATATGGCCCATAGTACTGATGGGAGTTCTTCGACCCATTTTTTGTCATGTGACATGAGCCTGTCGTAGACGCGGGTTTTGATCCCTTGTAGTACTATACCGTTTGCCCTCTCGACTTGTCCGTTGCTTTGAGGGTGGGAGACCGAGGCGAAGCATATCTTGACTCCCAGCCCGATGCAATAATCCTGGAAATCAGCGCTGATGAACTGGGAGCCGTTGTCGGTTATGATGCGGTGCGGTAGTCCGTATCTGCAAAATATCCCCTTAATGAATTTGATGGCGTTGTCGGCCTTGATTTCCCCCGTGGGTACTGCTTCGATCCATTTGGTGAATTTGTCGATCGCCACGAATAGGAACCTGTAGCCGCTCTGTCCTCGTGGGAATGGCCCGAGTATATCTAGCCCCCAGCACGAGAACGGCCAAGTAAGAGGGATAGTCTGGAGCGCTTGCGCGGGTAGCTTTGTGTGTTTACTGTGGAATTAACAGGCTTCACATCGCTGGACCATGTCACATGCATCTTTAAGGGCGGTTGGCCAGAAAAACCCTTGTCGAAAAGCTTTCCTGACCAATGTCCGACCAGCGGCGTGTGACCCACAAATGCCTTCATGTATATCAAGGAGGAGGTGTCTGCCATCGTTGGACGAGACGCATTTGAGAAGTACCCCGTTTGGCGCTTTCTTGTATAGATCGTCGCCAACCATACAGTAGATTTTTGCTTTACGGGTTATTTTCTCGGCCTCTGTATCATCCTCGGGCAGCTCCTCGCTGTTGATGAATTTGATTAGTGGGATGCGCCAGTCGTCTGGGTCTCGATATCGGCAACGGCGCGTTCTGCCTTTGTGGCCTCCGAGCTAATGTCGGGGGTGTGTCACGTCCTGATAAATTCATCCCGAAATAAAAATCATTTTCTAAAAGGAATAATAGAATTAATTAAAATTCGAAAAGAAATTGGCAAACACTAAAATACGTACAAGAAAATTTCGAATGTAGCCCGGAGAATTTTTGTTAAATTCTCCTTGGTCTAAAAGGAGCCCTCAAATTTTACTTGAATTTTCAGAGCACCGGAAATATTTATTAAACAACAACAACAATTAACAAAGTTTATTAAAAAGAAAAAGCTAAAAATAATTCTCCTTCCTCCCTTTGGGCCAACTGGCCCAAAGTCCTCTCTCTCTCTCTCTCTCTCAGCCCGCGGCCAAAGTCCTCTCTTCCTCCCTCTCTTTCTCTCCCTCTCCTCCTCTCCCTCCTTCTCTTGGGCCTCCTCTCCTTCCCCTCGGCCCAGCTCCCTCCTCCTCCCTCTCAGCGGGTATGCCTCCAGTAACTCAAGTTTTCAACTCAATCCACCACTAGCCTCAAGAGAGTTAACAAGGGCACACCCTTGGTCCATTCCAAGCATGCTGCTGAGTTCACAGCTACCATTGATTCGAAGTCAAAACCAAAATCAGTATGTGTTTGATCAAGCATTTGCCCCCCAGGTCAATGAGCTTCCAATGCCAGAAGAGGATGTCCCCTTTTGTCATGATTGTAGAGAACAAGGACACTATGCCCTGAATTGCCCATGGGTATATGCCAAAGAAGCCACTTCCTTTGGTTCAGCAGGGCAGACATCGCTAAACCAGCCACCTTGCACCAAGTCAAGTTTGCAGCCTAGTGTGCAAAGTGGAGAGCCCAATGGAGACAATCCATTGAATCCTAGAAAATGCTTTCCTCCTAGCCTTTCGTACCACGTGGGGTCACGTACTAAGCAAGCCAAAGGCAAGAAGAGTAAGACTCAGAAGAGAAAAGCACCGATGCGAACTGAAGAAGAAGTACGTAAGATGACTATTACCAGCACCGAATGGCCTCCAGCAGGGATAACTATTCCTAGACGTCAAAGAGGAAATACCTTCCGAGGTGCACGACAGTTGACCCAGCACCTCCTAAGCCATGGTGGCAGAGTATCTGATAGTGAAGGGTCAGATCAAGTCTCCTCGGATGATGAAGATGAGCCTCCCCGACATCTCGGCGAGGAAGAGATGGAATCAAAAGCATGCACCCGTTGTGGAGAAATTGGACACGTTGCTAGCATGTGTCTCACACTCTGCCCTCATTGTGAAGAAGACCATCCACCAGGGGAATGTCCCACCTGTAAGGTCACATGTTTTCTATGCGAAGGTACAAACCATGTGCCCAAGGATTGCCAACTCAGTGTGTTGTTGACCAAGACCGCAGAAATCCAACGAACAACCCTACGATTGTCTCATCAGCTAGTCAGCTCCAACAGCAACATTGACAATATCATCCACAGCACCAATGCTCCTCCTGCTCCACCTGACTCTGCAATAAATCATAGCAATAATACCTTCAGCACCAACCATTCTCTGCACCGACAGCCTCAGCAAAGAATTGTCGTCGATGGAAGAAGTTGTGTCTCTCCCCGACCTACTCCAGGCCGAGCAAAGGGCAATCAACCTCAGGAGGGCGATACCAAGCAGAAGACCGTTATCCGCTTCAACCAGCAATCAGAAGGAAGCTTCTCCTGTGAATGATAGCAATATGCAGTCCTATCACATCATCACGGAACCAATCAAGGATGATGCAGTCACTAGAACAATGCCAGCTATATCTCTCCAAAATCAGAATGAGTAGCCATGTTTGTGATTTTCACTTCGCTACCTATCACTGTAATCGGGAGTTTGCAACAATCATGTAATAAATAAATATATTCATGTTTATAAACAGTGAGTTTGCTATGTTTATGGATGATTCATGTTGAGGATGCAATGTACCGATGTTAAGCACCTTCCCTTTTTGTTTAAGGTAGGGCCTTGTATTCATGTAATAAGGGAGAAATGTGTAATAAAAACAAGTTCTATGAGGATTCTTTTGGAAGATGCTGATATGGCATTATGTGTATAATTGTTTACTGTCAAAGGAGACCTAGGGTCTCATTTCAGAGGAATCATATTCTAACCTCGAGTTAATAACCAACCTGTTGATGGAAAAGAAAACCAATTAAACTGTGTTGGATTAAAAAGCCAAAAGGGACTTTTGTTTGGACTAAGAGTTTCAGATGTGTCTTCTTCGGATCAAAGGCAACAACCGTTAGTCTAATTTTTGACAAACCACTTCAAGGTTTCACTGAAAGGCAGCAGGCCAAAGGACCTCATCCTCCCCAGAAGCGTCCGCAACCCACATTAAAGAGTACCACCTGTTAGAGATAGGCCGAAAGATGATTGATAAAAGAGATTGGCAAAGATGTTCTCTAGCAGGAAAGAAGTAGGCCGAAAGGTGATTGATAAAGGATAAACAAAAACATGCTCTGCATCGCTCAAGGAAGACCCCTGATAGTAATTGCCCCGCAACAATCACCTTGTCATTGAGGTAAAAAAAAATCATGAGTAAGCAAGATGACCTAGGTAAAAGTGTTTCCATGAAGGCGAGGAGTGAAATCTTCAACTCGGTATCAGATGCTACACGGAGTGAAAAGTGCAGGCACCGATTACCAGGCAATGCCATGTCTTGGGAGATGATCCAATGGGAAGGAACTCATCAAGGTCGAAGGTGTAAAGGAATACGTTGAATGCTAAATAATGACAACCTGAAGATAATAGTGGGAAGTAAACTGAATGTAAAGAAAGTGAATCCGAGCTGCTTGTTCATGAGAGCTATTCCCAGTTATGAACCAAGTGATATGTTCGAAGATAATCTACAGAGGTCAGATTAAAATCACATCTAACAACGAATCTTCAGATTTGGCAGGATAACAACCAGACAATTACAAGTCCAGCTGTAAAGTCATTTGAGAAGTCGTCGAAGCATGACCAATGGGATAAGTCGGTTCTATTGAGAAATGTAATTCAAAGGCAAAAGTTATCGACCCTTGCATCGAATAGCAATAGTATCTAGCACCCGGAGACCAGGAAAGCTAATATGATGCAGTTAGTGGCAAGTTGTCAAACATGGTATGCTGGATAAGCGTGATATCATAGTCCAAAGCATTCAGTGGTAAGTTAGAAGTAAATGACAAACATGATATTCTCATGATGACAAGCATGGTATCCTAGTAATGACAAGCTGATGTCGACGCATAACGTGAAGTGGGTAACTTGTATGAGGTTGACGCCAAAGATATGAATTATAAGAAGTTCTGGAACTGAAGCCCCATCCTCAACTACCGTAGCCTAGTCTGAGTCAGTTAAAGGTGCAACCAGGGACAAGTCGGGTGAAGAGAAGATTCCATCTGCAACAGGAGATCGAGCCAAGCAGTCCAGAGTGGAGAAGTTTTGCTAGGCAAGTTTGTTATAAAAGACGCGATGGAAGAAGTCAGACAAGAAGAGAAGACCGCCCAACCTATCTTCTTGCTAGCCTCCTCGAATCTCGGGGACGAGATTCTTGTAAGGGGGGTGGATTTGTCACGTCCTGATAAATTCATCCCGAAATAAAAATCATTTTCTAAAAGGAATAATAGAATTAATTAAAATTCGAAAAGAAATTGGCAAACACTAAAATACATACAAGAAAATTTCGAATGTAGCCCGGAGAATTTTTTGTTAAATTCTCCTTGGTCTAAAAGGAGCCCTCAAATTTTACTTGAATTTTCAGAGCACCGGAAATATTTATTAAACAACAACAACAATTAACAAAGTTTATTAAAAAGAAAAAGCTAAAAATAATTCTCCTTCCTCCCTTTGGGCCAACTGGCCCAAAGTCCCCTCTCTCTCTCTCTCGGCCCGCGGCCAAAGTCCTCTCTTCCTCCCTCTCTTTCTCTCCCTCTCTTCCTCTCCCTCCTTCTCTTGGGCCTCCTCTCCTTCCCCTCGGCCCAGCTCCCTCCTCCTCCCTCTCTCCCCTAGGCCGCCTCTCCCTCTTCTCCTCCTGGGCCGGCCGCCTGGCACAAGCCGCGCCACCCAGCCGCCCCAGCCTCCCGAGCCGCCCACCCCTCACGCGCGCTGACCGCGTGGGGCCCACGCGCCGGTCGTCTTCCTCCTCCCGCACGGCCTCCTCCCTCTCCCGTGAACCCTAGCTCCTTTCCTCCCTCAAATCCGTGCGATTTAATCATGGGATTCCAAAATTAAATAGGGGGAATTAATCCCCATTGATTCCTCTTTGATTTCCCCCGTTTTCCCCCTTGAATGGCGCTCCCAATCGCCCGGAACGGCCGCGCCATTCCCGGCCGCCTTCCATGGCCGCCGGCCGTGTTTCCCGTCACCGTTCCGCCCTCTCCCATGCCCGGCTCCCTCCCCTCACCTATAAAATGGAACCCCCTCCGTGCGTTCTATCGTTTTAGCCCCTTCCCGAGCTCCCCCGTGGCCGCACCACCTCTCCCCGCCTCCTCCTTCTCTTCCCTCGGCGCCGGCCACCCTCCAGCCGCCTGTGCCGCCTCGCCCGTGCGGCGGCTGACGTCGCCACCACCTTCCTCGGCCTCGCAGGTGTCCCCTCTACGCCGGCCTGCCCTCCGTTTCGCACGGGGACCATCGGAGACGCGTCCTCGCTGGTGTACAGTGGCGTTGCCGCCACTGTACCACCTCCAGCCGCCTGTGCCGCATTGCCGGAGCGTCGGCTTTCGTCGTCGCTGCCTCTCCCGGCACCGGAACGCCGTCCTCTTCCCCGGCCAGGCCACGGCGTCGCCCGTATTTCGCCGGAACACCGTCGTGCCGCGCCGACCTCTCCATCCTCCTCGCCGGAATTTCCCCGGTCGATCGCGTCGTCATCTCCTCCGGCCTCGCAGCGGCAAGGTCTCCCTCGGCCTCGCCTCCCCTCCATCCGAACCCCTCCGCTGTCCGTCGTCGTCGTCTCCGTTCGTCCTCAACGTCGACGTCCCGTCGGTCGCCCGGCACGTCGTCTCGCTGCGCCGCCACCCTCGTCCTCATCGCAGCAGCGCGTTCCACGCCGTCCTCGTCTCCGTGCAGCCGCTGCCGGCTGCCCTTGTCGCCTCCTCGCCGATTCCGGTCGTCGTCCTCTCGTCGTTCCCGGTCGTCGTGGCGTTCGTCCCTCCGTCAAGCCGTTCTCGTCCGTTGTCCGCGTCCGTCAAGTGTGCCGCTGCAGCCCCGTCGTCGTCTTCGTCCTCGCCTCCGCATCGCCAAGCGTTACGCCGGCCGCGTCTCGCCTTCGTCCAAGGATCACCGCCGAAGTCGTCCCCTCGCCTTTCGTCTCCGTCGTTCCCGGCCGTCTCTGCCGCGCTCGTTCGTCGTTGTCGTTCCCTCGCCTCGTCGCGTGGTGGTAAGGATCTCTCCTCTCGCTGCCCCGTCCTCGTCCTTTCGGTGTCGCCCCGTACCCGTTGTGCGGTTGTCGACGCCGGTACCCGTGTACTGGTGTTGGTAATCGTTCGCTTGTGTGTGTGGTGTCCGTGTTAGTGTGCCCGCTCGGTAGCCGCGTTGTTTCCACGTGTGCGGCCCGCGTGGTGTCTAGTGGAGTCCGTTTGTCAGCTACTCGCCTCGGTTGACACACGGGGTCCGCTTCCATCGACCCGTGGACCGTCTCTGTATACTCGGTCTACCGCGGTCCTTTAGGTTGACATGTGGGGTCCGTATGTCAACGGCGCAGCCTTCCTGTCTTTTCCAGGCTAGCGCTTACACATGTTTTATAGTTGTAAAACCTAATTATAATAATCCGCAAATCTCCATATAACAGCATTAAACTTCGGATGACCATGTCTTGGTCATACGAGCTCCGAATCGATCCGTTCAAGTCTCCTAATGTTTGTTATAACCTAAAGAACTGTGTGCTTTCTTTTTATGTATTGTTATTGCTTCTTTATAGGCTTGTAGCTTTGCTTGTGTGCTTCGCGTAGCTTCTATCGTTCCGGAGGTTCCCGAAGCATGGTTCGTGGTCGTCGCCGAAGGTTCGGAAGGCCGTTGTCTCTGAGCAAGGAAAGTCACATCATCCTTGAGCATATTGAATCCCAGTTTATAAAATTATTTTGATTTAAATTAATGCATTATCGCTTTATTTAAATTCCTGCGTTATCACTGTTTTATTTAGCCATGCCTATTTACCTTTGTTATGACCTTATTATTATTTCTATTGTTATTATTACCTTGTTCACCCTAGGAAAATAAAACCCCAACTAGTGGGTACTCTATTTATGGTTCCACTAGTATGAACTTAGGTAGATGCTTCGCTGGTTAATTAGGCAACATTAGGTGGTTTTATAACTTTAGACTTTGGGAATTCTCATATCATTTGGACACTATGGAGTGGTTGGCTTATGTTGGAATTGGACACACACCTCCACCTCTATTCAAAACCCCCAAAATGGTTTTAGGCTGGGCTCAAGGTGCGTGGTTGGGTTTTGTTAGTCGTACCTCGGGTACTATAAGGATTAAGCTCGGGCCTCTGTTGCAAAGCACTACCGTACTTCCACATGTCTAGTGGGTAAGGCTTAGTTTGTGGCTCAGTCTGGTTATAAACAAAAGTACACGGATGGAGATGGACGAAGTCGGGGGTCGATGGACATCTCTAGGACAAATGAAGGCTACACGAGCTGCGGCCCGGTAGTCGAGATGTCATGGCACAGGGCTGGTGTCCTGCTGCTATGGGCTCAATCCTGCCTGCCTGTCCCGGAGGTTCCGGCCGTAGGTGGGGTTGGGTCGGTACTCTTGTTTATGGCTAGGATGGGTTGGGAACTATGTCACGTCTTCCGTCCGTATACCGTGGTGGTATGTGGCACGTGGTTACATGTGAGGAAGATGTGTCTTGTGGGTAAAGATGTACACCTCTGATCAAAGTATAACCTATTCGAATAGCCGCGCCCTCGATTATGGGCAAGCCTAGCAATGTACCCAAGTTAGTGTTTTAATTCTTAAAACCTACTTAACAACTAAAATATGGAATGGTTGGCCTGGGTTGGCTTGGGACGAGCTGGGACCCAGGGTCGGGTTGCCAGTTCGGTCTGAATCATCGTAGGCCTTGGGTTAAGGCAGGTTCGTGAGGGTTCACGGCCTTGATTAATAATATTGTGTAGCTCTAGGATCGTCTTTATAAAATAGCTTTGGGCAACTAAGTGAATTTTAAATGCTGTTTACTGCAAAACTTAACCCCTATATTATTACCCCTTGTACCCCCTTGCATTAATCATGCATCTACCGGTGTGGCTTGCTGAGTACTGTGGTTATACTCATTCTTAGCTCAATCTTTCCCTCCCCCCTTCAGTAAGAGAAGCTTTGGAGAAGAAGTCTTAGGTGGAGTCCTGGCTTATACCCCAGTTGAGCGCCTGTGAAGATGGAGCCGTAGGCCCGCTAGTCCGCTACTGTTTATTTTTTATTGTCAGGCCTTAAGTGCCTTTGTAATAATGTAAATATTATCGATATAATAAAGATGTGTCTTTTATATCATGTTTGTGTGGTGTACCCCGGCTTTTACTGGGACGGGGATTAATACACTAGCATTCGGGAAAATCTATTTTTCTCGGTCGCGACAGGGTGTCCGGGCTAACTTCGCCGCTAACCTCTTTCACTGATGGCTTCGTCAGGATGTCCAGAAAAGTGCCGGGCTTGAGCGGTTCTCGTCTGGATGCACGTCGTGCTAGGTCATCTGGCTCGATGTTGTCTTTGCGGTAGACGTGTCTGACTTCGATCCCATCAAACCTTTTCTCTAGTTTCCTGACTTCTGCAAGATACTTGGATAACTCAGGGTTAGAGCATTTATAATCTTTGTGCACCTGGTTCGCGACTAGCTCGGAGTCCCCTTTCACAATTAGTCGCTTGACCCCAAGTGCGGCTGCAGCTCTTATCCCGGCGAGTAGTCCCTCGTATTCGGCTGTGTTATTGGTCGCCCTGAAGTTGAGGTGGATTGCGTGCTTGAATTGATCTCCGGAGGGAGACATCAAGATAAATCCTGCCCCTGCTCCTTGGCTGTTGAGTGCACCATCGAACGCCATAGTCCACGTTTCGTTGTCGACTTGGTTGTCTGATTTGTTATCAGGCATAGTCCAATCGGCTACAAAGTCGGCGAGTACCTGGGACTTGATGGCTGTTCGTGGCGCAAAGTGGACATCAAACTGGCTCAGCTCGAACACCCATTTCGCAATGCGGCCGACAACGTCTTTGTTTCTCACGACTTCACCGAGAGGGAAGGAGGAGACAACTGTGACTCTGTGGGCTTGAAAGTAGTGGCGTAGCTTCCTTGATGTCATGATGACCGCGTAAATAAGCTTTTGGATCTGTGGATATCTTGTCTTTGCGTCGTGGAGAGCTTCGCTGATGTAGTAGATTGGTCGTTGTACTTTCTCTCTCTCGACAACGATGATGGTGCTAACGGAATATGGCGTGGCGGCAATATAGAGGAATAATTCTTCATTAGGTTGGGGGGCAACAAGTACAGGGGGTTGATAGGTAGCGCTTGAGTGCAACGAATGCCTCTTCGGCTTCCTGTGTCCATACAAATTTGTCTTGCTTCTTCAGCAGAGCGAAGAAAGGTTGCCCTCGTTCTCCCATACTAGCGACGAACCTGCTCAATGCTGCCATGCATCCGGTTAGCTTCTGTACTTCCTTGAGTCTTGTGGGTGACTTCATGTTCTCGATTGCCTTGATCTTCTCGGGATTTGCTTCTATTCCTCTGCCAGAGACGAGGAAACCGAGCAGCTTTCCCGATGGTACTCCGAACGTGCACTTCTCTGGATTTAGCATGAGGCGATATCGTCGGAGGTTGTCGAACGTTTCCCACAGATCGTCAATCAATGAGTCGCATGTCTTGGTCTTGACGACGATGTCGTCGACGTATGCCTCGACATTGTTGCCGAGCTGATCGCTAAGTGCGCCCTGGACCGTGCGTTGGAAGGTATTTCCTGCGGTTATCAATCCGAACGGCATCTTAACATAGCAAAATACCCCGAACGGCATGATGAATGATGTCTTCTCTTCGTCCTCTTTTGCCATGCTGATTTGGTAGTAGCCAGAGTAAGCGTCGAGAAAGCTCAACAGCTCACAGACGGCTATTGAGTCCACCAGTTGATCTATTCGAGGAAGAGGGAAGTGATCCTTGGGGCACGCCTTATTGAGGTCGGTGAAGTCGACGTACATTCTCCATTTTCCGTTGGCCTTCCGCACCATGACTGGATTGGCTAGCCATTCTGGATGAAGTACTTCTCGTATGGCTTGTTTTCGGTCTGGTGCAAATCTCCGCAGTCTTTGCTTTACTGGCTTGGCATCGGGTTGCACCATGAGTTTGTGCTCAATTACCTCCCTGGGGACCCCTGGCATGTCGGACGGCTACCAAGCGAACACGTCAGCATTGTCGCGGAGGAAGGTGATGAGCGCGAGTTCCTATTTCTCGGTTAGTGTCGCCCCAATCTTGACGGTCTTGTCGGGGTTGGCACTGGAGAGTGGAACAATCTTGATTGCGCCGTCCGGTTTCGGCGTCTTGTTTGTTTTGCTCACTTTCTTGGGTGGCTCAGTTGTGGCGGGTGGGCTGGGCGTTTGCTTGACCATGTCGAGGCTCCGTTTGTCGCATTGCACCTCCAGCTTTGCGTTCCCTTGAATAGTGATTATTCGCTTCGGTCCCGGCATCTTGAGCACTTGATACGCGTAGTGAGATGCGGCCATAAACTTTGCAAGTGCAGTTCTCCCGATGATGGCGTTGTAAGCTGTATCGAATTCAGCGACATCAAAGGTGATCTGCTCTGTTCGGAAGTTGTTGGCTTGGCCGAAAGTCACAGGCAACGTAATCTTGCCCAATGGTCTGGACGAGGATTGGGGAGTGATTCCATGAAAGGGTTGATCGGTTGGTGTCAACTTGCTTTGTGGAATTCCCATCGCGTCCAGAGTGCTGGCGAAAAGAAGGTTGATTGAGCTGCCACCGTCGATGAGGACCCGTGCGACCTTGATGTTCCGAATAGTGGGTTCGACCACGATCGGATATCGTCCAGGAATGACGGCGGTCTTGGGGTGGTCTTCTTCCGAGAACTCTATCTTCTGTTCAGACCACTTCATCTTGGGTGCAGCCCCCTGCCATGTCGAACAGACTTCGCGTTCCACTTTCTTGTACTCTCGCTTCGAGGAGTATGTTGTGGAACCTCCGAAGATGTGTGAAACGTGGAGGTCAGAGTCTGGATATGCTGAGTCCGATTCCTAGGGAGCCGCCTCCGCGTCCTTTTCGACCACGCGTACTCGTTTGCCTTTTTCAGATGCAATGTGCTTCTCGAGCGATTTTTTGAAAACAAGGCAATCTTCCAAAGAATGTCTGTTCGTCTTGTGTATGGGGCACCAAGCTTTCTTTGTGTTGCTACTTTGTGGGTCTGGGCGCTTGGGAGGGTTCGCGTATTCTGCTGCGAGGACTTCCGCTTGAGCTTTCCTTTTCCCATTTTTGCGATTCTTCTTCTTGCTTGACTCAGGTGCGTCCGTGGCTGGTTTCTTTTCTCCCTCGGTCTTCGGCTTATCGTTCTTGCGTCTTAGCGCATCATCTGCGTGGGCGCATCGCTCAACAATCTCGAACAATCTCCGAGTGGTTGTGATGCGTCTTGTCGCCAACTCCTGGGTAGTATAGCGATCTCTGACACCGGATTTGAAGGCGCGAATTACAAAAGCGTCGGTGATTTCAAGGATTGTATTTCTGCACTCGTTGAAGCGCCGAATATATTTCCTCAAGGATTCACCCGGGTTCTGTGTCAACGCGTGTAGGTCGTCTTCGATCGCGTGGCGCTTGTAGGTTCCTTGGAAGTTGGCGACGAACTGCTACCACAGGTCTGCCCACGAAGAGATTGAGTAGGGCGGAAGATGCATCAGCCATGAACGTGCGGAGCCTTTTAACGCAGTTGGCAAATAATTCGCCAATGCGTTGTCGTCTGCTCCGGCAGCGTAGAGTACTGTGGAGTAGACTTGAAGGAACTCTTCTGGGTCGGTGCTCCCATCGTACTTCTCTATTGCTCTGGGTCGGAATCTCTCAGGCCATCGGACATCATGTAGGGAACGACTGAAAGCCCTACACCCAGCGCTGGGGGCGGTGGGTTGTCGGCGATCGTGTGTCCTTCGTGGATGTCTGTCTGATGATGAGGAAGACGAGGATGATGACGATGACGATGGGTCGCTTGGTTCTGGCGTACGATTACGAGGATGTCGGCCTGGATCTCGAGAATCCTGTCGTCGTCTCCCGCTGTTGTCTTGGTGCCGGTCTCCATCATAGTCGTCGTTATGGCGACGTCCTCAACCAGTATCGTCTAGCACCCGCCGTTTGTGATCGTTGTGATCGTGGTGGTTGTGGCGGTTATCACGGTCTCGGTCCTCGTTTGAGCGGTCTCCTCGATCTTCGTTATCATGGCGCCGTGAAGAGACATGACGTCGGGAACGATTCTCATTGTCTCGTGTGCGTCGTGCCTCTCGGCGGCCGTTGATGTGATCTCGGAGATCGCCAGTGCCGCGAGGTTGAGGGGTAGCTCGCTGAGGCGATTCCCTTCATTCAGGATTTTCACCGTTGGCATCGCCAGTTGGTGGCTGCTCTGGGTGCGCTGCGGCAGCGGCCTCTTCGAACGCGTTGCTGAGGTTGGTCACTGATTCCCGTAGTCATTCTGTCCAACGCGCGAGATCGTCGTTTAGAACGGGACCGTAGGGGGTTTCCCTCATTATAGCGTTGACGGCTCTGATGTGCTGAGCTGGAGTGGTCAATTGATTCTCTGTTTCTGCATTGGTGCACGCTGATATGCCGACATCATCGATAGCCAATACCTCCCGCGGCGCGCTTGTTGTCGATGACCCATAGTCTTCAAGAAGGTGCAAGACTGATAGTTCGTGAGGATCGATATTGATTACCCCAACAAATCGATCTGAAGTTGGCATCGCTCCTCGTTCCTTGTCTTTATCCCTGATGGGGATGTGTGCCTGTTGGACCTTAGGGGATGGCGCTTCCATGGCGCTGGAAAAGACCTTGCAGCTTGAGAGGTCGTGATTCTTTGTCTTGTGAATAGGACAGTAGACATCACGAGTTGGAGAAATACGTTGAATTCCACGCTCTTTACAGGCGCGAATTTCAGCGCGGACGTTGAGGAAAACCCAGCAGGCTTGCAAAGTGTGTTTCCTGGTTTTGTGGATAGGACACCAGGACCTTGTCGCTTCAGAAGTCATCTTCGTCGGCTCGCGGTTCATGTCGGAACGACAAGGTTTGGCCGCATTAGAATCCTTCTCGAGCTCGGATGTCGTCGATGCTCCGTTCTCCGCCTCGGCGGGAGGATTTTTTGACATGGAGTCACCTTGGTTTGTAGCCACTGCGTTCTCGTTTCCAGTCATTGACGGACCGGTTGAGATCGGCGTCGTGGTGTAAACCGGGAAGACGATTTCGCCGACTTGAGTCTACACCAGCATTGTTGAAGCAGGGAATACTTGGCTGAGGTTGGTGTTGACGCTGTTGTCGACGAGGCTGGATGACATAGTAGTAGAACCTTGAGTACCAAGGCCCCCTACCTAGCGCGCCACTGTCGACGGGTGGTACCCGTAGACCGGATATAGAGGGTATTGGGGTACGTTGGTACAATAATCTACGTAATACGACATCAAACAGACAAAAGACGAGGATTATACTGGTTCAGGCCCCTTGGTAGTTAATAGCCCTAATCCAGTTGATGTGGGATTATATGGTAGAAAACACAGGTTACAAAGGGAACAATGGAACTTGACGGATCCGGCGAGATCGTGGTCGAGTTGGTTCGACTAGATCCCCGGCGATTTGGCTCCTTGCAGGCTCCGACTTCGTAGGCTGTGAGGGTTGTGTTGGCTCTGAGATTCGATGCCTCAGGTCCTCCCCGGGGGGTCCCTTTTATATCGCAGGTCAGGCGGTTTCCAAGTAGAACTCGGAGATAACAGACCCTATACGATACATTGATGACCCAGTCTTGTCCGAGTAAGACTCTTCCCATCCGTAGACTTCGTGAAGGATTTCCTTAGTGTACGCGGGAAGTATCCATATGCGCGTGGGTATGCCATACCGATATGTAACGTATATCGAAGGGTAAAGGGTATGCCTAACCCGTAACCCTGACAGATTGTCTCTATATCATTATCTACATTAGACATATAGCCGATTGCTCAACACACTATTGACATCGGCTGGTATCGACATTGGCTGGATTACTCCATCAGCTTGACAGCCGATCGGCTCATTGATATGCTATTTGTATATTTTATCACTTGCTGTAGGATCAAACTGACTGGTATGCCTGCATCTCATCAACCTTTGGGTCTGCACTAGAACTAAGCAGATCTCCTAGGTCATTGTGTTCGTCGACTTAGTTCGCGCCAACACAGTTCCTGTACCATTGGGCGAGTGCAGATTTTTCGTCAACAATCGTAGATATTGAACCTTCTAAGGTTGAGTTTGGTACAACTGTTGGGTTGGGCTTAGCTAGTCACTGGTATGGAACCCAAGGTATTCATTACACATGATTAATAAAGTAGCTCATCCATTATAAAACATAGTAATCTAACACCGGATGAGATCCATATATACAATACTACATATACTATCCGATATTATATGATACTACATCCGTTTCAGGTTATAAGACTTTCTAGCATTGCCCACATTCATATAAATGTTAACGAATCTAGATAGACAGGATAATCCTAGAAAGTTTTATAATATGAAATGGATGAAGTATATTTTAGGACGGAACTAACATAAACTATTATAAAATTAAAAATAATTTTATTTGATATTATATATATATAGTATTTTTTTATAGAATATATGTTTAGTAGTTTGGAAAATATGCTCATGATAAATGAGGGATTAGCCTAACTCAACCTTATTTTAGAACGCAGCCCAGTGTGTTACTGAAAGAGCTACAATTGATCTTGAATTCTCATAATTGGTTCTAGGGCTAATTTTGGGTGGTTTCTCCGTCACATTTGTTGCGCAATTTATTTTGAAATGACTGTAAAATCACAAGTACAGATCTATCTAAAATCACTTTTAAAAATTAAATTTCAAATTTCAAAATCAGCTTTGACTTTTAAGAAAAAAACTGACCCTTGGAAATTCGTAAACACTAAACAGTGAAAAAAATCTCTCAAAGGCCAAACGCCAAGTCCCTACTCCCATAGTCCCATGGCCGCGCCGCAGGCCAAATTTGGCGGCGCCTGCAGGTCAAAATTTTGAGCTGGCCGCCTCTCAGACCACGAAAATTCCCACTATCCCGCCAAATCACCGATCCGCGCCTCACGCCACGTCAACGATCCGCTCCTCCCCCCGCGATCCAGATCCTCACCGTCCATTCCCTCCCCCATCCAACGGCAGCCGCCTCCCCACTCCATCCTCTCGTCCCCTTTTAAAACCCCCTCCCCTTTCTTCCCCAAATCCCACTCCAATCACCACCACCTCTTCTCCAATTCCACTCGCTTTTCTCTCTCTCTCGTGCGTCGAGCCACCGGAATCGTCGTCGTCGGCGGCCATGTCGGGGCGCGGCAAGGGAGGCAAGGGGCTCGGCAAGGGCGGCGCCAAGCGTCACCGGAAGGTGCTCCGCGACAACATCCAGGGGATCACCAAGCCGGCGATCCGGAGGCTGGCAAGGAGGGGCGGCGTGAAGCGCATCTCCGGGCTGATCTACGAGGAGACCCGCGGCGTGCTCAAGATCTTCCTCGAGAACGTCATCCGCGACGCCGTCACCTACACCGAGCACGCCCGCCGCAAGACCGTCACCGCCATGGACGTCGTCTACGCGCTCAAGCGCCAGGGCCGCACCCTCTACGGCTTCGGCGGCTGATCGATCTTGCCTCCCTCCGCCATCTCTCCCATGTCGTCTGGCCGTGCCCACAAGTCTTGCGGTCAAGAAAAAAAGTTTGATGGAAAGCCGTGGAATCCACCTTGTTCAGTTCGCTGTTTAGTTTTTCTAGTGTTTACCTGAATCATGAAATTGTGAAGCAAATGATGTTTGCAACTGGGATTTGAATTGAAACATGTTTCAGAGCCAATGTTGTGGATCTGTCCTCTTGTTGATGTGCAATTTGTGTTTGTCCGTTTTGGGATGAAATTTTGTTTTGGTTAGTGCGATTTGGTGAACTTAGGCTGAGTTCGATATAGGTTTCTGGTTGAAATCTACATTGCATATTGGGCTGATACATCTTGAAATGTGCTATATATTGATTTGACCATCGCTGACCAATACTAAGAACAGCGGATTTGCAGAATATCAAGCGGTGTCTGAGTTGCTTTAATTTGACGATAGATCCAATTCGTTTAATATTTTGGACTTTATATTTCTGTTACTGCAGTAGCCAAATTCATCTGTGCTTTAGTTATTTCTGTTACTGCAGTTGCATTTGTATTCCCTCAGCAAATTCATCTGTGCTTTAGTTTCAGTTAATTCTTGCAACTGAATTAGCCTGAAATCTGGATAGTTTCAGGAAAATTCATCTGAGCTTTAGATTCAATAGATTTCTCCGCAGGAAAATTTTAACAATGAGTTTCTGCACTTGGCAGTTGGCTCTTGCACATTACTCACAATTGCAATTTCTGAAAATGGCATAGCATTGCTCAGAGTCACAGGAATTCACTTCAAATCATATCAACATTAGTGGCAGAAATTAATTGGCATAGCTTCAAAACACAAACAAAAAAAAACTGCCGTTTAGAATAGCTGAAGATTTACATCATTCTTTAGATACACAAAAAATCAAAAGACACTACAATATTTCAGTACAAGACACAAGTACACACCACTGAACATCATCAGAAACCTGATTTCTAACTAAACATTTGCCCAAATATGGATTGCCAAATCCAGGTCCATGATGCACAGTTGCACACCCACTGAACTCTGAATGTATATGTAAATAGACAACAAACTCTTCCATTTTATAAATACAGGTAGGCAAAATTCAGCATTCCTATCAAAATATACAGTTACACACTAGCACGTAATCTCTTGGTTCTGCAGTTACTTGATTGACAGTCCAGTATAGCGCAAGGCAAGAATCGAAAAGTGCATACTGCAGAAGTTCAGAACAGCATCACAGGGTGAAGGGAACACCAGAGTCATCGGTTGAAGGCTGCAGTGCATTAATCTTGATAACATATTTCTTTCCACTCGACATGCTGTAGCCCTCGGAGCTCATGTGCAAATCATCTGAACCATCATACAATGTGGAATCCTCATCCTCATAAGCATTACCGATACGGCCACCACATTTGCGGCAGATCAACCTTGTCCTCTTTCTGAACAAACCCCAGGAGCGCCTTGAATGGAAGTATGGCATGCAGCTCACCTCATCAGTTTGTGTGAACCGACTCTCGTCGATCGCAAAGAATGAGATTACACCTTTCCTGATCTGCTTACCATACTTGGATCCAATGTTCGCTGTGTTCCGTGTTGAGGAGCTCAGGTTCAATGCATAGCCACAGTAACCACAGCTGTTAGAATAGCACACACCATCAGATAATTTTTTTCCATTACATGGAAGACGTGTATACAGTTGCACACACCATGAGAATTGACCCTGAATCCTTTCTCACAACTGATATCACCATGCTACCGTTTCCACTTTCCACGAAAAGAAAATTTTCACAATTTTCACGAAAATGACAATTCCGTGTTCAATACGCAATCAAAATCCTAAAAATTAAGTTTCATAGGAGAGTTGTTAGTGTCAAACTGTCGATTCAGGTATGAGGATGTAATTTTCACTTTTCAGCAAGCCAAACGTAATGTCACATTCAATTCCTTCTATTGAACAAAAGACCATGATCTGTCACAAGAAGTAAAAGTGCCACTAATTCAGTTTTCAGTCCAGCTGATCGAAGTTGGTGCGCTTTCTGATCAGTCCAGTTTGAGCCATTAGCAAGCACACCAATCACTAACAGTCAAAACCAATTAAAAGAAATTTCAAGATCCATCCGAGCCCAGCAGCTGCAAACAGATCGAATTTATAACTGCACTCTTGAACAACCCAAGAAACACTCTTCTAAGTACACTAATCAAGACGAATGATTCAACCCAGGGTTTCGCCTATCCTAGCCTCTCCTAGAACCCGTGTTCTTGATCCAAGCAGCGGAAAAAGAAGGGGGAAGGGGATCGAAGCGAACCAACCTGTAGGCGACTTCCTTGGCGGAGGAGCAGGAGTAGCTCCTCTCGGGCGTCCTCACCATGCTCCTTCCTCCTCCGTGCGCATCGGATCCCGATCGATTTGGGAGGAAGAGGAGGAGAAGAGAAGAGCGCTTGGGTTGGGTTGCTTGGCTCTCCAACGGTCAGTGCAGGGCAGGGCAAAGGCGACCGCGCCGCGCTGGCTCGGCTGGCTCTGATCTGTTCCCTTCGGCGCAGGGGATGATGAGCTGCGTGGTGATCGAGACGGCTCGGACCGTCGGCGCGAGGGCTGGGGTTTGGATCGGTCGCTGCTACTCCTGCTGCTGCATTTTAGTGAGTTGACTGTGACGTGGTGTGATGTAATGTGACGGGATAATTTAGACCGAGTGTTTGTTGAGAATTTTTTAAAAAATAATAGAACTCTAGTGAAAAAATGTATAAATATATGTTGATAGATAAAAATCATAAATTTAACACCCTCTCAAACAACTGAAGTTCGATAATCATTGTTCGACAGGCTATTCCATAGGTTAACTAGCTTGATTAAGAAAAAGAAATAGGAGTAGCAAGCATGGGTGGTCTATTGAAGCTCCAAAGTTCGATAGGTCCCACGACCTACTCATATGCATGTAGGGTGTGTTTAGTTAACACCAAAATTGAAAGTTTGGTTAAAATTAGAATGATGTGATGAAAAAGTTAAAAGTTTATGTGTGTATGAAAGTTTTGATGTGATGGAAAAATTCGAATTTTGAAGAAAAAGTTTGGAACTAAACTCAGCCATACTCACATCTCAAGTTTTTAAGTTTTTAAAACTTATTAAACAATGGTTATTTGACGAGGTATTAAATTTATGATTTTAGATGATCGATATCTATTTTCATTTTTTTATTAAAGCTGCATTATTTCTTTGAAAAAAATCGTTCATTGTACTTGGGACGGTGCTGGGCAGCGGTGGGCGGTGGCACGGTGGCTATGAACCGCGTTTTGTGAGGCTTCGGTCGCGATCCGCACCACGTGTCGTGCCTGGTTGGTTGGCTGCAGGCTGCACACAGCAGCATTGTTCCGTTTTCTCGCGCGACCAAAGGGCTGGGACCTGGACGTGAGAAGATAAATTGGAGCGAGTGGTTACGTGCACGGCTCCGTCCCCAAAATGTAATGAATTTTGTCCGTATAATTAATTATATGATTAAGAAATTCTTTATGTTGAAATGGATGTAGTGAGTATATTACCAGTTCAGGTGTAGGTAGTTTTCTGGAAAAAAAATGGCAACACCACAGCTCATCATCCGTATAATTTGCATTGAGATCCGAGGTTTAATCTAGATTGAGTGCATATGGGTGATTGAGTACTCCGTTTTATTATATTATAAATCGTTTTATTTTTTTTTCTAAGTTAAACTTACATAAATATAATCAAGTTATTTTTTAAAAAATATAGTAATATTTTTATCGCAAAACAAATATAGGGTCATTTTCAACCCTACCAAATTTTGGTAAAATTACCAAAAAAAGTGGCAACATTTAGTTTGCTGCCAAATTTTAATAACTATATAAAAAATTCTGCCTTGACAACTTGCCAAAATTTTGGCAAAATTTGGTTAGGGTTTTTTTCATCAAAGTGAATAGGCCATAATATGAAAGTATACTGTGAAACTAATTTGATTCACTGTTAGGGAGTACTTCCCAATGAAGTGAGTTTATGAGGTGATTATTCCTTCCGTTTTTTTAAAGAAAAGAAAGATTATTCCTTTGCGAATGCAGATTTGAGACTAAGGTGGTGTTTGATATCTCCTGAAGAACGAAGATGAAAATAAAGATTAAGTGTTTAACGTAAAACGAGATGATAATAATACGTGATTAATTAAATTTTAATTATTATAAACTTAAAAAATAGATTAATCTTATATTTTAGAATAACTTTCATATAAAAAGTTTTCACACGAAACACATCGTTTAGCAGTTTAAAAAGAGGTCCTTTTATACCGTTTTCGTTGCAGAAAAGAACATGTCTAACAGCTGATTTGTATAATCTCGGCTGGGCTGTCATGTCAGCCTGTCACCGAATTCCACCGTTTATCCGAGGGAAGCCGAAGCCCTCCCTCGTGTCCGACGACGACGCAGGGCAAAGACCGACGACATCCACTCCCACACTCCGTCGGCCACCTGCCCTACTCCTCCCTCCTCTTCCTCTCCTTCTCCCTACCCTATGATTGCTCTCCTCCTCCCCGAGCTCTCCCCCTAGCCGCCCAGGCAGCCGCACTCCGGGAGCCAGCAAGCCCAGCCCCGTGGTCCGGCGCGGGGGGGAGATGGCGGCGGCCGAGTTCTTGTCGCCGGAGGCGGCGGCGGCGGCGGGGGTGGGGCCGGTGCGGCAGCAGCAGCATCCGGGGGAGGCGGCGTGGCGGGCGGTGGTGGGGTGGCTCGGGTTCCTCCTCCAGATCCTGCTCCAGATCGTCCGCGGCACGCCTTCCTCCTGGGCGCACCTCCTCTCCTTCCTCGGGCTCCGCCACCCTCTCCTCTCCGCCGCGCCGCCCCAGCCGTCGCCGTCGCCGTCGCCGTCGGTCGCCTTCGTGCGGCTCCCCTCCGAGGCTCCCGCCGACGCGTCGTCGACGGGGCCGCCGCCGCCGCTCAGGCGGCTCACGGTACGGACCGAGATGTGTGTTAGTTCATTCCTGCATCTTTGGAGCGAGCTGTGTGTATTGTGTTCACTTTCTTGCTGTTGACTGTTGAGTGATCGTACAAACTACTATTGCTAATTTGTGGTCATTTCACACATAGCAGGTTAATTATACTGATATTGAGTCGCCATTGACAGCGTATTAGACCTAGTTTCTATCTATCTTTGTTGTGTTCATATCGATTCCCTTTAGGTCTTGTTCGGTTAATATCGGTATTAATTCGATCCTCTTGAGGAGAAAAGGGATTAGAGGGGATTAAGGGAGTGTGGAATTAATCCTTAAACGAACAAGGCCTCGAGGAGGGATTAACCGAACAAGGACATAATGAACCTATCTTTTCCCTAATCGTATATTTGGGATTACTCGACTGATTTCCATAATCCCCTCTAATGAACTTATCCTCTACATCGACTGATTTCCCTAATCCCCTTTTAATAAACTTATCATCCACCTGTGTAACTTACAATCATATAATTGGGATTGCTCGACTCCAGGTAGTGCTTGATTTGGATGAAACTCTAGTTTGTGCATATGAGTCATCAAGTCTTCCTGCTGCTCTTCGTGCCGAGGCTGTTGAAGCAGGACTGCATTGCTTTGACATGGAGTGCATATCCGCTGAAAAGGCAAGTAAGCTGCCATCCTTTTCTTATTGATATTCTGCTAAAATCCAGGAAGTTGCTTATCAGAGTTTGTATTTTCCTTGATATAAAGGATGCTGAGGGAAGTCAGAGGGTGAACCGTGTTACTGTATTTGAGCGTCCTGGTTTGCACGAATTTTTGCAGAGAACTAGCGAATTTGCTGATCTTATTCTCTTCACTGCTGGTTTAGAAGGTCTGTTACCTGAATAGTCATATTGATCCTCAACTAGAACTCAATTGAATTCACCTCATTTTAGTAACCTGTGCTTTTCTCTCCAGGATATGCAAAACCATTAGTTGACAGGATAGATGCTCACAACAGATTCTGTCACCGTCTCTACAGGCCATCAACTGTTACCACGTAAGTTACTGTTAGCATTTTTGTGGATTGTAAATAATGGATTATTTTGCTTCTGACTTCCATAGTGCCTTAATGAATTATTGTCTTGCTCACTGAAATATTGAGATGTGATTTCAATTGATTTTAGTGGGAGGCTTTTTGCAAGCACAAACTTAAATATTGCAAGTGCCCACCCATAGGTAGCACCGATTCATGCCCATGGAATCTCTAATGTATAGCTGTTTTATGTGAAACTGAATTATTGTAATGATGTTTTTGGTAATTCACATATCATGTTGATCATAACTTATTCATGTCTTCCTGGTTTTGCTACCAGCTTGATTTCACAAAGAGTCAAAGACACATATTCTTTAAGAAATTGTGCTACCTGCTGCGTTAGCTGAGCTTTTCACTTATTTGACGCTGCCGTGTGCTGAATTCCAGGGAATATAGAGAGCATGTAAAAGATCTTTCTTGTTTGTCGAAAGATTTCCACAGAATTGTCCTTGTTGATAACAATCCATATAGTTTCCTGCTGCAACCATTGAATGGAATACCTTGTCTTACATTCTCGGCTGGACAACCTGTTGATGATCAGGTAAGGTTACAATTTAGATAACTCTCCTTTTTGTTCTGAACATACAATTTCTGGTGTACTGATCCACTGACATTCTCAAACATTTTAGCTTATGGGAGTTATATTTCCACTTCTCAAGCACCTTTCTCTGCAAAATGATGTTAGACCGGCATTGTATGAAACATTTCACATGCCAGAGTGGTTCCAAAGACATGGGATCCCACAAATTGATCAAGCAGCATAAGTTTTGCCACCAGGGCATTGGATTATTAGGCAAAGGCTCAAAGGCCACCTATACTCTTGGAGATAACACTTGTATATAATGTTATTCATCCAGGCCCTTCCGTATGGCGAAGCCATTGTTCGACACGGAGATCGCAGATCACTATTTGTATCCTGAGCGTAAATTTATTGTTGTATAGTGACCTTTTGTTGCTGACAGTTCTGATAATCTAACTGACAGTTATAATGGTCTGTGAGTTCCTGAAGGCTTGTAAATTTTGATCAAGGTTCTACAGCGATGATTCAGTGGCACCTGTGACCTTAAGATGGTCTTTTGGAGCTACATCGTGCATTTTTTTGGTTTCATATGTCAGGCCTTGTATTTGATCCCCTCTTTATTTAGGCTTCCAGCAGATTTCAGTTAGTTTGTGCCCCCCATCCTTTTTCACATGTTTGGATTTCAAATTTTCAATGTTACTGCTTTTCTGTTAATGAATGATTTAGTGGCAACATCATAAACTAAGATCATTGACATCGCACTTGACCGTTGAAACTTGAATTAGGTGAAGTGCCTCAGAGCAAACGCCAAAGATAGACCCGGGTATGTTGAAACTTGAAACACATTTCTATTGATGAGTTGGGTGAAGTACATCAAAGTGACAGCTATACATATATGCAACAAGGAACCTTTTCTTCTTCTCATATTTACATGCACGAGCAAGTTTGCATTCATCTCGGAAAACAGGGTTTCGATGCTAACCAAGGACTGCCCTGAAAAAAACGGAAAAGCCAAATCCTGGTGCAAATGGAACTTCAGAAAAACGATCCATCCCGTATAAACACATTTGGTTGACATCTCACTGATAGGCATATGAGAGCCACGGATGCTGCAATGCTTCACTGGCTGTTGGTCTCTTTCTGGGGTTGATTTGTAACAGGTAGGAAAGAAATTTAACAAATTTGGTGTCGGGGCACTGCAAGCGACGCCGCAAGGAAATCTTCTCTGGGATCAAGTACTCCAACTGATCCGTCTCCTAAAACAAGTTGGACAAGAAATTAATGGCATCGCTTGAACAACACTGGCAACAGTACCAAACTGAGTGACGGGGAACAACTGAAATTCTTGTTCTAAAGATCACGCTAACAAACAACAGTGTCAGCCAAAACGCCTGAGTTGGGAACCAGATCCACACGAAAGTACAGAAACAATCTGGGTGCCCAATCACAGAAGACCTTGGGCAAAGAAACATTAAGATGACAGGAACATAAGGCTCTCAGTTTCTGACTAAACTTTCTACCACCAATATAACATATACTAGAGTTTTAGTTGTCAGCTATCATTTCTTAACGACTCAAAATATTTTCTATAACAAGATTTAGAGTAAAGCTTCACTTGATATAAGATTCTACAGAAACAAAAAAAAAATGCAACCGTTTAAAACTGAGTAGTAAGGAGGAACATGGCAGTATGGCACCAAATGAGCTAAGTGCAGTTCCTAAGAGAGATTTAATTGTCAATGATATTGTCGGTGGTATTCAACATTTAAAGCATGTAGCACAAAGAGGATCCAAAAAGAGAGATCAAATCTTGCATATCATCCACTGATTATTGGTTCAAATAAGAGTTGCATCATAAAGTAGCAAAAAACGTTGGTTTTGTTAAATTAAATTGGTTTCTTAATCTTAAGTATTGACAATACGTCCAGCACAGAAGAAAGTACACAAGAAATAGCATGTACCTCATTCTTGTGGAACAGGTCGTAGTCTTCTGTAAAGTACTTCTGGGTATCTTGTCCCAGTGCAAGCATTTCCATGTCAATTGGACCAATTGTCCCTATCATCCGAGCAAGAATTATTTGTACTGATTCATTTGGAAAGAGCACCTGCCACATGTATAAGAAAGATCTCAATCACATTGTCTCTGTGAGAAAAAAAAAAGAGAGCATTGGCTTATTTGGTTTACAGTTACAAAACAATTTTTATGTTTCAAGTACTTTTAACAAAAGTGGTAAATACTAAATACAATATCTTCAATTGGAACTAGATAAAAAGAAACATGATGGGGATTCCCCGGTATATTTACAGTTACTAATAGATCATTTCTTAAATTTGGTAAATGTTCTGCAGATAAGCCATAAGCACTTGAATCACTCTTCCAATTTCTGCATACAGTTTCTTAAAATTAATAACAGTGTTGCGATAACAATGAAGGTTCTACCAATATTTCAAGACTATGACAATTGAGGAGGTGGTAATTTTCTTGGGATGAACTGAATAGTTATACAAGAAAGAACATTAGCCACAAGCCCACAATCAAAACCTTGACTGCAGCAATTGCGGGATGAGTTAAAAGGCACAATAATTCATTTAACCATGGACAAATCCTGGTTTGTACTTTTCTTTTCCTTCGACTGAGTAAATACATCAATTTCCCTAGACAAAATGTAAGCATGTCGTGACAATGTAATATAGTACCGACAAATGGACATTAGTAAGTAAAGATGAATAGTTGAAAACTTACTTCACCAGTGTACAGTTCAGCCAAGATGCATCCGAGAGACCAAATGTCAATCTTCTGATCATATGGAAGACCTAGAATGACTTCAGGAGCTCTGTAAGAACGTGACTGGACATATAAGCTTAAGTTGTCTGTCAAGAAGCAACTACTTCCAAGATCAATAACCTTAATTTCACATCTGCTGTAACTCTTCATGAGGATATTCTCTGGTTTAAGGTCACAGTGAACGATATTTAAATGATGCAAATACACCAGAGCTTCTAAGCATTGTCGAGCTATAGCCTGAAAAACAACAACATATCATATTTCAGCAGGATTTTTTATGTTTTTACAGCATAACTTAATCATGCTAGAAGTATTTATTTTAACCTTCCATAAAACAGAATGTCAGAGAAATATTAATCATGGAAGATCAATGGATGAAGAGATCTTTCTCTACAACTGTTTTTCTTAAGAGAAATTTCTTTACAACTGAAGTGTATTGCAACAACAGAAGTAAACACTTTTGCATCGTTCCATGATTTCTTTAGTAATGAAGGCTTCATAAAATTAACAGACAAAATGATGGTTACAAGCTTTCATAACAACACAACCGGAGATACTCTCAGGGAAAAGGGAATAACAGTCAGGCATACCTGTATTCTGCGCAATGAGAAGTACACTTCATCACCAGACTCTTGGTTATATTTTTGAAATTCATACAGATTCGCCCGTAGCAATTCAGTGACAATGAAAAGATGTTCCTGTCATTTTTTTGGATGACAGCATTCCACAGGGTACAAAATGAGATTGAGTAAAGCACACCAAAAGATTGTGTTCATTTTATCTTTACATCACATACCTGATAGTAGAAAAAATCGTAAAGGCGCAATATATGATGTTCATCATCAGGATCGTATTTGTTTACAAATTTAAGGAGCTTTATCTCGTCCAAGCTCTGGTCAAAGAAATCCTTGTCATTTTTTATTATTTTCAGGCAGACATCCATTCCCGTCCAAAGATCCTGTGCCCGTACAACCTTGCTGAATGCAGCTGAGCCAAGATACTCAGTGATGCGATATCTTCCACCTACAACTGAATTCATGACAATAGGGAACTCTTTGTTTTCCTCAAAACCAGTCCTGCAAAGAACACTTATGACATGAGCATGGAAAGTATATTTACATGATGGCGGAAGAATAAACAAAAAAAAGAAAGCATCTGATGACGAACCTGTTCTTCCGGTGGAAAATTCTCAGCTCAAATACCTCATATTCCTCATGAAATCTAGAAAGTGCAAGATCAATATCTGTTCTCGCATCTTCAGCGATTTTATTGGCTGTAGAATTTTGAACACTTGTATCTGTTCGTCCAAAGTCCTCCATCTCATAAACATCTAGAGGATCACCTATCTCAGGTAAAGAATGTATGCTGTAACTATTTTTTAGAAGTTCTTTGTCATCGGCAGTTTTCTCGTTTGTAACAACGTTAATATCTAGTTCCCCATTGCCGCTGAAATCGTGTTCAAGCTCAGCCTCTGCAAGAGATAACCACAATTAAAACCAACTAGTCCACAAGAAAACAAAACTTTGCAAGGATAAGTGAAATAAATTCTGAGAAATGAACTGAGTATTCTGGATCCAGTACAACAACAAAATTAATGAGCTTCAAGGATTTCGTGAACTGCAAGATTGAACATAATTAAGAGGACAAGTCAGAAAATACTCACTCTCAAGAGCATCTGCCTCAGCCAAATACGGACTGAGCATCTGAAGCTCCTTCTCCACCGTACTCATGTCCAGCAACTCGATATCTCCGCCTTTGGAATCAATTGGCTGTTCACTTTTGAGCATGGCATCTCCATCCCGTGTGAACAGGAATGCATCTGCACCACACTCATCCAGCACCTCTGTCTGGTCATCCATGATCAGGTACCTCCCATAGACAGCAGAGCAAGAATCCCTCGTCAACCCATCATCATTCTTCCTCCCTCCGTAGCAGCAGCTGCAGGGCGCTGAAGAGCAGGTATACACTTCCGCGCAGGCTTCAGCGTCGGCCTTGGATTTCGTGTGCACTTGGTGGCGGCCGCCGCAATCGTCGAGCTCACGCGTTTCGCTCCACTGGGCGGTAGAGTCAGCGCCAACGATGAACTTGTCCTCTCCATTGCCCTCGTCGCCGTCCGAATTGGTGTGGAAGAGGTGGTCGTCGTAGAGCCAATTCTCGCCGAAGAAGAGATCGGTGGTGTCGTACTCGCGCGCGGTGCCGAACTCCATCTCCGACGACGACGCCTCCGACGGCGGCGCGCGCGGCGACCACACGCCGTACGGATTCATCAGCCCTGACATCAACCCAAAAACAGCAACCACCACCACCAAACAGATTGACAAATTTTGGACCAGAATTCGAGCAAAAAAAAAACAGACAATTTGAGGCGGCGCGTCTCCCAATCACGCGCGGAGAGATCGAGATCATACTGCCCCAGGCACACGCTTCCTCTCTCTGGAGGAGATTTTGTACTGTTCGCACGCATTGATGAAGCAAAATTTACCTGATGGCGTGGAGCTCATGCTGAGGAAGGAGTCGGAGTCGGAGCCGGAGCTGGACCCAGGGAACGCGGCGAAGGAGGTGGGCATCCGCAACGGCGGCAGCTTCGGGTCGTCGTCGAGCACCTCCTCCTCCTCCCGCAGCGGCGACGGCGCCGCCGAGCGCGCGAAGCCGTGCTCCGCGGCCGGGAGGAAGCCCATCGCCGCCCCCTCCGCGCCCAGCACCGACATTGCCCCCCCGCGATCTCACACTCCCTCACCTCACCTCACGCCTCCGCCATCCTCCCAAACCTCCGAAGCGAAGCACCCGGAGCGCGCGGAGATCGCGACGCCAAGTTTACTACTACTAGAAGTCTACTAGAAGCGGAGAAGAAGAAGGAGAAGAAGCTTGCGGCCGCACGGGATCCAACGGACACGCGCGCGCGCGCCCGCGCCGCACCGCGCGGGGGAGGGGGGCCCACACGGCAGCGTCGGCGTCGCCGGGGGGGGGGGGGGGGGGGGAGGCGGCGTCGCGGTCGCTAACTGCGCGACGAGACGACGCGGGTGGTTGGTCGAGGTCGAGGAGGGGAGGGAGGCAGCCGCGATCCGAGGTGGCCTCGCCCGCCACCACCGCCATTATTGTCAGTCGCTGTTGCGCTGTCCCGCTCTCCCCACCACCTGGTTCTGGTTGGGGTGGCTTGTCCTTCTCGCCGCTGCTTCGCTGGGGGGGATTCTCTCTGCGCGCTCGTGACGCCCCGACGGGTGCCGGCCGCCCTAGCTCCCTCGCCGTCCGATCCACTTGCGTCTTGCCCAGTACAGTCGCAAGATGTGGTTTAAATTCCGAGGTCATAAGTTAAATTTTCTAACACACTCGTAATTTCTTTTTTGAAAAATATTTAGAGAAACGTCGGATCTCATCTTTTCGCTTGTGTTTATGCTTATCAACTGAAATTTAAATTTTCAACTTTAAATTTAGAGTTGATTTTGAGGTTTTTTTCATCAAAATTTATTTTTCAGCTCTTGCTTTTAGATAGATAAAAACACGTATATAAAAGTTTTATTTATAAATTACTTTTCATTTGTAATATTGCACGAAACGATGGCTCCGGTCTCTTTCCCCAGATCTTTTTTTTTTTAATATCTCTTGCCTCTTGCACGGTCGCACCCCACCATAACACTACTCCAACCACAACCGCTTCAGGTACGGGTACTGTAGTACTTAGTCACCAATTACCGCCCAGATAGCTTGATTTCGATTCCAGGGTAGAAATATTGTGTACTGGAGTAGTTTCTTGTTATTTTATCAAGAGGGAGATAATGAAATCACAGTACTCTCCATTCCAAAATAAAGTAACCTACTCCCTCCGTCCCATAATATAAAGGATTTTAAGTTTTTGCTTGTACAATTTGACCACTCGTCTTATTCAAAAAAAATTTAGAATTATTATTTTTTTGACTTACTTTATTATCCAAAGTACTTTAAACATAACTTTTCGTTTTTTATATTTGCACAAATTTTTTTGAATAAGATGAGCGATCAAACAGTGCAAGTAAAAACTTAAAATCCCTTATATTATGGGACGGAGGGAGTATATCTTAAAATATATTCAATCATGTATGTATGGATAATTTTGAGTAGCAGTAATAATATGGATTATCAACTGCGCATTTACAGAACAGGGTAGTACTACTATTGCTTTGCTCTGCTACAGTATTTGTCTCACTCAGGTTAGGCGTAGAAGAAGCGTCATTTACTGTGAGACTTTGCTGTCATGGTAGTTGGGTTTGGGGAGGGATGGTGAGTTGCTGATAAGAAGCCTGTGTTTACTGTGATAATTGTGTTAGCAGGAGTAACATTTACTGCAAGTGAATGGATCTTAACTGACGGCGGAATTCAGGGTTAAAGTTGAAAAGGTAATCGTACAACAAAAGCGGCGATCGAAAAAGATGTCTTACCTGCAAACAGTTCATTTCGGTTAAGTGTTTCTTTAACAACTCATTTGGGTCCCAAGTTTTGGTGATTAGCTATGCTACAGTACTAGAGCCCCTTTTTTCAGGCCGGTAGGAAGCTTGGTACGTTTATTTAACGTGACCTGAATTCTGAACACTCTTTTCCTCCAGGTCACTGCTTCGAATTACTCTATTATTGACGAAAAATGCGAAACTTCAAGAAAAAGAGGGAGAATTTACGTGTAAAAAGGGAGAGTAATATGTTTGGGTGATCTGGTTGTGATTAATTTAATCATCTTTCAAAGTGATATTAGAAGAAATAATGTGTTGATCGACCTAGTAAACGTTTTATTTACAGCAGGGAAATATACTGTAGGAGACAAACGTACATAGGAGTAAAAAGAAAAATATACTAACACGTACTACCTCCATCTCATATTACTTGTCTTTTTGAGTTTTTGTTTGTCAATGTTTGATCATTCGTCTTATTCAAAAAATTTTGGAATAATTATTTATTTTTCTTGTCATTTGCTTTATTGTCAAAAGTACTTTACATATGACTTATCTTTTTTTATATTTGCACTAGTTTTTCAAATAAAACGAATGGTCAAACGTTACAAATAAAAAGCCAAAAACGTCACTTATTATGGGACAGAGGGAGTAGTACATAGGTTTAACTATAGCAGACAAGTCAAGCCTGGAGGCCATAACTACACGCTCACCCCACGCCATACTATCGGTGTCACCCACATGCTAATTTCTGAAAAACGACAGTAAAAAGAAAAATATACTAACACGTTTCTAGCCCGGTTCTTGATCTTAACTTTCATATTTATATTTATACATTTTCGGAATAAAGCCACCAAAGGGAAAAAGAAAAGGAAAAGGTAGGCAAGTCTCTTTCTTCTCGTGATTTATTTTGCTTTCCACATGAGAACAGTGGTAGATGGAAGTTAATTGTCAAGTTCGACACGATTAGTCACACAAAGAAAAATCAAAAGAAGTACTATGGCACATGATTTTCCACGGTTTCCCTAATTTACCCTTTTGTTTCAGCTTGAAAACCCACATAGACAGTATTAGACAGTATTTAGTTCCCTTCAAACTTTTAAAAAATTTGTCACATCAAATGTTTAGACACATACATAAAGCATTAAATGTGAAAAAAAACAACTACGTAGTTTGCATGTAAATTGCGAGACGAATCTTTTGAGCCTAATTACGTCATGATTTGACAATGTAATGTTACAGTAAACATTTACTAATGACGGATTAATCAGGCTTAATAAATTCGTCTCGCAATTTACAGGCAAAATCTGTAATTTGTTTTATTATTAGTCTACGTTTAATACTTTAAATGTGTGTTCTTATACTACAAGAAATTTTTGGTACACAACCTAAACATGGCCATAATGGCCATAGTAGTAATACTGTACACTGGATTGCAAACAACCAAACGAGACCTGAAAACAAAGTCTGAATTCCACTGTGCCAAACTGCAGGGAATCCTATATTCCTATGTCAGTTTGGTCTGTGGTTGAATACTGGCAGCATCAGCATCAAACCACTTGAGTGCAAGACTGCAAACAGAATGGTGTCAATACTATAGTACCAGGAGTAGTACTAGTAAGAGCAGGTACAATAGCAAGCTATAAGCCAGCTGCAAACATATTTTAAGGAGATAAATCAGGAGAGAGAATAGCAGCGGACTACAGATTTGTAGCCAGCTGTAGCACTCCAAGATGCAGTGTGTCTATGACAGGTGAGACTAGGTATTAATAGTGTAGTATGTAACTATTGTATGAATGAGCTATTAGATTGGCTATAGATGAATTGGAGCCAGTAGTTGTCTATAATATTGAACTTGCTCTAACAATGTACTAGGAGTACACCTGCTGATCTGCCATGGTCATGTATAGCTCCAAGCTGCTTTTTTGTTCTTTTCTTCTGTAACAGTATGCTGTTTGGGTGTAGCTGAACTGCTGAAGGCTTGAAGTAGCCTGCAGTACCAGTCACTGCACATTACAAGTCTAACTAGTAATGTGAATCTCTAATTTTTTACCAATGCAGATGCATCCATCAGATCAACGAAGTGCATTGAGTGGAACAACAAAATATTGTACAACAAGCATGGGTACAGTGAAGGAGATATCAAGCAAGTGCACTGTGCACAGCTATTGGTGCAGCATTCAGTGCGTGCTCCTCATCAGAGATACCAGGAAAACTACTTACATGAGTAAGCCAATCAGGGGGGGGGGGGGGGCTCTGCCTATCTAAATTACCACCAAAATAATCATTAGAAAAGGAGAAGGTCTCTGCTTAGTGGGTCCAAGGGCCAGACTTACATGCGCAGATGAGTAGTAAAGGGCAACACCAGCTGCAAGTTTGCAACTTCACTCGTTGCCCAATTTTACAGATCCATCCTTTATAAGCCTTATGCTAAGGCTGTTGAAACGTCCTCTTGAATAATGCCGTGACGCCTTTCTCCAATCTGTGCCAGTCTTCATCATTGCTACGAATTCTTCATAGCTAATTTTGCCATCCTGAATAAACGATCGAAATGTTTGTTAAGTAAAGGCATAAGATCTGGAGGTTATATCATTGCTACCAGCATTAGTGAATCATCACCTTGTCAGTGTCAACCTCTTGCAATATGTCCTTCACCACTTCCATGATATCAGTTGCCCCATCCTCCACCAGAGCCTCCTGAAGCTCCTCGGGCTCAATATAGCCATTGCCATCCTTGTCGAAAAATAGGAAGGCCCGCCGGAGGTGCTCGCCATTTGCCATCCTTTGTAAGTGAAGTGAAACGGCCAAAAATTCACCATAATCTAGTGCTCCCCTACCATTTGTATCCACCTATTTTCCAACCACAAAAATATCAGATATGCAAATCACCTATCTTTTTGTTTTATTAATACTCAAGGGCATTACACATTTACACTAATCAAACCATTGAGACCACCTAATTATCATGTATTCAAGTCTGACTCCCAAATTGCATACTATGGACCAAAAAGACACCAAAATGACAAAACAAAAAAGGAATGTTAATAGTAAATGTCTCAGCACGCTCCGTGAAATATATAAACATGTCAAGACTAATGAGAAGAACAGGCAGGTCAATTGTACAAATGGAAGTAACAGTTTGATTATGCCCTTGATCCATTATTGCAAAAAGAAAAGGGCAATAAAGGGAAAATTGGCCAGTGTTTCCACCATGTGGTGTAAAAGGAACACTTTTACATTGCACCAGACATCAGACTTAGAAAAAAAAACATGTGACACAGTATCAGCTATCACCAAAGATGGTGAACATTTAATCTGATTGAACTATCTTTTGTAACTCAATTTTATTGAACTCCAACAAGCAAGTGAAATACTTCCAGGTTACTTACAGCTTCAATAAGCATTTGCACTTCAGATTCTGCAAGATGGGAACCAAATTTTGCGATTCCACTCTTTAACTCTTCATAAGAGACTATACCATCATTATCTGTATCCATCACCTTGAACATGTCCTTTATGTCCTCAACCTCTTCGGCTGATAAGTGATCAGCAATAACCTGGTCAAGAATCAGTTCGGTTCAGTAAAATATATATGTTTGTTAGACTTAGAAAAAGATAATCAATTAGAGAAGGATTCAAACCCTTAGAGCTCTTCTTTTGAATCTATTCATCCTTGAAAACTGTTTCAGCCTTGACTTTACAATATCTCCAAGTGGAACATTTGGAGCTTTCTTAGCATTTTGAAGCCAGGTATGCTCTGCGACAACAGAAGTGAAACAGCTATCTTGAGTACCAAGCCTGTATATCACTGTCTGAGTCTGATCAAAGAAAAAAGGAAATACGTGGTAAAACATGATTGCTTAATTGTCTACATTATTCAGCATGTGGACAACACGACGAATTCCTTTGATGATTCATAGTTTTTTTTTTTTGACGCAAATGATTCATAGTTTGATAAGCATCCCATGATTGTACAAAATAACGCATAACCATGAAGAAGCAAAATAAAACAAACCTGTCTAATTCACTACACCATTTGGCATGCTTCAACTCAATAAGTTTAGAAGGCAATATAAGATATAATTAAAATTGCATCAGTTGTTGTCCATGGCTTTGGTAATAACTATGCTTCTTTTTTTTTACCTCTTTTGCTCAAACTTACATATCTTCTAAGTTGTTTCCATCTGGCACTTGCCAGTATGAACTATGGTTCATCCAAGTCTCAAATTTACCTTGAATTTATAGCAACAATTAAACATCTCATACTATTCTCGACATTCATCAACAGCCAGTTTCTTACTGTTGATTTCCAAATCACATTAGGAAAATGCAATAAAGCATAGCTAGATCATCAACTATTTGTAACAATTACTAGTGCAATCAATGCATCACATAGCCAAAAGGAAGTACAAGTCATGCTTAGTTAACAATGTGCCAGCTTTAAAAGCACTATGTGCCACTTACCAAGAACTTGCTTTGCTGTTAGCCTGAGTTTTGGGTCAGGCTGAAGCATCTGACGAACTAGATCTTTAGCATTATCAGAAACATTGGGCCATGGTTCTCGCTTAAAATCTATATTTCCACGAAGTATAGCTTGTGCCACTCCTTGTTCAGTCTCTGCAATTTTGCTTGGTAAGAATTTGCAGAAGAGCAAAGCTAAATGATTTAAGGTTTTCACAAAGAGAAGGCAAAGTTGGTACCAGCCCAAAAAGGAGGAACTCCACATAACAAAATATACAAGATGACACCAGCACTCCATATGTCTATTTCAGGTCCATAGTTTCTCTTCAGCACTTCAGGAGCCATGTAATATGGACTTCCCACAATTTCAGAAAATTTTTCACCTGAACAATCAAGATAGTGGATCAGATTAAACATTTTATATATTTAAATATATAGCATACAGGCATTTCACAGGGAAATGTGAAGAGGTGTCTTACAAAAAACAGTTGGTCATTAAACAAAATCCAAACAATGCAATGATTCATTCTATAATATGTATCAAAATAAGAATAATTCCACACCTATAGGCGATCATATCATATAGAGGCATTACTAATCCAACAGAATCCTATGAGAAGAAAACGAGAGTGCTTCTGAAAAAGGCTTGATCGATATTTTCCCAATGTTGATGCCACATTAAAGCATTTATGACTCCAGTAATCAACAGCAAACAAATCAACACAAATTTTGAAGACTACTTTTTTTGGCAAAAACTGTGAAATGCATCAAGGTTTAGCTATGGCAAGTTTTGTAGCTCCAGAATTTACATTGTTCAGTTGTTCCATGTTTTAATGTAAAATTCCAGTAGCCACTTATTTTTAAGGAACTTATCTACCTGGCGAAAATATGTTTTCCCCCTACCAATAAGCAGGACCAGTATGGAAATGGATATGAGGTGAACAAATTAATTGCATGAATGCCACATGATATAAGAGTGATGATGATTGTCATAACAGAACTCTATAAGATTCAGGCTGTTACAATGTGAAACATTCTGCAACAATCTGAGATTGCATAGAAGCAAACATAGAGCCACTGGAAATTTGTTGTCCAAGTAGTTAACTATTTACTAGAATTCAACCAGAGGACAAGGGGAATGGAATTGAAATAGAAGAATACTACCTATTGAGAAAAGTGCATAAACAAGCATAAAAAAGAATTGTAAAGCACTGCTTCAAGTCTCTTACAGCATATTCTTAGTGTCCTGGTTCGACAAGTGTATATTGTTATGTGTACATTAACAACCAAGATCATTGGTGCCAAATTAATTAGTTGATAAAAATAGAATTATAAGAAGAGTTGCTACAATTGTTGTGTTGAAAGCCTGAATCTTATTACCCAAAACAACTAAACTGAAGTGGAATGAGGAATCAGCACGCAAGACTTGGTATAAGGGCAGCACCAGGACACTATATTTGGAAATAGCAACTGTCACGTCTGCTCCCACCGGTAGTTTCCCAAATTCCAAAAACAGCAACCACTCAACGACTCAACCTAGTTCTTAAGATTCCAGTATCTGAACTCAGAGCTCACTCTGCAGTGCGTATATGTTTGTTCCAAAAGTTAGAAGTCCTACCAAAAGAGAACAAGTTCTCGTCAGATTACGCAAGCAAGAACATACTAGCAATCAGCTACAGCAACGGCCACTACACTACTACAGAGTACAGAGAATTCCACCCAACCGGCTGCCAACCCACCAATCCTGCGAAAACTCCCCCAAAAAATCCAAAAGCGCGAAAAAAAAAACAGTTCGTCCGATTGTCCGAATCGCGGATGGATCTCAGTGCCGGGGAGCTCACCAGGCTTGAAGAAGATGGAGAGGCCGAAGTCGATGGCCTTGAGTGGGGAATTCTCCTTCTTGTTGGCGAAGAGGAAGTTCTCGGGCTTGAGGTCCCGGTGGATCACGCCGTGGCGGTGGCAGAGCTGCACGACCTCGACGATGGTGCGCGTGACCGCCGCCGCCGCGCGCTCCGTGTAGTGGCCCCTGGCGACGATGCGGTCGAACAGCTCCCCTCCCTCGCACAGCTCCATGACGAGGTGCACGGCGCCGTCGTCCTCGCACGCCTCCCGCAGCGACACGATGCTGGCGCTCCTGGGCAGGTGCCGCATGATGGCCACCTCCCGCCGCACGTCCTCCACGTCCACGGGCGTCCGCAGCTTCCGCTTCGAGATCGACTTGCACGCGAGGAGCTCCCGCGAGCACCGGTCCATGCACAGGTACGTCACCCCGAACTCGCCGCGCCCCAGCTCCCTGTCCAGCGCGTACTTCTCCTCGATCCCGCCGTTCACCTCGCTCCCTTCCTCCCCGAGCACCGACAGCCGCTTCTTCTCCCAGCCTCCCCCTCCTCCACCACCACCTCCGCCTCCCCCGTTCCGCGCCTGGTGCGGCTTCTTCTTCCCGCCTCCGGTAGAGGCGGGGAAGTGCGATGTCTTCACATCCTCCCTCGCGGCGGCCGCCGGCGACCGGCAGCAGTTACCCATGGCCGCCGCGCGAGATCAGGAGGGGACCCGGTGGTGGGGGGGGGGGCACTACTAGGGTTTGTTCCGCATTGGGCTCTGCGCTAGTGGGGGAGGAGGAGGAGGAGGGAGGGGGCTAGAGAGAGAAACTAGAGAGAGAGAGAGGTGGCTGTAGTAGAGCAGAGCAGAGCAGAGGCTACTTCTTCCAGCGAGGCGAGGAGGAGGAGACCTGTGTCGGGTCGGATGGTATAACGGTATGGAGGAGGCGCCGGGGACGTGTCCCGGGGTACGCGTAGCGCGGCGAGACGAGGAACATTCCCACGTGGCGTTGCCATGGCGACCGATGGGTCGCTGCCTCGTGGGGCCCGGGGTTGGAGTTCGGGGGTGGTGGGGCCCACGGTCATCGGCGAGTTTTGACTGGCTCCGGTGACGACGACGACGACGACCGTGGGGGTGCGGGTGAGGTGACGAGAGGAATCGGATAATCCGGTGAAGGAAAGCGCATTATTAAGCGACTGATGACGGTTGTGTTTAAGGTTTATTTTAGTCACAAGATTCTTGCAGAATTTTCTTAGCGATTATTCTCGCAGAAATCGTTGGATATTCCACCGGTGGTGGATGTTCGTATTATTTTTTCGACCATCGTACAAACAAGTTTCGGATGCCGGGTTTGGAGAAAAATACTTAAAAAAACAAAAACTTGTCTTTCTGGTCAATCACCAGTAACCGAGTTTGAACCCAAATTTCGAATTAACTTATTGAACTTTGGATTTGAACTTTTGATACAGCTAAAGTGTAGGTTTTCATAGTTTCGATGTATAAATACTCCTACATTTACAGGGGAATTTAACTATTTGTCATTATTGTATTTGTCAATTATCCAAATACCCCTCTTGCATTTGCACTTATTTTTTTTCCTTCTTAAGGGATGACTTATTAAGTATTTGCCACTTTTGCCCACGTGGCATGCCAGCGTGGCAACATTGAGCGAAAAACGATGTGGGACCCACTAGTCAGTCTCCTTCCACTTCATCTCCCTCGATCCGCCCTTCTTTGACTTCGCCTAGGCTAACACCGGCGACGGTGGCAGCGACCACCCGGGGCGGCAGGCCGTGCAAAGCACGGTAGCGAGGAAAAAGCCGCCGTCGTGAGAAGGCCGGCGGAGGGAGAGATGAAGAGAAGGGAGACATTGACTAGTGGGTCCCACATCATTTTTCGCTCTGTGTTGCCACGTGCATGCCACGTGAGTAAAAGTGACAAATAGTTAAGAAGCCACCTTTTAAGAAGGGTAAAAAAAGTTAAGTGCAAATGCAAGAGGGGTATTTGGATAATTGTCAAACGCAATAGTGGCAAATAGTTAAATTCCCCTACATTTATATACTAGAAGCATGATGTTATAAGATAAAATACTAGTTTATGCAGTATGTTCTTTTGATAAAAAAAACGTAGTATGTTCTTACTATACAAGGAGAAAACATTAAATATTATATTTAAATTTGAATTATTCTGGCCGGTATACCGGGCAGTTTATCCGCAAGATTTTCAATCATAACCGATAAACAGCCATGTATGCAAATACTGTATAAGACATTCCGGCGAGATTAATCGTGAAACATATTCTAGCAGAAGAAAACGAAGTGCTGACTTTGAATTTTGGTGCTTATTATGATAATCAAGAGATAAATTCTTTCTACAAATGATATATCAAGAAACAAATTCTTATTTACAGCGAAGGATTAAGTACTATCACCTTATTTGCTTTGTCTTGTTGTGTTTAACCTTAAATGGTCACCTTGTTATGATGAGAAGACCATGGGCAGGGCAGCTAAAAGGAAGAGAACCAATTCCTTCTTTATATCTCTGAACACCACTTTTCAGTTGTAAGTAAATGACTTTTCTCATAAGTCAAAAGGCCACCGAATGTGTCATATTTAAATTGGACACGTCCATGTATCTGGGATAATAATATTATATATATAAATGCACATTTATGATGATGATTGTGAAAAACCATTAGCTATCATTCTCGTTAAAAAAATGCATATCTGCTTGGTTTTGTTTCTCTGGTTTGGCCTAACTTCGAAAGAGCCACTTATTCCCTTTTGACTGATGAAACGTATCACGCCTCCTTTCGATTATACTTTGTCATTCAAAAGTGGTTGCTTGCTTGGAGTAAGACCGAAGAATACTTTGGGTATTCTTGCTGTCACCCTCCTCCAAGACAATGCAATTAAACTATTCCTACACATTTACTCAATTCTCTCGGTTCAGCCATTTTTCGCAAGATAAAATTTACACCCATAAACTACCTGAGTTAAGGCGTGTCACGCTTGTGTAACAACATAAATCATCACTTTGACTGGACGGCTGACGGTTCTAAAAAAAAAGACTGGACGGCTGACAAAAATCACAAAACGTAAGCACAGCGAGATGCCCTCTTCCCAAGAATCCAAGACCAATCGCCAGACTCTGCACCGGTTCCTGGCTCCACATATGCCATTAAAACAAGTTTAATGCAGTACTCCCTTACATATATATATTCCACATATTGTGAGGGAGATAAAAAAAAGCGCAATAGCAGACTATTAGTCAGTTATAAACATATTTTAATGAAGTAAAAGATGAGAAAGAAGAGCAGCAGACTATATATCTGTAGCCAGCTGCAGTACGGACTTCAAGACGTAGTGTGGTGTATGACAGGTGGAACCAGATATTAATAGTGTAGTAAGCAACTATTGTATGAATTGGCTATTAGATCGGCTATGGATGAATTAGAGCTAGTAGTCACAAGTTTAATAGTAGGGTAAAATTTGCTACAGGACACTCAAAAATTGTGTAATTAGTTGTGGGACACCCGAAAGACATGAATTTGCCCGATGACACTCTAAAAGTGTGGTAATTTGCTGCAGGACACTGGGCACATTAAAATATAATATTCACTGAATTGATGAGAAAGAAACCACATAAAATGATAGTTTTGCCCCTTCTGATCGGCGCTTCCATCGATCCATCGATTGATCCATCGCCGTTGCCGGTGTTGGAGACCTGGTGGTGGTCGGCGTCGCCGCCTGGTACAAGCTAGTAGCTGTGCATGAAGTGCGGTTGCGGGATGAAGAAGTGCCCCTCCGGTGGCATCAGCCTCACGTCGGTTGATCTCTCCGGCGGCGGTGATGGCGTCGGGCTAGCAGCTGGGCTCGCCGGGGAGGTGGCAGCGGCCTGAGACGAGGAGGTGGGTGAGCGCTTCCCTATGGCGTCACCTGGGCGCCCATTCGCGCCGCTCGGCCCGCGGCCCGCATATGCCCGGCGGCCGCTTCGGCGGCGGTGGCTTCGATGGCGTTCGGTGAGCCCAGCGGCGGTGGCGGTAGAGGCTACGGCGATGACTTCGACGATGGTCGACGAGATCAGGAAGCGGCTTCAACAACGGCAGTGGCGGCGGCGAGTGATGGCCGTGACGGAGGCAACAGCGGGAAACGGCGGTGACTTCGACGATGGTTGATGAGCCCAGCGGCAGCGGCTTCGATGGCGGTGGTGGCGACGGAGGTGGCTGTGGCCAGGCAGCAGTGAGCAACAGCGGCGGCATCGACGACGGTCAGTGAGCGCGGCGGCAGCGGCTTCGACGGTGGCAGATGGCGAGCGACGCTGAGGGCAATTTTGTCTTTTTGAAATTTCTCTCCCATCTTTTTAATCAGAAATGATAAAATATTGTCTCGGGTGTCTTATAACAAATTACATGAATTTTGTGGTATCCATCAGCAATGACACGATTTTATAGTGTCTCACAACCAATTACACAATTTTTGGGTGTCCCATGGCAAATTTTGCCTAGTAGTATAGCCCACTACTAGCTCCAACTCATCCATAGCCGATCTAATAGCCAATTCATACAATAGTTGCTTACTATACTATTAACGATGAATTGGAGCTAGTAGTTGGCTATAATATTAGAGCTCATTCATACAATAGTTACTTACTACACTATTAATATCTAGTCCCACCTGTCATACACACCGCGTCTTGGAGTCCGTGCTATAGCTAGCTACAAATCTGTAGCCCGCTGCTCTTCTCTCTCCCCATTTATCTTTTTAAAATATATTTGTAGCTGGCTTATAGCATGCTATTGTACCTGCTCTTATGGCACCCGCAATGGTTATCTATAGGTTCTCTGCAAGAGATCCATGTCAGCATATTTTCCTATTTGAAAGAGATTGAATGAAGAGAGAGAACAAAACTATCTACTAATCTGAAGATAGTCTATAGAGAAAAACGAGGCAATGCATTAGAGAGCTATAGATACCAATGTAGACATACTATTGAGGTGATTTACTATTAATCTAGTCTATTACTGAGATGTACATATTTTATAGAGAGCATCTTACTTTAATATTGCGGGTGCTCTTATACTTACTGTTATCATTGATCGCTCCTCGTAAAACGGCAAATTCCACAGCATTCCGCTAAACCCAAAAAGAAGCCCAGATTAACATTGCGAGTGTACGAGCGTGATGTTCGTACGTGTGTGTTATCCGCATAATAAAAAAAAACTGAATTACATTTTCGATAGAATAGATTTATCCCTATCGAAGAGCCATTGGTGCGCGTACCAAACCCCCGGGGATTAAACAAAACGGGCCTTGCCGTGCCGGTTCAGCCCAGCTTTACGCCTCCCTTTCCACGCCGAGGGCGCCATCATGCGCCGGCCCGCGCACGGTGTTCCCCTCCTCCCTTCCTTCCCTTGTGCCCCACTCCCGCCAAAAAGCAGGGCGCCTTCCTCCTAACCATTGGTGCCTTAATCTTAATCAAATCCCATCGCAATAATAACTCCCCGTCTAAGAGCGGGTATAATGGCAGGCTATAAGCTAGCTGCATATATATTTTAAGAAGATAAATAATAAGAGAGAAGGACAGCGGGCTACAGATTTGTAGCACGGACTCCAAAACGCAGTGTGTATGACATGTGAGACCAAGTATTAATAGTGTAGTACTCCCTCCATCTACTTTTAATAGTCATATTTCCAAATCTGAAAATTTTATTTTTGATATGCATATTTCAATCCAACAACTTATCATCTTAATGATTTTCTTGGATTTAATACATGACTCTTCATTCTTCCATATAAGATTGGTTGCATGAGCATCGAGAAATATAAATATTAATGAATCGCTTGTTTACGAGGAATGACTAGTAGCATATTTAAATGGATGATAAGTAGAATCACTTATTTTTTGTCTGTGTGTCAAGATGAAATATGACTATCAAAAGTAGATGAAGGGAGTATGTAACTATTATATGAATGAGCTATTAGATTGGCTATAAATGAATTGGAGCTAGTAGTTGGCTATACTATTAAAATTGCTCTAACTACCGAACAGCTGTTTGCTCTCATCGCAATAATAACTCCCCGTCTAACTACCGAACAACTGTGTTCGCATGCAACTTTTCCCATCCCCTCTCTAGTTTTCCACACGCACGCTTTTCAAACTGCTAAATGGTACGTTTTTACAAAAAGTTTCTATACGAAAGTTGATTAAAAAAATAAAATCAATATATTTTTAAAAAAGAATTTAGCTAATACTTAATTAATCACGCGTTAATAAACTGCTCCGTTTTTCGTGCGATAGGAGTTGGGTTCTCATATCCCCCGTCCGAACTCAGCCGCAGTCACGCGGGCAGCCTGCCTCGCTAGCTACCGCGTGTGCGTGTCCTACTCCTATCAGTATCACCACATGACCACATCGCACGTACGCACGCATTCGCGCTACGGTTGTGTTTGCAATCCTGTTACCAACCCCTCTCCATCGTATTCCACGCGCACGTTTTTCAAACTGCTAAACGGTATGTTTTTAAAAATATTTTTGTACGAAAGTTGCTTAAAAAATCATGTTGATCTATTTTTTTAAAAAATAATTAATACTTAATTAATCACGTGCTAATAGATCGTTCCGTTTTTCGTACGTACTATGCATGTCGGGAACCCAGGATTGCAAACACACCCGGTTCCGGTTAGCTGGCAGTGTGGGGCTTATGATGATTTCTAAACTTCAACTCTAATTTTTTTTTTGTATGTTAGTCGCTTTCCAAACCGATAAACAATGTGTTTTAAGTAAAAAAGAATTTCTTTACACAAGTGTTTAAATAAAAAAATGTTTTTAAATTTATAATAGTTAATACCTAACTAAGTACTCACTCCATTCCATAATATAATGCACAACCACTTTTTTTAGATGTTCCATAATATAAGACATGCATGCAAACATACAATCAACCATGGCATCTTCTCTATTAAATTATTACTTTTTCAAATTCTCCACTCTCATGTTATCTAATCCTATTGGATGCATGCATTACATTTATTAGGATGATTCAAACTACATTCTTGGTCTTTGGATTAAGGGTGACTGTGCCTTATATTTTGGAATGGATGGAGTATATTGTAATAAATCGCTTTTTTACTCAATGTTAATATGATATTTCAATATGTGGAGTTTCAATTTTCGAACTAGCCGTCAACTCGTAATAATCGTAGGGAAGCCTAAAACCGACCGCTGCGTGTCTGTTGCTGCTGTTGATATGGTGCCACAATGTCGCCTTGTCGCCTGTCGGACCATATAAGCCGAGATGACTGAACGAGTTGGAGTGGACACTGGAGTGCACAGTTCGGAGTTCGGTTAATGATTGCACGTTTCACTTTCGCCTTACACCACCAAAGTTTTACCGCACGAGTTCGAGTGGTGAGCACTTATGGCGTGTCGCTGGAAGAAAGGAAATATTTGAAGCTGTTCTCGTAGCATTCAGGCGGTAGAGAGAAGATTCTCTCTCAAAAGACGTAAGTCGAGGAAATTGCACAGGAATCGCCTTTGGAGTAGAGCATTTTCTTCCCGCCGGTAGAGGTAGCTCGTAGACTCGTAGTAGCTCCCGTTCTCCCAAAGCTGCACCGAAATTTACCAGAAAAGCGCCCAGTCATGCTGGAATAGTGCTTGACTTGATCACAATGGTGGTATGGAATTGGGCCGATGCTAATTGCTACCCATTTGGGAATAAGTCTATTTTGCCTCCCTCTTCTTTTACCTTGATCGAATCGCATACCTCAACCACAAAACTGGATATAACACATCCCTCAACTTCAGAAATCGGTGCAAATCAATTCCTTCGATGATTTAGAAAGTGGTTTACGTTGACATGGTAAGCTAACCACGTTTGACTTGCCGAGTCAGCAGAAAAACTTAAGGGCACGTTCACTTTTATGCTATTTTTAACTATATCATTTTTTGGTAAAGCTGCCAAAAAAATGTCTACATTTAGTTTGTTGCTAAATTTGGTCAATACATAAGAAATCCTGCCAAAATTTTGGCAATTATTACTATTATGCCAAAATTTTGGCATTGACAAAACTTAGTAAGGTTTATTTTGGCTACAATCCAAACAGCCACTAAAATATCATAGTGGCCCCCATGTGTCGTCCACCCATCTCTCTCCCTCATTCCATTGCCTCCTCATCCTCCACCGATGCTATTATTTGTTTATGTCCTTGTCCACCTCCACTCGCACGCTCCCGCTCCTCCTCTTCCTTGTGCTCCTCACCAACCTCACCTTCCTCCTATACCACTCTGCCCCCACCGCATGTGTGAGCTCCGCCTCGATCGATTCCACACCAACCTATTCATGTTCCTGGTCGTCAACCTCGAGGTTGCCGTGGAGGAAGATGGCAACATGAGGGGAAGAGAGGGCTACAGCGGTGGTAGTCATTGTTGTGGGCCCCGCGTGTCATCATCATTGCTGTCCTCTTCCGCCCGCCAAGCGCATCCTTTGCTGCCGACTGCCGTGACAGTCCCCTCCCCTTCCTCCTGCGGCAATGACGCCAAGGCGACATGTTGAGATGCGGGTTGCGTCTGCATGGTGCGTCGAGATTGAGAGGGGAGGAATAGGGCTGACAAGTGGGCACTATAGTTTCTTTTTTACCTTGTTACGGCCCCACTTTTATTTTCAATTCATTTGATGACTAGGCTTCCACATTAGCACAGATGGACCAAGTCAACCTACCACATCAGCATAAACTGCTTGCTAAATCTCTGAATAAATTGATTTGCACTAGTTCTAGAAGCTGAGGGAGGTGTTATAACCAGTTTTGTGATGAGGGATGCGATTCGACCGAGAGCAACAAATGAGGTAGTAGGCAACATAGACTTATTCCACCAAATGGTCTGCAAATCGCAGAGGGCTAGAGCCCATATTTCCAATCTAGCCCAGGAGGCCTAGAGCCCAACGAGACACTCTTGCAGAACACCGCGCGACCCAAAAAGACGGAGGTCGGCCTTCACCATCGGAGCGACGGAGCCCGACCACTACCAAAGATTCCCCCACCTTCCCGGCCTTGTTCGCGCTGTTCCTATAAACTCCCACTGACAACTGGGACCCGCATATCCGCGGCCCACCTGTCAGTGACCCAAGCGGAAGCTTCGTCGCTCCCTCATCGCATCGCGTCGCCGGTCGCGGGTCGTCCTCCTTCCGTTCCGCGTCCTCTCAAAAGGTTGGGAGGAGGAGGAGGCGACGCGGAGCGCAGCAGTGTGAGTAGTGGTAAGCCATGGACCGCGTGCAGCTCCTCCTCGTCGGTCTCCCCGCCCTCCTCTTCCTCTCCGACCTCTCCCACATCTTCGCGCCGCCGCCGCCGCATCTCCGGCACCCCCACCACCACCCGCCGCACCACCATCCCCATCCGCCTCACCACCACCCCCCGCATCACCCCCACCCGCCTCACCACCCGCATCCGCCGCATCACCCCCACCCGCCTCACCACCCGCATCCGCCGCACCATCACCCCCACCCTCACCCCGATCCCGCCGCGGAGGCCATACAGGTGGGTGGGTCGTGAACCCTAGCCCGAGTTTCTGTTGCTGCGATCTAAGCGGCGTGCTGATTTTCTTTTTTTTGGGGGGTTTGGCACGGTTGTAGCAGGCTAACGTTGATGGAGCTGGATATGGCACCACCGTCGAGCTGCAATTCTGCGCCTCCTGCTCGTACAAGTGAGTTTCGTTAGTCCAGTGTGTTTTGCGTTCATGTGGTATCAGTGGCCGCAGTTGGTTCGTTGGATTATTTCTGTGCAGATTAAATGAGCATACTATTGTTGTAGCGAGCACCAAGCGGCTTAGTTGTGTGCTTGCCACAGTTGATAATATTCAGTTCGATTTATCCTGCACAAAACCATCTAAAAAAAAATCTACTCCGCACAAAGATTTGCTAGGTGGGATTGCTTGGTACTCCACTCTAGTGCTACATATGATCGATTACTGCCATACGTCCTGTGTTCATATGTACACTCATAACACTCCATGCTTGGTAGTTGTAAGCCTCACTCCAGTTCGCTTCTTAAATTCACGATTACATCTTAGCAGTAGTGGGGAACTTTGTATGGGATATGGGTTCTGCAGTTATCGTTAATACACAGTGTGAATGATCTGTTGGACATATTAGAAAGAAAAATGTAAATGATAACAGTCATACACAGTGTGAATCACCTATATAAGGATGGAGGGGAGGACCCAGTCTAATCCTATCCAACCGACTCTATCCCGTCCCTAAGACCTCGATCTCTCTGCCCACCGCCTATGACACTCATCTCATTTAGCTCTTTCTATTTTGAGATGAGACAATTTGTGATGATACATTGCATATATGTGCTGATCCATGCTTTCAGCTGCTTTGCACATATAAGCCTCTAGCTTGCGTTCAGAATTTCAGATGTTACATGCCAATGCCGAGTATGTGTGATTCAGTTAGTATGAAATGCCGGTATTTGTGCATTCACTGAATATCACACTTTCCCTACTTATAGCTTTGGGATCAGAAAGTTTTAGCTTGGATTCGTTGTGGATCAATAGATATTTGCAGATTTTACTTTTTATGCTTAACTTGTTGCGATGTTCCTACACTCTCTATTTTTTTGGTAAAACACATTTTGTTCCATGGAATTAGTTATGCACCTGAGGAGGCTTATTTGTTCCATGGAAAGTTTGATTACTCAGACAAATACCACAAGTTTGCTCTAAGATCATGCTATGACAAAGTAGTAGGACATTCCAAAAATGCTCAATAGGCAGTAAAAGAACTCTTTGAATTATTTGTATACTGTTACCAGACAATTGAATTTTAGGTTACAGTGAAATATTGCATGCAATAAAATGTGATATGGACCATATAAAAAATTGTTATATATGGATATAGATCTCCTAAGCTGAAAGCATGAGTATTTACTTAATTTACTTTGTATTTATAACATAGAACATAATTAGTTATTATAGTTAAAGTTTGATATGTATATTTCTCAATCTGTGGACTTTGGTACTTGTTGTCTTACCTTGATTACTAATGGATTTTAGTTGAAAGAGCAATTAAAGTTGTGTGCCTAAATAGCCTCTCCTCTTCTTTCTAATTTATAAAAATATCTTTTGTCCATCCAAAAGACAATTCAATAGATTCTATGCTTTGCATCTGCAGGTTACACTGATAGTTTGAGTAACATTTTGTAGGGGGACTGCAATGACTATGAAGCGCATGCTGGAAACATCATTTCCAGGCATTCATGTTATCTTGCACAATTACCCTCCACCCTTCCCCAAACGTGTACTTGGCAAACTTGTGCCAATTCTTCAGGTTGGAGCCATTGCAACAATAATGGCTGGTGATCATATTTTCCCCAGACTTGGAATGGTTCCACCCCCATGGTACTACTCACTGCGTGCCAATAGATTTGGAACCATGGCAACAATCTGGCTATTTGGCAATTTTGCGCAATCTTTCCTACAAAGTTCTGGTGCCTTTGAAGTTTACTGCAATGGAGATTTGGTATGCTTTCTATGTCAGACACACCTGTAAAACTTCTTTTTATCTGCCATTTTTACATTACGGGCTAATTTTATTTCTAGGATTAAACCAATTAAAAATTACTTTTACCTTGATATGCAAGTACAGAGATATGTGAATACTTTGTTTCAGCATGTATGTTTTTCTCCATGTTTCTTTGTACCTTTCTACTAAGAACTGCTACATGGAAAGAGGCTTTGATTTACGATCATGACTTGAGCAGTAAACAACCTCCTTACTTCTTCCTTAACGAAAATTGCTTACACTTTTCAGGTTTTCTCAAAATTAGCTGAGCAGAGGTTCCCTAGTGAGTTTGAACTGCGGGATCTCATCAACAGCAGATTACCAGATTCTCTGGTTGGGAAAAATGTGGGAAAATCCTTGTCTTAGACAATGACATTGGAATATCACATGCCAATGCGACATCTTGCTATCAAGGTAGTACTATATTGTTTGCTGTTTGACGTCGAGCAGTTTGGAAGCTCTGCAGCTTGTCTGTGAACACTACTATTCAATTAAATGGCTTGTAAAGGATAACCTAGAGTGAGATAGTGACTCAATTGTATGAACTTATTAGTTATGCCACAAAAAAAATCATCATTTCCTGTTTATTTTCTGAGAGGTTGATAAAATATTGTAGTATTCGTCACCTTTGGTGTGATTCATACTGTTTTATACTTGTATGCATTATGTATTTCTGGGAAATTTCTATGCATGCTCAAGCGGGCATGAGAATTGAGACAGCGCTGAAATTGGAAACCGGAATGCAGGAGAGTGACAATCCTATGCTAGCCAGCTTCTGAATGTCTATCTGAAGCTGTAGGATATATCGCAAAACACCACTGCGCAGAACTCAATCTGAAGCTGTATGTTGCAGCCCTAGTATAAATTGCACATGATCTCAGTTCATATATTTAACCATCAATCTGAACCTGTGTCACCTTATGCATCATTCAGACACTCAGACCTGACATGGATGGCTCTGGCTCCCCGTATACCTGTTCGCCGACGGCCTCCGCCTCGCCATTGATGAAGCCTGAAGCACTCGTCGTTGTCTACGACCTCCACCCCAAAATTTATTTTTCATCTCAAAATATAAAAATAAAATATAGAAACCTAGTAGGGGATAGGATATTTTTTGAAGCACTCTCGTTGTTGTCTACTACCGCCACCCCGAAATTTAACTATCTTTATATCAAAATATAAAAATAAAATATATAAACTTAGTATGGAATATGATATTTCATAGTGCTATGAATCTGACGGATCTTTTATTAAGATTTATAATACTAAGAAATGTTTATTTCGTATTATGTTTTTATATTTTAAGATAGAGGGCATATTTGCCTCAAATCGAAGGCTCAATCACGTGTCGCCACTGGTGCAGTGGTGCTTTGCCAAGCCGGCAAAAGCCCCATGCTCGTCGGCTCGGCGCTGCCCTTTGGCGGGAAATTAATGGCTAGTTGTGTCATTAATGTGTTATAAACAGGATTCCAACTAAAGCCGAGGCAGCTCAAACAGTCAAAGCACATTCAAAGTTCAAACTCACCTCCTGCCTCCTGGACATCTGTTGCCCATCCTCTGTGAACAAGGTCCATAGACCTACAGTAACTGACAATACTCGTCTCCGCGGACCATCACCCAAACTGTTTCGTGGCACATGTCCACCGTGTCTTTAGCTGTGCCACCAGCTGTCAGACCTGCGCGAACCGAGTCCATGTGAACCGAAAAAACCCCAACTCCATCTCCATCCCAATCCACGGCACATGCAGTACTGCTCGCTGACACGTGGACCCCATATAACACTCGGGTCCACATAAACCCTCCTCCGGAAATGGATTCTAATAGTTCGAGTGGACGTCCACCCGTTTATTATATGTCAACTAAATGGCTATGAAAAATTTTCAAAAAAATTGGCAAGATAGATCAATATGTAATATATCACTCCACAAACATTCAAGTTAAAATTCAACTTCTACAAATTGTAACAAAAATAACAAATTTAACTGTAAATATACATATAGTATTTTGAGTTTTGTTTGTTATTTTTGTTACAATCTATAGAAGTTGAATTTTAACTTGTATGTTTGTGGATTGATATATTACATATTTATCTATCTTATTCATATATTTTTAATTTTTTTCATAACTATTTAGATGAGATGAAATAAACGGGTGGACATCACTCGAGCTGTTAAATAGTTTCCCACCCTCCTCCCTCTCCTCGACTCCTCCTCGCCGGCTTTGGGAAAATGTCGCTGCTGCTCCGCCGCCTCGCCGGCGCCGCAGCGGGCCGCCATCTCCGCCGCGCGCTCTCCACGGCCGCGTCACGCCCTCCGTGGCGCATGATCCTAACCGAGGCGGAGCTGGACAGGTCAGGGGCGCCGTCGCGGAGCGCGCGGGCGTCCTTGGACCTCGTCGAGCCCCCGCGCTCCTCCCGCCTCTCCGTCCCCGCCCACTTCGTCAACCCCGGCCCCCTCCCGGACGCCGAAGGGGACGCCGTCGGCTTCGTCGGCTGGGTCATCGGCGGCAGCGGCGACGGGCTCCTCCTCCTCAAGTTCTACGACACCCGCTACCACGCCCCCGTCGTCGCCAACGTCCGCCTCGCCGTGGCGCTCCAGCTGTCCAGGACGACGAGCGAGGGCGTCCTCGACCCGGACGTCGCGCACTTCGTCTGCAACCCGCTCAGCGGCCAGATGTACCGCCTCCCGCCCGCCATCGAGACCACCAAGTACAGCACGGGGCGCGGCCTCCTCACCCGATCCGAGTCCCGGCACGGGCCGCCCGACAGGTACGTGGTCGCGGAGCTCACCAGGGGGGAGTCCGGGAGCAGCGTGCTGCGCCGGTTCATGTCGGAGACCGAGGAGTGGGACGATGTGGCGACGGTGCGGTCCTCCTCGGGCTCGGAGAGGGCGGCGGCGGCCGAGCGGGTGATGCACCTGGACCACCAGGTGGTGGCCTTCGGCGGCCGGCTGTGGTGGGTGGACGTGAGCTGGGGCGCCCTCTCCGTCGACCCGTTCAGCGACCGGCCGGAGGAGCGCTTCGTCGAGCTGCCCAAGGGCAGCGTACTGCCGGACCTGACCGGAATTGGGGGGAGACGGATTCTTGGCTTGTATCGGCGGATGGGGGTCAGCGAGGGGAAGCTCCGGTACGTCGAGGTGTCCAATGCGAAGAAGCCGTTCGTGGTCAGCGCATTCTCGCTCGACGATGAGGGCAGCAGCTGGACGCTGGAGCACAGGATGGAGATCACCCCAAGCTGGAAGGGTGAGCTCAAGGTGCCCGAGAAGCCGCGGATCGGCGCCATCGATCCACTGAACGCCAACGTTGTGTACCTGATATTCCTCCACGAGGTTCTTGCCGTGGACATGGCCAAGGGCGAGGTGATTGGGAGGAGTTCTCCTGATGACGTCAACTCTAGTTCAGTTGTGCCATGCATCCTACCACCGTGGCTCGAATCATGTCAGATCCCCTCTGCAGGTATATCCTCGTATGTTCGATATGTTTGAGTATTGAGGTACTATACTGCAATTGTAATTGTTAAATTGCACCGAGTATTGGAAGTGCAGGAGTTCACTATGCTGCAATCATTGGATTGCACATACGGTTCTTTTGAAATCGCGTGCTTGCAGATTTGAGCAATTTATGGATTTCTGTTGATAAATACATACCTGCTGTATCCGTATTGTGGTTTCTCAAGGGAGTGCATCTGTTTGTCATCACTGTAGAAAGAGTCGAGTTTTTCTGCTTCAAACTATAGCAGCATGTCTAATATTGGGATTAGATTTATGCAGAGTTTGCGAATTTCGATTTTTTCACAAGGTTTTCCTTGATTCCTATCTTCTCAAATAGTCTAATGCAGTACTATTCAAATGTTCCATTGAAGTGGTGCTGCGTAGATGCCCTCAAATTAAGTGGTGCACTGGTGCTACTGATATGTTAAGCAGAGTCAATCGTCCCTGATAAGACTTACACTTACACAGTAAATTGACTATAGCAGTGATGATCATGGACAGATATCAGCACCAGAACTTGGTATTGGCAGAAGAACCTCACATCCTTTTGTCATTGGAGTGGAATGTCTGTTATGTAACACCTATGTTGTTCATGTGTAGTTAATGCCCGAGTGTTTTGATGCAATGTTCATTGCCAATGTCTTTTGCAATTATTGGATACATACATCGTTCCTGTCGCTATCATCTCTGTGCTACTATTGTTAAAGTTCTTGTACACATGGTTGCAGCAACCCTTTCGAGCAAGAAGACTGATGTTGAAAGAAATACTCTGGCAGACACACTGGTTCGTGTGGATAGAGGCAGTTAAAACTGAACTGCATCAGTCGATTCATCTTTTGGTATTTTTCTCGTCTAACTTGTGTCTGTGTACCCTTATTTTATTATCCATTATTAGCCGTATTTCATTGTTCTGTCCGGATTACTCATGCATTATCTGTAGTCAATGCAATGGGTAATGGTTTACTTTTAAGAAACAATTCGTTCAGTGTGCTAATTGTTACATCCTCAGTAGTCTCTCGTAATTACCTAATACTCCCGGAGAACTGAATTTTGTTCTCCTAGCGTCATTTTTTTTACTAGAGGGGGTATCTCAATGCTATTGATGTTTGTAATCCCATATTGTTTGGTTGAATTCTTTGTTGTTCTTAAATGATAGTTGTTACATTTGTCTGCCTCCTAAAATTGGCGTTACCTTTTAAATCTTATACTCAAATTGTGGTGAAGTACTTGCTCTGTTCATACATCTGAAGTGCCAGATGTTAGTGCTGCCGACTGCTGAGAATTGTCACTTCGCTAAAGGATGGTCACTACTGTCAGAACCAGCAGACATGAACTATCTCAAACCTAAAGTTACTCAGCGTCTTAACCAATTTCGCCTTCACTGTCCTCCCGAAAATTCTATAACCCGTTGATCAAGAGTAAACTAAAGCTTGTTGCCTGCTCCTTTACTACTAGTAGTCACTAGACAGGTTGTAATTTTTGCTTCAGTCAACACTTAGACATGCAATGCCACATCCTTGACTGATAGAGTAGGAACAAAACCAAAAGGATGCTCTGGTTTCAGTATATTTGTGGTTATACTGAATCAACTACTTTTTTTATCGGATGTATCCGAAGAGACTGAATCAACTTAATTTGACAATTGTTCATTTCATCTGTTCTGTTCTCTTCTCTGTTTATGAGATAGGGAGACTGATGTGTACTCATCTGCTTTGTAGGTTCCTTGGGACTGACTGGAAGAGATGTTCGAGAGAACTTGTTTAGATGGTAGCAGTTTCCTGAAGTACCTGAACTCTCGTTTTTGGGGGATGCTGTGAGAAGTTTGGGTTTTGATGCGCATTTGGACTTTGCTGGTCCAACTTGTTGAATTTCGTTTTGGACAAACACCGGGGAATGTTAACATATTTTCGTATTTTTCCTTTTCTTCCATACCTGTTGAATGGTTAAGTAGAATGAGTATCTCCAAGTAGAAGCTGGGCATGGTACTCCTATGAACCCAATGTTTGTTTTCAGGACACTTATCTCTCATAAGCATTTAAACTATCTTCGCTTGTAAGACGACATGTTTGATCGTGCAATTTCGAGGGATAAGTTTTTGCGTATCGTCATTAAGAAATAAGCAACACTATTCGTTCTTGTTGAATGAACTAGTGCTACTGAGAATTTTTTTTTTGAGGGAAACGTGCTACTGAGAATTTGGGTTTGTTTTCATCAGTTCCCTCTCTCGGCCCAGGGTCATCTGACTCATTTCTGGGCCTTATCTCCTAAGCGGGCCAATCAAAATGGGCCATCACTACAACTTTTTGGCGGGAAACTAGACGTAGTATCGGAGTGGATCACGGAAAGAGAAATCCTGCGTTCTCCTACAGTAGCACAGGTTTTCTCCGTGCCTCCGTCTCAGTGGACCATAGGCACTGACATGTGGGGTCCCTGAGCACGTGCTCAGGAGAGAAACCGGTGGACCAGGTGCACGCTGCTCTCTACTGTAGCTCTGTGGCACAGTGCCGCCACCTCAGAGCTGCGTGAACCAAGTCCACGAGACCACGACCACCTCCCAAAGCGGGAGCAGCGGCCGTCTTCTTCTTCCTCGATTCCGTCACGCCCCTCCTCCTCCTCCTCGCCGCCCGGCGGCGGCCGCCCCCTTCTCCTCTCCGCCAGCGCGGGCTCCCCCGTCGCAGTGCATCTGCGGCGCCGCCCACGATCGGTCGCCGACGCCCATCTACGCGCTGCCGCGCCGGCGTCGGCCGCAGGCTCGCCGTCGTCTCCGCAGGTTCAGCCTCGGACACCCCCACGCGCTGTACTCCTCGAACATTTGGTTACTTGCTTGCTTACTTTGGGTTTTTGTGTTGAGACTAGAGGATAGAGGGAAGACCCGCTTTCATGGCGATTAGGATTCCTTCTTCATATGAAATCCAAGCTAGAAACCCTCTCACTGGATCAGATGGGGTTAGGAACTGAGAACGCCGCGATGGTGCCAGACGAATGGCCGATATGGGGGTTCGGTGCGTCTCGTGAGTTAGCTGGGTCGCGGAACTGGGTGCTTGGTTGGGGTGGGGTGAGATGGGGGGGGGGGGGGGGGTGCGTCGCCGCGGCGGCGGGAGAGCGACGGGGAGCCCAGTTGAACGTTGGGAGCTCATTTTGCTATTGCTGATACCCGTAATCCAATCCAAACGACCTTTGTCTTACGGGGAAGGAGGAGGATTCTTCCAATTCCATATGAAAATGTGGTCGGATTTTAGTGAAAACTAAGCATCGGTGGAAGAAACCAAAGAGTAGTCCAACAGGAGTGGTTCAAAAGCCCTCTCATCTACCAACCTTAGTAGGGTTTCCTACTTGATATTTTGAGAAGTGAAGAGTTGCTGGGAGATGCTTCAGATATCTTGCCTCTGATCACTTAGTATCAGCCTGCAGAGATCTTGTGAGTTGCATACTCTGTTTGGATCAGGTCCTGGTGCATGCTGGTAGGCGTCGTAGTCCTCACTCCTCACACATCAAGAGCATGTCATTGTGCCGGAGCTCATAACTCCTGTTTTGTCCCTGATGTAAGGGATGAGAAGTCACTGGACTGTCTTTTAAATACAAATTGTTAATTAATTGTGGTGCTTACTACTTGATGGCTTATTTCTCAATTTTTCTCTGTTCTTATCAAACTTGTTCATTTGGCACAGGCAGGGATACATGAAGTAAATCGACATGATGGTGGTCACAGCGGAAGAACTTCACAGCATTATGTGCAATAAGAACAACATTCGGAATGTATTGGTTATTGCTGATGCTGGCCATGGTAAGATTGAAATGTAGTGGTGTGAGATTCTTAAAATGTGGTTGTTTTACTTGTTTGTTTATGAAATTACATTAATTCTCACATTTACGACGTGGCATCTTAGTAGAATTTCTAGTTATTCTTTTCAGCCATTTCTTTCCATTAACATATTGAATCTGAATGATTTGTATCGCTGGAATTATCTTCCTGTATGTAAATATCGATTTCTGGTGGGTCTAGTATATATTGAGATTGGTATGGAACTGTTGTACTACATAATGTCCGGAGTATTTGAGTTTGTAACCTTGATATCTTGTCTTTCTTCTACTATTCGTTATAGGATGTACTTCTCTTGTACTTTTTTTGCTGCTTCCATTTGTAATTTTGTTGTGAAAATATTTTTTGTACTAATATTTTGTCTTGTACCATTTTTAAAGGAAAAACTGCAATATTGGATTCCCTGGTAGCAACTGCTGGAATTACTTCCCAGGAAGTTACTGAAAGCAATAGCCTAATTTCTCTGTACTATGAAATGCCTGAAGATTCTCTGAGAAGCTACAAGGATAAGAGAGCTGGTAACGGACACTTGATCAATCTTATTGACTCTCCTGTGTGTTGCAACTTGTCTAATGATGTCCAACCTGCCCTTTGCATAATGGATGGTGCTCTAGTTGTAGTGGACAGTTTTGAGGGTGTTACTTTATGGACCAAGACTTCTATTCGTGAGGCTCTTAATATGAAGATTCAGCCTGTTTTTACTCTGAATAAGATCGACAGATTCTTCCTTGAGCAGAATGTTGATGGTGAGAAAGCTTATCAGACCCTCTCCAGTCTAATTGATAGTGTCAATGCTACCATGTCTTCACACAAAGATGCTCAGGTGTATCCCACTAAGGGAACTGTTGTGTTCTCATCTGGTCTGCACGGATGGGCAGTTGCAATTTCTAATTTTGCTAAGATGTATTCCTCCAAATTCAAAGTTGAGGAATCTAAGATGATAGACAGATTATGGGGTGAGAACTTCTTTGACCTGGCCACAAAGAAATGGACAAAAAAGAACACTGGCACAGCTACATGCAAGAGGGGCTTTGTTCAGTTTTGCTATGAACCTATCAGAGAGATCATGAACGCCTGCATGAATAGCAAGCACAAATTGTGGCCTATGCTAGAAAAGATTCATGTCACTGTGAGTTCTCCAGCTAAGGAACTTGTTGGCATTGAACTCGTAAAGTATGTGATCCAAGCTTGGCTGCCAGCATGCAGTGCACTTTCTGAGATGATGATGTACCACATCCCCTCTCCAGAGAAGGCGCAAAGACATTGTGTTGGGAATTTTGGTGTGGATCTTGACAACATTTACCATACCTCTGTTAGAAATTGTGATGCTGAAGGGCCCCTTGTTCTTTATGTTTCCAAGATGACCCTAGCATTAGGCAAAGGCAGGTATTTTGCTTTAGGACGTGTCTTCTCCGGGAAAGTCACATCTGGAATGAATGTCCAATTCTTGAGTCCCAGCTATGGTATTGGTGAAAGAAAAGATTTGTATATCAAATGCATTAAGAGTTCCCTTATTTGGATAGGAGATAAAAGGGAGTTAGTTGAGGGTTCTTCTTGCTCCTCTATCCCTGGTCATAGAGACTTATTTGACAAGGCCACATACACTACAGTTAATTGTATGGAACATAAACAGGGATTAGAAAATCATAGTCACTGGAAACATTGTGTATGTGTTTACTTCAGACCAGTTAATTAAGAAGAACTCTACATTGACAAGTGTGAAGGTTATGCCCATGAGAGCCCCTGCTGTAACAGTTCGTGTTGATTGCAAAGCCTACCCTGACCTTCCAAAGTTTCTTGAAGCTCTGAAGAAGTTGGCAAACACTCCAGTTAAGACTAGGTTAAATGACATCCCCTTAAGTGAATTAGAAGGCTGCAGCCGTTATCCACCAGTAAGTTTCTATCCGTTGCAACCTTTTAGTGCAATTTAATGACACTTCTTCCTTATCGTTTATACTTGTTGCTTCTTTTTACAGAACTATCACTTCCTGAATTTGGATGAACCTGATCCTTGGTTACTTTATGAGAATATGATGGACTGCATAGGCAATCATCGCTTCTGGACTCTATCTCACTCAGATAATGTTTATGACTTCGATTGTCCGGAATCCAGAAGTTGGACCACACCCCAAAAGGGCCACTATCTACAGTATGTCCAAGTAGATGGGATTGTGATGTGCTTTGTAGGCAATGCTTCAACAAGTTGGCTACATGGTGTTATCACAGAGGGGTTTGTTGCTGAATTTATTAAGAAGCCACCTGGAGATCCAAAAGAAGTTGCAAAACCGACACATTATATAACAACGCCAGAGAGGGAAAAGAGTGATAGATTTATTAAGAAGCCACCTGGAGATCCAAAACAAGTTGCAAAACCGACACATTATATAACAACGACAGGGCGGACAAGAAGTGATATACCTATATCAGGGAACTACCATCGCCGGTTGTCTACATTTGCATTTGGGCCAGCAGGCTTCAGAAAAGCTTGCAAAAGTCTCTATATGTATGTAATAGGTGAGTTGTCTGCTTCTGCGGACTATCTTGACATGATTGTTACAATCATTATTCTGCACCTTTGGGACACATCACGAAACAATGATGTGCTGGACAAAGCACTGATGGCATTTCATCCAGACAACACAGAACAGATAGTACTTGGAGATGATTGCCGTGTAATGCTGCAAAGGTGGAAAAGAGTTTCATGTGAAACTGTTAGCTCTATTGATGAAAGAAGAGATTATGTGCCTATTGCTTACACAACTCCCAAATGTGTTTCCAAAGCATGTGATATAATAAGAATCCTGTATGGTGAAGTCCATGACCATTCACCATTCGATGATAAATTTCTTCCCTTGAGCTTTGATGCTCAAATTGATTCACAATCTGATGATGAAAATGACAAGTCTGGGCATGGTAGGATCAAGGGAAACTATCATAGCAAAAAAGGTGACAAAACATACCCATCTTGGATTGTCAAACGATGTTCAGCATATGGATTTGCGCAAAATGACAGTACACACAGAGTGCATCGTTGTCTTTTACATGCCAATAAAATAAGGTGTAATTCTCGTTCATCTGTCTATATCTTTTGGATCACACTCATTGCTAATTATACAAACATTGTCTTGCAGAAGTGTACGGGTCAATGCGATGGAGCAATGCCAAGCTGAAAGCATTTGGTATATATCCGCTAAATCCTTAACTCTTAACCTGTTTTTCCTTACCAGATAATATCAATTGCTCACAATTCTTTGTGCTCTTCTATCAGTACCCGAGAGTCATCAACTCATATATGGACTGTTGATTACAAAGGATCCCTTCACTTATCAACTTTGAAAAGTTATAACTTCGAGGTAGGTGCAAATGCGTGCCGTGTCCTCAGGTTGTCAGTAAATGATCTGCATGTTCAACATTTGGGGGAAATCACGAAAAATATATTCAGCAGTAAACCCTAGATGGTAGTGAAGGTTATATACATATACATGGGCCAAATGGGCTAAGTGGACCAACTGAACCAAAACAGAAATATATATATGGTGTATACATTAACACCCCCCGTCAAACTCTAGGTGGATCAACAGCCTTGAGTTTGGAAAGAAGAAAATCATGCTGGTCTCGTGTTTGCGGTTTGGTGAAGAAGTCAGCAACTTGAAGTTCAGAGGGCAAGTAATGAAGACAGATTGTCCTGTGTTGATAATGAAATCGGGTAAAAGAAGCATCAGTCCCTATGTGTTTGCTGAGTTCATGTTTGACAGGATTTGAGGCTATTTGGATAGCACTTGTGTTATCACAAAACAATGAAGTTGGTTGTGAGAGGACAACACCAAGATCTGCAAGTAGCCAACGGAGCCATATAACTTCAGCTGTTGTAGTTGCAAGAGCTCGTAATTCAGCCTCAGCGCTTGAACGAGAGATAGCTGTCTGTTTCTTTGACTTCCAAGCAAGAAGAGAAGATCCCAGGAAGATACAATAACCAGTAATAGAGCATCGATCAACAGGGTCACTTGCCCAAGTGGAATCTGAATAAGCTTGAAGCTCTAGTGAGCTATCACGGGAGAAAAATATACCACGAGATGGTGTCCCACGTAGATAGCGGAGCACTCGTAATAGGTGAGCATAATGGACAGATGTAGGGGCACTAGTAAATTGACTGAGAACATGAACAGCATGTGAGATATCCGGTCGAGTAACAGCAAGATATACAAGACTTCCAACAATATGTCGGTATCGAGAAGGATCTGAAAGTGGATTCCCATCAGTAGGACGAATCTTGAGATGAAGCTCCATAGGAGTGGCAGCAGTTTTATCATCACTTAGACCAGAGCGAGATAGTAAGTCGAGAGTATATCGATGCTGAGACAAATGAAAACCATTCGGTGTTGAAGCAACCTCAATGCCCAGAAAATACTTTAGTGGTCCAAGATCAGTCATCATGAATTGCTCACTTAGACGTTGCTTCACGAAGGCAACATGAGAAGCGTCATCACCCGTTATGATCATATCATCAACATAGAGCAAGAGAATTGTACGACCTCGAGAAGAAGTGTGGATAAATAGGGCAGAATCATGCTCACTAGCAACAAATCCAGCTTTTAGAACAACTGAGCTAAAGCGCTCAAACCAAGCTCGTGGAGATTGCTTAAGACCATATAAAGCACGGCGTAGGCGCAACACATGACCAGATGGACATGTCAAACCTGGTGGAGGCTGCATGTAGACTTCCTCTTGCAAATCACCATGAAGAAATGCATTCTTCACGTCCATCTGTGAGATCTCCCATTGACGAGTTGCAGCTACAGCTATAAGGGTACGGACAGTAGTTATGTGAGCAACTGGGGCAAAAGTCTCATCATAATCTCGACCATATTCCTGCTGAAAACCACGAGCAACCAAGCGGGCCTTATACCGTTCAATAGATCCATTAGAGCGAGTTTTCACCTTAAACACCCACTTGCAAGTAATTGGAACAGCATGATGGGGAAGAGGAACAACATCCCATGTACCCGTGTGCTCTAAGGCAGAAAGTTCCTCATTCATAGCCAATTTCCATTCATTAATTGTAACAGCCTCTTGATATGTGCGAGGCTCCTGAACACCATCAGCTATTGCACAACTGTAACGAGGATGTGGCATAATTTTACTGCGATCTCGAAGACCATATCGTGCTGCAGGAGAAGATGGTGATGATGGTATAGGCATATCATCAACAGGTAGCTCATTAGAATCATCAATTGATAGCTCGCTGGATTTAGTCAAACGAGAGGGCGACTGATCACCTACAGTGATTTGAGGACGACGAGTGTAATGCAAAGGATAAGGTGAGACAGAAATGGGAGGCAAAGATGAAGTAGCAGGAGGAGTACTAGTCACTGGGGAAGAGGGAGTAACAGGAGGAACAATAGTAGTAGATGTAGGAGGAACAGAAGTAGTGGATGGAACAGTAGGATCTGTAGGGGTTTGAACAGGAGACAACTCAATTGGTGGAAGAAACAGAAAAGACACATCCTCAGTAGGAGAAGAAGAGCGTGTAGAGGAGGGCGAATAATAGAAAGGACGGTTCTCTACAAAAGAAACATCCCTAGAAATACGCATTCTACGATTAGAAGGATCATAACAACGATATCCTTTATGCTCAAGACTATAACCCAGAAAAACACATTCAACTGATTGAGCAGATAATTTGGTGCGTTCATGTTGTGGAAGAAGAACATAGCATGTACAACCAAAGACTCGAAGATGGTCATACCTTGGAGGAGAGGAATAAAGACACTCACCAGCACTGCGGCCTTGAAGGATTGATGAAGGCTGAAGATTAATTAGATAAACAGAGGTGGATACAGCCTCAGCCCAAAAATGTGGTGGAACATGAGACGCAATTAGAAGAGTACGAGCAGTCTCTATGATATGGCGGTGTTTTCGTTCAGCGACGCCATTTTGTGCATGAGCACCGGGACATGAAAGTTGTGGAAGAGTTCCATGGTCACTTAAAAGCTGGCGGAAGGCATTAGACAAGTACTCTCCCCCGGAGTCGGAACGAAAATTTTTTATAGATGTAGAAAACTGTGTATGAACCATGGAAGCAAAGGATTTGTAAACTTGATAGAGCTCACTGCGATGTTTCATGAAATAGATCCAAGTGTATCGAGAGAAATCATCGACAAAAATGACATAATATCGGTGACCTCCTTTAGAATGAAATGGGGCAGGACCCCATACATCTGAATGAACTAATGCAAAAGGAGAGGTAGACCGAGACATGCTAGAACGATAAGGAAGTTGTACTTGTTTACCGAGCTTGCAACCCTTGCACACGAAATCAGTCTCAATAGAGACATTTCCTAGGACACCCTGTTGAACAAGAGTAGACAAGCGAGAACCACATAAATGACCAAGTCTATGATGCCACTGAGGAAAAGAGGCTGACAAAGAGGAATAAACAGAGGAATTGGAAGTTATAGAGGTGGCAGAAGCAGAGTTTCCAGGAAAACCAGAGGAAGTAGAAGTGGGAAGATGCAAATGATCAAGCACATAAAGTCCCCTAGGACCATTGAGTCGATGACCAGCTCCAACAAGATTGCCTGTAGCACGATCCAGTACATAACAAGCAGCCTCATCAAAAACCACATGGCACTTCATATCGGTAAGCTGACCAACAGATATAAGTTTCATAGATAGATTGGGCACATAAAAGACATCTGGAATTGTGTATTCTTTAGTTTGGAGAGTGCCTTGAAGAGAAACCGGTAGAATGGTGCCATCAGCTGTCTGAACACTTGATGCTTTTGTCAAAGAGCATGACTGGAGCTGTGAAATGTCCGGTGTCATGTGAAAGGATGCCCCTGAGTCCAATATCCAACAAGAGTCTGTAACATTTGCTGAAAGTGAACAGCCCGTAATATCCATACTAACATCAGCAATACATGAGGATGGATCTGTTTTCAAAGGGGTGTGTGCAAGCTGGTTCAAGAATGTGGCAAATTCAGACTTAGCATCCTTATCATGAATATGTGGTTTATTTGACTGGAGATGACAACGATACTGATTGCAATTTCTTTGAATATGACCCCAGTTCAAACAGGAATGGCATTGTTTCAGCCAAGTAGGTGGAGAAATAGAGCTCACTGGGGGTAAAGGAAGAATCCCTACTGAAGAAATCATAATGGACAGAAGTGACAAATCCACAATAATACTTCAGTACTAGCAGCCTCTGTAACACACATGAACCAAGCTACAGACCAAATCAAACACCATGTAGCAGCAGTTTTTTTTTGAAAGAACCCAGCAAGCTGGTTTTATATTATAGAAGAAGTGAGAGAAACTGTACAGAACAGAAGGCAGGGGAGACGTTCCCGGAGGAATTCTTCCTGCCTGCACTCCCTAAAAAAACAAAAGCCTAATCTCTTAACATAATACACTTCACTCCCTTGGCACCTACCATTTCCCACAAACGAAGCTCATCTATGATCTTGCTAGCAAGTGCCGATGGTGTAGATTCTTTCCCTCTGAAGATGCGATCGTTCCTTTCCATCCAAATCTCCCAAAGCGTGGTCAAGACTGCTGAACGTAGCCCTTTCTGTTGCAACTTTTCTGCCTCATCTGTTTGCTCGCGCCACCAATTGAGGAGAGTGTTGTCTGTGGTCACATGTAGGAAACGTTGCGGTCTGAATTTGCGACCAATGTCCCGCCATACCTGCTGCGTGAAGGGGCACTCCATGAAGAGGTGTTGTACCGTTTCGAGATTTCTGAAACAGAGTTGGCAGAAATAGTTATTTGGCCAGCCCCTGCATTGCAAATGATCTGCCGTCCATATTCTATTTTGCGCCAGCAACCACGCGAAGAATTTGTGTTTCCCCGGTGCCCAAGTTTCCCATACAAGCTCAGTAGAATCCGAAAACGTTTTGCCCATGAACTGCATGACATATGCTGATTTTGCCGTATACAAGCCACTGGCCGACCACCTCCAGAGGATTGTGTCCTCAGCCCCTTCATGGATCACCTCTCCTGCGTTGTGGAGCACTTCCCATACGCATATATATTCCTGAAGCAGCTGTATTGTCACCCCTCCGCGGATGTCTTCGATCCAAGCATCATTGGTTATTGCCTCAAGAACCGACCTGTTTTTCCTTTTGGAGTGCTTGAAGAGGTTTGGGGCTAGGTATTTCAGCGGCTGATCTCCTATCTAGTTGGATTCCCAAAATTTTGCCTTTCGTCCATCTCCGACCGATACTTTGGTGGCAGCAGCAAACAAAGCACGATCGGTGTCATCACAGGGCGGCGGGGTTCCTATCCATGGTTTTTCCGGGCTTGTCCACTCATACCAGAGCCAACGTAGCCTCAGCGATTGTGAGAACTTCTCCAAACAAGGTATGCCCAATCCACCATGTATAGTCGGAGAACATACTTGCTGCCAATTCACTTTACATTTTCCGCCCAAGCTTTCTTGGTCTCTGGCCCAAAGAAATTTTCGTCGCGCTTTGTCAACATCATTTAGGAATCCTTTTGGTGGTTTAAGAATGGTCAGCAAGTAGGTTGGAATGGCACTGAGAACTAATTGCACAAGAACCTTCCGCCCGCTTTGATAAACTAGCTTGTTTTTTTAGCCCCCCATCCTTGCTCTGATTTTGTCCATTACCGGCTGCAAATGGACCCGCTTTAACTTCCCCGTAGTAAGAGGCAGTCCAACCATGTAGCAGCAGTAACCAGCAGCAGCCGTGGGTGTAGAGACAAGGGAAACCTATTGCTTCCTAGCAGATTCGGTAGGCAGCAGCAAAGAAGATTGAGGACAGGGGAAACTTGCCGGCGGAGGAGAAGAGATTATTAGCAGCAGAGCAGATCGCTGATGCGACGTCCAGGACGCAGCTCCGGCGAATCCCAGGCAAGCTCTGATACCATGTTCAACATTTGGGGGAAATCACGAAAAATATATTCAGCAGTAAACCCTAGATGGTAGTGAAGGTTATATACATATACATGGGCCAAATGGGCTAAGTGGGCCAACTGAACCAAAACAGAAATATATATATGGTGTATACATTAACACTGCATTCCTTCATACTGTCCTCAATTCTATATATGGAATTTTTGGGAAATTGGTTTCACATGAACCAGCAATTGGCCATTGATGTGTTCCAAAAAAATCTGTGCAGCATGTATGCAACCATGAATTTGTGAGTTTTAGGTACATTTATTTGATAAATTGACCCATACTTCATGTTTCCCTTATCACTTTATGTGCTGACCAGATATCAACATCATGTTCTAGTGTAACTTTGTTGCATTGCTGCTCAACAATTTGAAATTTAAAATGGTGTTTGTATTTTTTTTTGAAATGCCCCTGATGTGTATACAAATGATCATGGTACTATATTATTGATGGTCGCGTGACAGATGGATAAATGGTGGTACCTATGATCTTTGGGGTGCACCTATCACAGCATTTAGTTTCTTTTTTTAGCGAAGGGTTACACATTCCATATTTGTTTTCACGGTTGTCTGTTCCCATGTAGGCATCACAGCATGCTGGTATTCTGTTGTTCAGATTTGCTAAAGCACTTTTGGAAGACTTGTCCAGCACAAGATTTCTGTATGAAAGGAATGTGTGGCGTTGGCACGGGGTTAGTCAAGTGCATTACTTATTTTCTCTTCATAAACAAACAGAAAGTAACACTGAATCTGTGAGTTTCTCTTGATTTAGGCCGAAGGGAGAAGTTGTACCTCAAACATTGGAGTTTTGAACTCAGGAAGTCTCAATTATTGGTCTGCCCACAACTCTGAGGTAACTACGTAAGTTGTATCAGTAAGATTGCATTTTAGCAACATGCCACTGCAACTAAACTGAACTGGTAAATAACAGAACCTAACAAAGGTGCACTAGTTGTTAAACCACGCATTTGCATGGGCTATTGATATTAAGTATATCTGCCTAACTATACTAGTTATTAAATTGAAATTATATGTAAACAGATGTTTAGTAACCTTCTTTTTCGAAACCTATTTATATACAAATGAAATTTATATTTAATATTTACTAATTCTGAAGTTTTATGTGGGAATTTTCCTGAGGTAACTAGTTAGGTGTAGATAGATTTCTCTCTCTAGGATGTTACTACTACCTGGTCTCATACTTTCATCTAGTTGAGATGTTATTTTCTATCATTTGATCTTTATAATGCCAGTGGGCTAATTTCCTTCCAAAACTTAAATCCCATATATTCTCTTACAATCTAGTTTCTATTAATAGTTTGTAGTTTTTTCACGTATGTCAATTGTTGATTTTCTATGTTTACATCAAGAATGACAACCAAATGCAGGTATATTAGACTTACCAGATGGCACTCACTTACCCATTGTGGTTTCGTGTTTAAGGAAGAAGCTATGCCATAGTGGTAATATTATGACCTTAAGACTCAAAAGTAAAGAATTCCGAATTGTTACCTTTCTTCGCAGTTCCAGGAGATGAAGGATATGCTCTGGCGGACTGGTGGCTGCAGAACAGAGCACGTTGCCGGATGAGCTACAGAGCGTCCTTTGACTGCCTCTTCATACTGGTATGCTGGCTGATTTGGAAGGAAAGAAACGGGAGAATTTTCGACCAATGTCTCAGGACGATAGAGCACTTGGTGAATGACATCAAAGAGGAAATTATCATCTGGACAGAGGCATGAATTTTTCGCCCGGGTAATTAATTGAGTATACAGTTTCTGTCCAGTCTTTAGGCTTTTTCTGTTCACGGGACTGAGGCGTCTTGCATTGGACCTGATCGACATCCTCCTATCGATGTAACACACTTGTGCACTTTAATTTTCTTCCAATTCTTAATGAAATTGGTCAGCCACCTCTTCGGCCGACCCGACAAAAAAATTGTTCCCTTTCTTTTGTCTAATTCCGAACTGTTTTCTCTAGAGTAATAATAATATCTACTGAAAGTCCAATATCAAAAAGAAAAAGAAAATAGCATTTGAAAGTGTATATATGCAATTCAGTAATGACGGTTAACAATTTCTTTTATGCATATTAATCAGTTCCATTGGCGAATAAATCCTTTGTTTTGTTGCAGCTTAACCAGTTCCTTTGATGACTGCCTTGCAAATTCCAACAATACTGTTTGGTAATAGAACCTATTATCCATTTAACAGTAACAGGAAATGACTCAAAGCAACAGAGGAACAAGTAGTGTGTCGAGGATCATTGATCTTCCCGACTTCAACAAAATATCAAATAATGATATTCAAAACTGCGTATTACCTTTCTAATGATTTTTCTCCTGACTAGATCATATACTCAATTCGCATAATTGCACCTTTAATTTATTAAATGAGTGGCTCACATAGAAATTTGCTATTGGTTGCATTGAAAGATTTCCTTGATGAGATGGTGATGGTTAATTAGCACTACTCTACAGTCCTACTCGGGAAGTGTTTATTGCCGGCCGGTTAAAGATGACGGTTTTTTTTTTTTGAACGAAAATTAAAGATGAAGGTTGAGCCAGCCAAATTTGACCGGCTTCTTCTAGTAAATTATTACTGGCCTTATTTTAGACAATAGACCCATGATTTATGAACTTATAAAGAGACATTGGTTTATATATTATTGGGATTTGTCACAGTTTCATGCTAAGCATATTGGAGACTTCCCCTAAACTCCTCCCAAGCCCAAAATCAGAGACTTTTAGAGGTAAAAGCATCACTCCAACAGATCCCTTAACCACCTATCCGTCTCATTTTAGATGCAGTTATGGTTTTAATGTCTAATGTTTAACCGTCCGTTTTAATTTTAAAAAATATGACTCATATTTTTATTGTTATTAGATGATAAAACATAAATAGTACTTTATGTGTGACTTATTTTTAATTTTATAAGTTTTTCAAATAAGATGAATGGTCAAACGTTAGGCACGAAAATCCATGACTGCACTTAAAATAAGACGGAGAGAGTACCTAAGAATTGGAGAGTTAATTTCAGTCTTAGGGCATGTATAAAGGTGTCAGGTATGAGCTCTACGTTATTTAGAGATCCTACAATAGTTAGAGACAATATAAGCTCTAATCATTAATGTATTAAAATATTTTTTTTTTACTATTCTTTCCTTTCTTTCACCACCATGCAACAAAATTTGCTCTAATAAATGCTAAGAGTCGACTCTGAGCCGTTGCCATGCATAACAACCATATTTTTCTTTCCTCATTTATCTTTCATCTATGTTATCAAATTTACTTGCATGATAATAGAGAGATATAGAGACTATTGTAAATGTCCTTGTAAATTAGGAGGCTCACGATCCGCCACTCGAAGCTTCCCTGTACACGGGAAGCGCTGCACCGGGATAAGGAATTGAGCGTGTAGGGGAAAGGATTAATTCTGTTGATAGTTTTTGTCGTAGCCTACTTTTCTTGTTTTAGAAAGTTAATTAGGCCATCTGTTTGAGGGTAAGATATTTTTCATGCCTTTAAATCTCACTGAAGATATTTTTTTTAAAGAAAATATATAAGAGCATCACCGAATGGATCCTAATCCCAAAATTTTAGGCTTTTTCTTTTGAAAGTTGCCTCGAACAGTTTCCCTAATTACCTTCCTATAAAAACCAGAATCCTCTTTTCTATTCTTTAATTACCTTCCTAAAATTAGAATCCTCTTTTCTATCCTTCTTGCTCTTCACTAGTTGGTGTAGATATCTTTTGGTGATGCTATGATAGTTTAGTATTAATCGCATGTTATGAGAACATGTATTTCTAAGCACTGTATGGATTTTGTATTTTTTAAAAAAAATTACAGTAGGTATTCTGATTGCATAAAAACGCTTGTATTGATTAATCGACGCAATTAATTTGCCTACGTACTATGAAGATATCATCAACCTACATACTATAAAAAATCCATGGCAGCAAGTGCTAGATCAGCTCAGTTGTGAATTCATGACAAACAAGATTTGACTGCCCGTCTGTGGTCAGTCCCTACTTCAACGGGTGACTCAAACTTTGGAAAACATACAAGCATCCATATCACAGCGAAAGAAACTGACGATCGATAAAACATCATTATCGATTTCAGTTAAAATACAACTTACGGATTTCAGTATCAAATCACAACTCTTAAACATTTCACAGCCCAGGAAAACGAAATGCTCTAGAGCAAAATAGCAGTTCTTGCAGTCATTTGTTCTACATCTCTCCCGTGTTATAGTAACCCATCGTAGAAAACGTGACCTCCAGGCAAGCTCTAGGCAGATTCTTATGCCCCGACTTCTTCTCTGCCAACTGAAACCAAAACGGTTTCTTACAGCTTCCATGCTTTAATACAGGCACAGCAATATTGCCATCAAAATGAGACGAACCATACGTGCCAAATGCTTTGATATGTAACAACTCGTCTAAAGGAACAATTACAACGGCTGTAAACTTGGTATGCTGTCCAACACGGTCCTTGTAAAGCGTCATGGAATCCTCGCCTGAAAATGCTACAAGCAAAATATCATAAGCTTCAGATGTGCTGCCCAGATCAATATCGATAGTGGCCTCAATCCCATTCTTTAAGAAGATATAACGCATATCAAGTGGACCGAACGGGCCATCAATTCTTGATATCAACTTTTTGTCATGCTCAATGGTCTCATAGTCGAACTCCATACAGGCGTTAATGAGTATGTCATCATCTGAACTACTATCACTGTCACTGCCCTTAACCTTCAAGTGAAACTCGATTAAAGCACTGTCCCATACGGAGATGCCACGCATGGGGGGACTAATCTCCAATGAAGGCGAATCCTGCATTTTGACCAAAGAGAAAAGGATAAGGTCAAAATATGGTTATGTTACTCCACACATATCACTGGTTTGAATCAGATTATTAGGAATTCCAAAATAAACATGGTAAGCCGCTACCAATGTCAAGATGTTACCAAGATCTTAACAAGAAATAATGGGCTAGACCTACCTCATGTGATTCTATGCAAGTATAATTTGCACATTTGAACTAGAGACACTCCCTTCCAATATTATAAGTAGCTAGCACTTCATGCTCAATTTTTCCCAGCTTTTACCATCAATATATCAAAATAAAGGATTGACTACATGAGATTGGTACAATGAGATTCATCCTACACATATAATTTAGTGCAGTTTTTGTGATATGATTATATAGATATCAGTGAACAAAGAACTACATTCTATGCTAAGTCAAATGACAAAAATGACTGATTGAGGCTTAGAGGAATGCTATATTTAGCTACGGCAAGCTAAATGCTGCAAATAGTCTGAAGCAATAACATCATTTTCCATGTTAAATATAGGACTCTCATAGCATATTCAACCGTGTTTTTTAAAGTTTTCAGTCATATATATAGTTCCCTCTGTACAACCCAGTCAGGTGTGTTCTTTTCACTTCAAAATTGAACCAAATCATGATATTACTGAACACAGTGCAATCCAAAGAGTTTAGCGTACAACTGGAGTATTGGACTGAATATAAGATTTATTGGGCCAAAAAACAAAGAGAAGTGCTTTCTCTTCGTTTTCCTAGCACACACATATATATTCCTAGCACATTCATGGCGCCATTCTTTAGACATATTTACTAATATGTAGAAGTGCTTGTTCTGCTACAGAAGTCTTAAGCCGGACCTACCACTTATTCCTCCTACTTTCAGGTGGGTGTTTTCTACAAAGCATGCTCTACAATATGGATGGGAAAGGAAAAGGCATATGGCCATTTAAGAGGGAAAATGGGAGGGAAGGGAATGTTGTGCATTTAGGAGATTCTATACTCCTTTAAAAGGGAATAGTGGTGGTGGTTCAGCCACCTTCCTTTTTTCGGAGGAAAAAAAGACAGTTGGGCTAGAGGCCCCACATATCAACCCCACCCACCCCCCCCCCCCCCCCCCCCAAAACCAACTCTCTACTTTTTGCGAGAAAGGAAATGGATAGTGTAGGGCCAAAGAGGTCATATGGCAGTATCAAATATACACAGCAATTAAGAGGTAATATGTGCAGAAAATGATGGTAATAATGGGTTAATGATAATTTTCTTTAATTAAAATCCTGTTGCAATGCATGGGCAATATGCTACTAATCAATAAATCCTCCAAAGTTATAGACACTAAAAAAATAAGCGCTAGCTATGGACGCTCATTATATACCAATCAAAATACAATCAACTGTAGAAAAAGTCTTTGAGTATAGATGTACTAACCAGGTTCAATTGACAAGCCTTCTCCCTGCTGACATTGAAGATATAGTTCCTCAATGGCTCTTTATCATCCCTCACAGCCACAAAACCATAAACATGCATGGACCGGCCATGTGGGAAATCTCCAGTAAACACTAGTCCATTGATCCGCAGCATAGTTGATGCAACATACTTGTCTTCATGTGCAAAGCGCTTACACCCCCAAGTGGCTGTGAGTGGCATAAGCAATAGATCAAAATGAAACGTTACGACTCTGGGAAAACAAGAAATCAAAAAACAACAAAGATAATACGACAGTGCCCCTGAACTATTGCAGATCTAAGAAAGGACATAAGTTGCAGAGTCCTGCTATGGTTGACTGTAAAAGATTTGAAATCGATATTAGAAGCAGCTTGTACTCGTGTCAGGCAAGAGTACATTTTACTTCAGACTCCAATGTTTATGACATAATCACATATAGATATTATAATAACACCCTTAAATATATAAAACGTTGATCCTTATAATCCTAGATCAAATGAGTTAGAACTGATATAAACATATAACACTGACACTACTCCATGATTGTTTGCTAAACTATTTGAGATCCCTTGGGGTGCATGGGACAGACAGTACATGAAAAATCTAGAGTTATTTCAAATCCACTGATACTGGAACCTTCAATAATGAAGAAGCTAAGAAAAGCAACTTGTTTTAATAATAAACTGTAGAAGCATTTACTTGGAGAAGTGTCATTCAAGCGATAGTCAACGTAAAACCCAATCTTGGAAAAACGCAAGTCCTCAAGGTCCCGTGGCCAGATGCAGGCAGGGAAGAAATGCTGATCCAGAGGGAGAGTGGCATTCAACTCTACAATCTTTCTCATACAGTCTTCAGAGTAATTGATAATCTTCATTGCCATCTTTATACTGCGTTCTGAAAGTAGAAGTAAGCTCAGACCATTGGCAAATAAAATCTAACTGTACACAATGCCCGTAGCTCAAATAATATCACAAGTTGCGAACTTGCGACATGGGTCCAGCAAAGCAATTTAGGAAGCAGACTACATTGTTTTACAGTTAAAAAAAATCAGAGAAACTACCGTAATTCTTCTACCTCAGAGAAGCTACCCTAATTCTTCTACCCCATATCTCATTCTTTGTACAATGGCACCCCCATAAGTGAATAAACTTCCCCAAATAAGACTTCATAAGTGAATAAACTTCCCCAAATAAGACTTCATTATTTGCTTGCTCTTCTTTTCTTGTACAATAAAATCAATCATGTGCTTACTCCGTAAAGCTTTCTCTGAATCTTTCTTGGAATTGTCCAACGACGACTGAGCGACTGTGGGGGGATTTGGAGTCCTCTCCGATGAGGCTGCATGATCAGATAAATATTGTGTGAGATAGGGGGTTACCCAGTAACACGGGAAGGAGGGAAAAACAAATACGAAGAGAAACAAGGGGGAAAAACCAACTTACCCTGACCCTCTTCCATCCGCCTCGTCGCCGCACAAGGACAGCCACATCCTCCGGGGGCGGAAGTGCGGTGCGCGGCGAAGTGGGTGACCTTGATCAACGGGAGGAGGCGGTCTAGCTCGTCGTCATCTAGGTCTGCGAGGCGACGAGAATCGGTCGCCGCCATGAGGCCTCGGAGTGGATCGGAATCGGGTGGAGGAGCAATCGAGGAGGACGAGAGATGAGTAGCTCGGTTAGGGTTTCACTGGTCCCGCGCCTCGTCTCTCTAGAATCTCGATGTTTACGGTCGGGAAGACGAAGGAGACCGGCTATTCTTTTTTTTTTTAAGGAAATTTTTTTTCTTCAACTTTTGCTTTTCTCCTTTTTTTAAAAAAAAATCTCCAACTTGGAAAGGTTTGTAGTCTGAGATAAATTACTGTAGATGGGCTACAGGCCCAACAGTTAACTATAAAGGTTTCATTAGGCCCTTCGATTTTGTCACCTGAGAAAGCACTATAGACCCGTTCAGTTTGAAAACAGTCAATCCACGACGCAGAATCCTCGTCATTGTTCTGGACTTCAAGATTTTTTATCCCAGCACCACCTTTTTTCCTTCGGAGAACAAACAATGTCCCACGCAATTTTGCAGTTGTCACCATGGCAGTGTTCATCCCCTGTCCAGAAGAAAGCTCTTCGGCATTTGTCAATGGCGGCAACACACCCTTAGGGAGAAGGATGGCTCCCATCATATAGGAAGGGAGGGCGGAGAGCACCGAATTGATGAGAGTGAGCCGTCCATCAGAAGACAGAAGGTGACCGCGCCAACCGGCAAGACGTTCGTCAATCCTAGCGATGAGCGGTTGGAAGTCCGCGAGGCATAGCTTGGTAACAGAGAGAGGGAGGCCTAAATAAGGTTGGGGGAAGGAAGCTATCGGGCAACCGAGAGTCCCAGCCAGCCGAACCGCCTCATCATGCAGGACATTGATAGGGAGGAAGGTGCTCTTGTGAAAATTAATTTTTAGCCCAGTGGCCTCGGAGAAGGAATCAAGGATGGCTTTGAGCACCACAAGTTGTTCTTGCTCTGCCGGCAAGATGACGAGTCCAGCAAAGCAATCTAGGAAGCAGACTACATTTGTTTACAGAAAAAAAAACAGACAAACAATCGTAATTCTTCTACCCCATATCTCATTCTTTGTACAATGGCACCCCCATAAGTTTTTTTTTATGCTGGAAGGTAGATATACTCTACCTTATAACCATTTTATTAATGATGGGTCGGGTAATACATGCCACCCCCATAAGTGAGTAAATTAACTTCCCACAATTATTGGCTTTATTATTTGCTTGCTTTTCTTTTCTTGTATGATAAAATCATGTACTTACTGCGTAAAGCTTTCTCGGAGTCTTTCTTGGAATTGTCCAAAGGCGACTGAGCGATTGTGGGGGGGATTTGGAGTCCTCTCCGACGAGGCTGCATGATCAGATAAATCATGCAGATAGTCCTAAAACCAACACAAGAGAAATATGGGGAAAAAAACTATTTACCCTGAGACTCCTCCATCCGCCTCGGCGCCGCACAAGGACAACCACATCCTCTGGGGGCAGAAGTGCGGTGCGCGGCGAAGGGGGTGACCTTGATCAACGGGAGGAGGCGGTCCAGCTCGTCGACATCTAGGTCTGCAAGGCGACGAGAATCGGTCGCCGCCATGAGGCCTCGGAGTGGATCGGAATCAGGGGAGGAGCAATCGAGGAGGACGATTGATGAGTATAAGTCAGTTAGGGTTTACGGACGGGAAGATGAAGGAGACCGGCTTTTCTTTTTTTTTTAAAGGAAATTTTTTTTCTCCAACTTTGCTTTTCTCCTTTTTAAAAAAAAAATTCTACAACTCGGGAAGGTTTGTAGTCGGAGTCTCATAGATAAATTACTGTAGATGGGCTACAGGCCCAACAGTTATCTTAACTATAAAGGTTTTATTAGGCCCTTCGATTTTGTCACCTGAGAAAGCATTAGGGGCGCGTTCAGTTTGAGAAAATTTCTAAATTATTTGGATTTCTAAAAATTAATTCCTACTGAAATACCATTAAATGCAGCTTTGTAGTTAAAATATCCAAAGTAATTAAATGCAGCTTGTAATTAAAGAAAAAAAAATATCCGAGTACAGCTTGATAGTAAAGTCTGAAGAGTCTTCCCTTCTTCTTTTGACCACGCTGCTTTTCCTTGGTCCGTAGAGCGAGTTCATGTTCATTCCGCATCCCCTTCTCTCGGTTTCTCCCACAAACACAAAACCCTCTTCTCCCCTTCTCTGCTACCAGTAGTACACTACAGGCTACTACTACTACTACTACTACACCAAATCACCGCGACCTCCACCTCCACGCCTCCGCGCGCGATGCTCCGCCTCCGCCGCCTCACCGGCGCCGTCTCCGGCGGCCTCGCCCGCTACCTCTCCACGCGCGCCGCGTCGCCGGCGCGGCCCCCGTGGGCGCTGCTCCAGCTGTCGAAGATGGACCGGTCCGGGGCGTCGTCGCAGCCGGGCGCGTCGCTCCACGCCGACTACCCGCCGTGCGTCTCCTACCTCACCTTCGCCGCCAGCTTCGTCGACCCCCGCCTCCGCCACGACGCCGAGTCCGAGATGTTCGGCACGGTCTCCACGGACGTCCGCGCCACGAGCGGCGACGGCCTCGTCCCCGTCCGCTTCTACGACTCCCGCAACCACCTCCCCACCGTCGGCAGCCGCGGCGGCGAGCCGATGCGCGAGTGGGCCCTCGACGGCGTCGACCGCGACCCGGAGGTGACGCGGTTCATCTGCAACCCGCTCAGCGGCGAGATGTACCGCCTCCCCGACCTCAACGGCACGAAGAAGACCTCGAGGTACCTCCACTTCGGGCTCCTCACCCAGTCCGATGCCGGTCAGGGGCCGCCTGCTCGGTACGCGGTGGCGGAGCTCGACGGCAACCGCGAGGAAGACGGCCAGGGGTGGCTCGTGCGGCGATTTCTCTCGGATTCCGGGGAGTGGGACAAGCTGGTGGGCATGCCGTCCCCATTGCCAGCCAGGAGGACGGTCGACATCGACCAGGAGGTGGTGGCCTTCGGCGACCGGCTATGGTGGGTCGATGCGAGCTGGGGCGCCGTCACCATCGACCCCTTCAGCGACCGGCCGGAGCTCCGGTTCGTCGAGCTGCCCAAGGAGAGCGTGCTGCCTGACCTTGACGACGTGGTGATGCTAAGGGAGCTTGGCAAGTACAGGCGCATGGGGGTCAGCGAGGGCAAGCTCCGCTATGTCGAGGTGTCTTTGGGGAAGCAGTTCTTGATCAGGTCGTTCTCGCTCGCCGACGACGACGAGGGCGGCGACTCCTGGACGCTGGAGCACGAGGTGGCCTTCGGCCCGATCTGGAAGGATGAGCACCACGCGTCGGTTCCCTTGGGTGGCATGCCAAGGATTGGGGCCATTGATCCACTGAACGCCAACATCGTGCACCTCATAGTTGGTGATCAGATGCTCAGCATAGACATGATTAAGGAGAGGGCGATTGACAGTTCTCGTTTGGGTTGTGCTGACTTTCCCCTCCTGCCTTGTGTACTCCCACCGTGGCTTGAATCAAGCCAGATTCCTGAAGGTATTTGTTTACTTTTGAAACAAGATTCATACTTTTATTTGTAGTCACGCTTCTTCTATGATGCTTGTTTGAGTTATCCAATTGCTGAAGTGCACTATGTAAATGTTAGTTGGAGTTAGTATATTTCGTTTTAACATGTCTTTAAAATCCTTATTTTACCAATTGTACTAGAATTTTGGGGCAAATCGGGAATAGTTGTGGCGAAATGGTGAATTTGGGGAGAAAGAGTGGAACTTGGATACTTTTGTAGCCAAGGTTGAAACAGGAAGCATTTAGGAGTAGATGTAAAGCCAAAGGATGCTGATTTCTCTCTCTCTCTCTCTCTCTCTCTCTCTCTCTCTCTCTCTCTCTCTCTCTCTCTCTCTCTCTCTCGGCTAATTTGAATATAGTATGTTTATTATTATGCATTCCATTCATCTAATTTAGTGTAAACGCCGGAGATGTAATCCATTTCCATTATCTAAAAATTGGGTGTAAACGTATATCTATGTGATGCCCCTGTTCAGTGTCTTATTTCGTTTGCTGTTTTATATCTTGGATACATTGTAGAGAAGCATATACTGATTGTTTAGTTTCTTATCTTTGTGAATAAAGGGATCCATTGGAGCAAGAAGGCCAAGATGAAAAGCAATACTCCGTCATACTCAGACATGTCGGTTCATGTAGACATAGAACTGAAGAAGTGAATTTTATCAGCTTTTGATCTCATGGTACTTTCTGTTAACTAACTTTCACTGTTTTATCAATTAGTGGCGGTATCTGATTGCTTTCCAAGTTCAGGATGGTTTGTTTATTTACATGTATTTGCAATGTCATTTTTCTTTTGCGGAAGATGTAGAATAGTTGTGTATTTTGAATTAATTTGCAATAAGAGACTTGGCAGACACAAGTATAAATGTATAATGCTCAACTGTAAGTGTGCTGACTGCCAATAGGGACTATTGCTGCCCTCTAGTTCATTATGACTTATTGGAAAACATGGGGCTGTAAGTATATGGCACATATTATTACCAACTGATCTTGCCTAGACTGAATGCTGTTGTTGTTGTTGTTGCTCCTTAACTATTGATCATGTTAGAATTCTGTGTTATATAAATTGAATGAGTTCTTGGAGTGCCCTTGACTCCTTGGGAGTATTGACTATGGAGAGGTTCAGTATACAAACCCATGAGTCATGATTAACACTAGAACATACTCCCATGGACCCTAAAAACCCTCAAATTAAATTATGTCGCAATGCTGTTGAGACGCAGCTCATTATTTCAGTGTTTAAACTATAAAGCTAGACGGCATCTCATTATGTAGTGGCGTTTCTATTTACTTGTTTATTTTCACTGAATTAAAAACAGATAAATGTAGCTCTTCTTCATGTGTGTTCATATGCCCCTAGTGTTTACTTCTTTGTCAGAATTATTACAAAGATAGTAGAGACAAGGGAGTCTCATGTTTATTATTTGATTTGCAGGGTTTCTCAAAATTGACAGACGAGGTTTTTCTGGAGAATTAGGAGGCGAATGGTGATGGTTTCTGACACACCTTGTGGGAATGCTGTGAAAAGTTTGGGTTTTGGGGCTTTCCTGATGAACTTTGTGGCCCCTCATTTTGACAAATTCTGGGAAACATTTTGCAACTTCTCTTAGCTATGCACGAGCCATGTTTATTATTATTTCAGTGAAATGACTTGATTCCATCGCCAGTTGAGCTTTGAACCGCAGTCTAGAACAACACATACAACGATTACATTTTTGCATCATGCATATGCTCCTTATATCTAAGTTTTCTTCGATGTTATGTGTTCATCATTCATCAATGGAATATGTTTTTTCGGGGTCTTTTGAATTCTGACACTGGTGCTTTGCTTGCTAGCTATCTGACGGTAAAAAATAGAACCCCCCAACATTACATTCCAAACTACTCCCTCCGTTTCATATTATAAGACTTTCTAACATTGCCTACATCAATATAAATGTTAATGAATATATATATATATATAGATTTATTAATATCTATATAAATATGGGCAATGTTAGAAAGTATTGTATTATAAAACAGATGAGGTACCAATGGCGTAGGATAGACTTTCAAAGATCAGTTCAGCAAATTCATATCCTTATGTGCATGTTATGTTCTACCCCGTACAATATGAAGTAGGAATTGGAGATTGCTTCTCTGTACAGGTTGTTCCTTTGAAGACTCACAAGGACCCAAGTCCATAACTTGCTTGAGCTATTCAGTACTTCTCTAGAAATCCCTGGCCTTATGATGAATCTTTCAAGATTTAATTTTCTCTGTTAATTTTTTGGGTAAAATTCTTCCGTTCAAAAGAGAGATTATCTATTATCTCCGGTCGCTTGTCGTCTTGTCGATGCCTTCGATGTAGTAGATGCCTCCAGCTGAGCCGTGAGCCCATGGGCCGTGGCCACTTGTGGGCTATGATATGATATGACCCGCAGGCCCAATCAGCTACTAAGACCTAAAATATTTTTGGCGGGAAACAGGTGACGTGGATCGGGTCATGTGCAGACCTGCCACAGTCGCCACAGCCAATCGAGGCAATTCAAACGTTCAAAAAAAAATCCCTTCGCTTTTCGCACCAAAAAAGCAAGCAAACTTTGGGCCTGTTTAGTCCCCAAATTTTTTTTCCAAAAACATCACATCGAATCTTTGGACACATGTATAGAGCATCAAATATAGATAAAAAGACAAACTAATTGCACAGTTTGCATATAAATTGCGAGACGAATCTTTTGAGCTTAATTAGTCCATGATTAACCATAAGTGCTATAGTAACTCACATTTGCTGATGACGGATTAATTAGGTTTAAAAGATTCGTCTCGCGGTTTTCATGCGAGTTATGAAATTATTTTTTTCATTCATGTTCGAAAACCACTTCCGACATCCGGTCAAACGTGATATGACCCAAAATTTTTCATTTCGCCGACAGGCCGTAGTAGACTGTACTCGTATCGTACGGCCGTTCCAAATGGAGCAACGGCGAAAAGCCTCTCCGTGAACCAACACCCATAGACCATTGTGACTGACAAATGGGCCCGAGTAGAGCTCCCTCTCACCGCTCCCAGGAAGACCAACCCCACGGCCATTTCTCCACGCAACCAAACGTATCCTCGCCGCGTGCGCCGAGTCCACATGCACCAGGCTCTGCGCCTCTGCGCCTCTCTGAGGAGTAGTAATTGCAAAAGCCTCCTCCCGTTTTCTCAATTTTCTCATCCCCTCGACAAGGCGAGACGAGACGCCGCGCCGCGCCGCGCCGCCGCGATGCAGCTCCGGCGCCGCCTCCTTGGCCTCTCCGGTGAGGTCTCCGGCCGCCTCCGCCGCTCCCTCTCCACGGGCCCCTCGCGCCCTCAGTGGGCGATGGTGAACACCGTGACGCCGCTCCCCAAGCCGAACGTGCCGCTGGAGACGCGCGCGACGTTCCGCCTCGCCGAGCCCCCGCTCGCCTCCGAGCTCGTCGTCCCCTACGGCGCCCTCTGGCGCCGCCCCAGCGGGCCTGCAGCCGGCCTGGAGGGAGAGATCCGGCGGTACGGCCCGAGGTACACCGCGAACAGCGACGGCCTCCTCCTGCTCCGCGTCGTCGACGAGGTAGCCAAGCTGACCGGCCAAGCCGCGACGAACATGTTCGACAACCGCGGCGATCCTTCTTGGTTTGTGCAGTCCGGCATCAGGTACGACTTCGACAAGGTCGTCGCCCGCGTCGTGTGCAACCCTCTCAGCGGCGAGGTTCTCCGTCTCCCCGACGGCGGTCTGGCTCGGCAGGCGTACGCCGGCTTCCTCACCCAATCGGACAGCGGGGGCGGGCCGCCTGATCGATTCGCCGTGGTCGAGTTCATCGGCAAGGACCTCCCCATTCATCGCTTCCTCTCGGAGACGGGGAGATGGGACGCGCTGCCGGACTACCTGTTCGGGTGCGGGCTCACGAGGCCGCGCAAGGTTATAGTCGACCACCCGGTGGTCGCCGCCGGCGGCCGGCTGTGGTGGCTCGACATGACCTGGGGCGCCGTCCACGTCGACCCGTTCAGCCATGACCCAGACTTCCGCTTCCTCGAGCTGCCGATCGGCAGCGTGCTGCTCAATCCCGAGGCGACAAACCCCGAGTGGCGACACAAGCTGAGGCTGGGCGACTACCGGAGAATGGGGGTCAGTGAGGGGCGGCTGCGTTACACCGAGCTGTCCTGGGACGAGCCGTTCGTGCTCAGCTCCTTCGCGCTCGACGGTGACACCGTCGAGGGCAGCGGCTGGAAGTGGACGCTGGAGCATCGCGTGGAGCTCAGCCAGATCTGGGGCGACGGAGGCTACCCGTGGCTGCCATTCCGGGGCACCAAGCCGTGCGTTGGTTTCCTCGACCCGCTGAACGCCCATGTCGCCTATCCCACGGTCGGCGATCACGTCATCGGCGTCGACATGGAGAGAGGGGTGGTGATTGGGAGTAGTCTAGTGGAAGATCCCTCCGAGCTCATGCCTTGCGTTCTCCCTTCGTGGCTTGGGTCATGCCAGATCCCACCTTCAGGTTATCATTTCATCGCTTAATTAGCATGTCTCTTTTCAAGATGCAATTATCACTTTATTAGCACTATTTCACTTGTCTTGTTTTATAAGTTCAGTCACTTGTTTGGTTGGTTAAATTTAAGTCACTTGTGTGTAATGATGTTCATGGAATGCATCTGGGCATTGAAAGGAATTGGTCAGTAACTCTCAGCTAAACCACACTAGTGAGCCACAAGCTAATAGCAGCCTCTCTGGGAATTTGCTAGTACAAAATGTAGCTCATTTGCAATTTAGTGTTCTTGTGTAGAACATCACTGGATTTATACTGCGTGTTGAATCTCAAATGTACACTGTGTAATCTGCTTTTTTTTTTGTCTCCTTTTTGTGCAATACAGTGTTTAAAGGTTAGCATTAGGGATGTTGTTTCCATTTAATTGTGCCTTAAGACCTGTTTATTTGACCTGCTACTCGAACATACATCAGTTGTTAACAATGTAATCATTAATCAATTATTAGCAAACAAGCTTATTGGTAAAGGGACTGTTATGTTTTTGTTGCTTTTCTGACCAACATACTATTCTGAGTTATCTATGTCCAAATACTGCTATTTTCTCTCATTAACATCAACATATGTATGTTGTGTTGTATTGTTCGAATACATGTCAATTTAATTCCTTAGCTATTGTAGTAAGATTGTGTTACTTAGAATTGTAATGTATGGTTGTTGCTCAAGTTCTTGTGATTAAATTCAACGAAAAATCATTCAGGCAAGGACAATGCGAAAAATAAGACGTTGGGTGACATTCTGGTTCGTTCAGGCAGTGACAAGAAGTAGTTAATTTATCAGGTAACCAGCTACTACTAACTGTATTATAAATTTACTGGTGATTCTGGTTTGATTTGCTTCTACTTGTATGTCATTCAGGCTCAGTATTGTTTTCTGAACAAGCATGATTGAGTGCAAACTTAATACTGGGCCTATCTTATTAAGTTATTATTCATAAGAGCTTATGGTTCCCAGCCTTACTATAAAATATATTCATTATGTATTTTTGGCTTTTTGCCTTACAATACTTTATACTGTCACAAACTGATGAAGCCGGAAATGATGGTTGTTACTTCTTAGCAAGTACTCCCTCCATCCCACAAAAAATGAACCTAGTACTGGATGTGATACATTCTAGTACAATGAATCTGGACTGAGGTATGTCCAGATTCATAGTACTAGGATGTGTCGTATTGAGTACTAGGTTGATTTTTTATGGGACAGAGAGAGTATTGCTCTTGTTTCCTTCTTAATCAATGCATATCATCCAGAGGACAATAATCGATAACTCCTTTTCCATTTCAATCCCAAAGGAATGCAGAAAAAATGTTTTGTACTTGTTACAGTAGTCATAGATTCTGTTCACTTTTCATCCAGACTAAGCTCTAATAAAATACATCTCTATGTTTGTTTGTGTTCAAACTAACCTTGCTAAACTTGCCATTTTCCCAAAACACTCATTTTTGTTCCTATGGTTATTCAGGTTTTTAATGTTGCGCATTTACTTTTCAGGTTTTGTTAACCTAACACATGCAAGTGTTCTGATGAATTAGGATGCTGATGGTGGTAATTGCCGAACTCTTTTTGGTGGGGTTTGGAGAAGTTTTGTTGGTTGGTCTTTACTGATGAAATTCTGGGAGTTGTCATTTTGGGGCTTTGCTGCAGACTTGTTGGTCATTCCAGTAGAACGATTGGATTCCATCAGCATGTACTAATGGTTATCACAAAAACAACTTGCTTGCTATGCTTGTCTGCAGTGCTCCTATGCACAAGTCAATGCATGCGTACAGAAATTCAGTTATGTAACTAGTGAATTTGTGAGAGATCTTATTATTATGGCTATGGAAAGCGTGATGTTTATGTGCAAACACTTGACCTTGAGACTTTTCCCCAGCTCTTTTTTATGGAATTGAATTGTTCCTTGCGAAGTTGTTGTATTCCAAATGAGATTGTTGTTTCCAACAGTATGAGCTGGTAGATTTGTAGACTCTTGTTTGTTTTCCTTGCCAAATTTTGACAAAGCCAATTTTTTGGGGGCAAATTCAATTGTGGGATGTTTGATGTGAAATTTCTTCAGTTCGAAAGTGATATGAGGGCTTACTGCATAATCAGGGCTGAGGAGTCAGAAGAGGGAAATGCCGGAGTAGCACTTCGATAGCCTCGGGTTGGTTTGGTTTGTGGCCTAAATAGGCCTTACCAAATTTTGTCAATGCCAAATTTTGGCAAGTTTTGGCATGACTAATTTTGGTAAGGTAAAGTTGTGTTTAGATTGAAGCCAAAATAGCCTAAGTTCACTATTGAAATGGCCTATTTTCTTAGGCATGCCAAAATTTGGCTTCAAACCAAATAGACACTAAACACTATTGAAATTGCCAAATATTGGTAAGCCTAATTTAGGCCTCAAATCAAACCAGCCCCTCATTTTTTTGAGTGAGAGATGATTTTCCCTTTAATTTGAGGTGTTCATGTAGGCTAGTGGTTTTCTCAGCTGGGCCGTGGACCGTGGGCCCATGGTCACTGATGCTTCTACGGCCCAAGCAGCTCAGGCGTCAGGCCCAAAACACTTTTACGGGAAACTAGTGACGTGGAATAGCAGATCAGGGCAGCAGGCACGGTCGGGGGGGCAGCTCAAACGTTCAAAGCCATCTCCTTTTTCGCTGCTGCACTGCTACGTTCCAAATACTCATCCGTTTTTGTTCAGTAAATTTGAACAAAAAATTGATATCACATCTAATTCTGGGTTTGCTTTTTTCGACGGAGGGAATACTACTTCGCACGGAGGCGGGCCAGCAATGTAGTAGTGGTAGTAGGCCACTGACACTGACAAATGGGCCCAAATACTCACTGACAACTGGACCCGACAGTTTTCCCTACACCCCGCAGGCGTAGAACAACCCGATTTCTCCAGGAAACCAACGGAACATCACTGCGTGCACCGAGTCCACACGAACCGGGCGTGACAATTGCAAAAGCTTCCTCTCAGTTTCTCCTCCTCTCCTCTCTCTCAGCCACACCACCACCACCACCACCTACACGCCGCGCCGCCGCGATGCAGCTCCGGCGCCTCCTTGGCCTCTCCGGTGAGGTCTCCGGCCGCCTCCGCCGCTCCCTCTCCACGGCCGCCTCGCGCCCCGCCCCCGCGTGGGCCATGATGGACGACGCGGTGCGGTTGGACGAGCGAGTGCCGCCGGAGCGGCGCCCGACGCTCCGCCTCGCCGAGCCCCCGCGCGTCTCCCGCCTCACCGTCCCCCTCCACTGCCTCCTGTGCCCCGCTACACCGGGCACCGAAGGCAACGTCGCCTGCCGCATCAACATCTGCACGGCGAGCAGCGGCGGCCTCCTCCTCCTCCGCACCGTGTTCGATCTCGCCCAGGTGCCCGACCATGTCAAGTTCCCCATCCCCATCTCCAAGGACGACACCACCTGGCCTCCGCTCCCCGGCCTCAAGTCCCACACGGAGGTCTCCCGCGTCGTCTGCAACCCTCTCACCGCCGAGCTGCTCCGCCTCCCGGAGGACCCGGACACCGTCGGCGAGAGCAAGAGTTGGCACAATCTTCTCCACGGCTTCCTCACCCAAGCCGACCGCGCGGACGGGCCACCCGACAGGTTCGCGGTAGCCGAAATCAGAGGCGCGGATTGCGTCATGCACCGGTTTCTCTCGGAGAAGGGGAGGTGGGAGGCGACGATGAGCTTGTCCTCGCTGTCGTTCACGCGCCAGATTCTCATCGACCAGCCGGTGGTGTCCTTCGGCGGCAGGATGTGGTGGATCGACCTGGCCTGGGGCGCCGTCTCCGTCGACCCGTTCCCCGACCAGCCGGACGTCCGCTACGTCCTCCTGCCTAGCGGCAGCGTGCTGCCCGCCGACGCGGCGAGCATCGAGATGCGGCGGGGGAAGGTGGGGCTGAGAAGGTGGCGGCGCATCGGGGTCAGCGAAGGGAGGCTGCGGTACGTCGAGGTGTCCGGTGCCAAGCCGTTCGTGCTCAGCTCCTTCGTGCTCGACGACGACGGCGGCGGCCGCTGGACGCTGGCGCACCGCGTGGCGCTCGGCCCGCTCTCGCCGGCGGGGCCCTTGCAGATCGGCGCCATCGATCCGCTCAACGCCAGCGTCGTGTACCTCGTGGTTGGCGGCGACGACGGCAAGCACGTCATCGGCGTCGACATGGAAAGGCGCATGGTGATTGCGAGTTTTCTGCTCGACGAGCCCACCGTGTTTACGCCTTTCGTGCTCCCTCCGTGGCTTGCATCAAGCCGGATACAAGGTGACCACTTGACACAACTGTTGTACTGTGCTGTGAATTCAACAATTGTCTTCTTTCATGTAATCACCGATTCACAGTGTATAGTGGACTATATATGTCAGAAAGTGATCTTGATTAAACTGAACGATGTTCTTTCTACTACTTCTTTATTAGACAATGAAATTCATTCCGGCATTTACTTGAAAGAAACTACAGCAAATTACTCTTAATGTTAACTGTATTACCCATTTATTCAAATGAATGTTCAGATGACCCTAGTGTTTAACTGTTTATTCTTGGTCATCATCCGTTATTACGAAGTTTGATGTTTACTATTTGCATTGCAGGTTACTCACATTGACAGATGTTCGAGAGAATTAGGAAGCGAATGGTGACTACACGTCATTTTTGGGGAACGCTATGAGAAATTTGAGCTTGTTGGGCTTTATCACTGATTGTGGCGCTCATTTTGAAAACTATGGGGAATATGTTTCAACCTCTCTTTGCTGTGCTGTGTGCATGAAGTTGTGAACCCTGTTTTATTCAGTATAATGACTTGATTCGATCGACAAATGGCAGTCTAGAAACAATGTCTACGTTCAACTCATTTTGCTTCTCTTTGCTGCAAAATTTCTCATGCATGTGCTCCTTAGACCTTAATTATGACTTATCTAAGCTTTGTCCTCTGTTATATGGTCTCATTATCAATGTAATTTTTTGTCAGGCCATCTGATAGATTGATGCGTGATTGCTTTCTGATGGCAAACAAAAAAAAGTACTACTCCCTCCGTCCCATTTTAAGTGCAACCATAAGTTTTCACGCCCAAATTTGATCGTTCGTCTTATTTAAAAAAATTTTATAATTAGTATTTTTGTTGTTATGAGATGATAAAACATAAATAGTATTTTATTCGTGACTTATGTTTTTAATTTTTTTAAAAAAAAATTAAATAAGACAGACAATAAAAGTTGGACGCGGAAAACCATGGCTGCACTTAAAAATGCATGGAGGGAGTAGAAGGGAGTATATTGCCAGCTGCCAATTGCCTATTTGCTTGGAATAAACAACAGAATTACCATCAGCAAATGGATATCCTTATGCACGTGTTATACTCGACTCAGATCTGAAGTAGTAATTGGAGATTGCTTATGTGCTTCTGTGTACATGTTGTTCCTTTCAATGGTCTCACAAGGACCCAGGTCAGGAAATTGCTTGAGAAATTCATTAGCTGTGTCAAAATCGGTGGCCTTATGATGAACCTTTTTCAAGTTCCTGCGTCAATTTGTGTGCAAAATTCCTCAGTTTGAAAATGCTTATCATTTTTTTAATAGAATGGGCTTTATAAAAATAAAATAAAAGTTAATGAAAACGCTACCTATCGAGCCTCCGATGGATAAGAAAATATTGGGCTCCTCCCAACCGCTCATTCCACATATCCCATGACCCCCCGCCCCCTCCCTCTCTCATCTCTCTCCCACGCACGTCCTTAACGACGGAGATAGAGGGCCGGCGTGGCGGCGAACAGCGGTGGAGGAGAGGCAGCACCGATGAAGATGGATGTAGGGAGCCATCCCCCTAGCATCGGCGGCCCTGCAAAAGGCCAGCGGAGAAGCGATGAAGAGGAGGTTCATCCCCTAGTCGATGACTGAGTTTATGGCCATGCAGAGGGGATGGGGCCGACAGGGGTCGGTGGTGGCCGGTGGGGGTGGGGGGAGGGGGCGTCCTTCCTGTGTAGCTCCTAACAAGATATTGTGAACATCGACACGGGTGGAAGTTGCAGAAAGGCAATGGCCCCTACGTGGATCTGGAAGTGGCGTTACTCCTGTTCATCAGTGACTATGGGTGATGAAGGCTTGGGCAGCAGCAGTTACCCGCCTTGGTGGAGTAGAAAGGAATTGCACCATCCCGGCGTGGATTTGGAACAGTCGACGACCACCGGAGAGGAGGAATAAACTAGATCTGGATTGATACATTTTCGCAATTTTTTTATGTTCCAGCCAATATATTTGGATTTTTCTTCGTGTTGAATCGAAGTATTGCAATGGATACTTTGATGGTGTTTCATATTTCTTGCATATTTGGGATGTTTCAACGGGTTGAAGTTTGATGTTTCATCCATGAAAATGAAATGTTTCAATGGTATTTCAACTATGTTTCACAAATATTATAGTGGTCAAATATTTGTTATGGTGAAACAATGTCCGATTTTCTTTAAAAATCAGACGCCCGATTTGTAATCGTCTTGTCTAATCAGCTTAGGGGCAGTGAGTGAGAGAGAGAGAGAGAGAGAGAGATGATGGGCTGGTTTGGTTTGAGGCCTAAATTAGGCTTACCAATATTTGACAATTTCAATAGTGCTTAGTGTTTATTTGGTTTGAAGCCAAATTTTGACATGCCTAAGAAAATAGGTTATTTCAATAGTGAACTTAGGCTATTTTGACTTCAATCCAAACATAACTTTACCTTACCAAAATTAGCCATATCAAAACTTGCCAAAATTTGGCATTGATAAAATTTGGTAAGGCCTATTTAGGCCACAAACCAAACCAACCCGATATCTTTGATGTGGACGCCTTAAGCTATTCAGCTGGGCCGTGAACCCACGGCAACTTGTGGGCTGTAGGCCCATATGACCAAGCGGAGCCCAAGAATATTTTTGGCGGGAAACTTTGTGACGTACGATCGGCTCGTCGGCAGCGCAGGCACAGGCGATAGTCAGTTCAACTTCAAACGTTCAGGTTCGCTCAAAAAACTTCAAACGTTCAAAACAATCGCTTCGCTTTCCACCGGTTTCCCCTCCCGTTCAAAACAATCGCTTCGCTTTTCGCTCTACTCGTACGATCGTTCCAAATAGAGGAATTTTTTCGAAAGCCCGGACCTCGTGAACCAACTCCACCCATGGACTACTATAACTGACAAGTGGGACCCAGAAAAGCTGTTCTCACTGCACCCCCGTACAACAAGTCCACCACGCAACCAACAGATGACCATCGCTGCGTGCACCGAGTCCACATGAACCGTGTCTCCTCTCAATTTCTCATCCTCCCTTTCTCTCTCTTTCTCTCTCTCTCGCAATTTTTCCCCATCACCACAGCACCACTAGACGACAAGACGCCGTGGCGGCCATGATGCAGCTCCGGCACCTCCTTGGTCTCTCCGGCGAGGTCTCTGGCCGCCTCCGCCGCTCCCACTCGACGGCCGCCTCGCGACCCGCGTGGGCCATGATGGCCGACATGGGGTTGGTCCACACGGAGCAAGAACCGCCGGAGCCAATCACGACCGCGACCTTCTGCCTCGCCTCGCCACCGCGCGTCTCCCAGCTCGTCGTCCCCATCCGCTTCATCGTGTCCCTCGCTGTCCCCGTCGACGACGGCAGCAAGGGGGAGGTCATCTCCCGCGGCACCATCTGCGCGGCGAACAGCGGCGGCCTCTTCCTCGTCCGCACCGCGCTCGAGCTAGTCCAAGTTCCTGCCCATGGCGGAAACCCCGTCTTCATCCCCAGGCCCAAGGATGACACCTGGCCGCCGCTCCCTGGCCTCAAGTCCGACACCAAAGTCGTCCGCGTCGTCTGCAACCCTCTCACCGGCGGCGAGCTGCTCCCCCTCCCGGAGGAGGACCCTGACACCGGCGACACGGGCGGTACTTGGCGCTTTGTCAAGCCCGGCTTCCTCACCCAAGCCGACCGCGGCGACGGGCCGCCTGATCGATACGCGGTGGCGGAGATCAGAGGCGAGGATTCCATCATGCACCGATTCCTCTCGGAGACGGGGAGGTGGGACGCGACGCCGGGCTTCTCGTCCGCGATCCCCGCGGCGCGTCCAGCGATCACCGCGGACCATCCGGTGGTGAGCTTCGGAGGCCGGATGTGGTGGATCGACCTGGCCTGGGGCGCCGTCTCCGTCGACCCGTTCGCGGCCGAGCCGGACTTCCGCTTCGTCGAGCTGCCGAGCGGCAGCGTGCTGCCCGCCGCCGACGCGATAAGCTTCGAGAGGCGGCGGCTGCAGGAGGCGCCGCTGAGCAGGTACCGGCGCGTCGGGGTCAGCGAGGGGAGGCTGCGCTACGTCGAGGTGTCCGAGGCGTCGCCGTTCGTGCTCAGCTGCTTCACGCTCGACGACGAAGGCGGCAGCGGCTGGACTCTGGAGCACAGAGTGGCGCTCGGCCGGCTCTGGTCGGAGCCATTGCAGGAGACACCGCGGATCGGTGCTCTCGATCCGCTGAAAGCTAGTGTGGTGTACCTCATGATCGGCGAGGATGGTAGGCACGTTGTCGGGGTGGACTTGGAGAAGGGGGTGATGATCGGGAGCTGTCTGCTGGAGCATCCCATCGGGCTGACACCCTGCGTGCTCCCGCCATGGCTTGAAACAAGCCGGATCCCTTCTACAGGTGTTTGATCTACTAAGCATTTTTCCTTCTCTCTGTATGTGTGTGTGTGTTTTTTTTTCAGTGGCTCTTGTTACTATGTTAGTGCATCCATGTTTATCACTGCCTGATTTTTGCTAAAAATGGGCGTCGTAACTATTTTTGCTGTTTGCTGCTAACTCGCGTGAATGTTCGAGTAATGCATTTGGGCTTTGGCAGGGGTTGGTTAGTTCTTCTAAGCCTCCTGTTGTAAGTTGCTACAGGTTATAGCTCATTTTCATCCATAGGCTTAAATGTTATTATAGGTATATTTTGTGAATTCAGATTTACAATGTTCTACATTTGCTTCCATCGTTTTGTAATTCGGAGTTGCAATGCAATAAAAATGATGTTTGATGTCTAATATTTGCTTTGCAGTTTTCTAACTTAATTCGGATTATGTTTCTGAACTCCATATTCTGCATCAAGTTTTCCTTAATTTCTATGTCTCTACTAGTCTAATGCAGTACTATTGAAATGTTACTTTGAAATGGTGCCGCGTAGCTGCCCTCAAAGTGGTGCCACTGCTATGTTAAGCTGAGTAAATCCTCCCTGATAGGACTTACACTTCTAGTAAATTGACTATAGCAGTGATAATCATCGACAAATATCAGCACCAGAACTTAGTATTTCCCAGAAGAATCTCACATGTTGCTGTCATTGGAGAGGAATGCCTGTTATGTAGCACTTCCTCCGTTTCAGGTTATAAGACTTTCTAGCATTGTCCACATTCATATAGATGTTAATGAAACTAGGCACACGTATATGTCTTGATTCATTAACATATATATGAATATGGGCAATGCTAGAAAGTCTTATAACCTGAAAACTTAGGTAGTAACAGTTATTATTTGTTCATGTAGTTAATGCCCAAGTGTTTTGATGCAATGTTCATTGCCACGTTTTTTTCAATTATTGGATACATACATTGTTCTTGTCACTATCATGGCTATGCTATTATTGTCTCTTGATTAAATTCTTGTATACATGATTGCAGGAACCCTTTCGAGCAAGAAGACCAATGCTGAAAGTAAGAGTTTGGGAGACATGCTGGTTCGTGTAGATAGAGGCTGTTAAAAATGAAGCGTACTTGCTAATTCATCTTTTGGTATTTTTCTCTTCCTAACTCATGTGCTTGTGTACCCTTGTTATATCCACTACTTGTCATATTTCATCAGTCCTTCCGGATCTCTCATATATTAGTTGCAGTCATTCAATAGGTTACTTTTAAGAAACAACTCGCTCATAGTCTGTTCAGTCCAATTCTACCATGTGGATAAGTCTCTCGTGGTTGACTAATACTTGGATGCTATTGATGTTACTAATCTTGTATTTTTTGTTTGAATTCTTTGGTGTTTATGAATGATACTAGTTACATCTGTCTGCCTCCTTATGATGGTGTTACCATTTCTAAAGCTTATACTCGAATTGTCACGGAGTACTTGTTCTGCTCATACATCTTTATTGCCGAATGTTGCTGCTGCTGAGAATTGCTGCTTCGGTAAAGGACAATCACTCCTATCAGAACAAGCAGACATGAACTATCTCAAACCTAAAAGTTTCTCAGAATCTTCATGTTGATGTGTCTTTTACTATGCTGAAATATTTGTAACTAGTCGATCAAGATTCAAGAGTAGACTGAACTACTAAAGTATGTTGCATCTTGCATGCTACTTTACTAGTTACTAGTACTATATTATCAGGCTGTAATTTGTGCTGTAGCCTGTAGTCAAGACTTAAGTCATGCAATGCTTCACGCTTGACTGATAGCTTAGGTACAAAACCAAATGGATGTTCTGGTTTCAGTGTTACTTTTGGTTAACCACCAAAACTGGCGATTGTTCATTTCACTTGTTCTGTGCTATTCTCTGTTTGTGAGATAGGGAGACTGATGTTTACTCATTGATTGCAGGTTCCTTGAAATTTACTGGTAGAGATCCAGAGATTCCCTTTGATGGTAGCAGTTTCTTCAAGTACCTGAACTCTCATTTTGGGGATGCTGGGAGAAGTTTGGGTTTTGCTGTGCATCTGGACTTTGCTGGTGCTACCTGTTGAATTTTGAGGGTTTTGATGCGAGAAATTTGAGTTTGTTGGGCTTTACTGATGGAACTTTGTGTCCCTCATTTGACAAATTATGGCAAACGTTTTGCAACTTCTCCTTGCTGTATGTGCTATGAACCATGTTTACTTTATTCAGTGATAGACTTGGTTCGATTGACAATTGAAGTCTGAATGGCAGTCAAGAAAATCTGTAGAATGTTTACGTGCAACACATTATGGTTCTCTTCTCTGTAAAATTATGGTAGCTTGCATCATGCATGTGCTCCTTAGTTATGAGTACTACTGTGTGTTCTCATCTTCAATCTTGACAGATTGCTTGCTGATGGCGAAAAATAGAACCCCACATTATAACAGAAGTTGGTTTTGGCTGAGTTTAGTTTCAAACTTTTTCGTCAAACTTTTAACTTTTTCATCACATCAAAACTTTTTTACACACACAAACTTTCAACTTTTTTGTCACATCGTTTCAATTTTAACTAAACTTTTAATTTTGACGTGAACTAAACACACGCTTTATTGCGAAAGCTAGAAGAATCCATGACATATTGACATTGGTCTTCCTGCACTGCACCCATAGATTAATCACTGACAAATGGGCCCCAAGATTTCCTCGTAGAAGAATCGCACGGTCATTTTCTCCACGCAACCAACGGATCATCGCTGCGCGCACCGAGTCCACATGCACCGGCTCTGACAAATTGCAAAAGCATCCTCTCAATTTCTAATCCTCCGTCCTCTCCCTCTCCTCTCCCAAGTCCCCACCGCCGCCACGATGCAGCTCCGGCGACTCCTTGCTCTCTCCGGTGAGGTCTCCGGCCGCCTCCGCCGCCGCTCCCACTCGACGTTCGCCTCTCCCTCGCGTCCTGCGTGGGCCATGGTGGTCAGCGAGCCGCAAGAGGAGGCGCCGGAGCTACGCGCGACCTTCCGCCTCGCAGAGCCCCCGCGTGCCTCCCAACTCCTCGTCCCCTACGACGCCATCCGTCCCCGCGGTAGCCAGGGCCCCCTTTGTGCCGCCGCCGAGGAAGCGACCAGCGAGGACGGCCTGCTCCTCCTCCGCGCCATTGTTGCGCATGGCGCCTGCGCCTGCGCCCACGCGACGGCTCCCAACCTCCCCGCTTCGTCTCGGCCTCCGGGCCAGAGGAGCGTCGCTCGCGTCGTCTGCAACCCTCTCACCGGCCAGCTGCTCCGCCTCCCGGACATCGACGGTGCAAGCAGCGAGGTTTCGCCCGGTCTGATGGGCTACGCCGGCTTGCTCACCCAAGCCGACGGCGGCGACGGGCCGCCCGACAGGTACGCGGTGGCCGAGGTCAGCTGCGACGACTTCGTCATGCACCGATTCCTCTCGGAGACGGGGAGGTGGGACGCGATGCCGGGATTCCTGTCCCCGCTGCCGGCCGCGCGCCCGATCGTCGTGGACCAGCCGGTGGTGGCTTTCGGCGGCCGGCTGTGGTGGATCGACCTCGCCTGGGGCGCCGTCTCCGTCGACCCGTTCGCCGACGAGCCCGATTTCCGATTCGTCGAGCTGCCGAGGGGCAGAGTGCTGCCTTCATCCAACGAGATGAGCTTCGAGAGGCGACGACGGAAGAAGGTGCTGAGCACGCACCGGCGCGTCGGGGTCAGCGAGGGGACGCTGCGCTACGTCGAGGTGTCCGGAGTGGAGCAGTTCGTGGTCAGGTCCTACGTGCTCGACGACGATGGCAGCAGCTGGACGATGGAGCAGAGCACAGCGCTGCGGGCGCAAGGGGCGCCCTTCCCGGGGATGCCAGGCATCGCTTGCATCGATCCGGTTAACGCCGACGTCGTGTACATCATGGTCGGGAGCGGGCTCGTTTTGGGAGTGGATATGGAGAGGGGGATGGGGTTTGGGCTTTCTGTGCTGGATGAGCCTGCCTGGCCGACACCCTGCGTGCTCCCGCCGTGGCTTGAATCAACCCGGATCCCTTCTTCTACAGGTGTTTGATCAACTAAGCATTTTTTCTTCTCATGTGGTTATCTGTTCTGCACTTCCCATCTAACTAAAAATGTCTGAATTTTATTAAAAATGGATGCCATAACGATTTTCCTGTTCGCTGCTAACGCGCCTGAATTTTCATGTAACACGTTTGGGCTTATACAGGTGTTGGTCAGTGTAGTTCCTCTAAGCATCCTATTGCAATTTGATACAGATTATATCTCATTAGGGTCCCTGGCTTAAATCTTATTACTGTTATCCACTGAGTTTCTAATTTATAGTGTTCTACAATTGCTTCCATCTTTATGTAATTCGGACTAATGCAATAAAAAGGATGTTTGATGCTAACTGTTTGCTTTTCAGGTTACTAAATTGACTGGTGAATTCTATTCAGATTTTGTTTGTGAACTCCAAATTTTGCATCTAGTTTACCTTAATTTCTATCTTTCTCTACTAGTCTAATGCAGTACTATTGAAAATGTTCCATTGAAGTGATCCTGCATAGCTGCCCTCAAAGTGGTGCCACCGCTAGGTTAAGCAGAGTCAATCCTCTCTGATAGGGCTTGCACTTCTAGTAAATTGACTATACCAGTGATAATCATCGACATATATCAGCACCAGAACTTGGTATTTCCCAGAAGAATCTCGCATATTGTGGTCTTGGAGAGGAATGTCTGTTGTGTAACACTTGTTATTTTGTTCATATAGTTAATGCCCAGGTGTTTTGATGCAATGTTCATTACCATGTCTTTTGCAATTATTGGATATATACGCATATTGTTTCTTGTCACTATCATGGCTGTGTTACTACTGTTCAAATTCTTGTATACATGATTGCAGAAACCCTTTTGAGCAAGAAGACCAATGTTGAAAGGAAGTCTTTGGCAGACATGCTGGTTCGTGTAGATAGATGCTGTTAAAAATGAAGCACACTGGCTAATTCATCTATTGGTATTTTCTCTTCTAACTCATGTGTTTGTGTACCCTTGTTTTATCCACTATTTGTCATATTTCATTGCTCCTTCCGGATCTCTCATATTAGTTGCAGGCTTTTTTTTTACGGGTATTAGTTGCAGGCTTGCAGCTAATGCAATAGGTTACTTTTGAGAAACAACTTGCTCATAATCTGTTAGTTATTACATCGTCAGTCCAATGCTATCGTGTGGATGAGTCTATCATGGTTGACCAATACTTCGATGCTATCGATGTTCCTAATCTTTTTTTTTCTGAATTCGTTGGAGTTTATGAATGATACTAGGTACATTTGTCTACCTCCTTATAATGGTGTTACCATTTCTAGAGCTTATACTCAAATTGTTGTGGAGTACTTGATTTGCTCATACATCCTTATTCCCAAATGTTAGTGCTGCTGAGAATAGCTGCTTAAGCTTAAATGCCACAGGTTGCCTGGCCAGCTGGCATTACCATCAGGATGAATCATGTTCTTTTTGTCCTACAATATTGTGGCCAACTTATGAAGTCAGAAATTCTGCTTGCTAACATGTATATATCACTATCTGCTCTAATTTCTTTTAATTTATCCATATAGAGAATGCATATGTTCCAGGGAACAATAATTGACAATTCATTTTTTTTATTTCATACTTTCTAAAGGAACACATAAAAAAGGCCTTGTATCTGTACAAAAATTGTTGATTTTGTTTCCTTTTTATTCTGACTAAACTCTAAAAGACGATGTTTACTTGTGTTCACACGATAACATGCATACGGTGTTTATTAGTGGTCTCTCTCTATTGCCATGCAAGTAAATTTGATGACATGGAGGAAAGAGAAAGGAGTATGGTTGTTATGTATGACAACGGCTCAGAGTCGACTCTTAGCATTTACTAGAGCAAATTTTGTTGCATGGTGGTGAAAGAAAGGAAATAAAAGTAAGAAAAAATATTTTGATACATTAATGATTAGAGACCATATTGTCTCTAACTGTTGTAGGATGCTAATCTCTAAATAACGTAGAGCTCATATCCGACTCTACCTTTGTACATGCCCTAATGTTTTCCGTTTACTTTCCAGGGTTCATAATCTAAATGCAAGTGCTATGATCAATTAAGATGTTAATGGTGGTAATTGCTGAACTCTTTTTTTTTGTGAAAATCTGGGGAATGAAGAAGTTTGGTTTGTTTGTCTTTGCTGATAAAATCAGTTAAGTCTTATTTTGGTGAGGTTGTGGGAGTTTCGCCATTTCAGTGCTCCGACTTGTTGGTCGTTCCATCAGAATGATTCGGTTCAATCAGCATGTAATGGCTACTATAAAGTACAAACAGCTTGCATGGCATCAGTTCTGTTACTTTGTAAGCATATTATGGATGGCTTCGCATCTCTTGTGCAAATGCTTGGCCTTAATATTTTTTTTCTTTTATCCTAGATCCTTTATGACTCCTCGCAAAGAACTTGAATTTAAAATGGAATTGTACATCCCAGTTGTTTCAAATTTGCCAGAATTTTTATTTGATAGACTTGGTGAAATTTTTTTTATGGCCTTCTGTATTTTCTTTTTGAGCGAATTTTGGGCCTGTTTGGGAAACAGGTACTTACAATAAGTCCCTGTCACATCGAACGTTTGGACACTAATTTGGAGTATTAAACATACACTAATTATAAAACCCATTCCATAACCTTGGACTAATTCGTGAGACGAATCTTTTGAGTCTAATTACGCCATAATTTGACAATGTGATGGTAAAGTAAACTTTTCATAATTATGGATTAATTAGGTTTAAAAAATTCGTCTCGCAGATTAGCTCTTATTTATGAAATTAGTTTTTTTATTAGTCTATATTTAATACTCTAAATTAGCGTCCAAACATCCGATGTGACATGGATTAAAAAGTTTTAGGGCCTGTTTGGTTTCTAGAGACTTATTCCAAGTCCCTGTCACATCGGATGTTTGGACACTAATTTAGAGTATTAAACATACACTAATTACAAAATCCAGTCCATAACCTTGGACTAATTCGCGAGACGAATCTTTTGAGTCTAATTACGCCATGATTTTGACAATGTGATGCTACAGTAAACTTTTGATAATTATGGATTAATTAGGCTTAAAAAATTCGTCTCGCGGATTAGCTCTCATTTATGAAATTAGTTTTTTTACTAGTCTAGGTTTAATACTCTAAATTAGCGTCCAAACATCCGATGTGACATAGGCTAAAAAGTTTTAGCCCCATCTAAACACCCCCTAGTCCCATCTAAACACCCGCTTTATGGTCTTCTGTAATTCCGACAAGTTGTCCGAGCCTGTGAAGTGAGTTCGTGCCAGCCCATGGACCCTTGCTTGTACTAGACCCAACCAGCCCATCATAAGACAGTTTTGGCGGGAAAACCGGTGGAGTCAGACCTTGTGAACAACCAATGGGAAACACGCAACACCGCCATTAGACATGACTGGGCATTCAAACCTTCAAACACGGCACCTCTTCGCCTTTCCGCTAAAAGACAAAGATGCTTTCCCCTCGCTGTTTTACTTCCGTTGTACTACTACATACTTGCTCGTTTTAAAAAAAATTATACTACCTCCATCTTAAAATAAGTACAGTCATAAGTTTCAGCTCTCAAATTTGATCATTCGTTTTATTTAAAAAAAATTTATAATTAGCATTTTTGTTGTTATAAGATAATAAAACATAAATAGTACTTTACTCGTAACATATGTTTTTAATTTTTTTTAAATAAGACGAACGGTCAAAGTTAGGCGCGGAAAACTATGGCTGCACTTATTTTGGGACGGAGGAAGTAATTGGTTGTAAGACATAATACTCTAATCTAAACAGAGATATCTCTAAATTTGTAGTATTAGGATTTGTCATATCCAATTTTTTTCCGTCATGTTTGGTAGAATAGATCCGTGGTACTTTCCGTATGCGGTTCGTATGCTCTACCATAATAACATTATCATTATTATAAACACTGATACGCGAGATAATAGAAAAGTGAGACCACGTAGGACGTAGGAGTACTAGTGAATGTTAAGCATCCTCACCCTCCGCATACACCACCTGTAGAACAAGTGGGTCCATGTTCAACCCCAGTAGAACAGTCCCACTCCCACGGTCCAGGCAAAACCAACGGATCATCACTGCGCGCACCGAGTCCACATGCACCGGCTCTGTCGAAATTGCAAAAGCAACGGATCCTCTCCCAATTTCTCATCCTCCGTCCTCCCCTCTCCCCCACTCTTCACTCCCCACCGCCGCCACCATGCAGCTCCGCCGCCTCCTTGGTCTCTCCGGTGAGGTCTCCGGCCGCCTCCGCCGCTCCCACTCGACGGTCGCCTCTCCCTCGCGCCCTGCGTGGGCCATGATAGACATCGCGCGGCAGGACCCGCCGGAGCTACACGCGACCTCCCGCATCGCCGAGCCCCCGTGCGCCTCCCAACTCTTCTTCCCCTTGGGCGTCCTCTCTCCCCGCGGCCGCCACGGCCCCGGCGCTCACGCAAAGCAAGTCCCCCCCCTTCGCCGGCTTCATCGACAGAGCGACCAGCGACGGCTTCCTCCTCCGCGGGGTGTACGAGAACGACGTCGCCCGCGTCGTCTGCAACCCGCTCACCGGCCAGCTGTTCCGCCTCCCGGACATCGGCGGCGCGAGAAGCGAGGCCTCGCCCGGCGGCGCGGCGGGGCTCCTCACCCAGGCCGATCGCGGGGACGGGCACGGGCCGCCTGATCGGTACGCGGTGATCGAGGTCGGCGTCAACGGCCACGTCATGCACCGTTTCCTCTCGGAGACGGGGAGGTGGGAGGCGATGCCGAGCTTCTTCTCCTCGCTGCCGTTCGGGCGTTCCACTATCATCGACCACCCACCGGTGGCGTTCGGCGGGCGGATGTGGTGGATCGACCTGGGCTGGGGCGCCGTCTCATTCGACCCGTTCGCCGACGAGCCGGACTTCCGCATCGTCGCGCTGCCGACCGGCAGCGTGCTGCCCGCCGAGGCGTCGGGCTTCGCGACGCGACGGAAGCTGAGGCTGAGCAGGTATCGGCGAGTCGGGGTCAGCGACGGGAGGCTGCGCTACGTCGAGGTGCCCGCGTCGGCCGGGGCCGAGCCGTTCGAGCTAAACTCCTTCGTTCTCGACGAAGCGGGCAACCGCTGGACGCTGGTGTCCAGCGGGGAGCCCTTGGCTGACGGGAGACAGCTCTGCCCGGACGGAAGCCACATCTTCGCGGAGGCGCCGTTCATCTGTTGCATCGATCCGCTTAAAGGCAACGTCGTGTACCTCATGGCCGGTCCAGGCAACCAGGTGGTTATCGGCGTGGACATGGAGACGGGGTTGGTGACTGGGGCCACTCTGTTAGACCAACTCAACTGGCTGACACCCTGCTTGCTCCCGCCGTGGCTTGGATCATGCCAGATTCCTTCTTCAGGTAATCACTTGTACTTGCTTGTTTGATTGTTTCTTTCAAAATGTGATTATGTACTCTGCAGTTCGCTTCTCGATCTTGTTTACCCAAGTTAGTACATCCACATGTTTATTGTTTTAATTTTGTTAAAATGGATATCATAGAGATTCTTCCTGTTTGCTAAGGCGTGTGTTTCTCAAGGAAGGCATATTGGGCCTTGGTCACTGCCTCCGAGTCTCCCATGGGAATTTATTAGAGATTGTAGCTCATTAACGTTCCTGACTTAAGCTTATTGGAGTTATTTGTTAGATACCATACCACTAACGAATTCTCACATACAAGTTCTCACTACAATTTAATCCAATCCTATTAGAGTTATTTGTTAGATACCACTAGCGATACCACTAATGAATTCTTACTACAATTTAACTGGATATAGATGAATACACATACAAGTTCTGTTGATCCGACTGGATCGAGCCACCTATGCCAGTATGCCTACACCTCCGCATAATCCAGTTCTTCGCTAGCTTCATTTGGGAATTTGCTACCAAGTACCAACTAAAATGTTCCTGTCTAAAATTAGTTATCTGTTGTTTGTGAATGGTAATTTGCTACCAACTTGAGGGTTTCAATGTAAAATCTGTTACCTTACCTGCTATTTGTGATTTTTAAATTTACTTGTCCAAAATTTTCTTCCATCTCTATGTAAAGTCAAGCTTAAAAAGGTTGGGGTGTTTGATTGGCCTCAAGTATTTATTATAGTTAGCAATGTTAATGTTGGCAAAATATCACTTACAAGTTCATTGCCCTTTGATTTTCTCAGGTATAAGATTGTCATTTATGTTAAAACAATTATATTTGTGTTCTGTTAATAGTAACATAGAGATGACTTCTAAAAAGCCTGCCAGTTTCATTGACTAAATTATCGTGTGCAGAGCAGGCAAATTGGCTTGTTTTTTTAGACAGATCACAGGGAGGTGAAATGCCCACCTGGATGAATATATTACTTCAAACCAAACGATCTTACACAAATCGACTTGTTATAACTCATTTGTCTTGATATTGCAACTTTTGGCTATTGCTTATTTCTTTGTGCTTAAATTCAATGGATAACCTTTCAGGCAAGAACAATGTGAAAAATGAGGCGTTGGCTGAAATTCTGGTTCGTTCAGACAGAGCCAAGTAGATACAAAGTTTTCCAGGTTTAGTACTTTACTTCCCCAGCAGTCCTAGTTTATTTCATTATTAGATGTATCTCAATAAGGTGCATTGTTATTTTCTCAACTAGCAAGCATGGTTAAGTGCAGGAACAATACCATGAAAACTTTCAAGGGTTTTTCATGAAGAGTATCATGAAACAAAGTAGGGCAAGGAAAGACATAGCATCATGGTTAAGTGCATGAAGAGTATTATCAAAAGTATTACTCTTCATGATACTAAGGAGGGGCTTAAGGGTGCCTATGTCTTTCTTTATTCTATTTTTTTTCAATTATCCTAAAAATATTATTGGCCATAATTGCAAATGATATTTTAGTTTTTCCGAAGTAATACAGAATAATTGTCATTATCCAAACAAATTATCCTCGTATGATTATTCATGTGTCCATAGTTTCCCCTTTTTTCAGGGTTTTAAATCCTTGTATGATTATTCAAGTGTCCATAATTTCCCCCTTTTTCAGGTTTTTAAGATTAAGAGACAGGCGTTTTGATGGATTAGGAAACTGATTTTGGTAGTTGTCGAACTCTCTTTTTGGGAAGATTTGGAGACAGGAGTTTCTTCAGTTTTTGGGAAGATATGAACTCTCTTTTGGGGGAAAATTCTGACTGTTTCTTCAGTTTTTGGGAGCTTTTTCTGCAGACCTGTTATTTGTATTAGAATGGCAATTCAATCAGCGTGTGATAACCGTCACAGGACAGCATATATGTTTAACTGCAAGTCAGTAACGTCCTTTCTATGGATAGGCCTATGCATGTTTTGTACCTTGTGACAAATCTAATTAGGGAGCCCTTATTCGTCCTGTTCTGCAAGTTAACTGTGATTGTATTGTTTCATCAACAGAACAGTATATGCATTGGTCGAATATGGAAGACGAAATATCTATGCTCTTACGTTCCAATGTATTACACTAATTTGTTACTAGTAGGCAGTGTATGTATGACAAATCAATCTATGAGATGACTTGTTTGAACAATCCAAACTGAAACAATCTTCGAGAGAATGCTGTTAGAAATGCGAGTTTGTTGGGCTTTATACTGTGGTATTGATTAACTTTGTGGCCCTGGTTTTGAGAAATACTAACGGGAACGATTTGCAACTTCTCCTTGCAGTGCGTGACACTGTTTTATTAATACAGTGAAATGACTTGATTCGATCGATAATTGAACTTTGGAGTAGAAAATAGAAACAAATAGAAAATATTGGTTTTGTGGTGGACGTTTATTTTCTTATGTTTTTGGGTGCAAAACATGTACTCCCTCCATTTCCATGTTTAACTTTAATCGTCCATTTTATTTAATTTTTTCATAATCAATATTTTTATTGTTATTAGATGATAAAACATAAATAATTTGACTAAACATTTTTAAATAAGACGATTAAGTTGAACATAGAAATTTATAATTGCACTTAAAATGAGACAGAGAGAGTAAATTTTAATAATAATAATAATAATAATAATAATAATAATATCTTTATCGATTATTACTGTATTAAATTTTAGTTTTTCTAATTTCTGTCAACGTCGCATTGAAGTTAACACTAAATGTCAAATTCATAAATATGAAAAATTCTCTCCTGTTTTCAACCATTTCCTTAAGTAAAAAAAACGTTTCCGACCGATTTCTTCTCCACCATTCCCATTTCCTAGTGAATCATCTACATACTGTACTGAACTACTGACTGAGAATCTGAGATGGAGCACGCCTTCTCTGCCCGTGACTGCCGTGAGGCCATGACATCACCACTACGCAGAAAACTCCGTGCACCGAGTCCACAAACACCCACAGTCCCTCACATCTCTCCTCTTGTCCTCGAAAAGCACAAGTGCAGAACCCTCTCGGCCTCCTTTCTCTCTCTGTCTCTCTACTCCAAAATGCTCTGCCACCGTGGCCTCTCCGCCGTCGCCTCCGGCCGTCTCCGCCGCGCCCTCACCACCGCCGCCTCGCGTCCTCCGTGGGCGCTGATCCACCGGATCTCGACAGCGGACGGGTCCACCGGAGCCGGCGTGTCGCTCGCCCTCGCGCCGCCCCCGCGCGCCTCCCGCGTCACCATCCCGGCGAAGGCCATAGCGCTCAACGACCGCCCGATCAGCGCCGACGAGAGCCGCGTCGCCCTCCGCGGCCGCGGCGTCCTCGCCGCGAGCGGCGACGGCCTCCTCCTCGTCTACACCTTCAAGGCCTGCTTCCGTGGCCCGGCTCACCCCGTCCCGGAGCTTCCGCTTGACGTCATCATCCCAGAGCTCGCCAGGACCACCGTCGAGACCACCTACGAGCACTTCGCGAGCTTCGTCTGCAACCCGCTCACCGGCGAGCTCTTCCGGCTGCCGGACTTCGACGGCACGGAGAACACCGTGGACGTCCACCACACCGGCATCCTCACCCAACGCGACGGCGGCGGCGAGGACGGGCCGCCGAAGAGGTACGCCGCAGCGCAGCTCAGCAACGTCGACGGCGACGACGAGGGCCGGCGATTCCTGCTGCGCAGGTACTCCTCGGAGACAAGGGAATGGAGCAAGCTGGTCATGCCGTCTCCGCTGCCGCCCGGGCGGGCAATGGGAATGAACCACGAGGTGGTGGCATTCGGTGGCCGGCTGTGGTGGGTGGACGTGAGCTGGGGCGCCGTCGCTGTCGACCCGTTCAGCCACCGGCCTGAGCCCCGTTCCATCAAGCTGCCGGCAGGTAGCATCCTCTCTGAGAAACCGTGCTCGAGAGAGATGGAACGAATCGTCAAGCACCGGCGAATGGGGGTCAGCAACGGCAAGCTGCGCTACGTCGAGGTCTCCGATCAGGAGCCGTTCGTTGTCATGTCGTTCACGCTGGACGACGAGAGTGGCCACTGGACGCTGGATCACCAGGTGGCGCTGTCTACGCTCGGGGCCAAAGGGGGATCTCCTAAGGGGATACCGTACATCGGTGCCATTGATCCGTTTAACGCGGATGTCCTGTACCTCGCGATTGAGAGGGTTAGTGTTAGCGTGGACATGCGCTTGAAGAAGGTGATTCAGTGCTCTGAGCTATGCAGCGACGTTTTCCCGACAGTGAGCTCGTCAGGTGTCTTGCTTCCATGTGTGCTCCCACCGTGGCTCGATTCTTTCCCGATCCCTAATGCAGGTAACTCAATGAATGCGTGTACGTTTTTTAGTCAATTTTGCTGCATTGTGCATTTTGTTTGGCGGCCCTGGAATTTGTTTATGTACACGTTTCTTGAAGCGTCTGAACATTTTCGATATCGACCAAAGCCTTAGTTATAAAGAAGAGTAATTCTACGGTACTTTAGGAGGTACCATGAGGTACCAAAATTTTAGTGTAAATTTTGGTACCTCATAGTACCTAGGTATCATGAGGTACCAAATTTACAATAGAAAAAATGGTACTTCATGGTATCTCCTCAAGTACCATAAAATTGCCCTATAAAGAAAGTTTCTTGGAGATGTTTAACATGTTACTACTAGCTTAGCTCATTATCTAAAAAAAAACTACTAGCTTAGCTTGTGGAATTAAAGTGTTTTTCTTGCTGTCATAAGTGGGTTTATTAGAATAATCCTATTGTAGTCTACATTATGTTTCTCAGTTCTCATGAACCTGTTGATACTTTTGTGTCTTCATAATATCACTCTCTGTTCTTTACAAAATGTGTATGAAATTTCACCGGATCCATCTTGGCTCTGGGCTACACTACTGATTACAGTCAGTGAGTCAGACTGTGTTCTTCCCTTAAAAAAGGAGAACTGCGCTACAATATAACAGTAGGCACATTTAGGAATTTGCTACCAAGTAACAACTGCTCCCTCCAGTTAAGTATACTAGACATTTAGGACAGCTTAGTTGTGCTATTATGAAGTATATTCTGTTGTCCTAAACGTCATGTAAACATGACTGGAAGGAGTATAAAGTTCCGGTGTAAATTTTTTTTATCTGCTGTTTGTGAAATTTAAATTTGAACCTTCTTCTAAATTATGCTTACATGTTTATGTAAAGTCAAGCTTAAAAGGCACATGTTAAGATGATTCATACTCTAGGCCTCTTTATGTGTTTATTTGAGTTTCTCAGATATAAGTTATCAGTTATGTTAAAATATTTATATTTTCTTGTGTTAATGGCAACATATTGATATGCTGAGACAAATACTCATAAGCCTCTGTCAGTATCATTGACTAGCTCAATTATTACTATATGACTGTATGTAGTGCAGAACTGCACACAAATCGACATGTTATAACTCATTTGTGTTGATTGCAACTGTTGGCCATTGCTCAAGTTTTGTGCTTACATTCAAAGATCAACCTTTCAGGCAAGAACAATATGAAAAATGAGACGCTGGCTGACATTCTGGTCCGTTCAGACAGAGGCAAGTAAAGATGATGTTTATTAGGGTAAGTACGTTATTTGTCCCAATAGTCCTTGTTTTCTATAGCAAGTATGATTGACTGCTTAAAAACTGAAAATTGTGAAATTGTGAGTGTCATAATACTGGGCTTAAGCGTGCCTGACCTTCTTTCTTGTCTTAAAAAAATATATTTATCCAGAATTGCAGATGATAACTCACTTTTTTTTTAGTTTTTTCCAAATTAACACAGAATAATTGTCATTTTCCAAACAAATTTTCATATGACTATTCATGTGTCCATAATGTTTCCTGTTTGCTTTTTCAGGTTATTAATATTAAGACAGGAATTTTGATGGATTAGGAAGCTTATAGTGGTAGTTGCCAAACTCACTTTTTTGGGGGAAAATTTGGAGACAAGGAGAAGTTTGCTTTTAGGGGCTTGATGATAAACTATTTTATTTTTTGGGAAAATTATGGGAGTTTCGTCAGTTATTTTGGGGTTTGCCTGCAGACCTGTTATTCGTAGTAGAATGGCGATTCTATCAGCGAGTCATAACCGTCACAGTTCAGTAACACACTTTCTATGGATAGGTCTCTGCATGTTCTTTAGATCGTGACAGATCAATTAGGGCCTCCTTATTCTTCCTGTTCAGTAAGATTTAGGAGTCTGTGATTGTACTGTTTGACTGTTTGAACATATCAGTAATTCAGTATATGCAGGGCCAAATGTGAAGAAAATATCCATGCGCTTGATTTCTAATCTAGATATACTAGTAGACAATGTAAATGGCAAATCAATCTGTTGTCTGTGACTGCGACTATGAGATGGCTCACAATTCCTTTGAATAAACCAAACTGAATTAAAATTAACCCTGTGTACACATCCTGCACTGAATATCTGCCCACTCTACGGGCATCATCAATGTTTGTGGTGTAGTGTAACCTTAATAAGCCATTGTTAAAGCCATACTAACAATATTATGGTTAGAATTTAGCCATAAGATGGGCCCACATAGAATGGAAAAATAATTGTTTCATCTCTTGTTCATGAAGTGAATGAAAGAGAAAATATTTTCTTTTTGCTTGTGGTAGACCTTAAGCATAAGGTGCACCCTAAACTAATGCTACTTTTCACAATGTATATGGCTCACTTTACAAGTGCAATCATTGACTTAAGGTTACCTTTTTCATACATTGTGGTTGCCCCTAACCCTATACGGATGGACCAACTAATAACATATGTATGCAAAAGAGTAAAGTCCATCACCGGTCCCTAAATTGTACTGTTGTGTCATTCCGGTCCCTAAACTCGCAAATCGACCGTTCAGGTCCTCAAACTTGTTCGACTGTGTCATCCCGGTCTCTAAACTTGCAGATTACTCATTTAGGTCCTCCAACTTGTTCAGTTGTGTCACCCCGGTCCCTAAACAGTACGGTCTAAAAACTTTATATCAAAAAATAATTCATAACTTTTTCATGTGAACTCTAATGAAGACAAACTTTATATTAAAATTGTAGCCCTTGACGTGACCTACAACTTTGTAGTTTAAAAGTTTTTGAATTAAAACTGTTTAGGGTCCCAAAATATTGTTGCATGTTTATAGATTTTGAAATTTTAATTTTGAAATTACATTTTGGGACAAAAAATGACTTAAAATAAAAAAAAATCAACTACAAAGTTGTAGATCGCGTCGAGGGCTACAAGTTTGATATAAAGTTTGTCTTCATTAGAGTTCACATGAAAAAGTTATGAATTATTTTTAAATATAAAGTCTTTAGACCGTCCTATTTGACCCAGATGATATTCAAATCCAAGTTTAGAGACCGGGGTGACACAACTGAACAAGTTGGAGGACCTAAACGAGTGATCTGCAAGTTTAGGGACCGAGATTTGCGAGTTTAGGGACCGGGATGACACAGCGGTACAAGTTTAGGGACCGGTGATGGACTTTACTCTATGCAAAAACTCTATAGCTACTGAACCATGCATATCTATTATTCTTAATAATTAGTTTAACACACTGGACACTAAACTATGCTACGGACCATCTAATTACTGCATGAGCTGCGGCACGTGCGACTTGACGATCTCATCGGCGAGAGCCTTGTAGGTGGCCTGCGTCGGGTGCACGGAGTCGAAGAACATGTACTGCGACGGCGACTGGCACTGCGGCAGCGCGCTGGTGCAGAGCGCCCCCATCTCCATCATCCCCGTCCCGCAGCAGCCGAGGCTCGCCTGGGTGAAACCTGCAATATCACACACACACACACCATGATCAAATAAATCAAAAGTTCACCGGATGCAACGTGATCTTGTGCATGAGTACTCCCTTATTCTCCAAAAAAAAAACTCGATTCGTTGTACTAGGTTAGGTTATGTCCCATCGTTATTTAAGGTTAGTTTTTTTTTGGACGGAAGGAGATCAGATGAGGAGCATTGCTCACCGTATTTCTTGGGGTTCTCGGCCATGTCCTTGAGAGGGGTGTAGATGTCGACGTAGGCGATCTTGGCGCCGGGTGAGTCGGCCTCCAGCTTGGAGAGTGCCTTCTGGAGCGCGGCGTTGTACCGCTCCGCCGCCTCGTTCTGCTCCGTGACGCAGCCTCCGGAACCCGCCCCGCGGAGGCTCTTCTGCACCGGGAGGCAGCCCAACGGCGGCAACCCGGCCACCATCATCTTCCGAGCCCCCATCTTGTACAGGCTCTGCACGGTCAATAATAACACACAAAGGCATTGTGAGTTTTAACTTTTGATCATGAAGATGAGTATGTCATCCTCTTTGGCATAGCTGCGGATTCAAGATTTTTTTTTTTTAGAGATGGATAATTTTAGCTCTACAAGTCTATAATATTAGATCTACGATTACGTTGATAATATTTGGATAAATCATTTTGTTTCTATTTTAGATGAAATTTAAAATTCTAAACCACTATAATTTAACACACAAATTTCAACTCTACCGTGAATCTAAGATCTAAAGTGACCTATGTAAGATTGAAAGAAGATCAGATCAAAGAGAGAGAGTTGTGATGTGTAGATTGATCTGACGTTGAGGTTGGACTGGAGAAGGCCGATGAGGTAGTCGCCGTACTGGTCGACGGTGGGGAAGTTCGTGGCGCGGAACGGCAGGAGGTAGTACATGGTGACGTCGTTGGTGCCGGCGGAGATCACGTACAGGGACTTGCCGGCGATCTCGTCGGACTTGGGCGAGCCAATGTGTCCGAGGAGCTCCTGGAAGTCGTTGAGCTGCGAGCCGAACGTGGACACCAGGGCGTTGTTCGCGGTCAGGTCGTCGAGGCCGGAGCCGCCCGACGCGAAGCTGACGCCGGTGGAGGCGTCGGCGACGGCGAGGCCGCTGGAGTGGTACGCCGGGAGGAGGTCCTTGATGCCGAGCGACGAGACGATGTAGTCGGTGATGAGCTTGCCGTCGGTGAACCGGCCCGTGGCCGCGCCGCCGGGGAAGTCGCGGCCGTAGGGCGCGTGGTCGGCGCGCACCAGCGTGGCGAGGCGGTTGTTGTTGCCCGGGTCCAGCGTCGAGTCGCCGAACGCGAACACCGCCGGGACGCCATGCCCGGCCGCAGCCGGCGCTGGCGCGGACGAAGCGGCGGCGCAGGGTGGTGGCGACGAGAGGAGGATGGCGGCGAGGAAGATCGCAACGACGGTGGCTAGCGACGGCGCCATTGCTACGAGAGTGAAGCGATCTCGAGGTGGTTTGGTGTGTGTTCATGGGGTCGGGTACCTGGTCGCCTTATATAGTGGCGGGGCGATGAGAGATTTACGCGTGCAGGAGATTTAAATTTTTCAAACGAAGGTGTAATCGTTTCGTTAAGACATCGAGCTTTTTCGTTCCCGCCTTATCTCCAACAGCCAAAGCTCTCGTGCTGTTCGTTAAGACATGCTCGATCAAAGTGACCGGTGCATGCACGTGTGTTTCATCAGTCGTTTTAACTCAAATGTTTTCCTTTTGTGATACGGTTGGAATTTGAATTGAGGAGCTGATAATTAAGTGCTGGGTTTATCTGCAGCTCTGGCCTGATTGAATTGCTTTCCGTGTGCCCTGTGTACACGGTTGAGGATACACCTAAACTCTATCAACAGGAAACATTGCAGATGTAATAATGCTTCCAACATCTAAACTTTGTTAACACTAATGATTTTTTTTGGCATTCTTATCTTTAACAATTTACCGTATTGATGTTAAACACTACCTTTTGAGTCTGGTGCTGGGAGCCTGGGACCGTAACGATGGCGTTCCATCCAAATTTCTTTGGGCCTCTCCTCCCCAAAAATATCTCTTTGGGCCACCTTGCTTAGCCCAAGTCAAATACTCAAACCAGAAGGCCTGAGCCCTCGTTTCGGAGGCCCAATTTCTGGCTTACATTGATCAAAGAACAAAATTTGGAAAAAGTACACCGAAGGTCCCTCAACTTGTCATCGAGTTACCTTCTCAAAAAAAAAAAAAACTTGTCATCGAGTTAAAAAACATCCTCAAACCGCAAAACCAGATATCCGGCGTCCCTTAAATAGTCAAAACTGGTCACAATACGTCTTTCGGTGGTTTTGACCCCGGCTTTGGCCTACGTGGGGCTGAGTCAGCGTGGAACCCACATGGGCCCCACATGTTAGGGTGATCCACATCATCACCCTCCCTCTTTCTCCTCTTCTCTCTTTCTGGGCGAGGCAAAGCGGTGGGTGCAGAGACCGGTAGGCGAGGCGGGAGAGAAGATGGCGGCGGGCCGCAACGGTGGCCTGCGGCGGGGAAACACAGCGACACGGCGCCGGCGGCTACGTGGGAGAAGGGGAGGGCGGCGGCAACAGTAGCACAGGGGAAGAGCGAAGAGGACAGAGGGGAGCATGGTGCCAGCGACGTCAGACATCGGAAAAGGGGCAACGTGGCGACAGGCGAGATATCAAGACCGCTCTTGGCAAGATGACGTGAGCGACAGGAGGGGCTCTACGAGGTTCACCTGCGCTGGGGGACGATGACGGCTTGGGGTAGTCGCGGCGCCACGCCTGGTCGGAGGCCGCCTCGGCATGCGCTAGCAAGAGGAGCGTCGGCACACCAAGAGCGGTCTCGCCCGCTACCGCCGCCGCTCCGCCCGCGTCCGGAACCGCTGCTCACCCGCCGTCGCCTCTCCGTAGCCGCGCTTGCCTGCCGACGCCGCCACACCGCCTGCTCGACATCGCCATTGTCGTCCAAGTCGAGCCCTAATGAGCCGCTCGCCCCTCTAGCTTCCAGCGACGGCGACGCCCTTTAGCTCCTGGCAACGACGACGCTTGGTCCTGGAGAGCTACCGCCGTCGCGCCTGTCCCTGCCTCCCGCCTCACCGCCGCCACCAAGCCGAAGCCGAGACCAGTCTTCCCCGTGCCTCCCCACCATCGTAGCATTGGTCCTCAAGCGCCCTCATGGCGTCGCCCTCCTCGCTGCATTCCTCCCGCCTTGCCGCCACCGCCAAGCCAAAGCCGACATCGGATTTGTACTTGGGAGGAGCTCACCAGCCTCCCAGCGTCCACGCCCGCCGCATCGTGCCCATCCTCTTCGTCCCGCACACGTTTGTGTCATCTCTACGTGCTTCCCCACTGTGACCGCCACCGTCGTGGCACCGCGCTCCTTCTCTCCTGCCTCGCCCTGGCCAGCTTGTAGAGAAGTGTGTGTGAGAGAGAGAGATGATGACGGGAGAGAAAAGGGGAAAGAAGGATAGGAGGCTGACGTGGATAACCTTGACACGTGGGGCCCACGCTGACTCAGCCGCCACGTAGGCCAAAACCAAGGGTCAAAACCACATAAGGATCTATTGTGACCAGCTTTGATTAGTTAAGGGACGCCGGATATCTGGTTTTGCGGTTTGAGGATATTTTTTAACTCGATGAGAAGTTGAGGGACCTTCGGTGTACTTTTTCCTCAAAATTTTCCATTTTTTTCTGATCCATACACAGTAATGGACCCATATTTTTGGTCTTACCAAACAGGCCCTAAATGGGCTACGAGCAACGAAGTTTCAAGAAGCAGCCCACGGCCCCACCAGAAAACAGCAAAAAGATCACCTGACAAGTGACAACCGGCGCGCCGGGCGCGCGTCTTCCGCGACGCCCGCGCGCACGCAGGGGTACCCGAGATTCCGCCCGAGAGCATATGCCCCCTTCGCTTTCGCTCTCGCGGTCTCGCCGTCCTCCTCTTATCCATTCTCTCCCTCGTTCTCAAGTCTCACCTCTCCCCCCCCTCCTCCCGCCCGCTCGCTCTCCACCACCACCACCTCCTCTGCTCTCCACTCCTCGCATGGCCTCTCGCACGCTGCCTCCACCCCACCTCCGCCTCGACCTCTGCTCGCCCCGCCTCCCGCCGCTCCGCTCCCCCGGCTGCCGCCGCCGCCGCCGCCGTGGACGTGTCCTCTCCGCGCTCTCCTCCCCATCCCCGTCCCCGTCCTCGGCCTCCCGCTCGCAGAGCGTCTCCACCGCGCCACTCGAGCGAGGGGTTGGGCCCGGGCCGGCCACCTCCCGCGAGCAGCCGCGCGGCGGCGGGGACCTGGCGCTCGCGGCGGAGCTCGCGCGCCTCTCCGCCCTGCGCGCGCGCCTCCGCGGGGCTCGCTCCCTCGCCGACAAGCTCCGCGCGCTCGACGCCGAGACCCGGGTGGTCGAGTTCTTCGGGGAGGGGTCGAATGGTGGGGTTCTGGGCGCGCTCGAGCCGCGGGAGGTGTTCCTGCTCAAATGCCTAGTCGCCGCCGGCCAGGAACACGTGCTCGGCGCGGAGCTCGACTGGGACGGTCGCGGCCACGAGCACCATCACCACCATAACGGCGGGAGCGATGGTCGGAGCGCCCTGCGGCAGGCGCTGTCTAGCTTGGCTGCTTTGGTCGGCAAGTGGAGCTCGGAGGGAGTGGTGGAGGGTGTGGCGGAGAGCGGGGAATCGGAGCTTCTCCGGCGTCTGCTCAAATTCCTCGGCGACATCGACGTGTTCTATGACTGCATTGGAGGCATCATCGGGTGAGAAACTGAGAATTGCTTGTTTGCTGCTTTGCTTTAGTTGTAGACTTAGTAAAACGAGGGATTAACTAAAGTTGCCAAGCAATCCTGTGCTCCTGGCCAAAATCTGGGAGTTGGTAACCTTATTGCCATAGCTTGTTTGTACTCTAGTGCAGTGCTCTTTAAAACATCACTAAAATTTAAACAATGTTTTGCTTTCACCCTGATATCTGAAACACTATCGGTATTCCTTTATTGGTTCCAGCTATCAGATTATGGCATTGGAGTTGCTTTCAGCCTCGAAGGACCACAAGCACCGGCCTAGCAAACACAAGTCTATTGACTTCCATGTTCCAAGTGGACTTAATCTATTGGAAGATACGGAATATGCATCTCAAGCTGCTCTGTGGGGGATTGAGGTTACTTCCTAGTCTACATTACCTAAAATTGACCAAAGAGATCAATAGCATAGTCCGTGCGATTTGTGGTCTGATTTTTTTAGTGCGGGACATTTTGTCAAAGACATTACATTCTCTTTAGATGAACTGAAATTTGACCGTTTCTAGGGTTTGCCAGAACTAGGAGAGATTTATCCGATTGGTGGTGCTGGTGATCGTCTTGGTTTAGTGGACTCGGATACTGGTGAATCCCTCCCTGCTGCATTGCTTCCTTATTGTGGGAGATCTCTATTAGAAGGCCTCATACGTGATCTGCAGGTACTTCTGCTAAGTATATGGAACTTTTGTTTATTTGTAATATTTTTACTGAGGGTATCACTTGAAAGTTGAAAACAATAGGGGATTGACTGGCTTAGCTTTCAGGTTATAAGACTTTCTAGCATTGCCCATATTCATATAGATGTTAATAAATCTAGGCACACGTATATGTCTCGATTCATTAACATATATGTGAATGTGGGCAATGCTAGAAAGTCTTATAATATGAAATGGAGGAAGTAGAAACCACCTGGTTTGCTCCTTCCGCATTCTATTTATGCAGTACACCTCATTAGGTGACACTAACTTCTATATGAAAAATATTCTAGCAAACCACATTTATGTAATGTTCTTTCACAAGGATTGAAAAGGGTGTAAAGTGTCTATGGTTACATATGTATTACTTGCATAACTTTTCCTTTGTAGCACTCTGTCATGAGAAATTTAAAAAGGTTCAAAGAACTATGACCAGTAATATAATTGTGTGAATGGCACCATATTTGGCAGGCTAGGGAATTTTTGCATTTCAAGATTTTTGGGAAACAATGTATAACTCCTGTCGCGATCATGACAAGCTCTGTGAAGGATAACCATGAGCATATAACTGCAATATGTGAAAGACTTGAATGGTTTGGCAGAGGCCGTGAGAATTTCCGCTTATTTGAACAGGTATATAATCAAGATTTCTAGTATTTATTTATTTATTTATTTATTTATTGGTGTGTGTCTTTCTAGTCTGTAAAATCGGTACTCATTCTGTCCAAAACTATGGTACAGTGCTAACTAAATCTCATCATGACTTTTATAGCCTTTGGTACCTGTAGTAAATGCTAAGGATGGTAAATGGTTAACCAGCGGAGCACTTTTTCCTGTTGGTAAGCCTGGTGGTCATGGTGCTATTTGGAAACTTGCATGTGATAGAGGTATATTCCAATGGCTTTACCAAAATGGCAGAAAAGGCGCAACTGTACGTCAAGTCAGGTTATCCTAAGAATCAAATGTTTGTTAATCATTGTCAAAACATATTATTTGGAAAGGAAGTAACTGTGCATGTCTTGTAATTTTCAGCAATGTTGTGGCTGCAACTGATTTAACACTGATGGCATTGGCAGGAATAGGCCTGCGTCACGATAAGGTAAAAGTTTTCCCAGGGGTAATATGAAACTCTTTTTCATTTTACCTTTTGAGTGTTCCATATTAGCTACTGATGCAAATCCTGGCTGCCATGTTAACTTTGCACCTTTGAATTCAACTATTGTGTTCTCTTTCCATATTCTGACATATCATACTCCAGAAATTAGGTTTTGCGTCTTGTGAACGAAGACCAGGTGCTACTGAAGGGGTAAATGTACTAATCGAAAAAGAAAACCAGGATGGACAATGGGCATATGGTATCACTTGCATTGAATACACTGAGTTTGAAAAATATGGCATCCCAGAACCAACAGTAACAAATGGCAGGTAAATATTTCTTTCAATTTTATCCAACCGCGTACTTATTTTTCTGCTCGTGATGCTTTACCCTTCCTCCTGTTTTAATTTTCCTATATATTAAATTGTTAATCATACTGGAATGTTCATATGATTAGGAAGAAATTTGATGGCTAATTTTAATATCTTAATAAATGCGAGTTATAAACTTAGGTTCTTAGTATCAAAACTGTAACAGAAAGGTTTATGAAGCAGTCTTCGAGAGTGATACTTTCTGTTGGTAAAAGTATCAAGGGGAAAAAAAATCAAGATTCCAGAACAATACCAATAGTTTGTGTTACTTTGACTTTTGGAAATAGTAAATGCAATGCAAGTATGCAAACCTACCTGAATATTAAAATATTGATGCTGTATGGCAACATATACTTTATCTGCTTCACCCTTTATGTTTGATGCATATGAATAAGGCTGTTTTCCTTTTATAGGTATTGACATTTTATCATCTATACTTTTCTTAATTTAGTTTGCAGGCTAACTATCCAGCAAATACAAATATACTATATGTTGATCTGCAAGCAGCAGAGGAAGTTGGTTCGCGCAAAAATGCTAGCTGTTTACCCGGAATGGTGCTAAATTTGAAAAAAGCTGTGTCATACTTGGATCATCTGGGCTTTGAGTGTAGGTACTTGCTTTCCAATAAATTCACTTTAGACTTCTGGTCCATCTATAAGCACCGTTGCATTTTATTTGTACTTGTACAGTTTGGGTCATGGTTCTTACTAGTGCACTTAGGCTTATGTTTCTATCTTAAAGTATAATTAATTTCCAAACATATATCAAAATCATGCTGATTTCTGTGGTATCCACATAAAGAAAGAAAAATCCACGTCAAGAAATGATACAGTGGCAAGCATGGGCGCTTCATAACATATTTGCGCGATTGCTTATAATGAAAGCAGTTGTTTTACTCTATTCATGTTGGCATAAACTCCCTGAGTATAGCTTGGTGGTTTTTTGTAGCAAGGGCATGAAACCTGAAATAATTTAGTGACTTCATATAAGAATTCTACATATGCAAGAAAGTCAAATCGGACCAAAGATAAAACTGAATGTTTCTATCAACTGAAGATTGAGTCACCATTTTATCCTAATTGTTTGGTGCAGATTGACCACTTAACTCCTCTTTTGGTTTGGAATGAATTGGTGCATTATGCTTTCTATAGTTGAATCACGCCTCAAAAGCTATCCTTTTCTGTTAGTTAGAGAAAAAAATGGTATCCCACATAATGCTTCAATTTGTTTATCTTTGCGGTTACATGTCAATGTCCCTCTGTCATGCCATATAGAAGTACTGTTAGTTTGAACAGGTGCAAAGATTCAATTTAACAAACATCAAAGGCTTTCCTAGTCTCAATTTCCATAGCTCCTCATTCGTGTCTTAATTTCCCCAGATATTTAGGAACTCTGCTGTTTAAATTATTATTATTGTTTCAGTGTAGATATGCTTCTGAGCGATGGGTTCAATGATGTAGAATATATTTCTCTCATTTTGCGTAGTATTGATTACTCCATTTCTTGTGTAAGGTGGGCATTGGAGGCACATTAAAGATATTACCAAGTCTTGTTTAGTTTATTCAATTTACTACGATAGTATTATAGTATCTCTCTTCTTTAATGATTAACTTTTCCTCTCTTACAGTGCTGCTGGAGGCAGGTTAGAATGCACGATGCAAAACATAGCGGATAATTTTATGAACACATATAACTACAGGTGCAGTAAAGGAATAGAAAGTATGTCATTGTTTTCATATGTGATATTCATCGTGTATCCATCAAACTACCCTTTCCCCTTTGTTTGTTGGGATACTTGATGTTTAGCAATCTCATGTCACAGGTGAGCTAGACACATTCATTGTGTACAACGAAAGGAAAAAAGTCACTTCGTCAGCTAAAAGGAAGCTGAAATCAGAAGATAAGTCATTGCACCAGGTTAGTATACCATGCTTCTCAATCCAATTATTGGATTCTCATGTTTTCTTAATTTATAAAATCAACTACTGGGCGAAGCCTGGTAGTATACTTCTGTAACCTCCCCACCACCACCACACACACCCCACCACCACCAAAAATCCCCAAGTTGGTATATTTTCACAATTTGCCTGATGTCTGGTTGACCACACTGCAGATCCAAATAAGTGAATCAGAAATGACAAAATTGCTTGTTTATATTGATTGTGAAATCTGATTATTGTCATGACAGTTACTGAGAATTTCATTTGGTGGATCAGCACTTAGCAATATGTACTGCCAAAGTGCCAAGCGTTCAAAGTTATATGCTGGTGCTTGCATGAATGTTTGCCTGTCTAGAACTCTATATCATGCCTTTTATTATTGTTATAATAATATTTCTTTTCTACCCTGTAATTGAGCCCGTTTTGAACATAAAACTGTTGATTCATTAATTTATTTTGGGACTCAAAAGTGTGCATAGCATGATGACATTGATTCTAGATCTTTCTGGCATGCACTTGGTTGTGCAATTCGCTATTTCTTCTAAAACTTGCCATAATAACTTGAGCAACTGAAAGTTTCTCAAACTTGCATGTCACAAGTATACACTTTGCTTGCTTTACAGACTCCAGAGGGTTCACTCCTTGACATTATGCGTAATGCTTATGATCTCCTTTCTAGCTGCAATGTAAAGGTTCCCAAGGTAGATTTACTTTTGTTTTTTTTTCTTAATTTTATTTTTTTACATGTGACATGAATCGACATTCCATGTAATGCTAGCCTACTTCAGTAACACAGAACCTATGGTGTTATGGTTGGTTAACGCTGGTTGTAGTTCTACCTAGCAATAGTATTTTAGTTGATATTTTGAAACTTTAAAACTTGGTTCATTAAAATGTCATCCAGTAAGGTAACATGAATATCTATATTTGGAAGTATCAACTTTCTATTTCGTATTGATTTCATTAAACCGAAACAATATTACATTCACATGAGAACAAATCAACAGACTCAAATTTGTTTGATAGATATGGTTATCTGATTTACTTCTGCTGTTAGATAGAATAATGAAAAGATTAAAAAAAAATACTATGTAGTTTCAAATACCTGGATTCCTGGACCATTGCCTCATCTTGAGGTGGGGCCATATTGATGTTTAGTCAATTAATGGCAACATTGCAACTTAGTCACTTACTCCCTTCGTCCGAAAATATAAGCATTTTAGGACACTGACACGGTCTCCAAGATGTTACTTTGACTAACAATATCTATAGAAGTAAGATGTTTTAAATAAAAAGAGTTTATATTATGATAGTTTGTTTAATGATATATCTAATAACATTAATTTTATATGATTGATCTTTTTTATTTTTTTGTTATTAATGGTCAAAGTTAAAAATGTTTGACTTGTCACTATGCTAAAAATGCTTATATTTTGGGATGGAGGGAGTATGTGCTAGGGAGTAAAAGTTCCTGGTGACATGTTCTGCTGGAACATAAAATCTGTATATGAAAAATATTAGATGCCAATTGGATTCCAACTTCCTATGATTTTTTCAGTTGTCTGGTCAAAAGACAAACTTAGTGAGCACTGACCACTTATATTGTGCGTGGGCTACCTTTCTAATGGCTTATTTAAATTTATTCTTTCCTATTTTCAGGTCAAAGACAACTGTGAATACTTGCGTTCTGGACCACCTTTTCTTATATTTCTTCATCCTGCTTTAGGTCCATTTTGGGATATCACAAGGCAGAAGGTATGTTACTGAGTTACTGTAATTGTGTAACAGCAAATATGAAAACATGACTCTGAGGCTTTCTTCTCTAAACGAACATATTAACTACCTGCCTATTCCAAAATGGTAAACGTGCTGTGGCTTTCTTACCTATACGAATAGCTTAGCTACTTGCCTATAACTGCAACTGTCAAGGCACAATCGAGAAAGGCAGAGTTCTTTTTACCTGGGCCCCTTGATGCCCCCATATTCCTGTTTGTGCAGATATAATTTTTAGCAGATATATTGGCAGCAAATGCTTACATTTAGCTCCTGACTGTTTTTACTTTAAAAAGGCAGTCATTTGGACCTTAAAACAAAAACAAGTACTAGCACAGTATTTAATGCTCACGAGTGAATAAATGCCATTCTGCTGTTTCTTTAGAGAACAAGCTATTCTGCTGTTTTGTGCTGTTTCTTTGAGCTTGTTAGATAGGTTTGATAAATTGTTCATAGAAAAGGGGGCCAATTGCAGAAACTAGAAGCTGAATGATGGAGCAGTATGCGATACTCAGGCCATTGACACCCTATGTATTATATAATTTACATGCTTAGGTGCTAATAGTTACAATCTGAAACTGTTTATATATTGTCACTTTTATAGCTTAGTTATCTTTGACGGTCAGTTAGTAGCCTAAGTTTCCGTACATGCAGTTTGTAGGTGGCTCGGTCTCTCAAGGTTCAGAATTGCAAATAGAGGTGGCAGAATTTCTATGGCAAGATGTTGAGGTAAGTAGTAACCATCAAAGGACATAGTTTCCTTCTACATTTTCCTTTATATGGCAAACTAACTTTATTTGTTTAAGTTTTAGCTCGATGGAAGCCTAATCGTTTTAGCTGACAATATTATGGGTTCAACCAACAAGAATAATACTGGAGAACAAATAATGCACTATGGTGCCAGGTAAAATCCTTTCCTTGCACTCTTATCTGTAAACTCTTGTCCTGTACAGACGAAACTCAAAACTCCATGGTTGTTGAAAGGTGTGGGAGATGCAAACTGCAAAGTGTTAAAATTGTGAATAAAGGGATCAACTGGAGTTCTGCCAATAATGTCTACTGGAAGCATGATGTCGAGAGATCAGAATCTGTGAAGATCATTCTTCATGAAAATGCCGAATTTGAGGCAAAAGATGTTGTCCTTAAGGTGCAATTATTTATAAACACTTTGAATTCCATTATCTAAAAAATAAACACTTTGAATAGTGTCCCCGCTTTTTCTTTTTTCTTACTATTGTATATCCTTGTTCTACCAGGGTAACCATATCTTTGAAGTTCCCACTGGTCATAGAATGCGCATTGTTCAAGATGGACCAGGTTTGTTAATTACATGTCCTATTTTCCTCTTATCTTTGGTGCCATTTTGCGAAAAGGCTACCACCTTGACCTATTTTTCTACTAAGATTACTTGTGATGTGAAAAGAGTCGTGCATAATGCATCAGTTTTTCTCCTTGAAGTTTACTATTCAATAAACTACCTGTGCTGAAAACCTTTATTTTGTGTCTCATTGTATCTGACTGAATTTCTCTATCACCAGAATTTGTTGCTAAGTTAGATCCCATAAGCAAGGAAATGATGGACAGTGGAACCTGGTACTGGAAGTATGCAGTAGATGGAGCTCATGTGAAGTTGGAAATGGTAGAACTATAAGGGCATTATCAACACTAAATTCTTGATTCATTGATTTCCAGCTAGCTTAATCATATCGAGGGCACACGTGACTAATGAATTTTGTTGACTAAAGTCCATCCTGTAGTTGCTGTTGTAAAGGTTTTAGGTCTAAATAGATTGATGTACAGTGCACTTGAATATTAAGGCATGCTGTCAGCCTATTCTCTTACTCATTCAATAAGTGATGTACGGACAGAGATATTTATAAATGTTGAGGAGAATTCTCATTCTCCGAAATTCCCCCAAAAATGTCTCCTTTTGTTTCCATCACTGTTATATGTTATGAGCAACATTCAAGTTACAAACTTCCATTGTTTCAACCTTTGAGGTATGCTTGAATCAACTTATTTAGTAAAACGTCATTCTTTACAGCACCTTTTGTAAACATGTTACAACTTGTGCCTTGGGCTTTTACAGGACCTATTTATTTTGAAACAGCATGTCAATGATCTGGAGCATTGGTGATCAAAGTTGAGCTTGGCTGCTGCAGTGGGTATGGAAACTAAAAGTCAGGAGAAAGCAAATTGAGGGATTTGAGGTACTGTGCATGCTTGTTGATAAAGTTGGAATATTCAACACTGCCTGGATAGTTAAGATTGACAGTAACAGTTTATTGCATTGTGTTGGTGACTTGGTGGTAAATTACCTGGATATGAATAGCACAACAGTTACAGATAGTCAGAATTTGAACTATTATCCCCTTTTGACTGCTTTAGAATAATGATGCTGACGTGAATTTGACAAAGAAATGTTGTGTCAAACCTGTATGCGTTGCATGAACTGGAGTTGTCGGATGCAAATGGCTATTAGCTAATATTTTTAATTTACATATACCTAGAATGACTAAACCGTACTATACTGCTATGGTTTAATTGGATGATGTGCAATGCCTACAGAATAAAACAAGTATCCACTTGATGGATTAGTTCGCTCTCTACCACACAAAAGGAGTTAGGATTGGAGATCCATTTGCATTTATTATGTACATCTAGCAAAATAATACTATGCACATCCAGCAAAATAATACTATGCATTTGTCTAAACCTGTTACCTACATGTTCTATCTGAGCTTTTTATTCATGTATGACCACACGCTCGGTTTGAACAAGGCTGGAAAAAGTGTTTACTCTATGCTACCCTAAGAATTAAGGAAACATCATTTTCATTAGAATTGAGTTCCTATTTAAACTTTTGGTTGTTTTTCTCCAGAATGGGGTGGGGAAGGGAGGAGGGATGCATAATTAATACTAGCGTATTAAACAAACACCTGTGTCCAGATACCAAGGTACTAGTCATCACTGATGTAGTCAGCTAGATTCACTCTGCCTTGCCAGATCCAGGAGGCAAGCTTCTTGTCCCTCGAGCATTTCATTTCATTCATGTGTAGATGACTAAGGGCTGACCTAATTTGATTCCTTTATTGTGGATCAGCAGAAGTTTATATCAACTTGGCGTGGCTGATGCGTTCATTATTCAGCGGTGCTGCAGGATGGTGGACATGTCTCCCAGCACTTCAGCTCTCTCTCTCGGTAAGTGTTCTGGTGCACCTGGTCTCTCTCATATACCCCTCTTGGGGATGTGCAGTTTTTATACACTACTAGTACAGTAAATCATTATCCTGAAACTGGGGTTGCCCTGGTCTTTGCCACAACATGTATTCATATGCTTCAAATTGCTGCAAGCATTGTGTAATGCAAGTTGTGGCTACAAAATTGGGTGATTGACTAAACAAAGAAGTAGCAAACCATAAATGCTGGGATCTAATGTCGAGTCGACGGCCCCGGTTTTGGTTCATCAGAATCACCCTTACACGACGTGCAATTATATACTGGTACAACAAAATGGTGGATCTATAGTTTGGACTGAACATTAGTCATCTTGTCCAGTATTGTATTATACCTTGGCAACTTACTCTAGATTCCAAAAGAAAAAAACATTTTCACGTTGAGAATTACATTATATATTTGTGAATTGTGAGAATATTCTAGAGAAGATGAGATATACCCTATTGGGGCCGTATGATGGGAGACGAATAGACGATTGGGGTGGAGTTGGGGCAAGACTTTTTTTTTGAGAACCAGTTGGGGCAAGACTTGAGAGGGTGGGTATATCTTGTCCATGTTTTTTGCACATCTTTTCCCACTTTTCACCTTGTTTCTAGGGATGTCATATGTATATACGAGAAAATTGCATCTTGCACCAGGTCTATCCGCATATTTTGGATGACAATGTAATTAGTATTTGAAAACAAAAATTCGTAAAGCAAACTCTTCGGTCAGTGTACCAACGTACGTACAGTGTATACCGTTGTCAGTTAAAAACTTCAAGATAAGTGCTCGGGGGTAAGCCAAGAATAATCCAAAAAACACTTCAAACGGTTTTGACTTAAAAAAAGGTTCTGGTCTACAACAGCTTTCTTGGTCAGAAAGCGTGCCAACTGGCCACCATCTATAGTACATCGTCTCAAATCTAGAAATTGTTTTCTAGCATGAAACTAGTTGAATTTGCCGCAAAAATTGTTTGAAATAAAATTGTATCTCTTCTGCAACTATATTTCTATTTCTAAATTATATTTATGTTATGTATAGACGAGCTGATGTCAAATGTAGTCTTCGCCAACAAATGGTTTGTCACCGTATTTTTTTTGTCACAGAGTAAGGCTGTCTTTAGTTCCTTAAAAAAGTTGGAAGTTTGAAAAAAAAAAGTTGAAAGTTTATGTGTGTAGGAAAGTTTTAAGGGTAGTTGGGGATAAACTAAACACGGCAGTAGTCGGGTGGCTAAGCGGTGCCTACCTCGCCTAGCACCTCTTTTTAGAAACACACACATATTATGTAGTCAACAGTACTCTCCTGTTTCAAAAAATGTATGTCTAGATTATTTTATAGGATTTGAGTTTTTTTAGACAAAGGGAGTACTTCCTCCGTACCTGTAAAGGAAGTCGTTTTGTACAGCGACACGATCTCCAAAACACAACTTTGACTTCTTGTTTCTATAAAAATATTTATTGAAAAGTTATATATGTATACTTTTATGAAAGTATTTTTCAAGATAAATCTATTCATATAATTTTTACATTTTCAAACTTAACAACTTTAGAGTTATTCATGATTTATATTCCTAAGGTTTGGCTTAAACATTATCCTAAACGACTTTCTTTACGAGTACGGAGGGAGTATATATCATTATAATTTGCACCTACTTGTTATAAACGTAAATATTGTGATTTGCCACTCGAATGACGGTTCTAGTTGCATTTTTGCAATTTTCTAGTGGTAGTTTTGCAATAACGATTCAAAGTAGTGGTAAATTTACAATTGCCCCTAATTTTTAGACCTTGATTGGCTTCTTTCAGGCTGCTCAAGTGATTGGATTTTCTCTAACAGCCCTTTCCCATATGGAGCTGATTTTTTGGGATAGTTTGGAATATCCCATTATTCAAACATGCCCTTAGTATCTCCTGTTCGTGCAGGTAGTACATCGTATCTGCTCCGTGAGTTGGTTTCGTGCGCATCAATTACACTGTACTCCTTCTATAGTACAAGAGGAGATTCTTTTTTCAGAACAAGCTCAAATTCTAATACAAGTAGGATGATACCCAAGGTCCGATACAAGGAGGGTGGCGATACTGCTGAATCTACATGTCTATTCTCCACAAAGAAGCCAATCAAGGTTTGGACTTAGGAATCTCCTCAACTACCATCATTAAAAAGACAAAGTGGGCATAAAGAACACGAAAAACTCAAGTCATGTATCAGGCCTATTTATTTTCTTTTCCTTCAGGACAAACCAAGACATGCCACATCTATGAAGAGAAGAAAAGTTTTAAGTAAAAACTAAGGAAGAAAAGGCGCATCACGCCACACACAACCATATCCCGTGGGCCATCTTGCGAGAAATGGCTGCCTCCGGCGTTGACTCGGAGGCTTTGGCTACCCTGCTCCCCTCGCCATTTCATTGGCCGTTTCGTGGCCATCCATCACGAACTCGATCGATTCCCCTCTTCGAGCCCGTACCAATTATTAGCTAGTTTAACTCGTACGATGAATCACGCCGAAACACAATATAAATGGTGGAGTCGGCTCGCTGTCAAACGCGCGGGAGCTCGCGCCACTTGTAATTTTTCGCGTCTCCTCTCGTCCGGCACAGCACAGGAGCGCGGACTTGAAGACCTCAAGTAGCGATTCGTCCGTGCGGCGCGGCGCAAGAAGGGAAGGGAAGGGGACTAGGGGAGGGCGAGATGGCGGCGGCGGGGGCGTACTCGGCGAGCCTACCGGCGGTGCCGGACTGGCTGAACAAGGGGGACAACGCGTGGCAGCTGACGGCGTCGACGCTGGTGGGGATCCAGTCGATGCCCGGGCTGGTGGTGCTGTACGGCAGCATCGTGAAGAAGAAGTGGGCGGTGAACTCGGCGTTCATGGCGCTCTACGCCTACGCGTCGTCGCTGCTGGTGTGGGTGCTGGTCGGCTTCCGCATGGCGTTCGGCGACCAGCTGCTGCCGTTCTGGGGCAAGGCCGGCGTGGCGCTGACCCAGAGCTACCTCGTCGGCCGCGCCACGCTGCCGGCCACCGCGCACGGCGCCATCCCGCGCACCGAGCCCTTCTACCCGGAGGCCACGCTGGTGCTCTTCCAGTTCGAGTTCGCCGCCATCACGCTCGTCCTCCTCGCCGGCTCCGTCCTCGGCCGCATGAACATCAAGGCCTGGATGGCCTTCACCCCGCTCTGGCTCCTCCTCTCCTACACCGTCGGCGCCTTCAGCCTCTGGGGCGGCGGCTTCCTCTACCGCTGGGGCGTCATCGACTACTCCGGCGGCTACGTCATCCACCTCTCCTCCGGCATCGCCGGCTTCACCGCCGCCTACTGGGTACGTTCGTCTCTCGTTTTTTTTCCTTTCTTTCTTTCTTTCCTCTCCTCAGTTGGATCACATGTCATTGTCGGAATCATGACGTCACCCACCCCGGTTTTTTTGATCCGGCGACTTCACTGTTCCGGCGTCTCGGGTTTGTCCAACGCGTGTTAGGTACTGGTACTACCCTGTACCATTTGTTTGACCCATCAATCTGGATTCCTCATGAGAATGCATCACACTCCATGACAAAATTCTCAATAGAATTTAGTCGTAGTACGTACAATGTCTAGACCAGAAATTACTTCATGTTCAAAGTCACCATGGGGGAAAATTAGTAGAAAATAATGGAAATCAATGCATCAGCTGGTTGTAGATTTTTTTTTCTACCCTTTGGGAAGTCACATGATACGTAGCATCACATTGCCGCTGATAGGCTGATAGCTGCACCCAATAAAAGGGTTAAAACACCTTTTACCACATGGAATGTGTGAACATTGGACCGCGTCCATTTGCTTCGGCTGGTGGGCGGCGGTGATGGCTGCCGCTGCCTGCCGTGCCCGGAAGACTTCGTTGGCGCGCGCTCCATTTTTTTTCCTTCCTTTTGTTCTTGCGGTTGCTGTTGTGTTTGGGGTCGCAATCGTGTGTGCCACTTTGCAGCAGCAAGCAGATACACGCGAGCTTATTAAGAAATGGTGTGGTTCCACACCAACACCAGGAAATTCAGTCTAGCGTCGTGGCCGGAAATTTATTATCTCGATCGTTGTCGTCGATAGTAACTGCACGCTAAAATATCTGGTGATATTGCTTCTCGTGTTATCCAACTTGTGTGGCTAATGGTTTGGGTCAAGAATAGAGAAAACGGCAAGTTAAAAATGGGCTTATTTTCTGAGTTTCTTTTGTGATCGGACTATCTGAATTTTGCAAGGACTGTACTAGCTAGGCACGTTTGGAATGAAAATCTTTTTCCGTAATAATCCGAAAATAAACTTTTTCTACAAAGTCGAATAGAATCATCTTGCGCGTTGAATTTTGCAAGGACTGTACTAGTTAGTAGCTTTTTCATGCACGGATGGTTTTTTACATTAAAAATTTTGACACCTTGAGTTACCTACCAAATTTTATAATTTAAAAATGTATGACTCCTAATATATTTTCAAAGATGCTAAAACCACCCTTTAACCAATCGTCCATTAAGACTTCTAATGCGTGTGGCTGGCAGGTGGGGCCAAGGCTGAAGAGCGACCGTGAGCGGTTCTCACCGAACAACATCCTGCTGATGATCGCGGGCGGCGGGCTGCTGTGGATGGGGTGGGCCGGGTTCAACGGCGGCGCGCCGTACGCCGCCAACATCGCGGCGTCGGTCGCCGTGCTCAACACCAACGTCTGCGCCGCCACCAGCCTCCTCATGTGGACCTGCCTCGACGTCATCTTCTTCCGCAAGCCGTCCGTCATCGGCGCCGTGCAGGGCATGATGACCGGCCTCGTCTGCATCACCCCCGGCGCAGGTACCATCACGAAAAATCTCCACTCCTTATAATTTCTGAATTTATCATGTCCCATTTAGAACACGGAGATTTTATATATTTGAAATGATAAAATATTAATAGTGGTAATGTTCGTTATTTCACATCATCCCTAATCCCCTATTACTGATATTTGAGCCTTACAATCAACGAGTCTATCAACGAGTCTTCTTCCATTTTATTATTGGCTCTTTCTAAATTTCGAAATAACCTAATTGATTGTGAATATGTTATTAATTGACTTAGTAAGCTATAAAAGGGAGAATAGCTAATATGGTCCTTAATCTTTCATATTGTACAAACAAGCCCTTTAATTTTGTCATATGTGTTATATAGTCCTTGGTCTCACCAAAATCGTCACATAGATATGCCATGTCACATTCCTATGCAAAATCTATATGATTTGTCCAATTTACCTTACATATATCATAGGAAAATAAAAAACAAAAGGTAAAATATAAGAGCAAAAATATACCTCAAAAGGGTGAAAAAAAGGATAACTATTTTTTCCTATAGTTATGTCTAATTCACCCTTATATTTATTTTTCTACGATATACACGTAAGGGTAAATTGGACAATTCATCATAGATTTTGCATAAATGATGACATGGCATATCCATATAATGATTTTGGTGGATCCAAGAACTATTCTAGACCTTATGACAAAGTTTAAGGATTTCTTTAGACCATTTAAAAGGTTAGGGACTAAACTGATCCTACAGAAAAACTTTAGGGACTAAAGTAGCTATTCTCCCGCTATAAAAACTCTTCTTTCTTTTTTGCAACGCACGGTTCCTGGCTAGTCTTGGAATGATTCTACATTTATATCCGAGGCAAATAAAAAGAAGTTTCGTATGTTTTTAGGTCCGGTTTTGCAATTGTTGTCCTATGCTGCGTTGTGCTTGTGCTTATTTTTCCAAATGTCAGCAGTAATTTGTTGGTTTTATTCACAATTGTGTAAGCAGGGCTGGTGCAGACCTGGGCGGCCGTGGTAATGGGCATCTTCGCCGGCAGCGTGCCGTGGTTCACCATGATGATCCTGCACAAGAAGTCAGCGCTGCTGATGAAGGTGGACGACACGCTCGCCGTGTTCCACACCCACGCCGTGGCGGGGCTCCTCGGCGGCATCCTCACGGGCCTCCTGGCCACCCCGGAGCTCTTCTCCCTCGAGTCCACGGTGCCGGGACTCCGCGGCGCGTTCTACGGCGGCGGTATCAAGCAGATCGGCAAGCAGCTCGGCGGCGCCGCGTTCGTGATCGCGTGGAACCTCGTGGTCACCACGGCCATCCTCCTCGGCATCGGCCTGTTCATCCCGCTGCGGATGCCCGACGAGCAGCTCATGATCGGCGACGACGCGGCGCACGGCGAGGAGGCCTACGCGCTGTGGGGCGACGGCGAGAAGTTCGACGCGACGCGGCACGACCTGTCGAGGGGCGGCGGAGGCGGCGACAGGGACGGCCCCGCCGGCGAGCGCCTCTCCGCCCTAGGCGCCAGGGGCGTCACCATCCAGCTCTAGGCGCGCCACGCCACGCCACGCCGCGCCGCGCCGCGGCCTGGCCTCTAATTACACGCGCGTTTGTACTGTTTTTGGACGTGTTATTGTTTAGGAGTAGTGAAGTGAACCAACGATTGACTGCAAGGTGAAGGGTGAGAACGCGAGAGACCAGACCACTATAGTCTATAGTACATATGGATGCTGTAATGATGTTGATCCGAGTTCGTTTTTCCAACACGATAAAGGCCGACATGCCTATTAAATTTTCCAATCTATCAGGTCGTGCTTGCTACGTGCAACCGCTCTCTGATCAACTAGTACGCGACGTGATCCAATGTTGCAATAACGTAGTAGATGCATGCTGTATTCAATAACACCACCACCCAAGTGACTTGTTTTTTATTGGATAAAAGTTCAACAAGTTTGTGATATGGTACAAGCTCTGCAAAGAACAGTCTCACAGGGGTGTCAAAATGCAGAGAGCTCGCGTCCTAGAAGACGGCCATGAGCTCGGCTTCTCCCAGCACATGCCCCTCGATGGCGTCCATCAGCTTGTCCTTGGTCACCTGCAAGCAATCAAGAATCAACCACCGTTAAACTAATCCTTAAAACAGCACATGTAATCGCAACAAGATATGGTTCGATCGGATCAAAACTTGCCTTGTTGCCGAGGTGCACCTCGTCGTCGAGGGCGTAGAGCTTGAACTGGATGCGGTGGCCGCGGGAGGGAGGGATGGGGCCGCGCCAGCCGGGCTGCTTCCAGTCGTTGACGCCCTCCTGGATGCCGCCGTACTCGCGGGCGGCGGCGCCCTCCTTGCCGGAGAAGCCCTCGGGGAGGCCCTTGACGGAGGGCGGGATGTTGGCGACGACCCAGTGCGTCCACGGCACGATGGGGCCGTCCGGGTCCGGGGCGTCGACGTCGTGCACCACCAGCGCCAGCGACCGCGTCCCGTCGGGCACCCCGTACCACTCCACCGGCGGCGAGATGTCCTTCTTCGCGCCCTGCCCCTCCAGCGTGTAGTGCCGCGGCAGCCGCCCCTCGTGCGCCGCGATCGGGTGCGACACCAGCCTCAGGCTCTCCTGCGCCATCGCGGCACAAACAAACTCTGTTCTTGCTTGACGAACGCTTCGTGTGTTCGCTTCGCGCTCGTGGCGTCTCTTGGTTGATGCGAGAATGGATGACGATGACGACGAGTGCCGCGGCGTGCGCGGCGCGGGGGTTTAATAAACGGAGGAGGAGCGATTCGAGCAGCGTGGCGCGGCGGACGTACGCGTGGCGAGGGTGGTGGAGGGGGTACGTGGAGGTCGGCGCCGGAGTCGTGTCGCGTTTTCCAGAGACGGGGGAAAAAGGCGCGTTGGGGTCGGCCGCGTGACGAAGTTTCGAGAGGCTTACAGGTTTATCCTTTAAGGCCCGTTTGGTTGGAGGGATTTTTACCTGTTTAGAAGGATGAGGTTATTACCTGTTTTGTTTGGTTGGGAGACATGAAAATTTTGATGGGATGGAGATGGGGAATTGAGGAAGGAACTCTTTCCTTTTCAATACCTTGGTAGGGGTGGTAATTTGGAGGGAATTCCTCATTTACTTTACCTAAACAAATCTCAGCTAACCGTTTTCATTAATGACCTAATCTCTAACTAAACTCTATGTCAATTTCCACCACCTCTGCCAAACAAGATATTGGGAATAAAAATCAAATTCCCATCTTAATCTCACCATCAATTTCCTCATGTAAGCTCCCAATCCCCTTCACTTAAGTTGCCAAACAAACCGTAAGCACTTGTTAATCGGCGCAGTGTTTTTCTCTTCTCTGTCCGTCTAGGTGTCTCCCGCTCCCCCGCGCGCGTTTTAGCGCGGAGGAAAGAGAGAGAGAGTTTGGATTTCTCGTAGGAACTGGGCCTGAATTATTATCCATACAAGGCCTGAGCCCGTTCCGATTATATTATAGATGGGTTTAGGCCGTGACAAAATTCCTTCAGCTGGAAAAAGGCCGTGAGGAAGGCCTGTCACTGTAAGGAAGTCCGTTCGGATTGCCTTAAGGAGTAAGTCCACTTGGAGCCCCTCAAATATCCGGTGCAATATAGCTCCCTCGAAGATATCGGTATCACGTACGGATGAGGGATACGAATTAGATTTGACCTATATTTAAGGGAGTTAAAATGGACTTATTCCTTTTCCTTATGCCGATTATATACGGGCCCAATCATCAATACTTCTAAAGCTAGATGGGGACCCAGCCAGCTGATTGGTCCACTTGTCCCATAAGTTTTTCGACACGTGTCGCTTCTAGACTCTCAAATCGATCGCTTCAGTAGGCACCGGCTGGGCCGTGGATCCGCGCATACTTGTGAGCTAGGCCACGCCGGCCTAACCAGCTCCTGGGCTGAAAAAAAATATAAACAAACAAGAGAGCTGCCCCTGCTCCTAAAAAAAAGTGAGAGAAAATAAAATATGAAAAACATATCCAAGGAGGATGTAATGATAAATTACATCAGTTTACTGCTAATTAATACTACCATGAACTAGCCTATACTGTGAGCTTGGGTATTTCTTAATCCTCTAAAAACGTTACATTCAATAGTAACTTAAGAAACTGCACATGTTTTAAAGTAGCGAGCGTGCCGATTCTGGATATACAGGAACAATATGGTTCTCTGCCCATTTCAAAATAATTTATGTTGAATTACTATGAAAATTTTGTATTACAAATTGATCATTCAATGAAAAAAGTGGTAGCTGAAAGTCATTTCCCCAGAAAATAATAATGAATCTAATTCAATTCAATTTTTCTAAGCTGAATTGAGTTTTTCAATTTTTCTAAGCCACACACTACAGTACTGACTATCCACGATTTAACCCGTGATAAATACTAAGTTGTTTTTTCCTTTGACGACCAATATCTACCAACTTCTATTCTAATACCATTTTCATTGATTTATTCAATATTTAACTATCTAGCTAGCACAAGTTCATAAACGCAACAACTATTTTAGTCACCAGCTTTTACGAATCCAGAAGAACGAAACTATAATAAATCAATTCTACTATGAAACAAGCAGGTTATAAAATAGTAGGCGTGCCTATCGGCACGCTAATTTTCTAGTTTAGTTTAAATTCACAACTTGGATATCAGGTCATTAATGGATTTGGGTCGTGATTTTAGTCTTAATTTCAGCCTACAAATACGGATGGGTGAAAATTTCGGACACTAACTGAACCAAGTTGGGCTCGGCCTGGTTAAGACTACGCACTAAAGGAGGTCTTTTTTCTCGTCGCGTCCTTTACGTGGAAATCCAGGCCAGTTGGCCATTCCTTGACTCGTACCGAACTACCGATGAGAATTTTTTTACTCTATGAGAAACTGAACAAAAAGCTACTAAATTGGCTTATTTTTTACGTATACCAATGAGAATTTTGAGTACCATTTGCATTTTTTTAAATGAATTGAATGAAGAAGAACTAAAAGAAGAAAAGTTTTCTCAACACGAGGAGAGATCCCTTCAAAATTGCATTATTGTAAAGGGATTTTAAGTATTTATCTAGGGCTAAGCTCTGGGCCTCTAGCTAGGTTGCATTCCGGCTAATTGGCGCCTCTACTTCTCTGCACTACACTGTAACACTATCTGCACGCCACAGGATCAAACGGTGATTCTATCATGAGCTAATTAGTAGATTAACTGTACTCCCTTATAACTTAAGACGAGAAATGATACATTCTAACACTATGAATCTGAACATACACATATATTTGTAGTATTATAATATATCACATCTCTCTCTGTTTTTTTTTGAGTAGATCGCTGCTTGCATCCATCCATGCATATATCATTCGATGGTCACTTCAGCTTTGACAACAGTGCCACTCTATATTCAGAACACCGCTAAACGATGCAGTCATGCAACAGGGCAGGGCCTCGCTGCTTTCGGCGGTTCGGCCCCCGCCGCAATACATTTCCTTGAGCTGATAACAGCGACGGATCAATGAACCGTACATGCGAGCCATCATCCACCTGACCGGACCACCAGTCCTCCACCACAAACCTCCTCCCTTCCTCGAGGCTCGATCGATGAACCGCACGCGATCCGTCGTCAGATCGATGCAACACCATCGTGCAACAGTGGTCACAGGAAACTGATCAGCTCGCTTTAGCATCAGACTCGCACTCGCCCAGCCACAATTAGCCCAAGTAGGCTACCTCTTTTTCGCGAGATGTTATAGTACATTTACCGTGCATGCATCTGCTCATCGTTTCTGCTGGACAGCTGAATGTGGGCACAGGGCACCGCACGTCGATCTTGCGTCTACTCTCCATCATCAGCTGCGAGAAAATCGATCGATCCAAAGCAAGCTAGATAGGAGTAGCAATTATATGATCCATCGTCCATCCAATCGCATGACAGCGTACTCCGTTTTCTAACTTGCACTGCGTGAAAAAAGTTGTCACTTCACTGATATGATCATGCTTTGGCTAAGTAGCCAACAACTACTGGCAAGTACGAGAACAGCGAGTAGAATGTAGCCATGACGGAAACCGTACGATGGGGATGAGTGGGATCAGGGGACTCATAGTGCGATGCTGGTGAAGAAGATATGGCGCTTTTGCAGTTTTTGTCCGGTTGGATCGCCTACTTTTTCCGCCCACAGCTTAGCTAGTTCGCACTTTGCCATATGCAACCTGGGCAGGGCAACGCCATATGCGCCTTTTACCCGAGCACCGTGCCTAATCTAAGCTTAAGCTCAGCCCAATCGTAATGTGCACTAGGTGCAACAAGGCAACAACAACTGCACTGCACTAGACGTAAGCCCAAGAAAGGAAGAAAGCTAGGAATTGGTGATAGAACGCACGGAAAGTAGCCTGGACAGCCTTCGTCTCCTTCCTCCAGGATATTTTTCAGAAATGATGATAGATAATGGAAGTGATCAGACACATGGCTTTCTGGCTTTAATTCAGTCATTGCCCCTTTTTTGGAGCTGCTAGCTAAGCTAGCTAGCTATCTGTTTCTCTGCTTTAATTTGTGTGTAGCGGTCATTGTTAGGCATGCAATAATCTATTAGCAAAAGGAGCATGATAGTAGATTAGATTGGGAATTAAAGGGTGGTGTGTGTGATATATATGTATGCAGCTAGTGATATGTGTGATCGACCACTCAAAGCCCGGCCGGGGTCCATGGTGTGCAGCGAGCTTTTCGATCGGGCCACAGCCTTATCTCGATCAATCGAGCTCAAAGCGATCTGTGATTTGTGACCGCTACCGTTGCTGCCTTTGATCTCGCGCGCCGCGCGCGCGCGGTCGAGCCGAGAGATCAGGGTGGATTTCACGTAACGTCGCACGCCATGTGTCTTGTTGGCTTCCTGTCTCGGTGGCTAGAGGCGTAGTGCACATCAGAACAGAGGCGCCAAACTGAACAGTTACTACTATTGGTATTTTCTCCTTTTCTTTATCTTTCGAGATAGAGAAAAAAACAAGTGCTGGTATTCTTTTTAGCGGTCTAGATATTTTGTTTTCATGTTTTCTGTTTGATTTACATTATTCAGTTTACTATCGTAGATTTTCTACTTGAATATAGGAACAATTCAATTAGGTATTTTTAAAAAAAAAATAAAAACAAGTGGTCTGAACAAACAAAAGAAGAAAGTTTTTTTTTGAGAAAACATATTTTTTTTGAAGAGCAGAATAAATAATCCATTTTAATGATTCGGTAAATAATATGAAAAGATTACTTAGGTTATTGCTGCATGAGCATTGCTTCAAGTTATTTCAAGTGTTAACTACTGAAAATTGCTTGAAACAAGACGGTATGAAGGCGAAAAAGGCCGCACTACTTTTGTCTTGCTCGATTTTATTATCATCCGGTTCAACTTCCGGTTGTAAATAAAATGGTCATGTTAACTCATGTGTCTACTTGTACCAGCAGCTGTTAGGCGCATAGCATGAAGACATGTACACTCCAATCATACAAACCTGCGTGGAAAGTCGTCTACCGGATGCAATAATATATGGAGCAGTACACACCAACTTATGTACACAAACAATTTGAATATTTACATGACTTTTGTGGCTCAAAACCAACGCCCTCCATTGCGACTTGCGAGTCAATAATATTCCCACAAGCCAGCAAACGTGCCAGCGACATCGCTCGGTCAACAGCTAGCGACCAAATCTTTCCAAGTCGACGCGAAAACGAGCGCGCGGAGCCAGTCGGCCGAGCCCGAAAACGACCGGATCGCTCCGAAGCTTAGCCAGCCGGCCGAGCCGGATGCATCCGTTCGAGCGGCTGTCTTCGTTGCTGCCCCTTTCCCGGAAAACGGAGCGGTTCACTAGTACTTAAAAAAAACATATCGTTTACTCCCTCTGGGTTGATAATACTTATCGTTTTGGATAAGGGCACGGTCTCTAAAAAATAATTTTGACCATTATTTTTTATTATAACATGTATAAAAGTGTTAACAAATATATGATTTTATTAAAGTACTTTTTAAGACTAATCTATACATGTTATTATCATGTTTGAAAGATAAATATTTTAAAAATAATTCATAATCAAAGATTCTAAAATTTGACTTCACTCTTGTCTAAAACGACAAGTATTATTAGCCCGGAGAAAATAGTAGTTTGAAAAGCGTGAGCGCGAAAAACGAGAGCGGGGAGTTGGTAACCAGGGGAAATGAACTAGGATGGACTCCTCCGTTTTCATATTGTAGGTCTTTTTAACTTGTTTTTTTAAACATTTTTAGTTCGAGTAAGATTATGAAAAAAATTAGTAACATCAGTTTTATTAAAAATATATTTTCATAATATGTCTATTTATACTAGAAATATTGATATATTTTTCCATAATTTTAGAAAAAAAATTAAAAATGTTTAACTAGGAAAAAAATGACTTATAATACAAAACAGAGGGGTATTTGAGAAGACGGGGAAATGAGAAAATTTAAAAGATGTGAGAAATGAGGTGTGCCATTGGTGTATGATTAATTAAATATTAACTATTTTAAATTTAAAACAAAAATTAATATAATTTTAAAAACAACTTTTCTGTATGTTTCTTTTTCTTTTCTTTTTTTTTTGAAAAAACGAACCTTTTAGCGTTTAGGTGTTCGACTGCGCGCGCGGCAGCCACGCCTTTACCAACCTTAAAAGGGACGGCCCTGCCGCCTTGAATTTGTTAAAACCCACACGACACCCATCGCGTTTCGCACTCCGGTACACCACGGTGCTCGCGCTCGCGTCGCTCGCCACACCACACGCCACCACCGCGCGGGCACGCGCGCCACTTGCGCGCAGACGCGCCGAAGCTTCTTCGTCTCGATCGCGCCGCGCGCGATCGAGCGCGACGTACGGCTAGCTGCCGCCACCACCACCACCACACGCCGGCCGGAGGACTGGTCAATCTCCCATGTGCCTCCACCGCATATAGCGTGGAGAGCTAGCTAGCTCTACTACTGTGGCTGTGGCCTGTGGGAGCAGGGAGCAATGGCCGCGCAGGAGAGCGCCGCGGGGACGACGAACCAGGTGATGCGGTGGCGGTACGGGGACGTCGACGACAGCAACTTCGCGGTGCACGGCCGCGCCGTGTACCTGCTGGTCGGGCTGCTCGTCGCCGTCGTGGTGTTCGTCGCCCTCTGCCTCTACCTCCGCTGGGCGTGCCACCGGTACACGCCCGACCCGGAGGCCTCCTCCTCGTCGTCGGCGGCGGGGGCGGCGGGGGCCGCAGCGGCGGCGTCGATGCACGGGCTCGACGCCGAGGCGATCGGGGGCCTGCCGGTGACGCTGTACCGCCCGCGCGACTCCTCGTCGCCTCCCGCCGGGAAGGGCGGCGGCGGTGGCGTCGACGACGACCAGGCGGCGCAGTGCTCGATATGCATCAGCGCGCTGGTCGCCGGCGAGAAGGTGAAGGCCCTCCCGCCGTGCGGCCACTGCTTCCACCCGGACTGCGTCGACGCCTGGCTCCGTTCCCAGCCCAGCTGCCCGCTCTGCCGGAGCCTCCTCCTCGCCGCCGCCGCCACCGCCGCCAAACCCGACGTCAACGGCGGCGACGACGACGACTCCGCCGTGTGAAGTGCAACCAGCGCGGCTAGCTGCCAACGCCAAGCTGCTCCGATCCGTCACCCCCACTGACGAAGCGGCCCCACCTGTAAGCTATCACACCACTTGCAGTTGCCTAGCTTGACCGCTTCAGAAAGATCTCGCAATTAAAAAAGAAAAACGCCCGGTTCAACGGCGCGCGGTGCCTAACCACCAATGCGCCACGGCGAGGTGCGTCCTGTCGTGTGGAGGTCGCCGGAAATGGAGCCCTCACCATCGTTCTTTAGTCGCCGGCGTGGGGGCCATGACCTCGCCGGCGATCACTTTAATCTCCTAGCTTTCTGTTCAAGTCTCCAGGGGGAATTTGGAGTGCTGTAAGCTGTACATACCTTTTGAGTATTTAAAACGGGAGAGGAAAAACGCAATGTATGCGGTGGTAGTTCAGGTGGAATCTCTGTAGCTTAATTAACAGCATTAGGGCACTAAGCCAACTGACACGATCGAACACGCAAACTTACCTTTTGTTGTACATACTGTAATCTACTCTACATATGCTGATTGCTACAGGGGATGGATTCTAATAGCTCGAGTGGACGTCCACCCGTTTATTGTATGTCAACTAAATGACTACGAAAAATTTTCAAAAAAATCGGCAAGATAGATCAATATGTAATATATCACTCCACAAATATGCAAGTTAAAATTCAACTTCTACAAGTTGTAACAAAAATAACAAATTTAACTGTAAATATACATATAGTAATTTGAGTTTTGTTTGTTATTTTTGTTACAATCTGTAGAAGTTGAATTTTAACTTGTATGTTTGTGGATTGATACATTACATATTGATCTATCTTATCCATATTTTTTCAATTCCTTTTATAATTATTTAGATGACATGCAATAAATGGGTGGACATTCACTCAAGCGGTTAAAATAGTTTCTCGATTGCAACAGGGAATTCGCTGCGGTTCAGTAAAGTATTTGTGGCTGGATTGTTGGAGTTATCGCGAACAGTGGCACCACAGGCTGAAGCTGCCTGCCCACTACGTAATATTATTTTAAGCGAGACTTGATTAGTTTTCACGCATGCACTCCTGATGTCGTCCACCACCGGCATTTCGATCCAACCGGGGCAACATTCGCTCTGATCCAACATTCGCTCTGATCCTGAAGAAGAGCATGCTCGCAGTAGCAGCAACTTGCAAGCTAGTAGCTAGCAACAAAGTCGACCAGTGATATGTTGATGGAATTGTGGGTGTATAATACTCACGAATGTTACGCATATATAAATAGACTATAAATATAATTTTAGTAAGACTAGAGATATACCGTTGGTTTTCGTCTTTGAGATTAGCGTGTGTTAGAGGGTGCAGTTGTGAAGGTGTGAGTGTGATATTTTTTGCGTTTGTTTACCGTGTAATGAAAAGAAAGAAGTCGACCGGAGATATTCTCCTGCCGAAAAGTGATCGATCGACATAAGAAAATTCAACAGGTGCTGTATCCTTTCTTTTCTGTTCCATAGTGCAGCGGTTCAATTTTAAATTCAGTTTAAAGGGGAGAGATTAATTTGAAAGGGAGACACGACAGGATTGGGGTTATCGCTAATGAAATCATCATCATGGCCCGGTGGTCTACCAGGTGCAACAAGGTTAGCCACTGGCCCGGTGCTTTTGATCATTTTTGATGAACCAGTGCAGCACAAGTAGCTGATGCTGACGGCCGGCGCCTGTCCTTTCCGCGAGCAAGAGGTGGCTTTATTACTCTTTCCGTTACTAAATATTTAACACCATTAACTTTTTAGCACATGTTTGATCGTAAGTCTTATTTAAATTTTTTTATAAAATATGTAAAACTATATGTATACATAAAAGTATATTTGGCAATGAATCAAATGATAGAAAAAAATTAATAATTATTTAATTTTTTTATATAAGATGAACGGTCAAACATATTTAAAAAAGTCAATGGCGTCAAATAAAATATATTTAAAAAAATCAACGCCGTCAAATATTTAGATACGGGGAGAACTTCGTAAGCGGGGTTGTTGATTGCAAACTTGGGACTACTGGAGACATGGGCCCGGAGGATCGATTGGGCGCGACTCCCTCGGCAATTCGCCATGTTCCTGTATGGTCTTCTGCCGGCGCCATTGTAGCGTAATCTATTGGATGAGCGGCGGCGAAGCTGAGCTGCCGTCTTAATTTTGCTTGAGTTATATATATATATATATATGAAACGAAATCGTGCTGTTCCGGTAGCCGGCGCTGCTGATTTTATGAGTTTGTTAGTAAATTAGGTACATGAATTTGTGAGACAATTAACTAGCGCAGCAACCAAAAAGGAAATACGTACAATTTGGTATTCGGAGAGAACTCGAGAGCTCAATGGAACCATGTCAGACTATGATCCAAAAATGCACTTCTCTTTTGCTTTTTAGCCCTAGCGGACAACTTTAGATGCAATTATTGCAGCAACGTGCAGATAAATTCGACGATTGTACGAAGTGAGCATAACTCAACTGATTAAATTCATTATGATGGAACCAACTAACCCGGATTAATTGAAGTTCTAGACTTTAACGGCTAAATATTTTTCAGTGGTAGGCGACGTACCTGTCGTGAGCGAAACGTCTGTGATGACATTGTTAATCTCAAGATATGTCTAACAAGTCTTCCAGAGATGCTCATAGGAGTAGAGTGTGCGTGTGTGTTCGTAGGGGTGAGTGTGCGTGTGTGTTCGTAGGGGTGAGTGTGCGCGCGTTACTAGCGTCTTTTTTTCACGAATTGTATATTATATAATAAGTTGTACCTGTCCTTCTACTGATATTGTCGAGGGGTGACCCTCTCTAGCGGGAGGCTGTGAGGCCCCCCTTTGAGAGTTCGGTCGGGGGCAGCGGGTGAGATTCGAGGATTTGGTGAGCAAAACTGTGTGTGATCTTGATCTCGGAAGCTCCTCCAAGACGATGAGACAAAAGAGGTTTATACAGGTTCGGGCCGCTATGAAGCGTAATACCCTACTCCTGTGTGTATGATTCTTCTGTGCTTAGAAAGTCCCTGAATCCCTGGTATGCAAGCTAGGGTTAGACAAGCTTTGGCTCAGGGATCCTCAGTCCAATCCCCCTTCCTCGCTAGGTATGGTCCTCCTTTTATACTTCTAAGGGGATATCACATGTGCTGCGAGTGCTACCTAGGGAGAAGGGAAAATATTCTCTATATTAATTACATGTCTTGTGCCTTAGCCCAGAAGCTATCTGCACGTCGGTTGCTGCGCGGGGCCCATCAAATCATGCAGGGCGCCCTTGTCATTTGCCATTTAATGGATGAGGACTTCCGGGTTCTCGTTCACACCAGAAAACGGGAACCCGGGTCAGTTCAGAGTGGTTGGACCAGCTCTGACCGGGGTAAGAGGCTGTGAAACCCCTCATCATTATGATGGGACGGGACGGAGCACGCCGCTCGCCGCCTGACACACTGACAGGGCGGGGGTACACAGTCGCCGTCCCATCGGTCATTCAACCGGTCACAGACCGGTCAGATGCGCAGCACGCCACATTAAATACGGCATGGCGCGGTTGCATAGACCGCTTTAAATGCAGTTAGGTGGGCGTTAGGCGCGCCCACCTAACCCTGTACACGTGGGCTGATACGTGGAGGGGGTCGGGGCAGCTCGACCCCAAGCAAGGGCGGCCTCCTCCCTCTAGCTTGGAGGGGGCAGCCGCCGTGCCACCCCGGGCTCGACCCCCCTCGGGGGGAACCACGTGGGTTTGGGGGCGGCCCAACCCCAAGCTGGGAGGGGGCAGCCGCCGCAACACCCCGGGCTCGACCCCCCTCGGGGAGAGCCACGTGAGTTTGAGGGCGGCCTGCTCCCTCTAGCTGGGAGGGGGTAGCCGCCGCGCCACCCCGGGCTCGACCCCCCCTCGGGGGGAGCCACGTGGGTTTGGGGGCAGCCCGACCCCAAGCTGGGAGGGGGCAGCCGCCGCAACACCCGGGCTCGACCCCCCTCGGGGAGAGCCACGTGGGTTTGAGGGCGGCCTCCTCCCTCTAGCTGGGAGGGGGTAGCCACCGCTCCACCCCGGGCTTGATCCCCCCTCACGGGGAGCTACGTGGGTTGGGGGCTGCCCGACCCCAAGCTGGGAGGGGGCAGCCGCCGCAACACCCCGGGCTCGACCCCCCTCGGGGAGAGCCATGTGGGTTTGAGGGCGGCCTCCTCCCTCTAGCTGGGAGGGGGTAGCCACCGCTCCACCCCGGGCTTGATCCCCCTCGCAGGGAGCCACGTGGGTTTGAGGGCGGCCCCCTCTCTCTAGACGTGATACCCCCGGGCCCATATCACCGATAGTAGCCCCCGGCATTAGCCCTGACCAAAACCTTCCCCCAGTGGCCAGGGTTGACGCCACTCTCCTAGTCTAACGATGTGGGCCCGGTCTCTTCTCCATTCTTTGCTGGCACTAGGGCCCATGCGCCTTTTTCGCCCCAACTTGAGGGCGACTCGCCAGCCCGTACCTTGGGTTGTGAATTTATTTTCTGTATATATTCAGCAAACGTTGTTAGATTCTCTCGGGCCCGCGGCGCACCTTGCTTGCCCCTGCCTTTTGTTAACCTCTGTTCATGTTCTACTTCATCTATTCAAACGATTATTTTCGTGTGAGTGTGAGGACTGAACTTTCCATAGCCAGCAATCCTCACCCGCGATCAAGCCAAGCTGGGTGCCATAGCCAGCCGGCGGGGCCAAAGCCAGTTGCTACGGGAGAGCCAGCACAGGGGGCTCCGGGCGTCAACGGCGTCCAGAGCTCGACGCAGGTCTAGGATAGAGCTAGGAATCGTAGCCCCCACACTTTTAGCAAAGAATCATTTTAATGGGTGAAGTGAATACAAACTTTTTGTTACCAAGGGGGGCAAATGAGCGTGTGACACGTGGGAATCATGGGACCGCGAGGAAGAGATGGGTGAGAGATAAATATAAGCCATGATAATTTTGCTGATAAGCATGAATAAAGAAGATATATACTTAAAGGAAGTATTACAAATGCTATGCTCAAAAAGAGTCCCCGGCCAACGCTGAGCTTTCCCAGAGAGGTCTGCTTTGGTCCGGGTATTGTAACACCTCCTTTGTTACCTTTGTTTATCCTTGTTTACACGTTGCGACCTTTCAAACCTTTGGCTCGAAGAGGGCTCCCCACCCTGGGCTCCGAACCCTTTAGGGAAGCTGTTGACAGAAACACGTGGCTTGGGAGATCCGCTTAACTCCAGTGTAGGTCCAAAACTCGCCTTCGGATGTGTTAGCGTGCCAGTTGATTTAATCCTGTAATCAACAAGAAATAGAAGCGAAGAAATCGTAGTTAAATTTATAAATGATAGCCGATCAGCTAGATGCCGATGACATATCATTTATCTTTGAGCCGATGTCATCTGTGTATCGATCGGCAGTTATAAATAAGTAAAGAAGAACTAAATCTACTTGATCGGCTGTAGATATTAACAATATATACTCCTTATATCGATATATACTTAAATCAAGTGATTAGGATAGATCGGTCATCATGCCAAGACAGTATAAATCACTTAGATCAAAATATATGTCAATAACAAGATTATATATGCTTATAGCATAGCTGATCAGATAGATATAGCATGTATCGGCTAATACTCCGATACTACTCTATATCAAGATGTTAAAGCAAGTATAATATATTGAGCAAAAGCCTAATATACTTAAATACGGCAAGATCTTAACGCAAAGGGCAGATTTAACATGTCAATCAAGCGTATAGGATAAAAAGTAGTTAAATCAGATACGATCGGCTGAAACCCCGATGCTATTCTAATCGGCAACTAGAAGGCATGCTAGGGATTGATATTCTAAGCACGACTTAATAGATCAAACTTAACTGATGCAGCATTAAGTATGAAAAGAAGAACGATATCTAGACAATCAAGCCGCTAGAAGTCTCATAGAATGGTAGATGTCTCATATAATCTAGACCAATATCAATATTTAACCTAATCGGCTACCCTCTATTGACAGATATTAACCGACGTCAGGTTAGATGATGATATTGCTAGAGATTATGTAAGACATATGATAACTCGACGAATTACATAAACAAGATTAGAGTGTCATAAAGATGGAAGCACTAATCCCGAGAACGCAAGCCACCATAACAAGTTTACCTCTTGTTGAAGATCAAAACCGATGCAGCTCAACCCGAAAGCAACAACTCGTCGAAATAAAACGAAAGTAAAAAGGGTGGCGATGCGCCGAGATTGTATTGAACGTGTGTGTTTTATTACATAGGGCTCGGGGTCTATTTATACCCGAGGATTACAAGATATGCCCATACCGGACACAACCATTATCTCTAACAAACTCTAAGATACCACAAGTCTTTGCGGCAGACTTTTGCCCACACTTATCTATAAGGAATTCACATAAAATATCCTAGTTAATAGATACAATTGCCTTCCCAGGACTCTATCCATGCGTGGCAATCATCTTGAAGTACATTAACTTGAACCCGATGTCGCGCACAAGCCGTATTGTCGGAATCGTCTATATCGACTTATTTAGCTCGACTCAGACTCAGCCGATCTTGTCGTAGCTGATCCGGACTTTAGCCGATTCCTGCCCTGTTTTCAAACTCGATCTCCGCTTCTGACTTTGCTTCGATCTAATCTTCTCTCCGATGCTGATGTTACCAAATTTGGTTGTTAACACATGCCCCACAAGTCCGGCATATTTGATAATGTTCTGGATTTGCCATAAGCCGACTCCGAGCAAGTCTCACACTCCGCCACTTTTAACCGTTATTCCAGCGCTTTAAATACTACCTGTTACCCCCGAGAAATCTCACGCCGTGACTTCCTTTTTCACCGCTCAAGCGAAACCTTTTCTCTCTCTTCTTGGCGATTCCCCCGGCGCAAAGGCAATTCCTAGGCGACTTCCTTCCCAGCGAGATCTCCGCCCGCACCAATGTCGTCTTCCGCCAGCCCACTTCGTGCACCATCGGCCGAATACGCTGAGGTAATTTCTCATTGGCTAAATCCCCTTCTTTAGCAGCAAATCGATCTTCTTCAATCTGATATCACTCTCTCCCTCTGAATTGCTTTGGATTTGCAGCACCTTTCCAACCTAGTTGTCATTCCCAGCCTGGCGCATGAAAATCACTACTTTCTTGGCCCAATCGGCAATCCAGACCCCACCGAGTTTATTATTGGTGAAACCAATAGGATCCCCTTCAGATTAACCAACCCAGATCTAGGTCACTGGAAGAATACCTTCAAATCCTGGCCATCCCTAGAGAAAGTTCCACCAGAAAAGAGCTGGACCACATGGTTCAAACGTGTATCAGCCAGCAAGAGGGTTCACTGGGATGAAATTGGAATCGGCCAAGCACTTGACCTTACTATAGCGAATTCGGCCAAAGATGAACCCCTGATGGCAACTGCTTCTTACTTTTGGTCAAACACTACCAATGCCTTTCTGTTCAATCAAGGGCTGATGACTCTAACTCTCATAGATATCATTATGATCACAGGTCTGGATGTTACCTCATCTGGCAGCATACATGGGCCAGGGCTCGGTCACCCCTCGAGAACATGTGGCTTTCCTATTAATGTGGCTAGAAAAATTTCTTTTTTGTGGATCAAGTTGTGGCCCCACAACCAACTGGCAATTTCTGGCTGAAGCTCTAGAAACAAAGAGACAATTCCCCTTGGGCAAAATTCTCCTCGGCTATCTATACCAGATGCTGAGCAATGCATCAGCTAAGATAGCAGTCGGCTCAGTAGTTGGAGCAGGTGGACATTGGTGGCTACTGCAAACCTGGTTAAACCTGATAGTCATGAAGGTTGTCAATTGGCCATCCGTATCAGAAACTGAATTCCCAAGACTAGAGCCGATTGTAGATGATGATGGAGAAGAGCGTACTCATCGGAGATGCACATCCTATGGAGAATACGCTTCTACACCAACTGATGCCGGAGCAAAACTATCGGCTGAACTGCTCAAGGATTGGTTTTGTAGCTTCTATGAATGCTTTCAGAAAGATGCTAGAATCTGGTTCCTTTATGAAGACTCTGCACAACTTGAGCACCCAGTGGACTTCAGATTCGAAGACATCAACCATGAAGTATACCAATCATCCAGGGAAATCTTCTCGGCTGCAATCAGCCCATGTGTCCTCCCTGTTGGCATTCATCAAGGAAGAAACATCCAAGCTTCTTATAAATTCTATCATCCAATGAGCTCAACTAGATAACTCGGAATGGGCCAACTCCCAATCGGCTTGTTCTTTGCCGACAAGATCCAATGCCGAGGAGGAATTTCATGAACCCTGATGATGGATCGGCTGCTTAGCCTTCAAGGACCCCCTCTGGGCAGTATTGGCAACATAGAACTGGCAACATTCAGAAGCAAAAGCTTCGATAGGTGGTGGGGTGAATGGAAACTGCATTTACTTCACTAACCAGCTTTGATGTATATGACAGACCTCTTTCCAGATGTTGTCCCTCAAGTAAGCCTCCAACTTCGCTCAATTTTAGTTAAATAATTGTTTGGCCGATTAATCTTAACCAATCATCCTTTTGGTTTGCAGACAACAGAATCTTCCCCTCCTCACCAAAGCAACAGCGGCAAAGACATCCAGTATGCCCCAGGTTTGATTCCTAACGGAGGTGGGCTATCTCCTCCAGTTATCGGCTATGATGCCCCCAAGACCTCAGCTCTTCTTCAAGGGCTCGTTAGAGAACCAGCCGATGCCGGCAAAAAGAGGAAAACCAGATCGTCGGCTGTAAGCATCATAGCCCCAATTAAGGAGAAGAAGACAAAGAAAACCAAGCCAGCTGATGATCTGCCTACCCTGGATCCATCCATCGAACAAGCTCTGGATGAAGAGGCCATTGGAGACGAGGTTGATCAGGCCGCAGCCGAGGTAAGTGACACTGAAAGAACACCATCGGCTTCGCCTAAACAAACCTCTCCAACTCCTTCTGCTCCAGTTCATTTCTCAAGGGTAAGTGTTTCTCGTTAATCTCTTTCGTGATTATTTTGTCTTATAGCCGATCATTCCCAAGTCTTATAATTGCAGAAAAAGAAGACTGCAGTGAAGAAGAAATCGGCTGCAACAACATCTAAACCAGCTTCACCAGTAAGATAGTTTTAACTTTCATTAGTTAATTTTTTAGCCGATTCTATCTTACACTTGCTTCCTTTCAGCCTTCACCTCCTCCTTCTCCTCCTGTTCAACAATCATCAAGTGATCAGACCTCTTCAGCTACGGGAAGTTATCACATCGAGGAAGAAGAACAACCAGCTGCTCCTACTATCCCAGTACATTTCTTTTATCATAACAAGCATTCAGATCGGCTACACTTGTTTAACCTCTAACTGCTTCTAAATTGTCCCTACATGTCACGCCCGGATTTTTGTTTCAGGATTTATAAATTATTTAATAAATTATTAATAGAATTTATATTAAATGTTCATTAATTTACAAGTGAAGTTAAATGTGGGAAATAAAATTTCCTAAATATAAAGCATGGATGGATTTAAATTTTATTAAATTCTCCATGGTTAATTATACTCTCTGGAATTTTCTCGGATTTTTCGGAGCTCAATTCCTAATTTTAATCATACAAAGAGCATTTCAGTAATTACCCACATATTAAATTAATCATTAAATGGTCTAATTATAATTTTGTTAAGTACTTTGAGTGTCCAAGTATGTTCAAGATTTTTCTTGGAATTATTTGAGCATTGGAAGTATTTTTAACAATTCAAAGATCATTTCATTGATTAATTTAATTGGGAAAGTAATAAAATCCTTCTCCTCAGCTTGGGCCATTTTCAGCCCATTCCTTCCTTTCCTTCCTCTCTCTTCCGCCGGCCCAACCTGAGCCGCCTCCTCTCCTCTCAGCTCAGCCGGAAAAGTCTACTTTACCTCCCTAGCACTGTTCATCTTCTACCTCTAGCAGCCGAACTGAGACCGAGTGGGCTCGGTTTTTCCCCTCCAAATCCGACCTTTTCTCTTGTGTTTTCCTAAAATTAGTTGAGGGGAAATATTCCTCTTATCCTCATCTATCTTTACCCCCAAAAATCGGAGTAAATCGTTGAGTATTTTATCCGAATCGAACTCGTTTTTGAGTTTATCTCCAAAACCGAGTTTTTGATTTCCCGGATCGATTTCTTGCGGGAGGAGTCCGATCTCTTCAATCCAAGGCTATAAATAGGACCCCCTAGTCCTCCTCTTTCGTTTGCCCCCTCTCCCGTGGTCTCCCGTGCCTCGTAGCGCTGCCGCCACGTGCTCCACCCCGCCGTCGTCGCCGGCCGAGCTCCATCCGCGTCGCGCCGCCGCCTCCGTCGTCGCCGCCGGTCGCCGTCACCGCCGTAAGGTGCGCCGAGGTGTGGGCTAGCCCGGCCGCCCCTTCCCCGTCGTCGCCGGCCACCGGAGCCCCTCCGCCGCCGGTCAACCGAGCCGCCGCCGTCGCCCCTCTCGTCGCCGGCCGTCGTCGGTCGTCGTTCGGCACTTCGGTGAGCACCATCGGGTTCGTCTCGTCGTTCTCTACGTGTAGGTGTCCTCCAAATCCGCAGCCGGTCGCCCTAGCTCCGGCGAGGTCGCCATCCGAGCCGGCCGCCTTTGATGATGTCATCATGACATCATCGGTTTTTCTTTTTCCCGTTTTTCTAATAGATTAAATCTTCGGAAATTCATAACTAAATCATCGTAACTCGGTTTTGAGTGGTTCAAGTTGCTAAATTCATCTAAAATCATGATCTACATGTTTGTTTACTTTATATGTATTGTTTATTTGGTTTTTATTAGTCTTTTTCTTCGTTTTGCGTGTTAGCTTGTCGTTTCCGTCGTTGCGAAGGTTCGTGAGTGCGTCAGGAGTGTTCAGAAGATTAATTGAAGACCGATTATTGCAAGGCAAGTCACACAGATCCTAAACACAATCCTTTGAGCATGTTGATCCTATATTTAAATTCTCTATTTATTTCAACTGTGCATTTATTTTCGAATGTCACCGGGTGGTGTGAACTTATTCCTTTGTTATGGCCAATTTGCATTGATTACTTTATTCCTTGATACCTTGGGTTATTATAACTTGACTAGTTAGGCTTTATATATTGGTTCAGCTAGATATTAGTTATGATTGCTTAGCCATGCTTAGAAACATTAGCACACTATTGGGATAACTTATGACTCACTATTATTTAAGGATGGCTTAATGATAGTTCACGATGGTTAATCGTGATTGGTTAATTAATTACTTGCCAACTAAAACTTGATAATGGTGGGTTGTGAGCACATGGTTTTGAGAGTCGTGCTCATGACAATTAAGGACCGGTTCGCGAGCTACTGTTGTGAGACATTTACCGTGCCAACCACAAGCCAGCGTGGGCAACGGCTTTATCTTTTGTATAGCGTGATTCATTATAGTGCGCCAGACTGAGAAGTAGCGAGAAGTCCACGGGGGTCGCTGGGGAGTCCATGCCTTGTTTATAAGGGGGTGATTATGATCCAGGAAAGGTGCGCTGTAATGGGTTATGTTGTGCAAGGGGTATTGTCACAACTCCTTTCCGAGGTACCGTGGTGGTATTGAGGCACATGGCGACATGATGTGGGGTTGTGTCTTGTGGGTACAGTGGTACACCTCTGGCCAGAGTAAAACTATTCGAATAGCCGTGCCCGCGGTTATGGGCGGGTTGAGCAATGTTTTTCGTGATTAGTCTCACACCTCTCACAATAATTATGGATGTTATAACTGGTAATAATTTGCTTAGCTCCTGGTTTGGAGTTAGATCTGTACAGCCGGGTATGGTTGTTCAGGATGGTTAGGCCTGTGCAGCATGGGTGTGCTGTTCAGTGTTGATTAAAATTGATGATTAATTACTCTACTATTTTAATTATCTTAAATGTTTTGCTAAATGCTGCTTTTTGCAAATGGGCCTATATTATGCCATCCTTTGGTATCCTTGTGCACTTGCATATTTGCTGTGTGGCTTGTTGAGTATGTCATATGCTCATTCTTGCAATAATCAATCAACCTCAGTTGAAGAAAAAGGATCCAGAAGGAGAAGACGTTTGGCTTATACCCCAGTTGAGCTGCCTGTGGGAGTGGAGCCGGAGCTTCGCTAGACCGTAATTCCGCTGCTGTTTTCTTTTCTTTTGTAAGTGTGTAACGTTATTATTATGATGGATTTGTATATTAAATTGTCAGTTTGTGTACCTCGGCTGATTCCTGGACGAGGATTTTATGCACAAATAAGTTCGGAAATTACTAGTGAATTTCCGGGCGTGACACTGCAGGTCTTAGCTGATCTTTTCTCTTTCGATATCAGAGACTATCTTGATGAAGGAGAAGAAGATACTACAAGCAAAGCATTGGCTCCTTTATCTGATGATGTGAAGAAAACTCTAGGAAGTATTTTGGATCGGCTAGAGGCATCATCACTAGATAGTTTGGTAGTTGACTGTGGCTCAATCAGGGCTCGGCTGCATGAGATTCAAGCCTTAATTCCAGATGAATTAGCCGATATCCTTACTCCAGCTGTTTACCTTGAGCAACACCAATTCAAACTGGAGAAAGCCAAGTTAAGACTAGCCGAACGGCGAGAACGTAAGGACATTGAAGCCACTATCCAAGCCAACCGACAACTTGTGCATGAAGAGAAGTCCAAGCTTGATCAATTATCTGAAGGCCCAATCAAATCTAACATTGATCGGCTTGAGGCTCCCAAAATTGAACTCTTAGCACAACTTGAAGAATGTAATGCTGAGCTAGATATGGAACACAAGAAACTGGCCGATCTCCCAAAATCTATTGAAGAACAAAAAACAAGACTCAAATCGGCTATTAAGCATGTTGCTGAACTGACCAAGTCCCTGAAAGTTATCCCTGGAACCGATGCTCACGATGCCCAAGCCATAGAAGAAGTAGAGCAGATTAGGCAGAAAGCTATATCGGTTATACAGCGATACTTATCACTGTAATCTTAGTGCAATAGGACTTAGAATTCTTGTAATCGGCTAAAACATTCTGACTCTTCCAAATCATCGGCCGACATAAAACCTTAGAATTTCCTTTGAAATTTGCACAGAAAATTTTATGAATCTGAAATGAATCTGAAAATTTTATGAATCTGATATATATATGCCCCCCTAGTTTTATAATGGCGAGAGCATTGATAAAATTATGCACCAACTAAGGGCGATATAACAATATCGGCCATTGTACATCGGCAAACCACAACCGATGACATTATAAAAACAACTAAGGGCGATATAACAATATCAGCTATCTCAAGGCGATGTAAACACATCGGCTGTCGTGTATCGGCAATAGTAGCCAATCATGCGTGAACCCACACACTTGGGTAATATTTCTTCAAGTATTTACCATTAAGCGCTCGCCCATAGACTTCCCCGTCAAGCCCTTGCAACATATATGCTCCCTTAGAAACAACCTTATGAATTAGGAACGGTCCTTCCCAATTCGGCGACCATTTGCCGAATTTACTATCACGAGTACCAATCGGCAAAATCAGCTTCCATACAAGTTCTCCCTCCAAAAATCTTTAGACACAACTTTCTTATTACAATGCCGAGCAACACGTTCCTTATCTTTAGTAACCTTCGCAAGGGCTCGCAATCGTGACTGAACCAAATCTTCCCTCTCATCAGCCATAAGATTGTAATACTCATCACGATGTTCTACAATAAAATCGGCTATAGCCTGTCCCTTAATCGCTTTCGGTGATTCATACCGAAGATCAAACTCAGTCAAGGAAAATATCCACTTCCCAACTCGTCCCTTTAATATTGGAGCCGACAGCATATACTTGACTACATCGGCTTTGCATATAACAGTGCACTTGTTAGATAACAGATAATGCCTCAACCTCGTACACGAAAAATACAGGCACAAGCATAACTTCTCCACAGGAGAATACCGAGTCTCAGCATCCAAGAGCCGTCGACTGAGATAAAACACAACTCGCTCCTTCCCTTCCAATTCTTGAATCAGAACCGAGCCGATTGACTTCTCACCAGCCGATAAATATAACCTAAACGGTATCCCTTTCTGTGGAGGAATCAAAACAGGAGGAGAGCTGAGATACTCCTTGATATTATCCAAAGCCTTTTGCTGCTCTGCCCCCCAAGTGAATTGCTGATTGGCTTTTAATTTCAATAAGGGTGTAAAAGGTTCCAACCTCCTGGACAAATTTGAAATAAACCTTCTAACAAAATTTATCTTGCCGATCATCTCTTGTAGCTCTGTCTTATTTTCTGGGGGCTGAATTTTCTTGATCGCATTAACGCTCCTTTGAGTCACCTCAATCCCCCTCTCATGAACAAGAAATCCCAAACGATCATCTCTTGTAGCTCTGTCGAAGGGATGCAACAATTGGCATGAATCTAATCCCTTCCAAGCAATAAGCTGTACGAACCCTTTCCACCGATGACAAAAAAAGGTGGTAGGAATAGTCTTGCTGCCGACTGTCAACTCCACATTTAGAACACCTTTGGTCTCCGATGGATTACCACCAAAGTCTTTGAGCACCATATTTGTCTTGATGAGATCCTCGGCGTTCCTACCCAGCTTCCTGAACGTAGCATAAGGCATCAAATTCACCGCGGCCCCACCATCGACCATCATCTTAGACATCGGCTTCCCATTGACGTAGCCGTTTATATATAATGGTTTAAGATGCCGATTTTCTGTCCCCTCAGGTTTCTCGAATACTGCTTGTTCTGGCAACAGGACCAACTTAGCCGACTCCTCTTCCACTTCGTCAACATCGGCCTGGTCAATCCCGAATTCAGCTGGCAATGTAAAGACCATGTTAATCGGTGCCGCTATAACACTCTTTCCTTTTCCCAACCTCTTCACCTCATCAGCTGCAGCATCATCGGCTACGGGAACCTAATTCTTGACACGCCACTCCTGTCATGGCTTTGGTTTCCTCAGCCGATGGTTGATTTCCTTCTCAACCTCCTGAAAACGCTCCCTGCTCCTCAATCTCTGGACCCTCCTCTTCTGATTCTTCGTGAAAATATCAGAAGGACACCATTGATTCTTCCTGATCGCTTCTTCCTCTTGGCCACAATCCTGATTCATCGGACCCAATCTCTGATGAACAGGGAGTCTTGCCTGTTTCAGCCGATTATCCCTATTATATGATCGGCTCGAGCCCTCGATGATATCACTGCATCCAGGGCAATTTTCAATAGATGGCAACCTCATCCTTTCGTTCCAGCAGAATCTGAAGAATTCACAACCCCGATGAGGATCAAAACCATCGTCGTATTCTTCGTAATGCCTTTCCTGCTGCTTATCATATTTCCTCTGATACTTGTTGATAATCTTAGCCGAATTTACTCGAAAACCCTTTGCATGGGCTCTATTGGCTGCTTGACCAGCTGTATGCACCATATTCACGGGAAAAGGATTCCCATCGACCTTCATCGGCTTCTTGGAATCATCAAACCTAATCTTTCCCCCTTCAATGGCAACCTGGATTTGCTGTCTAAAGACCTTACAATCATTAGTAGAATGGGAACCAGAATTGTGCCATTTGCAATATCTTCTCTTGCCTAATTCCTCAGCCGATGGGATCGTATGACCAGCAGGAAGCTGAATCTGCTTTTCTCGGAGTAGCAAATCAAAAATCTTGTCAGCTTTGGTGATATCAAAGTCATACTTCTCCTCTTTCCCATGACTTTTCCCCCATTGGCATGGTATAACTTTCTTACTCCTCACCCATTCGGCTGCAGCTATCTCAGAATCATCTTCTTCGTCATCCGACCAATACATATATGGACAAACGTGATTAACTTTCTTAGAGCTTTTCCTGACTTCCGCCGACCTATGCTCGTGCAAGGTTACCTTCTGTATTAGATGCGATAAGCTATCGAAGTCTTCGGATGAGAATTTCTCCCTGATTGGAGGAATCATACCCTGGAAGGCCAAATCGGCTAACTGAGCATCAGTTAAACTCAAGCTAAAGTACTTGTTCCTCATCTCTCTGAACCTCTGAATATACTCGTGCACGGTTTCATCATGCCGCTGCTTGATCACTGTCAAGTCGGACAACTTCATCTCATGGACCCCACTGTAGAAATAGCTGTGGAATTGCTTCTCCAAATTGGCCCAACTATTGATCGACCCATATGGCAAAGAGGAAAACCAAGTAAAAGCTGATCCGGACAGAAATAACCGGAACAACCTAACTCTCAAGGCGTCTACAGCCGATGCTTCACCGCACTGAGCAAGAAATCGGCTGATGTGCTCATAAGTCGACACGCCCTCTTGTCCCGAAAACTTGGAGAAATCTGGAACTTTAAACCGATTGGGAAGAGGAACTCTTTCAAACCACTCAGGGTAAGGCTGCCGATACAAACTTCTAGTTTCTTTTGGTTTAAGCCCAAATTGCTCCCTCATTACATCGGCAATCACATCGGCCCACGGTCGTTGCTGAGCTGCTCCTTGTGGTTGTTGCTGCATGGGCTCGAATTGACCAAACTGAGATGCAAACTGGGGCTGAGCCAATCCCCCTGGCCGATATTGGGCTTGCGGGGAAGGAGGCTGATATTGATAGCTCAAGTTTCCCCCTTGGTAGTTATGAAGATTCGGCTGGGTATTGCGTACCAAGTGCTCAGGAACCATCTGAGGCACCATCGTGCCATCCGGTTGTGCATGGTGAACCAAATGCTCTGAGACGACTTGGTTTACAAATTGCTGTGCAGGTTGCCCACCAGGTGCTGTGAACCCAGCCGATGCATTTGCTGACCCCGGGTGCTGAATCGGCTGGACGATCTACTGTCGTACCGGAGTCTGTTGGATCGGCTGAAGCCGCTGCCTTGATGGCGTTTGCTGAATCGGTTGCAGAGGCTGCTGTCTTGATGGTGTTTGCTGAGCTGGTTGTACGACCTGTTGTTGGATCGGCTGTACAACTGGCTGGATTGGTGGTGTCTGCTGAATCGGCTACTGCTGCACTGGATCAACAATAAGTGGAGGTGGCAAAAACATGGCAGCAACTTGATCTTGGGTCGGCTGATTCGTGATCTGCCCAGTAGACTGTGGATGTTCCCTCATTAACAACCGAGGGTTCATCGGCTGGCCTGACGCCATAGCTGATGTAGCAAGTAGGGGAGTTGACGCTGGCGCCGTTGACTGAATTGTGGGTGCAATAGAGGGAATCACTTGGACAGATGGTTGAACATCAGTGATCAAAGATCGATAATTCGGGAAGACACCTCCTTGCAAATAAACTGGGCCTGTAGCCTGATGCTCGGCTATCGAACCATCGGCTATTTTCTTCATCATGTTTGACAATGTATTTACTAAAACCCCGGACTGATTGATCAGAGCATGATGCACAGCGTAATCAACCCGATCTTGGAAGTTGTTGAAAAAGTCCTGTGATAGCTCATTATTCTGATTAAGATTTCCTCCTTGCGGCCCTTGAGCACCATTACCTTGAGCCCCATACGCTCCATCACCTTGTACTCCATGGACTCCTTGAGGGTTGTCGCCTTGATTTCCCAGAGAATCACCAGTATCACCTTTGTTGCTTGGCTGAGCCGAGCCTCCTGGAGCTTGTTTCACCTCTCCATCTTTAGAAGAACCGGTTCCAGGACTATCAGCAACCACTTTTATCTTATACTTCTGAACAAACGTTCCCTTGCGAGTCTGCATGAATGAATTCAGGAACTGGTCACGTGCTTGCTGCATCGTTGCTTCAAACTCCTGCTTTTGCTCAGGCGTGAATTTCTCTGGATCGATCGGCATGACGTTGTCATCAATGATGTCGGTCAATCCCGGCTTCGGCGCCTTGCCTTTAACGAAACCTGGGCTTGATGGTGGCGGTGGCTGTTTCTCGGCCATCAGGAGGGACTGACGTCTGACTTCTAATCAGGTCCCACCAGGCGTGCCAAAAGCGTGTTGACAGAAAACACATGGCCTGGGAGATCCGCTTAACTCCAGTGCAGGTCCAAAACTCGCCTTCGGATGTGTTAGCGTGCCAGTTGATTTGATCCTGTAATCAACAAGAAATAGAAGCAAAGAAATCGTAGTTAAATTTATAAATGATAGGCGATCGGCTAGATGCCGATGACATATCATTTATCTTTGAGCCGATGTCATCTATGTATCGATCGGCAGTTATAAATAAGTAAAGAAGAACTAAATCTACTTGATCGGCTGTAGATATTAACAATATATACTCCTTATATCGATATATACTTAAATCAAGTGATTGGGATAGATCAGTCATCATGCCAAGACAGTATAAATCACTTAGATCAAAATATATGTCAATAACAAGATTATATATGATTATAGCATAGCCGATCAGATAGATCTAGCATGTATCGGCTAATACTTCGATACTACTCTATATCAAGATGTTAAAGCAAGTATAATATATTGAGCAAAAGCCTAATATACTTAAATGCGGCAAGATCTTAACGCAAAGGGCAGATTTAACATGTCATTCAAGCATATAGGATAAAAAGTAGTTAAATCAGATACAATCGGCTGAAACCCCGATGCTATTCTAATCGGCAACTAGAAGGCAGGCTAGGGATTGATATTCTAAGCACGACTTAATAGATCAAACTTAACTGATGCAGCATTAAGGATGAAAAGAAGAACAATATCTAGACAATCAAGCCGCTAGAAGTCTCATAGAATGGTAGATGTCTCATATAATCTAGACCAATATCAATATTTAACCTAATCGGCTACCCTCTATTGACAGATATTAACCGACGGCAGGTTAGATGATGATATTGCTAGAGATTATGTAAGACATATGATAACTCGACGAATTACATAAACAAGATTAGAGTGTCATAAAGATGGAAGCACTAATCCCGAGAACGCAAGCCGCCATAACAAGTTTACCTCTTGTTGAAGATCGAAACCGATGCAACTCAACCCGAAAGCAAGAACTCGTCGAAATAAAACGAAAGTAAAAAGGGTGGCGATGCGCCAAGATTGTATTGAACGTGTGTGTTTTATTACATAGGGCTCGGGGTCTATTTATACCCGAGGATTGCAAGATATGCCCATACCGGACACAACCATTATCTCTAACAAACTCTAAGATACCATAAGTCTTTGCGGCAGTCTTTTGCCCACACTTATCTATAAGGAATTCACATAAAATATCCTAGTTAATAGATACAATTGCCTTCCCAGGACTCTATCCATGGGTGGCAATCATCTTGAAGTACATTAACTTGAACCCGATGTCGCGCACAACGCGTATTGTCGGAATCGGCTATATCGACTTATTTAGCTCGACTCAGACTCAGCCGATCTTGTCGTAGCCGATCTGGACTTTAGCCGATTCCTGCCCTGTTTTCAAACTCGATCTCCGCTTCCGACTTTGCTTCGATCTAATCTTCTCTCCGATGCTGATGTTACCAAATTTGGTTGTTAACAGAAGCCTGCGACCACTTAGCAAACGAGGTCAAGCTCCCATGAGCCTGCGCCCCAACGCTACACATTTTGTTCGCTCTTTCCTTTCGGTGGCCTCCTTCCAATCTCTCTTCCTTCTTCATGGACGATTACTTCCGCACGAGTGTGAGAGCCGAAAAATTCTAGAGCCAGCAATCCCTGTCCACAGTTGAGCCGGGTTGGGCACCGTAGCCAGCCGGCGGGTCCAAAGCCAGCCGCTATGGAAGAGCCAGCACAGGGGGTCCCGGGCTTCGACGGCACCTGGAGCTCAACTTAAGGCTAGGATAAGGCTAGAAGACTTAGCCCCCACACTTAGCAAAGAATCGTTCATATAGATGGGAGAGAGGTTGGGCTCTTACCACCCAGGGGCCAAACAAATGCGCAACACGCGAGCGTCGCAGGGTCATGAGAATAGAATGGGGGAAATTAAATATAAGATTTTAAGCTAATGAATTGGAAAATTGAAAAAAACTTGAAGCTTGAAAGGACGATCAGTTGAGCCAGGCCAGGCACCGTAGCCAGCCGTCGGGACCAAAGCCAGCCGCTACAGAAGAGCCAGCACAGGGGGTCCCAGGCTTCGACGGCACCCGAAGCTCAAAACTGCAAGAGTCCTCCTAGGAGTGAACCGAGGCGGCAGCAGGTTCATGGGATAACCCCGCGCTTGGCCCCTGAGGGCCATGGGGAAGACGTTTGCCATGACCCGGTCGCCACCCCCCGCCGCCTCTATGATCGTCGTGCAGATCTGGAGGGACTCGGAGGGGTCGGCGCCATCGTCGTACTTCTCGGTGAGGCAGGGCTAGATCTTTGGGGGCCCTCAGACATTCCGAAAACTCGCCACAAAGACCTGGTAGCCAAGCTTACCTAGTGGGGACGTGGGGGGCCTTGCCCCCTGCCTGGGGTGGCGCGACACTCCTGAGGATGCTGCGCCTTCCCTCGTAGCGGCGACGCGACAATCACCACGCCGGCGATCGAAAGAACCTCAAAAATCACGAACGCGCCTCCTACCTGGCGCGCCAGCTGTCGAGAGGTGACCCTCTCTAGCAGGCGGCTGTGAGGCCCCCCTTTGAGAGTTCGGCCGGGGGCAGCGGGTGAGATTCGAGGATTTGGTGAGCGAAACTGTGTGTGATCTTGATCTCGGAGGCTCCTCCAAGACGATGAGACAAAAGAGGTTTATACAGGTTCGGGCCGCTATGAAGCGTAATACCCTACTCCTGTGTGTATGATTCTTCTGTGCTTAGAAAGTCCCTGAATCCCTGATATGCAAGCTAGGGTTAGACAAGCTTTGGCTTAGGGATCCTCAGTCCGATCCCCCTTCCTCGCTAGGCATGGTCCTCCTTTTATACTTCTAAGGGGATACCACATGTGCTGCGAGTGCTACCTAGGGAGAAGGGAAAATATTCTCTATATTAATTACATGTCTTATGCCTTAGCCCAGAAGCTATCTGCACGTCGGTTGCTGCGCGGGGCCCATCAAATCATGCAGGGCGCCCTTGTCATTCGCCATTTAATGGATGAAGACTTTCGGGTTCTTGTTCACACTAGAAAACAGGAACCCGGGTCAGTTCAGAGTGGTTGGACCAGCTCTGACCGGGGTAAGAGGCTGTGAAGCCCCTCATCATTATGATGGGACGGGACGGAGCACGCCGCTCGCCGCCTGACACACTGACAGGGCGGGGGTACACAGTCGCCGTCCCATCGGTCATTCAACCGGTCACAGACCGGTCAGATGCGCAGCACGCCGCATTAAATGCGGCATGGCGCGGTTGCATAGACCGCTTTAAATGCAGTTAGGTGGGCGTTAGGCGCGCCCACCTAACCCTGTACACGTGGGTTGATACGTGGAGGGGGTCGGGGCAGCTCGACCCCAAGCGAGGGCGGCCTCCTCCCTCTAGCTTGGAGGGGGCAGCCGCCGCGCCACCCCGGGCTCGACCCCCCTCGGGGGGAGCCACGTGGGTTTGGGGGCGGCCCAACCCCAAGCTGGGAAGGGGCAGCCGCCGCAACACCCCGGGCTCGACCCCCCTCGGGGAGAGCCACGTGAGTTTGAGGGCGGCCTCCTCCCTCTAGCTGGGAGGGGTAGCCGCCGCGCCACCCCGGGCTCGACCCCCCTCGGGGGGAGCCACGTGGGTTTGGGGGCGGCCCGACCCCAAGCTGGGAGGGGGCATCCGCCGCAACACCCTGGGCTCGACCCCCCTCGGGGAGAGCCACGTGGGTTTGAGGGCGGCCTCCTCCCTCTAGCTGGGAGGGGGTAGTCACCGCTCCACCCCGGGCTTGATCCCCCCTCATGGGGAGCCACGTGGGTTGGGAGGCTGCCCGACCCCAAGCTGGGATGGGGCAGCCGCCGCAATACCCCGGGCTCGACCCCCCTCGGGGAGAGCCACGTGGGTTTGAGGGCGGCCTCCTCCCTCTAGCTGGGAGGGGATAGCCACCGCTCCACCCCGGGCTTGATCCCCCCTCGCGGGGAGCCACGTGGGTTTGAGGGCGGCCTCCTCCCTCTAGACGTGATACCCCCGGGCCCATATCACCGACAGATATAATTTTGGATACAAATAAGAACATTTTATTGCTAACCATACATCTGTCGATATTTTTTTCTTTTAAAAATTTATTAAATGTAAATACATGTAGTTACCAAAGTGTAGTTACGTTATAACTTGTATATAACTACAATATAATTTGTTTACATAATGATAAAATGTGACCTTTAATTCAGCAGAAGCTACAATATCTTATTACATAGTTCTCTATTGAGAACTAAGTATAATGGTGTCTAAGAAGGGAATATGTCCTATATACACAAGCTTCCCGTGCCCATTAACTAGCAAATGTCATGAAAAAAACTACAAAAAAATAGACATTTACTCATAATAGTATTACACATATATACAAAGTCTCATATTCAAATTCAATATATTTTATCTGTAACAAAAAAAAGTTAAAAATCTGACATTTTAAAGGTAAAACTCTGTCAGAATTTTTTCTTTTTTGTTACGGCTAAATATAATACATTTGAATGTAAGATCTCACACGTAGGTGTAATACTATTGGAAGTATGTGTCCAATTTTCTCTAGAATTTTCTGTGATATTTGCTAATTGGTGTGCACGAGAGCTTGTGCGCATAGGATATATTCCCATCTAATAAAGGATGGAGGGATGACACTTTTCATGTGGTTTTGAGTCTTTAGTTTTGCTTCGGTATTCATGCGTATGGATGGGGGGATTCTATCCTATGTCCTCGGCTCGCGGAAGTAGTGTATTACCGCGGCGTTTCTGAAAGTTACTCCCTCCGTTCAAAATATAAACAATTATAGGATTATCAGAAATTATACATAATATAAAATATAAGTGTTTTTCTAGGCATTGATTCTAGCAAATGTAAATATATACATTTTCCGTCAATGAAAAGCTTGGGAAGGAAACGTAAGCAATTCAAAATTCAAAAGTTGGCCACTGAACAGAACTAGAAGAGAATATTTTTCATCTACCTTATTTTTCTTAAAAACTTAGAAAAGCTTATATTTTGTAATAGAGGAGAAAATATGATTTATATTGTATAGTTAAATGCAAGTTACTCTGTACAATGTAATTACATTATAATTATATTTATTTGACAAATGTTTAGATAGTCGATCTGTTTGGGTCACAAGTGTAGGAACTAATGGTCTGAATGCGGGCCTCTTTCAATCGGAAAAGAGAATAATTACACTATACTATGTGTTTTTAGTTTCTTTGAGTTTAATTGGCCCTATGCTGATTTATTCGTGTAAAGGTACATCTTATAGGTTGGGCTGAAACAATTCTTCCTAGTCAACTTAGCCCGAGCTTGAAACCTTGAATTCTAGTAGTAGACCAAAGGCCGATCTTCTAAGAGACCGACGCAACTGGTCTGCATCATTTAGCCCATTATGGCCTGCTACCTCGCATTTCTAACAAAGGAATAAGTTCACCGGAGGTCCCTCAACTTAACAACGAGATTTTTTTAAGATCCCTTAACCATAAAACCAGAAATATGTACCCTAACCTCACACAATCCGTGCACTCAAAGCTCTATAGCAGTATATATGGGTGGTTTCGCTGACGTGGCATCCTAGTCAGCAAAAAAAAAATTTAAAAAAAGTGGGGCCCACATGTCAGTTGCACATCTCTTTTTTTTCTTCTCTTTTCTTCTCCTTCTCTTCTCTTCTCTTCTCTTCTCCAGTGAGGAAGGCCGACGGTGGGCAGAGCGGTGATGAGCGAGCGCGAATGTGGCCAGCGGGCCTAGGAGGCTACGGGCGGAGCGGCAGCTCTGCGGCTGCGGCGGTCACTACAAGATAATTGAGCTATCGCCACCAATTTATTACAACGAAAAATAATTCATGGCAATATATTGTACTATCGCAATGATATTTTTTTTCGTGGCAAATAACTACATTTTGTTGCAACGATTTACAATTGTTGTTTTATTCAATATTTTTGTTGCAATAGGAAATGAGCTATCGCCAAAAAAAACATTACTATTGCAAAAAAAACATGTTCTATCACCACACATTTAATTTTTATTGCAATTTGCATAGTACATGGTACTTTTCACTATTTTCTATTACCATGATCAACAAATTCATTGCAATAAAAAAATTATCATCTCATAATTTAACTTATTCTTTTCATATGAACACGAATTAGGACAAAATTTATATGAAATTTATAACTCTCGATGAGATCTACAACTTAAATTTTTCATTTGAAATCTTTTAAATACTCAAATTCATGATTCAAATCTCAGTTAGGCAGTCTCAAATGGAATTATATGCATTTTTAAATAAAATTGATACGTAGGTGAGTTGGTCATGGAGAGCGCGCGTGAGGGAGAGATCTTGGGTTCGAATCCCGGCCATGACAAGATATCAAAAGAAAATAGTTAGGTTGATAAATTAATACTGAAACATTTAATTTGGTACGTAGAACTAATGCCACACATGGAGTGGTGGCAATAGTTATTTATTGCAACGATGTTAAGTGTTACAATATATATTTTTTGCCACATCCATTTTATGGCAATATCAAATTTTATTACAACTAAATAAAAATCGTTGCAATAACTTATTACCACGCTATTTATTACCACGGCTAGCAACGATTTAAAGATTGTGGCAACGATTTTAGCATTGGTGCTACGCTATTTCTATTGCCATAATTTTAGTATTGATGTTACGATTTTTTTCGTGACGATAAATTATTTTTCTAGTAGTGGGTGGCGGCGACCGGCTGAGCGCGCTGAGTGACGGCGTGATCGGCCACATCTTGTCGTTCCTCCCGGCGAATGAGGCGGCGCGCGCGGCGGTGTTCTCGCCGCGGTGGCACCACACGTTCACCGCCGTCCACACCGTCTACCTCGTGGAGCCCGACGCCCCCGTTGTCGACCACGACGAGCTTGCCAAGTACAGCCCAGGGTGGGGCCCTCCGTCCGACCCCAACCCGCCACCGCCGCTGTTCACCAGCGCCATCAGCGCCGCCCTCCTCGCCCGCCACCGCCGCCTCGCCGCCGTCTCCTTACGCGCGCTCCGCATCTCCATGGTCGGACTCCGACGACGACAAGAAGTATCCCATGGCCGTTTACAGGCGGCAGTTCGAGCCACAGAAGTACAGCGTGCTGAGGGGGCTATTCACCTGCGCGGTGCTGCGCTCACTGTCGCTCGGCTCCGTCCGGCTCACTCTGCCCGCGGCCATCGCCCTGCCGTCCCTCGAGACGCTGCTCCTGGCCGACGTCACCGACCACGAGAGGAACATGCAGCGCCTCATCTCCGGCTGCCCGCGCCTCGCCGACCTGACGCTCGAGGCCTGCTATGAGATGGCCCCGCTCTCCGTGGCAGGGCTGGCTCTCCGGTGCTGCCATGGCCTAGACACCGTCGTCCTCGACGACATGTCGTCGCCGTCGGAGCTACTACAAGCCTTCGAGCTACAAGCCACGGCTCTCCGGTAACTCATACAAACCATGCGGTCCATGCAACCGACGCTCTGGCCGAGGGTGAAGCCGGTGATGCCCTCGTCGTCCTCGTTGCGGTAGCCCGAGCGGTAGCTTCGGTCGTTGGCTGTCTAGTTGGTCCACCACGTTTGTTGGTGACGAGCGCGGTGGAGCAGCCGGTGCGGAAGTAGCAGTTGAGGAGGTGCTTGCTCTGGTCCTTGCCGTTGTACCAGCCGACGATGACGATTTCGACGCTGACGACAACGGCGTAGGAGAGAGAAAATTGAAGAAAAAAAATGTGCAGCTGTCATGTGGGCCCCACTTACTTTTTTCTCTGACTAGGATGCCACGTCAGCGAAACCACCCATATATACTGCCATAGAACCTTGAGTATACGGTTTGTATAAGTTTAGGCGTATGCATTTATGGTTTTGTGATTAAGGGACCTCAAAAAATATCACTGTTAAGTTAAGGGACTTTCGGTGAACTTATTCCTCTAACCAATGCAGAAACCACGGCCCACAACCGCCACTGTCAACTGGTCATCCTGCAATTCCCCCTGGCCCCATATGTTGTTGCAATCCATTTACTATATACTCCCTCCATTCCTAAATATTTAACACCGTTGATTTTTTTAAACATGTTTGACCGTTCGTCTTATTCAAAAAATTTAAGTAATTATTAATTCTTTTCCTATCATTTGATTCATTGTTAAATATACTTTTATGTATACATATAGTTTTATATATTTCACAAAATTTTTTGAATAAGACGAATGGTCAAATATGTTTAAAAAAGTCAATGGTGTCAAATATTTAGTGACGGAGGGAGTACCAAAAACAGTAGATTTTTTTAATAATGAAAAGAAATATATCTCCCATCCTATGTAACTAGAACACAATTGATAAATTCTAAAGTACAATTGATAAATTCTGACTGAAATAAAGGATATGAGGTTATGGGGTAAACCTTCATATCCTTCTAAATGATAACAAGCTAAACTGATGGAAAGAATTCACAAATTTTCTATAATGAAATTCCATAGGGAACTACGCAACCCAAAATGGAATAAATGATCTTTGGCTATCAACTACAAGATTAGAGCAATATTGTGAATAGTATCATGCTTCTCTTGTGATACCATTATAGATCAAGATTGGGAAGATGCTTCTTCTCGGACGTCCGGACCCAAGGAGAAAAATGAGACGGGCTGCCTCTGACATACATATGCAGCTACCCAAGCCTATATTAATATCTCCAATATGACACGCATGCACCTTTAACGATATTTAAAACGATTTTTTTCATAAATTACTTATTCAATCTACAATCCGATCATACCATTATATTCGTTATAATTAAATCTTTACAACAAGATATCGCATGATTATATTCTGAAAAAAGATAATCATATGTTTCAATCCATTATCACTTTTTGTTTCATACGTGATAGGGATATGTTTCAATATGTGTCTTTAGCGTGTTTCACAAAATTCGCAAAACAACCGATCACTATTCTCCCTCTCCACCTCATACATGCACATGCATGCATGTATGCATTTTAGCGAGTTTCAAAACGATTTTTCTTCTAAACTAATTACCCAATCTACGATCCGATAACACTGTTGTATTCGTCGTAGTTAATCTTTACAAGATATCGCATGATTATATTTGGATGAAAGAAAAACATATGGTTCAATCCATTAACACTAGTTGTTTCACATGTGATAGCGATATTTCCAACGTGTATCTTTATCATGTTTCATAAAATTTTTAAATGTTTTAGCTACTGATTTTTTTTTCACCATGTATAACTTGATGTTTCACGCGTTGATCAACTGAAACATTTGACTGACTGAATTTTTTTGGGCATCGGGCGTCCGATGGGAAGTTTCGCAATGCCCGTGATCGAGCGTCTGATGCACAATGTTTCAATCAGAATTTGACTATGTTGCACATTTTAAATTTTATGTTGCCATGGATCTTTTAAAAATGTTGCACATGGCATTATTTTGATGTTCCAATAAATATTTTTTTTGATGTTTCACTAGCTTATTTACGAATGTTGCACGTGGTATTATTGGATGTTTCAGTAAGTATTTTCTAATGTTTCACTAATTCATTTATAAATGTTGCACATGTTGTTTGGGATGTTTTGATGAATATTTTCTAATGTTTCAATACTTATAAGTTGTTGTTTCACGTACAATATAAAGATGTTTCAATTAGTAATATAATTATATTTATAAATTTTATCATAAATATAATCAAATGAGATATTATTGTAAAGATTTAATTGTAACGAACATAATGGTGAAATTGGATGGTAAAACGGATAAGTAATTTAGAAGGAAAAATAGTTTAAATTTTATTGGTAGAGAAGAAGGAGAGAGAAATTGCATGTAAATATGCAGGAGGGTAGCTTATAGGCTTGCAGATTCCCTGTGATAGTTTTGTTTGCACGGACTGCATTCGATTTTCTGCTAAATATCGGACGTCTGATCTGTAGCAGCCTCTTCAAGATTGGAGCTGGTAAGACATGAAAAAAATCTGTATTGGAAATACTAAATCTGACTAACAGAAAACACTCGCTCCAACACAAAGTCATTTCTAATCATTTTTTTATGGAAACAACTATAGATGCAACTTGTATTTGAAGTGTTTATCTAGATGGTTTTTTTCATATTAATCTACACTTTTATTAGATATAAATTGACTAAACTTTGAACAAATTTTAGTCACCTGAATCTAAGGTATCATCTTCAACCTCTGAATAGAGAGGGAAGCTAGGCAGAAAAGAGGCGGTGGGTAGTAGCTCATCACGACAACAACTATGCAAATCACATTCTTCTAACTAGCATTGGTGGCTCTTTGTCTTTTTCGGCATTGTGATGACAACTATCAATTTCTGGAACCGAAGTTAGAACGGAGGTGAGTAGGGGCCAATGAGGATGGAAATAGATGGAAGGCTGAGATAGTAGTGGACCAATGGCAGATGGACAAGCGCTTGATTAGTTATGTACTAACTATTATATACTTAAAACAAAATATTGTTTGATTTTTTAAATGGAAAATCTATACATAAAGCTTTTATACGAAACACACATTGTTTAGTACCTCAAAAATGTGCCAAAAAAACCTAACCGAGGGAACCGTTAAGCTAAACAGTTAAATCAAATGAGACATTCGATTATTGAGTGGATTATCAATTTAATTATAGGAATAAGTTAATAATTTTAAAAAATAAATTTAACAAATAACTTAAAATAAGTGATATAAAGTCTAAAAAATAAAGTTCAAGAATTTTAGAAAATGTATTTTTCAAAGTGTAAAGCAAATGAGTTGAAGAAACAAGAGGGCCTTTGGCCCAGCCGGCATGCTTGAGTTTGGACCTTTGCCTACTTGTTCTTTGGACTTGCTGCTCGTTTGCTTCTAACCATGACTACACTATGGGCCTATTTGTGGAAGTTTTAGATTCTGATAAGCAGCTGTTTGGTAGCCAGCTTCTGAGAATCTGGAAAAGCTCTGAAACCCAGCTTTTCCAGCTTCTGACTTCTTAGTTCATTTTTCAGAATCTGTAACTACAGATTCTCAGAAACTGTGGACTATTTGGGGCAGCTTCTAGTAGAAGCAGTTTTTGGGAAAAGTTGCAGCTGGGACAAGCTCCCCCAAACAGGGCCTACATATACATTTAGCCTGCATCAAACGGATCATAGTGCGCCAATTTGTGGTTTTTGCTACAAAACAACTAAAAAAACGTGATAGGGCTGTTGAGCACCATAAAAAAAGGATAATTAGCTATAGGATGCAAACATTATTTTATTATTCCCTCTCTAAATGGAGAGAAACATTTAAGGAAAAGAATTTTGCAGCCGTTGTGCACGCCGTCGGCATCACCACCAAATTCTAGGGCTTTGAAGAGGGAATCGGAGAAGAGAGAGTGGCTTGGGTTTCGTTCAAATTAAACAAGACCCAGTCAGGATACAAGCATATGACCCCACAAGGGTAAAATTTTCTTTTCCATGTGGTTCTCGCTATATTTGGATTAAAAATAATATAATAATGGCGACCAGTTTTTTCAGTGTCTAACAGTCGTATCATGTTTTTCATGGGTGTCATATAACAAATTTTACCAATTAAATTTCATCATTTATGGATGCACCCATTCTTAGGTCTAGCTTCCGCTGGTAAAAACAATATTTTAATAGCAAAATTTCTAAGTATATTTAACAGAACTTTCCATCTCTTTTAGGTTGGAGTCCAACCAAACGATTTTAGATAAAAAAAAAAAGTGAGCGAAGCAAGCTGAACTAATCTAAACAATAAATTAGAGGAGTGGAGTGGGGTTTGTAATTCTATAGCTATACAGCTTTATTTCAGACTACACTTTAAAAGTTAGATTTATTAATTGAAGCCCTGAAACTCAAAATTGTGACGTTGCGAGCAAGTTTGAGATACTTGAGCGTATTGCTCTATTTTAAAGGTTATCCTTCATGCAATCATGCTACCCCTCTTATCGGCAGAAAGCGACCGGAAAACGATGGACAAAGGGCTTTTCTTTGACGGCACTTGACCATAAAAATACATAATACTTTCAAAGGAATACCTTGTGTGTGTAGCTTACTCCAGGACAACCTAATTAATCTAGGAGCCGGACGAATATTAATGGTCGGCATGACGATATTATCGAGCTGCAAAATAGAAACAACAGTAATTTGTCACATTGTTGGAAAAAGCATCAACTGAAGTTCTGATTGGCTAGATCAGTAAGATATGAATATTAAAGTGCACAGTCGGTATTCAAACTTGTCCGTCGGTGCTATGTACTCTGAAAATATATAAGAATTTATTAAAGTGTGTTATTCTGATTTATGTTGCTATGACCCCTATAGGATCATTTGTAGCTTAATGTGGCATGCCACATGAACAATGAGATGGCATCATCACCAACTCTATAATGACTACCTTGAAAACAAAATTTCTTTCCTCCACTTCCTTTTCTTCTTCCATCTCTTTTTTCTTCCTTTTATCTTTTAAGTGTTGATGCTACATCAACATCTATGTAATATGCCACGTAGAATCCAAAAAGGTTTGTAGATTTGTGATAATTTAGGATCATTATACCATATTTTGATAGTATGAGAACTTAGATGACATATATGAACAAGTTCAATAACTACCATACATTTTACTTTGAATAATACTTATACATTTGAGTTGTCACGGTATAACATAAATACCATGATATATTATTGTAAAGGACTTCCCTCATCTACAAATATAAGTATTCCAAATGTTCAAAATTTATCTATCTCTATTATTATAAAAAATTGAAGATGTTTTTACCGGTATTTTGGTACGTCATCCATGTATAAGTCGGTTATTAAGTTCGTTTGCTTTTGGAAATACATATTCGTATTTGAGTCGGTTTTTAAGATCGTTCACTTTTGGTAATACAGAAGGAATCATATAAGAAATATGTTTAAAAAAACTCACATGCTAACTTGAGACGATCGGACTCCTAACTGCATCTCATGGTTTTCTATCTCTACTATTATAAAAATTGAAGATGTTTTTACTGGTATTTTGGTACGTCATCCGTGTATAAGTCGGTTATTAAGTTTGTTTTCTTTTGGAAATACATATTCGTATTTGAGTCGGTTTTTAAGATCGTTCACTTTTGGTAATACAGAAGGAATCATATAAGAAATATGTTTAAAAAAACTCGCATGCTAACTTGAGACGATCGGACTCCTAACTGCAGCTCATGATTTTCTAAAAATATATATATCCAAAAGAACTCCCACAGTAAATTTTATCTTAACTATACAATAAAAGAATAATAAGATTAAAATAGACTTGACTCGTTGCAACGTACGGGCTTTTTTTCTAGTAATCATAAACATTCAAAAATACTACGTGTCACGTCAAATTTCTTTCTGTATTACTCCAACCGTACTTCCAGAGTATCTTATTTTGTGATAGCTAGGGCGTCTACTATGAGTGTGTTTGAAGGAAGATGAAAGAAGACGATTGATAAAATAGGCAAATTGAGGTAAGACACCAGCGTATGATTAATTGAGTATTAATTATTTTAAACTTAAAAAGTAGATTAGTATAATTTTTAAAAGCAACTTTTCTATAGATTTTTTTTCATGAAACACGGTGTTTAGCTAAACAGTTCGGAAAGCATGTGCTTGGAAAACGACGAGTTTTCTTCCATCGAACTCTCCTTAAAATAACTTAAATACTTATATTTAGGGATAAAGAGAGTAAAAGGTAACTAGAAATTCAAAATGTAAATGTTAAAGTAAGGTCCTAGCTATCATAGCTCTGAATCGATGATTCTTGGAGAATTATATGTCTAGACTAGATTCACAAATCCATATATCTGAATCTACGATTATGTTAATATTATTTGGGAAAATTATACTATTTCTATTTTAAATAAAAATATAAATTTTAAATCACTATAATTTTGAACACTACAATTTAACATATGAACTTTTAATCCGTGTGTTTTTTTTAAAAAAAGAAACAGTGCATCTAGGATCCGAAGCTACGTCAAAGTAAACATAAGATTACTACAAGTAAGAGAAAACTATACATTCGAATGTAAACGTCTCCGTGCTACAAGCCTGCAACTTCAGGCAGAAGAAGCTGGTTAAGGGCTGATTTGGTTTGAGTTTTAAATTAGGCTTACCAATATTTAGTAATTTCAATAGTGTTTAGTGTCTATTTAGTTTAAAGCCTAATTTTAGCAAAATAGGTCATTTCAATAGTGAATTTAAGCTATTTTGGCTTCAATGCAAATATCTTTGCCTTACCAAAATTAGTCATGCCAAAACTTGTCAAAATTTGGCAAATTTGGCATTGATAAAATTTGGTAAGACCTATTTAGGCCACAAACCAAACCAACCCTAAGTTTTCTCCACTGTGGGCGACGCCGATGAGAAGATAACCGATACGGTAGTGGCAGGCTGGCCTGGTTTAGTTCACCAACACTGGTGGAGAAACCATCTTTGGTCGGTCGACCAAATTCCACAATAGTCCCGGTTGCAATAAAAACCGGGACTAAAGATCTTTAGTCCCGGTTAAAAATCTTTAGTCCCGGTTAAAAAAATTTTGATCTTTAGTCCCGGTTGGTAACACCAACCGGGACTAAAGATCATTTTTTAGTCCCGGTTCAAATAAGTTGGTGGGTACAGTTAAGCTCCAATTATCTACTAAAGATTTATTTTTAGTCCCGGTTGTTTATACCAACCGGGACCAAAATAAACTGCCGATATCTCCTCGGTATCCCCTCCCCTTTTTTTCTCTCCTTCGTTAAAAACCACCAAGACTTAGTCTCGGTATCCGCCTCCTCCCCTTCTTCCTTCTTCCTCTCCCCTTCCTCCCCCTTCCGGCCTTCCCCTCTCCTCCGATCTCCCTCCCCGCCTCCTCCTCCTCCTCCTCTCTGCCGAGGCCGGCCGGCAGTGACGAAGCGAGCCGGCCGCGCGGCGGCCGTGCGGCGGACGGTGGCGGCGCCCGTGCGGCAGCGGCGGAGCGAGGCGGCCGCGCGGTCGAGCGGCGGCGGCGGAGCGAGGCCGCCATGCGGCGGACGGGTGGCGGTGGCGGCCGGTGGGGCCACGCCTGGCGGCGGCAGAGCGAGGCGGCCGCGCAGCCGTGCGGCGGCGGCCGTGCGGCAGCGGCGGAGCGAGGCGGCTGTGCGGCAGGCGGCCAGCGGCAGCGGCAGCCCATTTGCATATTTGTGTGGATAATTTTGTGATTCATTGCATGTTTGTATGGATCTGTGATGTATTTGATATGTTTGTAATTTTTGTAGGATTTGTGATGTATTTGATTTGTGTGTATAAGTAACTTTAAGATTTGTGATGTAGATTTGGGATGTTACTTTGATTTGGGGATTTGGGTTTGATTTGGGATATATATCCAACTTGATTCGGGAGAAAATAAAAAAGAAAAAAAAAGAAAAGGGGACCATCTCACTGCCGCTTCCCTCTTTTTAGTCCCGGTTGTTGTTATCAACCGGGACTAAAGATCTCCTCTCTTTAGTCCCGGTTGATAACACCAACCGGGACTAAAGATCTTTAGTCCCGGGTATTTGAACCGGGACTAAAGATAGCGATCTTTAGTTCCGAATTGGTAGTACCGATTTGAAAATCGGGACTAAAAAGCACTTCTCCACCAGTGCAATTTTTTTCCCAAAAACATTATATCGAATCTTTGGACATATGCATGAAGTATTAAATATAGATTTAGAAAAACTTAATTGCATAGTTAGGGAAGAAATCGCGAGACGAATCTTGAGTCTAATTAGTCTATGATTAGCCATAAGTGCTACAGTAACCCACATGTGCTAATGATGGATTAATTAGGCTTAAAAGATTCGTTTCACGGTTTCTAGACGAGTTATGAAATTAGTTTTTTCATTTATGTCTAAAAACCCGTTTTGATCTCCGATCAAACATTCGATGCGACATCAAAAATTTTGTTTTCGCAAACTAAATAGTCCCGCGAAGGATTACGGCCGGAGTGATCTCATGGCTACTAGTAATTGACTACCCGTCTACCCGCCCGCTCTCTGCACAAATCACCGCACGTTTTTGCTGCGGCGCCACCTGGTACGTTTTCAATCCGTGGCCCCCCGTTGCCATTCAGCGCGCGACACGCCCCCATCTCCGTGCGAAAAGGCGGACCGGCCCCACGCCACCGCTTGCAAAACTGGCCGGCAGTGGCACACCCAAGTTTTGACTCCTCGACGTACGTCGGCGCAACATCTGTTGGACTCCAACCACCTTTTTTGCGCCGCGAGATGGCGAGAGAGGCGCAGCCTCGAACGAAGATTCTAACGAAGATTCTCGCGGAGGCGGGGATTCTGTGTTCTCGATACGGAGTCCACGGAATTCGGTTCCCTTTTGCTGCTTGGTTTGGTCCCTGATTCCTTTCGCCGGCAGGATGTCCAATGCGCGCGGGTTGCTTCCTGCAGATCCCATTGCCACCCGCACGCACTGTTCACCACTCATACACATGTGATTTGGACGCATACCCATGGAACGACCAATATGTGGTTAACTAATGCTAGAACCAAATCTAACAGTAGCATAATTCAAATCACGTACGATTGCTCGCTGTTTTGAAAGGTATTTGGGGTGTTTTAAACTTTGTAATTGACGAATCTGTGGGTCGCAACTAGGCTTGCGGAGTGCTTTTTATTTTCCTCATAAAGGCAGGCATGCGCACCTGATAGCCAACAGCGAGAGGAATACTGTATGAGATCGTTTGGCTCCTTTCCCTTTTGCTACTACTTGCATATCAAATTATTAAGCACTACTCCATTCATCTACCAGAGTTACCCATATTACTTTTGTCATCAAGACTAAGGAGAAATTAAATCATCTTAGATAGTACAAAATCAAGGAGTGAATGTAAACATACAACCGATAAGTATTTAGATGACTCATTAGGTTCTCATCAAATATTTAATTTATTTCTTCATTTAAGTCTTAAATGCATAAAAACTACAAATAAAAACAACTTGTTTGGAAAAATTTAAATGTGAAATATGTCTAATTTTTATGGATAGAGCGAGTACGAATCTTGCATCAAAGCCTCAAGAATATCCCGTTATACTAGTAAGAGCGAATCAACCAACCAACCAAACCCTTGGACAGTTGGACTGTTTGTTTAACATTGTGCGGGGAGCGAGCGACGACAGCGACGTCCTTCTCACTTTCTCACACTGCACCGTACGTCAATTTAAATTTAGTACTGCCGCGACTAATCACTGAGGTAAACCCGGGGACGCAAATAATCAATCTGCGTTACGGCGTATGTAATACCGAATGGGAAACTGAAGCCTTGTTTGGATCCAAAAAATTTTGATAAAAACGTAACATCAAATGTGTTTGACACATGCAAGAGGCACTAAATGTGAAAAAAAAATCCAATTACACAGTTTACATGTAAATTGTGAGACGAATCTTTTGAGCCTAATTACGCCATGATTTAACAATGTGATGCTACAATAAACATTTACTAATAACGAATTAATTAGGCTTAATAAAATCGTCTCGTAATTTATAAGTGGAATCTGTAATTTATTTTGTTATTAGTCTATATTTAATACTTCAAATACGTGTCCGTATACTTAAAAACTTTACAATAAAAAAGTAAACACACCCTCAGAATTCAGGGTAGTACGACGCACTGGTGCACTCCGCAGTCAAGCATGCGAATAACGTTGCAAAGGTATAGCAAAAAGCACTTATGTGCAAGCAAGCGCGAGTAAAACATGGTGCCTCAAAGACGGTGGAAAAACGGTCGGCAAGCACGTACGAGAGCCGAGAGCGGTCACGGGTGGACGGCAGTACAGCACGGTGCACATCGCTGTTACACGGAGAGAACCCAAGGCGGCAGAGCAACGGCCGCCTGGATAAACAGGCTAGGCAGGCTAGCCACGGGCCGCGCGCGCAGTATTACGCAGTAACGCAGTAAACCCAGGAGCTTCATCGGCACACGTTACTGCGTAATACTACAGTAATACAGTATGATGAGAAACTGACAATTCACTAATTCAGGGTAGTACTACGCACTAGTGCCCTACGCCGTCAAGCATGCGATTAACCGTTGCAAAGGTCGTGGACGGCAGTACGTACGCAACGCGGTGCACATCGCTGCTAAACGGAGAGCGCCCGAGGCGGTGGAGCAACGGGCGGGCCGCGCCGGCAGAGATCTGACCTAAGGGGGAGCGCGGACGAGCAGAGCTTAGAGCAAGTATAATAGTTAGTTATAAGCTTACTATAAATTTAGAAGGAGGAAAGAGGTAGTGAAAAAAAAAGAATGTTGGCTCTCATACAAGAGCTAGCTTATCACAAGCTCCAATATAAATGCATTAAATGTGTAAGTGAGAGATAAAGAGAAAAAGAAAATTGTAGCTAACCTTACAGCTAATTTATTATATATATTGGCTTTAAGATGGTCTAATAGTAGGAAGTGAGCTCTATTATTATCCTTGCTCGAGCAAGTTTAATAGTGCAGCCCGTTGCCGGCTCTAATTTCACACACATCATCTGCATGTGATATAAGAGCCAATAAATACAATAAGCGTTGGCCCATCTGCTATAAAACAAATTTACTTTATTATATGTAGGGCCCACTATTTCAGCCTTTTACTCTCAGCAAGCCTGTGTTACCCACGTGCATGTAGGTTTGGAGTTTATGCCAAGCCTGCGATAAAACTAGCGCCCGTTTTACACTCTCTCTACTTTTCCATCTTCCACGTATGATATAGCCAGCGTATGGGTAACTATTGTACCTGCTCTTACCTAGCTAGGCGTTACAGCGTAGCCGGCGACGGCGCCCGCGTCCAGGTGCACTGCGCGCAGTTGCACATGCGCGGGCGGGTGGGCGCGCGGCGGTGCCCGGTGCACGAGGTGGCGAAAACCAGGGGAGCCGAGACGAGCCAGGGGGCGGGGATCCAACCGCGCAACAAGTCCGGGCCCGGCTTGTCGGCTGGACTGAATGACCGATCACACTGTGTGGGAAAACATAGGCTTAATTCACTATCAGCAATTCAGCAGATGGATTATTGAATTACTAGCACGATAATGAATTGGAGCGTATACGCGTCGTGTAGCGGTGTAGGGTGTTCGAGTTGATTGTTAAATTAAAAAAAAAACGGCGCCTTTTTCCCAGTTGATCAAGAACGCCTATTCTCTACTCGGATACAAAATGAAATCTTTACGTAGAGTAGCATAATACTCCTCCAAAAAGGTATATGCATACGTATATACCAGACTAAGAGTCATGAGGTCTAGTTAGAACTTAGAGGCGTGTTGATCAAATGTGGCACTAATAAAATGCTAAATTAACTTCACATCGACAACAAGGGTTTAATTTCGCATTGCTTATTTAGATTGAGAGTAGTATGTCCACATCGCATATCTTCTTAGTACGATTTGTTAATGAAAAGATGGACGATGATTCGATGAATGCATTCTAGACTGGAGGTTCCAGTTCCAGACCGGTTGACGGTATACACCAATGCATGACGCACAAGGTTTGGCCAGCCAAACCACGGCGAATGGAGCACGCGAAACAAGTCAGGCGATTGCCAGTTTGCCACCCATCTCACCAGACCACAATTCTGCAAGCAGCAACGGCGCCAAAGACGGTTTTTTCTCCTTCCTCTATATAAGCCCCACAATGCCCACCACCAGCTTGTCACAACTCACAGCCAAAACCTCGTACATTTTCAGCTAGCCACAAGCAACACAAGTCCAAGACAAGTCAAGCGTTCGCACCAAGTCAAACCGCGCCTCACTGCCACCTTCGTTTGCGCACCATGGAGCTTGCCCTGGTTGGCAACCCTTCGAATGGCGTGGCGAAGCCGTCGTGCAACTCCGTCGGCTCGCTGCCCGTCGTCAGCTCCAACGCCGTCATCAACCCGCCGGTGACCAGCGCGGCGGGCGCCACGCTCGGCAGGCACCTCGCGAGGCGCCTCGTGCAGATCGGCGCCACCGACGTGTTCGCCGTCCCCGGGGACTTCAACCTCACCCTGCTCGACTACCTCATCGCCGAGCCCGGGCTCAAGCTCATCGGCTGCTGCAATGAGCTCAACGCCGGGTACGCGGCCGACGGCTACGCCCGCGCCCGCGGCGTCGGCGCCTGCGCCGTCACGTTCACCGTCGGTGGCCTCAGCGTGCTCAACGCTATCGCCGGCGCCTACAGCGAGAACCTCCCCGTGATCTGCATCGTCGGCGGGCCCAACTCCAACGACTACGGCACCAACCGCATCCTGCACCACACCATCGGCCTCCCGGACTTCTCACAGGAGCTCCGCTGCTTCCAGACCATCACCTGCTACCAGGTCCGCGCAATGAGCCCTGCCTCTCGTCTTTCTTTTGCACTGGATGTCTGGATGAATTTCGTCGAACACCTGAGCTGAACAGAGTGCGTTGCACGCATGCAGGCCGTCATTAACAACCTCGACGACGCGCACGAGCAGATCGACACCGCCATCGCGACGGCGCTAAGGGAGAGCAAGCCCGTCTACATCAGCGTGGGCTGCAACCTGGCAGGCCTCTCCCACCCAACGTTCAGTCGCGAGCCAGTGCCACTATTCATCTCGCCAAGGTAGTGAACTAAACATACATGATACATGCACGCATCTCGGGTTAAAATCTTCTTTTCTCCATAGTTTCTCAATTTTGACATATGTCCTATCAGGCTGAGCAACAAGGCGAACTTGGAGTACGCCGTCGAAGCCGCGGCGGACTTCCTGAACAAGGCGGTGAAGCCGGTGATGGTCGGTGGGCCAAAGATCCGGGTGGCCAAGGCGAAGAAGGCGTTCGCCGGCATCGCGGAGTCGAGCGGGTACCCGTTCGCGGTGATGCCGTCCGCAAAGGGCCTCGTGCCGGAGCACCACCCGCGGTTCATCGGCACGTACTGGGGCGCCGTGAGCACCACCTTCTGCGCCGAGATCGTCGAGTCCGCCGACGCCTACCTCTTCGCCGGCCCAATCTTCAACGACTACAGCTCCGTCGGCTACTCCCTGCTGCTGAAGCGGGAGAAGGCCGTCATCGTGCAGCCTGACCGCGTGGTGGTCGGCAACGGCCCGGCGTTCGGCTGCATCCTCATGACGGAGTTCCTCGACGCGCTCGCCAAGCGCCTCGACCGCAACACGACGGCATACGACAACTACCGCCGCATCTTCATCCCCGACCGCGAGCCGCCCAATGGCCAGCCCGACGAGCCACTCAGGGTCAACATCCTCTTCAAGCACATCAAGGAGATGCTGTCTGGCGACACCGCCGTCATCGCCGAGACCGGCGACTCGTGGTTCAACTGCCAGAAGCTCAGGCTCCCCGAGGGCTGCGGGTAAGCGCCACGCACCATTCATCTCGTTTCCCGGCAACTATCCACTCTACACGTCAGCTTCCCAAAAGTCAATAACGAAAGGCTGGTCATTCCCAACAGGTACGAGTTCCAGATGCAGTACGGCTCAATCGGTTGGTCCGTCGGCGCCACGCTCGGATACGCCCAGGCGGCCAAGGACAAGCGCGTCATCTCCTGCATCGGCGACGGAAGCTTCCAGGTGCGTCCTCTGCTCATCTGCTGCTGCTGCTATCTCCTCTGTTTCTCGCCAATGGCGGCGGCTGTGCTAATGTGCGTGTGCACGATATACAGATGACGGCGCAGGACGTGTCGACGATGCTGCGGTGCGGGCAGAAGAGCATCATCTTCCTCATCAACAACGGCGGGTACACCATCGAGGTGGAGATCCACGACGGGCCGTACAACGTCATCAAGAACTGGGACTACACCGGCCTCATCGACGCCATCCACAACTCTGACGGCAACTGCTGGACAAAGAAGGTTAATTTCAAACACCACTCCACTACCACTACTACTCTACTAGTAGTACTATAAATACGGCTAAGTGCCATTCGACTGGTCGATCGTGACAGCTAAAAACTTCTTCCCCGCTCTTTTTCTACAGGTCCGGACTGAGGAGGAGCTGATAGAGGCGATCGCGACGGCGACGGGCGCCAAGAAAGACTGCCTCTGCTTCATCGAGATCATCGTGCACAAAGATGACACGAGCAAAGAGCTTCTCGAGTGGGGATCCAGGGTCTCGGCTGCCAACAGCAGGCCGCCTAATCCCCAGTGATCTTGCTGCTCGTCTTCTCAGGACGCACACTCGAAATTGCTGGGCTGCCAATGTCTAAGATGTGCTGCTTATCATCGTCTGTGAATTAATTGTTTAACGCTTCTGTTTCTGTATCCATTCAAAATTTTCTTAGAGAAGAGGTTGAATTAGTACATGTCGATGGGTGTTACCTATCCTATGATAATGTATGTAATTCAAATGCTTGGAATTAATGTTTTGTAAACCTACACTATATTGCGATGCAATAACATGGACGATTTGAAGGAGAAGAGATCACATAGTTATGACCTGCTTGGAAGCCTAGTGTTCGGGCCAATGCACACATGTAAATTGCACGATCGTAATATCGTACTACCTCTGTGCTATAATATAAGAAACTAGTCCAGATTCATATACTAGGGTGTCTCATTCTGTACGAGGTTCTTATATTCTGAGATGGAGGGAGTAATACTTTTTCACGTTGGGCTCAATTTCGCATTTAGATGGGCCGTAACATACAAATTTTATGCCGGTTTCTGGCCCAATCCGTCGGAAAACAAGAGTCGCTGCGCTTCCACGGCCTCAACCTCTCACATCTCGAGCGTGTGTGCGTCGGTAGGAGCGCCACCGACACCAGTGCCACCGCCGCCGCAGTTCTCGAATCCCCACCGGCCACCGCCACTATCCTACTACCGTTTAGTCCGATCTCAACCGCCGGTTCACCTCCATCTACTCAGCTCCTAGCTGCGACCGCTAGAATCGATCCGCGGTGGTGGTACCACCGCGGTTGTGGCGCCCCTCGATCCGTGCCACCACCAGAAGGATGCCTCGATTAGCATTGACACTAGGGAGGTCTTCGTCTGCTCCTCCGCCTTGTGCCACCGCAGGCAGGCCTCCAACTAGCCCGGATCCGTGTTCACCATTAGCACCAATCCCAGTCGGAGCCTCTCTCCACTGCACGAGCTTTCATTCCCACTAGTGAGATGAAAATAAAGTTGATACGACCGGATAATACTCACATCATATTTGTCTTCATATTGTTTTTGTCGGATAAGAAAACGAATACGAATAGCTTAGTTACGAAAACAAATACGAATTATCTTAAATATGAATAAGAATCGAATATAATCAGACATAAATACGAAAATATTATTTCCTCGGAACACATAAACCACTTAAACTTCTAATATATATATAACCAATGGAGACGACGCAACGGTGAGACCGAGAAGGTGAGGGATTGAGTCGCAAAGGTGTAGACTGCCTCTCTTCCTAGTTTCCAGAGCCACACCTCGACAAGCTTCTCTACCTCTGTCTCTACCTCAATCTCCAGCACCGCATGTCGAGATGAGGTCACCTGAATCCTTGTGCCTCAATTGGCTTGGTTTTAATAGATAACGGAGTTCATATATATGGTTTTATGATTGAGTGACGGGTGGGGAGAGAAGGAGGAGGGGCGGATGCGAACGACACCAGTGGGGATTGGTGGCCGTGGCGCGACGGAGGGGTCCGCGAAGTCATCGGGCACAACGGACAAGCATGTTCCCTCGTGGGCACGCCTAGGCTCCGACGAGCAGCCGCCCTAGACACGCGAGGCACGACGATTGGGCCAACAAAAGCCTGGCGCCGTCTAGCTCCCCTTCTATGCCTACGTGCTCTCCTCCGTCATTACCATCATACGCCTCTCTACCTCCTTCAACTCCTCTATTTCTCTCTGATCCCCAAATCCTCTAAGATTCCCATGGTCATACTGCCACCATTGCGTCGCCTCCCTCTCCTGCTCGCTGGTGCTGCTTCCCGTCGACGGCGATGACACCCATGGCATCAACGGAGGGGATAGAGAGATAAGAGAGATGTGAGAGTTGATAGAGAGATAAGAGAGATGTGAGAGTTGATATATGGGTTCAGGGGTAATTTTAACATTTCACATGATTTATCTCATCTTAAAAAAATATTTTAATGGGTGCAGTGTCCGCTGGTAAATTACCACATTTATTAAGTGTTTTCATCAATAGTCATTTCGTGCGGTGTCTTACAGCTAAAACTGCAGAGTCACCATGTTTTATAGCAAAATTTATTTTTTGAAAAGATAGACACGCGCACTGATGGCCAATGGCCCAACAGCGAGAAGAATACTGTTTGCAAACTTTTGGCTCATTTCCCTTTCAGTCCTACTTGCAGATCAAATTATTCATCACTATTAGAATCTTTCATCAAAGCCTCAAGAATATCCCGTTATACTCTCTCCGTACTCGTAAAGAAAGTTGTTTTGAACAGCGACACAGTCTCCAAAACACAATTTTGACTTCTCGTTTCTATAAAAATACTTATTGAAAAGTGATATATGTATACTTTTATAAAAGTATTTTTCAAGACAAATCAATTCATATAATTTTTATACTTACAAACTCAACAAATTAATAGTTATTTATGATTTATGTACTTAATGTTTGACTTAAATATTATCTTAAATGACTTTCTTTCTTTACTATTAAGTGATATATGTATACTTTTATAAAAATATTTTTCAAGACAAATCAATTCATATAATTTTTACACTTACAAACTCAACAAATTAATAGTTATTTATGATTTATGTACTTAATGTTTGACTTAAATATTATCTTAAATTACTTTCTTTACTATTACAGAGTACCGAGGAACTAATAAAAGTGGAAGAACCAACTGAACCCTTGGACTGTTTGTCTACGTTGTGCGTGGAGCGACGACAGCGACGTCCTTCTCACTTTATCACACTGCGCCGGATGTCAACTTAAATTAGTACTGCCGCGACTGATCACTGAGGTAAACCCGGGGAATTCCATCTGAGTTACGGCGTAATCCCGAATGAGAAACTGAGAATTCAGGCCGGTACGCACGCATGCGCTTAACGCTGCAAAAGTACCAAGCACGTACGTAACGTGCGCACCGCGCGAGGAAACATGGGGCCAAAGACGGTGGGAAAACAGCTGCCAGGCACGTAAAAGGCAAGTACGCCACGCTGCACATCGCTGTTACACGGAGAGAACCCGAGGCAGTAGGTGAGCCGAGCGCCCGAGCCGCGGGCTGCGCGCGCCGGCAGATCTGACCCTTGGGGGAGCAGACGAGCAGAGATAGCTACAGTAGCCAGTAGGAGCGTAGCCGGCGACGGCGCCGCGCGCAGGTGCACTGCACACGGTTGCGCTAGCGCGGGCGGGCGCGCGGTGGGTGGAAACCAGGGGAGCATGCAGAGACGAGCCAGGGGGAGGGGATGCAACAGTGCAAGTAGTCCGGGCCGGCCGGCTGGTCGGCTCGGCTCGACTGAAATCACACTGTGGTAGTCTAGACCGCGGGCCCCATGGGGTAAACCCCTATTTAGATGTTTACCCCTATTTAGATGCTTAGAGAAAGTTTAATGGTATAGTCCACTACTAGCTCCAATTCATCTATAGTCAATCTAATAGCCAATTCATACAATAGTTGCTTAATATACTATTAATACCTGGTCCCACCTATCATATTCACATTACGTCTTGAAGTCCGTGCTGCAGCTAGTTTACCCCGCTACTTTTCTCTCTCTTCCTTTATCTCTTTAAAATATGCTTATAGTTGCTTATAGCCTGCTATCCTACATGCTCTTAGCATATGGATTCTTCAATTACTAGCTCGAAAATGAATTGGAGTGTATACACGTCGTGTAGCGGTGTAGGATGCTTGAATTGCTTGTTAAATAAAAAAAAACCGGTGCCTTTTTCCTAGTAGATCAATAACACCTGTTATCTGCTCGGTTAAAAATGAAATCTTTATATAGAGTAGTATATCATTGCCCAAAAAGGTATTTGCATACGTATATACCAGTCTAGTAGTGTCATAAGACCAAGTTAGATTGGCGTTGGCCTTAAGTCCCACTAATAAAATGCCAAATTTACTTCACATCGACAACAGGGAGTTTAAATTTGCTTTGCTTATTTAGCTTGATAGTAGTATGTCCACATCGCATATCCTCTCAATACGATTTGTTAATGAAAAGATGGACGATGATTCGATGAATGCATCGTACTAGACTGGAGTTTCCAGACAGGTTGACGGTATACACAAATCACAAATGCAGGACGCACAAGGTTTGCCTTGGCCAAACCACGGCAACGGAGCACGCGAAACAAACAAGCTAATCAGGCGATTACCACCCATCCTGCCATCCACCAGACCACAATTCTGCACGCTGCAACGGCAAAAATGGTTTTTTCTCCCTCTTGTATATAAGCCCCATAATGTTCACCACTCGCTTGTCAATTTCAGCTAAGCAGAAATCAACACAAGTCCAAGTCAAGTCAAGCGTTCTCACTAAATCAAACCCCCTCACTGCCACCTTCGTTTGCGCGCCATGGAGCTTGCCCTGGTTGGCGACCCTTCGAATGGCGTGGCGAAGCCGTCGTGCGACTCCGTCGGCTCGCTGCCCGCCGTCAGCTCCAAGGCCGTCATCCACCCGCCGGTGACCAGCGCGGCGGGCGCCACGCTCGGCAGGCACCTCGCGAGGCGCCTCGTGCAGATCGGCGCCACCGACGTGTTCGCCGTCCCCGGGGACTTCAACCTCACCCTGCTCGACTACCTCATCGCCGAGCCCGGGCTCAAGCTCATCGGCTGCTGCAACGAGCTCAACGCCGGGTACGCGGCCGACGGCTACGCCCGCGCCCGCGGCGTCGGCGCGTGCGCCGTCACGTTCACCGTCGGTGGCCTCAGCGTGCTCAACGCCATCGCCGGCGCCTACAGCGAGAACCTCCCCGTGATCTGCATCGTCGGCGGGCCCAACTCCAACGACTACGGCACCAACCGCATCCTGCACCACACCATCGGCCTCCCGGACTTCTCACAGGAGCTCCGCTGCTTCCAGACCATCACCTGCTACCAGGTCCGCGCAATGAGCCCTGCCCTCGTCTTTCTTTTGCACTGAGTGTCTTGCTGCATTTCGTCGAACACCTGAGCTGAACAGAGAGTGCGTTGCACGCATGCAGGCCGTCATTAACAACCTCGACGACGCGCACGAGCAGATCGACACCGCCATAGCGACGGCACTAAGGGAGAGCAAGCCAGTGTACATCAGCGTGGGCTGCAACCTGGCGGGCCTCTCTCACCCGACGTTTAGCCGCGAGCCAGTGCCGTTGTTCATCTCGCCAAGGTAATACTGAGCTCAAAACGCATGCATCTTGTGTTAGAATCTTTTTTTATCCATTAGTTTATTAATTTTGGTATCTGTTCCATTAGATTGAGCAACAAGGCGAACTTGGAGCACGCCGTCGAAGCCGCGGCGGACTTCCTGAACAAGGCGGTGAAGCCGGTGATGGTCGGGGGGCCAAAGATCCGGGTGGCCAAGGCGAAGAAGGCGTTCGCCGGCATCGCGGAGTCGAGCGGGTACCCGTTCGCGGTGATGCCGTCCGCCAAGGGCCTCGTGCCGGAGCACCACCCGCGGTTCATCGGCACGTACTGGGGCGCCGTGAGCACCACCTTCTGCGCCGAGATCGTCGAGTCCGCCGACGCCTACCTCTTCGCCGGCCCGATCTTCAACGACTACAGCTCCGTCGGCTACTCCCTGCTGCTGAAGCGGGAGAAGGCCGTCATCGTGCAGCCCGACCGCGTGGTGGTCGGCAACGGCCCGGCGTTCGGCTGCATCCTCATGACTGAGTTCCTCGACGCGCTCGCCAAACGCCTCGACCGCAACACGACGGCGTACGACAACTACCGCCGCATCTTCATCCCCGACCGCGAGCCGCCCAACGGCCAGCCCGACGAGCCACTCAGGGTCAACATCCTCTTCAAGCACATCAAGGAGTTGCTGTCCGGCGACACCGCCGTCATCGCCGAGACCGGTGACTCGTGGTTCAACTGCCAGAAGCTCAGGCTCCCCGAGGGCTGCGGGTAAACGCCACGCACACCGATCGTCTCCACGCCCCCGACAACCTTCCACGCTTTCACCTCAGCTTCCCAAAATTCAATAACGAAAGGCTGGTCATTCCCAACAGGTACGAGTTCCAGATGCAGTACGGCTCGATCGGGTGGTCCGTCGGCGCCACGCTCGGCTACGCCCAGGCGGCCAAGGACAAGCGCGTCATCTCCTGCATCGGTGACGGTAGCTTCCAGGTGCGTCCTCTGCTGCTACGATCTCTGTTTTTCTCGCCAATGGCGGCGGCTGTGGCGCTGTACTAATGCAGTAATGCGGTTTCGCGCGACGTACAGATGACGGCGCAGGACGTGTCGACGATGTTGCGGTGCGGGCAGAAGAGCATCATCTTCCTCATCAATAATGGTGGGTACACCATCGAGGTGGAGATCCACGACGGGCCGTACAACGTCATCAAGAACTGGGACTACACCGGCCTCATCGACGCCATCCACAACTCTGACGGCAACTGCTGGACAAAGAAGGTTGGGTTCAAACACCACCACTACTAGTAACTACTGCTACTAGTAGTACTAAATACGGCTAAGTGCAATTGGACTGCTCGATCGTGACAGCTGAAAACCTTTTTTGCCGTTGTTTTTCAACAGGTCCGGACTGAGGAGGAGCTGATAGAGGCGATCGCGACGGCAACGGGCGCCAAGAAAGATTGCCTCTGCTTCATCGAGATCATCGTGCACAAGGATGACACGAGCAAAGAGCTTCTCGAGTGGGGATCCAGGGTATCGGCTGCCAACAGCAGGCCGCCGAATCCCCAGTGATTTTGCTAGCTGGTCTTCTCATGACGCACACTCGAATGCGCTAGTCTGCCAATGTCCGAGATATGCTGCCCATTATCGTCTGTGAATTAATTGTCTAATGCGTCTGCATCCAGTTAAATTTTCTCAGCCGAGAGGTTGAAGTATTTATGTAGATGGGGTTGCCCGTCTTATGATTATGTTTGTAATTCAATATGCTTGGCATTAATGTTTTGTAAACCTGTAATGTATTGCGATGAAATAACATGGACGATTTGAAGGAGAAGAAAATCACATATCTAGACAATTTACTTGACCATTATAGTACTATCAGATTAGTTGATCATTATAGCACTATCAGACTGTCTCGTTGTTTGCTAATCAATGTCAAAATAAGAATTTTGAAGTTTAATTTTGGGTCGATTTTGAAGGTTTTTTTCATCACACTTTGTTTTTCTATTTTGACTTTTAAAATGTATGAGAATGCAAATATAAACGCTTTACTCATAAAATATTTTTTCTCTACGGCTTATAACAAACCATAAGAGAAATGTTTATTTTGTTCTATTCACAAGAGTAACATCAGACTAGAGAATAGTGATGTGGAGGGCTGGAGGCCGAAAGTTCGCTGGGCCCAAAAATGCCCATGCTTCCTGTTTATTTGGGTCCATGATCGGGGCCCACGAAGGCCGCAGAGAATAACGTAGAAAACCGGCAGTGGTAATAGTAGTATTTTGGTTCCGGTCTACAATCCGCTCAAAAATGAAAAACCGGCAGTGGTAGTGGTACGGCCGTGTTTAGTTTCCCCCTATTCGGCTATTCCCAACTTTCTATCACATCATATCACATTAAAAACTTTCTTACACACATAAATTTTCAACTTTTTTTCCAAACTTTCAACTTTTTTAAAACTTTCAACTTTTTTCAGGAACTAAACACACCCGTAGTATTTTGGTTCCAGACCAAACCAAACGCTTGAAACAATATTATGGAAAAATCCTTTTCTAAAGTAACAGTATAAATTTCAATGTCACTCAATAATTTTTTAATGTAAATTCGATGTACATATCTTTACCTATTATAAAAATTTAAGATGTTTTGACTCTTGTCTTTGGAATCTGCCTGATCGGAAACAAGAACGAGAAATCAAGGTCGAGGGTGGATGGCGGAGAGGAGCTCTGGCGACTCGCCAGGCGACTCCTCAGCGCTCACGCCCCTAGTTGGATCTCCGACCACCCCACCGCTTATTCTTACCACCTTGAATCAACAAGCTCCTGCTCCGCCTCTGCTGCATCAATCTTCAGGTAACACTCTAAGCTTAGCTCGCCCAGGAGTCTCCTTCCAAAACTATGTCCTACGTTCTTTCTCGTCTTCAGTAACCCCTGCCTGTGCTATCTCCACCATTGCTCCTGTTCTTTCCATGTTTCTGTCTGCGGGGCACAATTATACAGCACCAGTGTTTCAAACCAAAACATGGCAAATGCGATTGTCAAGTGCGGATACAGATTCTGGGCAGGCCATCGTCTGGTTTTTCATGGATCATACCATTCTGCTGCTTCTTCTGTTCTCAAGGTTGGCTCACCTGTTCTTCACTGTTCTTCACTACTGGCACCAAAGTCAAGCCCTCCTGTTAGAAAGTACGAGAATTTTTACTATGAAGAGACAGTTACTGTTGGGAAAATTAACTGCCCTCTCTTCCAGCCAGCTGCCCCTAGTTCGCCAAATGAAAGCCTGCTGCTAAGGGATTTTTGCTTCCCGCCTCAGAAAAAGATCGATCGTACAAGGAGGTTTTGCTGTCCCAACCACCACCAGCTCCTCAGCCAAAAACCAAAACCAGCCGCTCCCCCACCCTCCACAAAGAAATCCCCATTGCAAACCACTGCTTTCGCTGCCTTGCTTCCGACCACCTTGTCCGCGACTGCCGTGACCCTATTCGCTGTATTCTCTGCCGGTGGCTGGGCCATCGTAAGCCGGACTGTCCAACCCTTCCCAGCATGCTACCCAAAACCACCGCCTGGTTCTGCTGCTCGCCTGCCTTGGCAGCTGACCTTGTTCACAACCCGACCGCCATCCACCACTCCCCCAACACCTCCAGATCCCCTCCCACTGTAGCCTCCCCACCTGCAACTCAGCCTCTCCAGCTCCCACCCGCTCACGTACTCCAGGCGGGTCCCCGCAACCTCACCACCTCGGATCTGCTCTCCGCTGTGGCGACTCAGCTCCGGTCAGCGTCAGGCAGCGTGGCCAGATCGGCTGTGCAGGGATCATCTTCAGGCTCCAGCAGGATCTCAGGGCTCTCACCTCACTCGGTCCAAGTTTTGTCTGAGACTCGCCCCAGCTCTCTGGCAGCGCATCTTGTGAGTTCTAGTGTTCCTACAGCTGTTTCTAGTCCAGTCTCCATGCACTCAGTTAAGGCTTGTTTCATAGCAGCGGGCAAAACTAAGATGTACCCTGAGATCCCAGAATCCTCCCACAGTGCCAGCAACAGGAGTGGTCCTCTGGTCCCTTTTGTCGACATTCCTATGGACAGGGTTTCCCCGGCTGTAACTTTACCTAGATCTACACCCCCCCAAACCTCCAACAACATGCCCCCACCCCAACCTACCCGCAGATCCACAAATCCCTCCACCCCCCTCAACCCACCCTCCAGATCTCCGCCACCATCCCACCCAGTCCTGACACCACACCACACCCCTCCACCACCAACTAACATCACCCCCCCTGAACCCCTCAAACCAAAACACCCACATAGCCGCCCAGCCACCATCTTCTATTGGCAGCGCCATTGTTTTGAATAACTCTGATTCCATTGATGTTTTCATGCCCAATGCAGACATGACTTTCGCTGCCTGCTTTGCCCATGCTTACATAGATCCCCCAGCTGCTTGCCCAGCCTCTATCATTAGAGGAGCCATCCGAGCTAGACTGCCAAATATCACTTATGCCCTCCACCCAACCTGCCGGGGCGCGCTCGTCCTCGAGTTTGACTCCCCCGTGGACCGTGAAGCTGCTATTGAGCTGGGCAGCTCTCTAAACAGCATGGGACATAATGTCACTTTGGTTAGACATGAGGCTACAGAGGCCAGGTTTTTTGCCCTCAGGTGACACCCTTCATGAACTGGATATAACTGATTTCCCGCACGAACACTGGTTTGAGGATGACATCAAGATTGCTCTTGATGTGCTAGGCGAGGTAATTGAGATTGACGAGCAATGCACTATAGGCAAGGATTATTCATCTCTCCGCCTAATCCTAGAGACCCACAGGGATAGGGTCATCCCAACTTTCATCTGGGTCAATAATCCTCTTCATGATGGAACTGCAACAAAGATCCAAGTGATCCACACCTGGGACCGTGCTGAAAGCTTTGATGACAATGGGCACTACTTTCGTCGTTTCCCACCATACCAGCCACCGCGCAACCCACCTCAACAACGCCAAACAAGCTACCTGCAGTTCCTTCGCCAACAACATGCTGCTATGCTGCCCAGGTTTAACCCGATGCAGCGCAATGGCATGGAAGCCTTGGACCAGGGTTCAGGCTCTGTTGAACCCATAACTGAAGTGATAGCCCTGCCCTAGTATAATAACTGGAATGTGTTCTTAGGTCAAGAGGACCCTGAAAATTTGGAAGTAACCACGCAGCTTGAAACCTCGCAGCGGCCGGACACTCCTCAATTATCTGATGATCCTGTGCAAGCCCCCTCAGCTCAGTCTGCTGGGGAATCGGGCAAGTTCCCCAGAGTGAAGAAAGTAGCAGTCAAGCCTCCTGGACCATCTGAAGAGATTCGCAGGCAAAGTGATCGCCTAGTTGCCAAAGAACCATCCTCCTTTCAGTCCATGAAGGATAAGGCAGTCAGGGTAAAGAACATCAAAGAGAAACTGGCAGCTTGTTCTATCAGGCTTCAGCACACCTTCCGCAAGCACAACCTTCTCAATGATCCTTCGCTTCATGTCTCGCCCTCTGCAATCAAGGAGCTGGCCTCTGTCTACAACTTAGATGAGGCTGCCACAAAGGAGCTTGAATCGGTGCTCATGGGTGACATATGAGCAATTTTCTGCAAGTCTGCCTGGAGTCCTCCTGCTACTGCTGCTGTGTTTTTATGCCCTGCAGAGACTCCTCCTCCTCCCTCTATTTATGTATCCCCCCACCTCTGTGGCGACCTATTATGTATGATGTCTAATGCTAGAATTCTATCTGTGCTCTCGTGGAATGTAAGAGGGTTAGGTGACCCTTCTAAGAGACCTATTATTTATAATTCTGTGTCGCTTGCAGCCCCCGCTATTGTTGTTCTCCAGGAAACAAAACTCTCCAACATTTTTCCATCCGATTTTAGATCTTTTCTACCCCCTTCGCTTAGCTCCTTTGTTTTCTCTCCTGCGTCCGGTTCTAGTAGGGGCCTCGTCACCGCTTGGAATTCCAACCTCCTCTCCAAAACAACTTTCATCTCCCGTAAACACACTCTAACGGTTGGCTTCTCCTATAACATTTCAAATCTCTGCTTCTTTGTTACAAATGTCTATGCTCCCACAGATCCCCTTCAGAAAACTTTCTTCCTTGATGATCTCCTTGAACTCTCCTCCAATTTCTCTAGCCCGTGGATGCTTATCGGCGACTTCAACCTCATTCGCTCCCCCCATGAGAAAAACAACCCCTCCTTTGACCATCTTTCTGCGGATCTCTTCAACAAAAAGATCAATGAACTTGCTCTTTTAGAAATTCCCCTCTTCGATCGTCTGTTCACTTGGTCCAATAAAAGAGATACACCTGCCCTAACCAAAATTGACAAAGCCTTCATCAACCAAGTTTGGAATCTCTCCCTCCCCAACACATCCCTAACCTCCCTTGTTCGCTCCACTTCTGACCATGTTCCCCTCAAAGCTACCATTCAGACCACCATTCCCAAACTTCAAGTCTTTCGCTTTGAAAACTACCTCCTCCGCTCCCCAAACTTCCTACCCTCTGTGCTCTCGGCCTAGGCGGGCCATGCTTCATCCTCTAACCATGCAGATGCTGCGGGCAGCCTTGTTGCAAATCTCAAAAGGGCTCGGGGCGCCGCCAAATCCTGGCTCAAGACTCACAAACAACCACCCAAAAAAATTCTCGACTGTAACCTAGTCATCGACTTCCTCGACCTGCTGGAGGAACATAGGACTCTCTCTTCTATGGAATTTACTCTTCGTGCTCTCATTCAAGACAGCCTTGCCAATTTCCTCCGGGACAAGGTAGTTTTCTGGAAACAGCGCAGCAAGATCAGGCGAATCCAGGCGTTTGATGAAAATACCAAATTCTTCCATGCTCATGCTTCACACAAGTTCAGGAAAAACAGTATCCGCTCGCTGTTGGTGGATGGTTGCCAGGTGTTTGATCATGATTTCAAGGCAGCGGCTCTCTTCAATTATTTCAGCTCTACTCTAGGGGTTTCCAAGCAGAGACGATGGAATTTCTCTCTCCACGATTTATACCCCACTAGCAAGGGACTCTTCAATTCTGTCTGGCAGGATATTTCAGGGCCTTTCACTATCCAAGAAGCTAAAGCTGCAGTTGACAGTATGAATTTCAACAGCGCCCCGGGGCCAGATGGTTTTGGGCCAAGTTTCTACCGGACATCTTGGCAGCAGATTCAGCCCTCAATCCAAAGGCTTCTTCAAGAGTTCTTTGACCACACAGCTCAACTTGAGAGACTAAACAGGGCTTATATTGTGCTCATTCACAAGCCAGGCAAGCTCAACACCCCGGACTGTTATAGGCCTATTTCGCTTCAAAACTGCCACATCAAGATACTGGCTAAAATCCTGGCAACGAGGCTGCAAACTGTGCTGGACAGATTAATCGATTGGGAACAAACTGGGTTCATGAAGGGACGAAGTATCTCAAAAACCTTCCTCTACGCAACTGAGCTGCTCCAGTGTTGTCAAAAAAGAAAGACCCCAACGGCAATCATAAAACTTGATTTTGCTAAAGCCTTTGACTCAGTCCAATGGCCGAGCCTCCAAGCAATTCTCATAGCTAGAAACTTCCCAGTTTCCTGGCAGCGCTGGGTCAGTGATATCCTTTCAACAAGCAAATCGGCAGTACTCCTAAATGGAATCCCAGGCAAGTGGATTAACTGCAAGCAGGGTCTTCGACAAGGTGACCCCCTGTCGCCATACCTCTTTATTCTGGTGGCGAATGTTCTTCAAAAGCTGATTAAGAAATGTGGACTGATCAAGCACCCTCTCGTGGCATACTCTCCTGTTGCAACACTCCAATATGCTGACGACACCTTAATCATCTGCCAGGATGATCCGGCCCAGTTGCTTTTGCTCAAATCCCTGCTCGATGATTTTGCTGCAGCTACGGGTCTCAGCATTAATTTCTCCAAGAGCACTCTTGTCACCCTGCACACTTCTGGGGAAGACAGTCAAGCCATGGCAAACATTCTCCAATGCAAACTTGACGGGTTCCCCTAAACATATCTCGGCCTGCCGCTCTCTGCAACTAAACTCCCTTTAAGTGCTTTTCACCCCATGATCTCGAAAGTGGACAAGTATCTGGCAGGCTGGCAAGCCTCCCTACTCAACTATGCAGGCCGTGTTGTTCTGGTAAACTCTGTCCTAGACTCTCTCCCAACCTATGCAATGGTTGCACTCTTGCTCTGTCACACCCCAATCTGATACCGCCGTACAACGGCACCTGACAGGAGCGTGTCGTAGGGAAAACGGCGCGAACCGCTTCCTACGAAACCGCGATCTCGGTACCAGTCCCAGGACATAGTGCTGGTACCCACGGTGACAAATATGAATCATAGCAATCCTTAAAATAAATAGAGGACTTATTTACCTTAACTTAGGTTGCAGCTCAGACAGCCCGAGAATACAACCGACGACGCGGACGAGGAAACACCAACAGCAGCAGCAGCAGCGGAACCAACGGTCTAACACCCAACACCACATGCGACGGCTGGGAACCAGGACGAAACCCTAATCTTCACTTCACTTTATCTTCTCTTCAGAGCGGAGGAACTATATATATATATTTATATAGAGCAAGGGTGAGTACTCTCGTACTCAGCAAGTCACGGGAACTGAGGTGTTTAATGCAAGCTTGGAAGAGAGGCAAGGTTGTTTTGCAAATCTTTTATTTGAAGACATTTTGAAAACACTAAGTGATTTATTTCTTTCTAAGTTTGGGCCGAAAAGAGACTTGCGTCTCGTTTCGACTTTAAGAGATGTTTTTCAACAGCTCATTTGGTAATGTACCGACCTCCCGGGTCAGATCATTACTTCTCGGCTCCCAGAGCCATTCCACTTGATTAATCGGCTCCTAGAGCCTTTTTCATTTTCTCGGACTCCCAGAGTCCAGCTGCCCAGCAGCACAACAATCCGCTTCCACTCGGGAAGCCTAGTCTATGATGCCCACAGACATCCCGAATCACACAGATTCGTTTCTGACCACTCAGGTCATCCATCTGCCACATAGGCTGATTCTGGTTACGATTCCCACACCACAACAACTTTTCACAAAGCACAGGCAAACAAATCTACGCAACGGGAACCACCTTACATCCGCCCATGACCGTGGGCACGGCTGTTCGAACAGTTAGTTAACCTCTGCAGAGGGGTACACTTTACCCACAAGACACGAACTTACTCCAGACACTGGCCGGTGTCAGAGGTTCGCGACAAAGCCTTTCCCAAGCCGACCCAGGGTTACCTCATGCCACATAGAAGGATCAAATCCTCACATAAACATAGGCCATTTTAGGCGTTCACAAATCAAACTCCAACCACCTCGATCGGTAATTCAGCAAGCTTCTCGTTCTTGCATTACCAGGAACCCGGTTTGGCTCCAACCGACCCCGCCCCGGCGTTCCCAACTATTGGCATGCGAGGTTTCCCTGAACCGACTAGCTACTTAGCCAGGGTGTCCCATTCCACCTTGTGGTTGCACTTTGATTATGTTCGATGAGTTTCCCACAGGAATCGGTCCTTATATGCGAATACGGGACAGTGCCACATAGGCACAACCCCCGCATCGCGAGTTTTCACAATTCATTTGGTTTTCAAACACACCGACACCACATGTCGGGTTTTGAAGGCTTCACAAACCCATTTCCCAAGTTTTCGACAAACAACGGTGTTTGTGGGATATTTGGTATACGCGCTCAGAGAGCACGAATACCGAGGTACCACAAGGGTGGAGCGACAAGGAATCAGGGTAGTACGACCTACGGAAATTAGTGCGACTACTGGGTAGGTCCGTCGGTTTGGCACGCAAACCGAGGCCAAGCAAGTTAAGTGTGTGATTCTAATAATGCAAGTTGCAAACAAAATAATAATGACTTTTCAATTATAGGGGCAATTGATCAAAGGGTGACTTGCCTTGCTCAAGGTCTTCACGAAGCTTCACGAATCTTCGAGAAAACCCGCGATCGACGAAAATCCGGTAACCGCAACTATACGCAAACAATCGAGAACCTAAACAAAAGACCAAAAGAGAGATCCTATTTAGACTAATTAGTAGTGCCATTAAATAGATCTCAATTTACGGAATTATTGGAAGTGGAACGGAGTCAATCGGATGAGCGGTTCGGAAGATATGGATTTTCGAAGTTTTAATTGGATTTTCTGGAATAGGAGAAATAATTTATGGAATTTATAGAAATAATATTCTCAAGAATATTATTGACAGTCACTGACGCGCGGGACCAAAGGAAATGATTTGTGGAATTTTGGGAATAAGGAATTGATTTATGGGACAAAGGAAAAATGATTTATTAAATCCCTGAAAAAGAAAAGGATGGAGGGATGTGATTTAGACTTCCTCGGGCGGCTTGAGTGCGGCCCAATAGATAAGCACGGCGCGGCCGAGCCAATGGGCTGGGCGCGGGCGCGAGGAGGCGGCCCATGGCCGGGCAAGGCGCGGCCCAAGCGGGCGGGGCGCGCGGGAGGAGAGAGGGGGATGGGTCCGGGTGGACCGGATCCACCTTGCGGGGTCCCGGGTGGGGCCCGCTTGTCAGTGGCGCGGCTCACCGTGGGAGCGGCGCATGAGGGCAGCGCTAGGGTTCCGGGTGAGCGCGGTTCACGCGCGTGCACCGGATGGACCAGGGATGCGGCGGGCCCACGCGCAGCCGGTTGGTGCACCGTGGACCGCGCGCACGGGAGGGGGGGAAGGAAGGAGGCGGCTGACCGGCTCGGCTCGGTCAAAGCCGAGGTGGTGCCGACGTGGCGCCTACGTGGCATCCACGTGGGCCGGCGGGAGGAGGAAGAAGGGGCGGCCGAGATGGACGGCTGACGGCGGCCGAGTTCACCGGAGCTCGTCGCGACGATTCGAGAGAGAGGGAGTACACCGGAACGATGGGACGGACGAGAGGAAGTGAGCCACCGGATCGGATTCGCCGGAGGGAGGCCAGCGATGACGAATCGCGGCGGCGCACGCCGGCGGCGAGAAAAGGGGGAAACTTCACCGGAGCAACGGGGGTTCGATTAAAAGGGGTGGGAGCATATCCGGGGTTCAAGGAATCCGTTTCCGGCGCCGGATGGGACGGAGGAGCACCGAGGACAGCCGGCGATGAGAGGCGGCCTCCGGGGGTGGGCGGCAATGGCGGCGGGGCCATGCCGGGTGGCGGCGGTCCTTGGGGCGGCGTCTACGCGCGTTCGGCAGGGCTACCGAGCTACCACGCAAGCTAGAGGGGACGAGGGTGAGCAGGGAAGGGGAACGGGAGGGAGGCACTACCGAGCCGGGACGGCGCGGTGACAAGCAGCCAACGGCGCGGAAGCGAGTTCCCCGTCGTCGGGCCGGGGAAGGGGAAGAAGAAGGGTGGCCGGAGCCCTCTTCGGCTCCGCGCGCACGCCGGCTTCCCGGCACACGCGACGGCGGAGGAAGGCGAGGACGGCGGCAGCAAGGCGGCGATGGCACTGCAGCGGTGGAGACTGAAGTGGGAGGGATTTGAGAGGAGGGACTCGGCTTTATAGTGGAGGCGAGGTCGGTTCGCGCGGGAGGTCGGTTCAAACCGACCTTAGGGCGGTCAAGGCGGCAGCTAGCGGTCGTGCTCGGAGCTAGCGGCCAAGCGGCGGCAGAGGCGGTCACGGGCGTGACGCCGATCGGGGAAAAAGCAAAAAGGGGAGGGAGAAAGGAGCTCGGCTCCTTGCCGATTTTGGACGAGCTGAGGGAGGAGAGAGCGCGTGGGAGAGAGAGGCGCTGCCTCCGCGTCTTGGACACACGCGCGCTGCGGCGCAGAGGTGGGGGCAGCGGCAGAGTGGGCGCGGGCGGCTGCGCGGCGCAGGCGGGCCAGGGCGGACGGTGACCGAGGGCTATCGGCCACCACGGCGGGAGCGCGCGCGGGAACGAGCGAAGGCGGTGGCGGGTTTTGGGCAGCGACGGCGGGAAGCGGCGTCGGCGCGCGAGAGAGAAAACGAGAGAGAGAGAGGGAGAAACAGCGAGAGCGAGAGAGCTCTTTCTCTCGGCTCGGCTCGGCACGTGCGAGAGGAGGGTGGAGGACGGCAGAGGGAGGAAATGGGCTGGGGAGGGACGGCGGGGAAGGTGGGCCGAGGGGAGGAAAATCGGTCCATCCAAAAACACAGGGAGGTAAAGTAGACTTTTATAGGGAATTTGAGTTGGAGGGATTTGGGACTTGGGTTTAAATTTCAAATTTGAGATTCGATCTCGGGGGTTTAGGGAGGGATCAAGGGAGACTCAAGGAAAGGATTCGAGATGGGAATTTGATATTTTCGGAAATGGGGATAGGTATTTGGCGGGGATTCAAAGGATGCGATTGAATTTCGGAGTTTGATTTTGGAGACTTGAGTCGAAATTGGAATCTTGAGGTGGACGATTTTGATGGCGATGAGAGGGAACAACAAGAGATTGAATTGAGATCCTTGGCACAACTTAGACTCGCATACAAAGAACGAAATTTTCGCATATAGGATTTTGCCGAATTAGTTTTTAACGTCTCACGAGAAGCGGAGCGTTACATGCTCCCAAAGGGAACCATTGAAGCTATAGATAAACGTCGCCATGCGTTCCTGTGGTCTGGGGAGGATTCTTGTCATGGCTCCAAATGTCTGGTAGCATGGGACCTCGTCTGCAAAAGTAAAAGCCTTGGAGGCCTGGGAATTAAAAATCTGCATTCGCAAAACATCTGCCTGCTCACTAAAATGATCTACCGGCTTTTTTCACAAAATTCCCCATGGACAAAATAGATTTGGAGTGAGCATCAAGACTCTGCTCTCGGCTCAGCCAATCTGGGACAACACTGGCACACTCTAATCACTCTTCTGCTGATCCTTCGAGCTCATTCCACTATGAAAATCGGCGATGGCTGTCGAACAAACTTCTGGCTTGATGTCTGGCTGACTGATAAACCTCTCTCGATTGAGTTCCCAGCCCTCTTCTCTCACAACACAACTACTCATCTCACGGTTCGTTCAGCGCTCCACGCTAGGCTTAATTTGCCCCTTGTCCCAAGGCTATCAACAGTGGCTCAGCAACAACTGCATTAGCTACAAGACCTACTTCAAGACTTCCCATTCTCACAAGACCAAGACACAATACAAAGTTCAATCAGCTGCCGCAGTGGCCTGATATCAACCTCAGCCCTCTATTGCAAAACCATGGAAAGTCATCATCTTTGGCCACCCTGGGAATTCATCTGGAAGAGCTCGGCCCCTCCGAGGGTTAAATTTTTTGGTTGGTTAATGACTATGAACAGACTTCCTACTGCTGTCAACCTGCACAAGAAGTCAACTATCCCCTCCCTAACATGTCAGCTATGCAATACCTGCCCGGAAGACACTGACCACATCTTCCTTGCCTACCCCCTGGCTTCTGCTTTCTGGGGCCTGATTCAGGTGCTACCCATGTTAACCTCCCTGAGCGAGATTCACACTATCCACTGGTCTGGAGACCTTCCAGAACGACTAAATAGCACCTTCTTCCTCTTGTGCTGCTGGCGCTTATGGAACCACCGTAACGAAGTTGTTTTCCAGCTCCTTGCACCTTCCATCAACCGTCTTCTCCGCTGCTGCGCCAACGACGCCAAGCTTTAGGCAAACCGTTTTAAGCTGGCTGACCGGGCGGTTCTTTCGTCTTGGCTTGCATCCTTCTCCTCTCCTCTCCACCTAATGTAATCTCTCTTGTTTGTTTTCTCTCTCTCTTTCTTCTTTTCTTTCGCTCTGTTATGCTTCCTCTTTTCTTCTTGTATGGTTTGTACAGTTTTGATGTTTCTTTAATTTTAATTCAGGTGGGGAGTTCCCTCCCCCCCGGCATTAAAAAAAAAGATGCTTTTGCTAGGAATTTCGTACGTTAAGTTTATTGAGTCGGTTTGGAATTCCGCATGTACATGCGCGCCCCATCGTGTACACAAGTGAACAAGCGAGGGACATCGGATTTCTGTGGGCTGGCTAGGCCTCCTGCATGCTTGCTGCCCCCATGGCCCATTCATTTGGTTGCCTGGGATGATCATGCCCCACCGGAGCTGGATGATGGGTCTATAGTCTCCAAATCGAGTAAGAGCAAGTGCTTTTGTGGCTTCACCTCTCATGGTGAACAATTCCATGTAAATAGTTGAGGTGAACTTTAAATACTGATCCCTTTGGGTTTTCAAAATGAATTTCTTCTACTCTTATCTTTCCATTTTTTGAATGTTTTATTCATGGTTTTTGGTACTACCCACTAATGAGCTACCGCATCACAGTATTCATTTACCATATTGTTCAACTCATTTTAGCGTAGTCTCAGGTACCTGCTGTTAAGGCATTAATTAACTATGGTTGACTTCAAGCCATCGTACACATCAATAGATAAACCAAACAAATATACCATAATAAATTCTTCATGTCCCGAGCCATACATGCACTACAGCACAAAAGAATATGCCTCATAACTTAATAAAGACTAAATAGCATGCACTGATGCACGAATAATGTTTAACCAAAAAATCTAATTTAACTAGCAAAATACCAGTGCGTTGTAACTGATCTTGATAGATCGTACCACTGGAAAAAAAACAACGCATTTATCCGTTACAATGCACGGGCATTTTTCTAGTATTGATAAAAGAATAACAAATTTCATGGAGTATTACAGAAGTAATAAGCTGTGTAAATCTGAGTGTTGGAATATCTATTCTGCCCTTCTATCTACACGGTACTCGCTCACACCGTCACACGACATTTATTCGCGTCGCGCCACGGCGCACGCCCCTTCAACCATGTAACTACTACTACTGCAGATGTTCCCCGCTTAACTCGTGCCACACAATCCGGTCAAGAATGTTGCGTCACATGACCATCAATCACCTCGATCGCCACCAACCACCTCCTTTATATCTCGCATATGAGAAAATAATAATCGAGAAGCAACAAAAGCGAAAGGCAAAAACTAAAACTAACCGTGCAGGCAGCTGGCAACCCATCAACGAACGAACAAACAAACAAACAGTATCTGTACACATATGGTCGGTCACGCCACGTGACCGGCCGCCGCCGGCGGCCTGGAGAGGATACGGGCGTAGAGCATGAGGTTCCAGACGTCGGGGACGCCGGGGAGGCACCAGTGGATGCAGTCCGCGTACGTGGCCGGGTCGGCCTGCTGCTCCGGCGTCAGCACGCGGCCCTGACGGATGGTGTGCACCGACGTGTGCCCGTCCTTGCGGAGCTCCGACATCGCCGTCACGTCCACGAACGTGACCGGGACGCGCCCCGCGGCGCGGGACGCGTTCCTCGCCGCGCGGAACATGTCCCAGTCCGTGCCCAGCCACAGCGGGCCGTGCCAGTTCTGCACCGGCGCGTCCTCCTTCGCGCACCGCACCCCGCCCGGGTTGCCCCACGCCTCCGGGCTGATCATTTACACATGTACATGTTTGATCAGTAACAAATTTGGTCGTCACGTAATAGTAAGTTTGTTTACTGAGATTTATACGTAAGTTGGAGTAGTATAGATCATGTTGACCGTTCTAAAAGTCAATGCCTAGGATTCTGTGTGAGCTGGGCATGCTTTCAATTCAAGTACGAAAAATAAAAAAAAAATAGACCTCGAAGTATTCTGACACACAGAAAATCCATCCACCTACCTTGGGGAGTATAAAACTCGTGATATTGTAGTATTGTGATGATGTGCATGTAATTCAATCGTGCAACCATGTGATGGTCCTGTACAGAGCACAGAACTAGTAGTGAACTACACACATGTGGAGCTTTCATCCTAGTTTCCAAAACTAATGTAACATGCTCGGCACGCTAGCGGTTGAAAGCTACCTCATTTGTTGATTTGTCACCCCGGTTGGCGCCAAGTCGCTTATGTGACGCACGTTGTGGACTGGCTAAAGTCCACAGAGAAACTAGAAGAAACAAACATGTCACTCCAGAATACATTCTAAATGGGATGCAATGCCAATGTGGTCATCCCATGGACCATGTAATGCCCGTCTTAAGACATGTTTTCTATATCCTTAAAAAAATTAGGAAAAAATGAATCATGTATGTGACTAATTAATCAACTTAAAATCGAGCGCGTTTCTTTTGTTCCTGGTCAAATTTTGATAGGAATACGAAATTGCACGGGAGAAAATGTACGTATGTGTGTAGCTAGCTAGGATTTTGCTCACCTGATGTGAAGAGGGGAGACGCTCATGAAGAACACGGACGTGCGGGCCGGGTCGACGTTGTCGTTCACCCAGGTCGCCCATGTGTCGAGCACTCTCCTGTACGCCTCGATCCGACCCACCTCGTCGTACTCCTCCCACGTCTTCCCCGTCGGCCTCCTGATCACGGTGAATTGGTCATGGCGGGTTGGTAATCTGGTTGGACAATGGCACGAGAGAGATAGCGGTAGCTTACACGACTTTCATGTTGACCGTGTTCATCCACCAGATGTACGTGTTGAAGACGAGGTAGTCGACGCCGACCCAGTCGCCGGCGTGCGCGGCGATCGCCTCGGGCTTGATGACGCGGTCCCGGATGCTGTGCGCCTTGGGGTCGTCGGAGTTGGACTCGACGAGGAACGGCGCCCAGTAGAACTCCACAGTCGCGTTGTACTCCCAAGCGTGGAGGACGACCCGCTGGCCGTCCCACCACGTCACGTAGCTCTTCCCCGGCGACAGCGCCGGCCGCACCAGGCACACCATGGACTCCCACTGGTTGCGGTTCAGCGAGTCGCCGACGAACATGAGGCGCTTCCCGCGGAGCCGCTCCATGAACAGCCTCGCGTCGAAGGCGAGCGGGAGGTCGCAGTCCCTCGGCTGCCACCGCCACTTCTGGTAGCCGTCGTCGCGCCGCCCGTTCCGCGTGCACGTCACCTGCGCCGTCAGGTACTCGCACTCCTGCTCGCGGTACAGCGGGTACGTCGCGTTGTCGAACACCCACTTGCCCTTGGACAGGTTGCACGTCTCCGGCACGTTCACCTCGGCGCCGGCGGCGACCGACGGCGACGCCATGAACTTCTTCCTCGCCGCCTTGGCCGCCTTCTTGTTCGGCCGCCTCTTCGCGCTGACCTTCGGCCGGTGCCTCTCCGTCACGCTGTGGTGCTTCTCCGGTTTGCCGCCGTGACCAAGCAAGACTGGCTTGTTGACAGATACTAGCTCCTCCTTCCGGGCGAGCCCGGCGCCGCCGGCTGATCCTCCCGTTGTCGGCAACGACGACGACGGCGACCTTGCCGTCGTCAGATAAAGGATCTCGTCGCGGAACATGAGGAGGACGGAGGCGACGAAGAAGACTGCGGCGACATAGACGGGCAGCCGTCTGCTCCTCCGGAGGGACGCCGCCGCGCGCCTCGCGCTCAGCAACGGGTTGCGCCGGCCGGGGAGGCCCATGGCGCCGGCGCGCGTGTCGTCGTTTACGCGTGTGTGGTTTCTGTCCGTGTCTTCGTGAGCTTCGTTGGGGTTTACCGTGTTATTAGCCTTGTTGGGTTAGTTGGGAGGAGGCTATCGTACAACTGGATGCGTAATGACATGGTGATAGTACTGCTCTACTGGAGACTTTGTACAAGGCAAATGCTGAGCGAAACAATACTTTACTTTAGTGTGGAGCTGCATATGCCACATTTTGCTTGGACTACGTGCATAAAAACATTATTCTCAACATTCATATCATCATATGAGCCAGCCAACTAGCTAACTGGACTTGTCTCGAGAATAATTCTAGAGAAACTTCTGATTAGCAGCTCTAAGGCGAATGATACTATTTGGTTTTGGGAATAGTTGAATCGGAATCTTTCGCATAATATATCAGAATCTTGTCCTACCACTTTAAGTATCTGTATATGCAATTATAACTCAGCATGGTCGAACCCATGGGCCAAAGAGGCCAAGACTACGTCAAAAAGCATACTTCTGGGGCACTGGAAACTGGAGAGAGGTATGCAATGTCATTATCAAGTGACCTGGGTGGGAAAGGGACAATATGCTAAAGGGCTGCACAATAATGTGATGCACAAATCGCAATCTGAGCCTACAACGCAAAGACCAGGAAATAAGGAAACACAATTGAAAGACTAGAATCGAAAACCTCTATGACACCTGTTTCTTTTGTTGAAGTTACTAGATAGTATGCCACGTTATACAACGACGCGCAAAGCTTTTGCGAAATTTCAGTACCACTGTCATATTGTAGAATCGCATCATCAAATATAATATCATAGAATATATTTTCTATTAATTGGTTGAAATAAGCATATGGACACAATCAATTTGGTTTCCCAATTGTTCCTTAGCATTTCATTTTGAGTAAAGTGCACGACAAGTTCCTAAAATTGTATAACAGTGTTATATAGTTTATAAGTGCCTAAACTCTCAAAATATATATTTAGATCTAAAACCTGCTAAAATGTGTCATTTTGGTTCCAAATTACCACGGCCCTTCCAAGATCCTACGTGACGCTAACATGTCATGCCACACAAATGCTGATATATCATATTCACCAATCCTACACAGACTAACAAATAGGACCCATTCAAAAATTTTATTTTATTTTCTCCTTTTTACTTTTCATTTCCTTTTTTCTTCTTCATGCTTTGGATGCCGAGGCTCCATTTGTCATTGTAGAGTTAATGATGATACACGTCATTGTTTATGTGGCATGCCACGCCAATGCCACATACGATCTCGAAGGGACCATGGCAGTTTGGGGCCGGAATAATACACTTTGACGAGTTCTATGATCTAAATAAGAGTTTGGAGATTTAGATACATGGCCCTACAAGTTTAGGGATCGACCGTGCACTTTACTCTTACGTTTTTTATCCACATAAATTTTCGATGCTGTCCTTTTGTTCGAAATCATCGTTCTACTTACCCACAGTGGACTCAATTGCCGGTTTCAATTAGAAATAGAATCCTGTATGCTCCAAACTAGGAGTAAACTAAAAGAATTTTTTTAATTAAAAGCACCAAAATTTTTAGTGTAAATATAGTATTTTCTAATACCGAAAGTATCAAGAGATATGAAATTTTATACTAGAATATATATTACTTTCCAGTATCTTCTTAAGGACGGTAAAATCACTCAAATTAAAATGCAGAAGAATAAAGATCAGAATCTTGTAACGCTTTTTCTGCAGGAAAAAGTCCAATTTGACTCACTTAATTGTACGCCGAATCTAATTCATACCCCTTAACCAGAAAACCGGATAGGACGACTCTCCGAACTAACGAAACAGTGCAATTTGACTCTCTCGGCGGTTTTGCTGACATGGCGCTGACGTGGCAGTGTTAACCCGGACTTCGTCCCACGTGGCGCTGATATGGTTTTAGAATTGAAAAAAAAATCAGTGGGACCCATCTGTTATTCATACAAAATATATTGTGGGACCCACTAGCATGTGGGGCCCACATGTCATCCTTCTCCTTCCCTTCTTCCTCCTCCCTCTCTCTCTCCCTTCTCTCTTTTCTCTCCCCCCTCCGGACGCACGCGGGGATCGATGGCAGCGGCAAGCGGGGGCCGGAGTGTCGACGGCGGCGTACATGCGGGGCTAGAGACAGATCGGCGGCGTACGGGAGGCGGGCGCTGGAGTGTCCACCACCCCCTCCAGCTCCACCTCGCCATATCCATGTCGTCATCGTCGTCCGTGTCCCCTTCCCCCCTTCCGCTGCGCTGCCTCTCCCTTCTCCCTTCTCGGACAGCGGCGGCGCTTCGGCAGGCGATGGCGGAGGAAGGGGAGTAGCTCGACGGTGTGGAGGACGCTCCCGAGCTCGGCGGCGGAGGGTGGGCGAGATCTCGGCGGCGCCACCTCTCCCCTTTCCCTTCTCCACCACCGACAATAGCCTCGGAAGGCGGCGACGCTTCGGTTAGCGGCGATGGAGGTAGAGGAGTATCACAACGGCGCGGAGGGCGCACACGAGCTCGGCGGCGTTGCGCTCCACCGACGCCGCCTCCCATGACCGCGCCATCTCCCCCAACGTCTCTACGCTCCTCCGCCTTGACTACTCTGTCGCCTTTGCCGAGGCCAAGCTCCCCGTGCTCGTCTGGTGACGCCGTCGTGGGCGTGGTTCCAGCAACAACGCCGCCTAGATCCCCCGCCTCCTGCTCGCCGCTGCCGCCGCTTTGGTCCTCGCCCGCATGCCGCCGTCGCCACTCCGGCCAAGAGAGGGGGAGAGAAAGAGAGAGGGGAGAGAGGGAGGAGGAAGGAGGGAAGGAGAGGATGACATGTGGACCCCACATGTCAGTTGGTCCCACAGTATTTTTGTGTGTGTAAATGACAGATGGGTCCCACTGATTATTTTTCAATTCTAATGCCATGTCAGCGCCACGTCAGCAAAACCGCTCTCCAAAACCGCTGAGGGAGTCAAATTGCACTGGTTTCATTAGTTCGAGGAGTCGTCCTATCCGATTTTCTGGTTAAGGGGTACGAATTACATTCGGCGTACAATGAAGGAAGTCAAATTGGACTTTTTCCTTTTCTGCACATATGCAATTGCTTAAACCCATGGGCCAAACACTGCACAAAATTAGCCCAACAGGGTGCTTGTTTATTGGAAAAAGTCCACTTGGACTCCCTTAATTGTTCATCGAATCTAATTCATGACTCTTAACTAGAAAACCGGGTAGGATGACTCCCCTAATTAATAAAACCGGTACAAATTGAATCCCTTGGCGGTTTTGAAGAGTGGTTTCGCTGACGTGGCGTCTACATGGCAATGTTGACTTGGTCTGCTATTGACGTGACGCTTAGGTGGCATTATAACTAAAAACATACACGTGGGACCAATTCGTCATTCACATAGAAGAAGAATTTGTGGGGCCCACATGTTAGTCTATCCCTTCCTCATCCTCCCCAATCTCCCCCTTATCTCTCTCTCCCTCCCAATTCAGAAGGCGGGGGGCGGCGCCGGCGGCGACGACCGCCGAGCTTCGCTCTCGAGCCTTGGTCAGGTCTGGGCGGTAGCGGGCGCGACCTCAACGAGGAAGTTGGGCTGCCGCCATGTCGGACTCCCAGACGCGGTCGTCGGGGTAGCGGACGGGGTCGGTGGTGGCGTGGTGGGGGTGCCGAAGTTGATGCGGATGGTGAGGGAGAGGAAGAAGGCGCCCTCAAAGATGAAGGGGTGACCAGTGGTGGCGTTGATGAGGCAGTCGGAGAGGAAGGCCTGGGACTGAGCCAGCGCCACCAGCTTCGAGCACAGTGGCGGCTAGATACGCGCGCTGCTAGAGGAGGCCGAGAACGAGCGGATGCACCTCATGACCTTCATGGAGGTGGCCAAGCCGAGGTGGTACGAGCGCACACTCGTGCTCGCCGTCCAGCGCGTCTTCTTCAACGCCTACTTCCTCGGCTACCTCCTCTCCCCCAAGCTCGCGCACCGCGTCGTCGGCTACCTCGAGAAGGAGGCCATCCACTCCTACACCAAGTACCTCAAGGACAACGAGGCCGGCAAGATCGAGAACGTCCCTGCGTCGCCGATCGCCATCGACTACTGGCGGCTCCCCGCCGGCGCCACGCTCAAGGACGTCGTCGTCGTCGTCCGCGCCAACGAGGCGCACCACCGCGACGTCAACCATTTCGCATCGGTACGTGCGTGCGTGTGGATTCCCAAGCTTGATGTGTGCTTTGTGTAGGTTTGAGATGACTGAATTATTTTTGCTTGTGATGTGCATGCAGGATGTCCATTTCCAGGGGATGGATCTCAAGGATACGCCTGCCCCGCTCGATTATCACTGATGATTAATTTTCAAAAGAAGATTATCACTGATGAAATCTTGCGGCGGCTTGTGTCCTACTCAGCTCTGCAGTTGTTACCAGGAAACACGAGTTGCTGTTGATCTGTTGTATCCTTCCTCGGCCTCCCCGCCAGGCGGACGCGTGACGGGTGCAGCGTCTCGGCGACAAGGTTGCGCCAGAGGATTTGCCAGACGGGCCCTCATCTACAGTGCGTGATGGTGTAGCCGTTCTCGCCGAGAAGCGAGCGCGCCACCTCCAGGCGGTCGGCGAGAGCGGCGCCGCGCTCCACAAGGGCGGGGCGCGCGATGCAGCAGTCGGCCACGAAGGAGGAGGAGGAGGGCGACGAGGCGAAGCGGCGCCACAGACAGCCATCGCATCGCCATCCACCGCTGCCGCCCGCACCACCGCCATCGCCATTGCCGCCGACAGCGGTTGCTCTGCTGTTTTTTTTCAAAGATAGAGGGAGAAGAGGGCCCTGACAAGCTGGCCCTATGATTTTTATATTTTTCCCTAATCAATTGCATGTGGGCCTCATGACTAGGCTGACACATCAGCATAATGGGCCAAGTCAGCATGCCACGTCAGCAAAACTGCCCTCTAAAACCGCTGAGGGATTCAATTTATACTGGTTTTAGTAATTGGGGGAGTCATCTTGTCCGGTTTTGTAGTTAAGAGTCATGAATTAGATTCGGTGAACAATTAAGGGAGTCAAAGTGGACTTTTTCCTTGTTTATTACTAGCATCTGGGCTTTCCATGCCTAAGCGGCCGAGCAGATACCACCATTCCAAAGCAGGAGCATTGTCCAGAGGAGAGGCGGCGGAGTGTGCGGTAAACCATGGCGATGGCGCGGCGGCGGCGTGGAGCCAGAAAAGGCGGCGGCGCGGAGCAGCACGCGGCCAGGAGGCGGGCGCAGATGGCTCGGTTGCGGGCTCGTGGCGTCAGGCGGTCAGCGCATCGGCGGCGAGGGACAAGGCGGCAGTCAGAGGCTCGCAGGCACCGTGGCCCGAGGGCACGCGGCGAGCCAGCGATGTCCCGGTCGAGGAGCGGGGTCATGGCGCCAGGCGACGGCGGCGGCGGCGGTCGGGGCTTCAGAGGTTGGGGTTCGCCGGCGCAGGTACGGACGGCGGCCGGTCGCCGCCCTACCCCAGAGTCGGTGGGTCCGCGCTGGCCCACATGCGTGTTTAGCGGGGACCACATGCTATTGGGTACGCCCTGTGCCGCGCCTTCACTGGAAGGAAGCATCAACTTCAGCACGAATCGCAAGGCAAAATGGACGGTTGGTACCAACCACGCGCCAAGAGAGTGGCAATAGCGGCGTATATATTTCGGAAAAGGAGGTGCTGTCAAGGGGGCCCCACTCGCAAACGGAACCAGGAAGAAGAAGCAAACCATCACCACCACCACCTCCTCCTCCCCTCCTCGTCGATTGCTCATCGTCTTCCTCACCGGGATGGCGGACCAGGAGGATCAGGATGATGGCGGAAAAGGGTAAGCCCTTGCGTTTCGTTTCCTGCTTGTTTCGTTTGCTACTCAATGCCGTGCGAGTTTGTTCCGTGAGGAATATTCTGCTCTTTTCTGAAGGTGATTATGCACGAAAATTCACCACCGCGAGTCATTTGATTGGATTTTCGCTTTGGCTTCTTCTCGAGCTCTTTAGCCTGCAAGCTCTCGTGTGTTGACTAGTTTCTGAAGTTTCGTGTGTTCTTTGTTCTTCGAAGGCTCAGAGCACTTCAGGGTTTAGTGGCTAAACCCCTCCCAGTTTGGAGCCTTGCAGGATCGTGCATCGCCGATCAAAATGCATCTGCTCGGATTTTCACTTTGTGGATTTTATTTGAATTCTGTGAAGTCTGCGATTTCTCATCTGAAAATATTTCCGGAAGCTCTTGTGTTCTCTTCGTCTTGAAAGCACTTTCGGGTTTCCTTGAAGCCTTCTTAATCTCTCTGCTTGTTTCTTTTTCTACTCAATTTCGTGCGAACTTGTTGGTGAAGATCCTGTTCTCCGCGAAAGTGATTAGGCACGAAAATTCACTACCACGACGAGTTTTTGCGACGCCATCTGATTGGATTTTCACTTTGGATATTTTTTTAGCTCTCCAGCCGGCAAGCACTCGTGTATGATTAGTTTCTGAAGTTTTCGTGTTCTTTGTTCTTGAGAGAAGTTTAGGTTTCAGTTAAAACCCTCGTCGTTTGAAGCCTCACAAGATCGTTTATCACCGATTGAATATGGAATATGATTTGCTCTCACCTGGAAAAAAATATTCCCGAAAGTTCTTGTGTTCTTTTCATCTTGAAAGCATTTTCGATCACGGGCACAGCTCCAAGTGCATCCCCAGATTCATTTAAGTGGATCGGAGAAGGCCAGAAGGCCAGAATGGCCATGACTTCTGCTCAATTGACATTGTTGTGCATTACGTTAGAGTTGAATCAAAACCATGAGGTGATATGTGTTTCCGTTAATGCAGCACAGAAACAGTATGCTGCTCTTGTATATAGAACAAGGAGTCATATCCCCTTCTTCGTTATGTTTTGGTTGGTTTAGTCCGTTTGGAATGTTAGTTGCTGCCTGCAAATTGTTCAAATGCACTGATTAAGTCCAACCATATGATATCTATTTCTTCAGTATTTCTGTTTACTTTTCTGATAACTAGCATGGTTGCCTGTACAGATTGCGCGGCTAACATCTTTATATTTTCTCTCATATAATAGCATGTATGTTTTCTCATTATATTATTCAAATATATTAAAATGACAACATAATTTTAAATTTTGCAATAACTTTACAAAACTACAATGTGTAATATTCATATTATATTTTATATACGTGCTAGTTATTAATTATTTTTAATATCAAATTTTAGTTATTTGTAAATTATATATATTCCTATATGGACTCTAGACTCGTCTTTTAATATTTCTTTTTTTTTAAATTCCGAATTTTCTGTAAATTGTATTTCTATATAGACTCTATGCTCTTCTTCCAATATTATTTATTTTTATTTCTGAATTTTTGTTATTTCTAATTGTATTTCTATGTGGACTCTAAACTCATCTTTCAATATTCTTTAATTTTTAATTTCGAATTTCAGTTACTTCTAAATTGTATTCCTATATTTATATTCCTATATTGACCTTAAACTCTTCTTCCCATGTTTTTCTTAATTTCGAATTTTAGTTATTTGTAAATTGTATTTTCATACGGACTCTAAACTCTACTTTTAATTTTATTATGTTTATTCTAAATTTTAGTAAGTTTTAAATTCCTATATGGACTCTATACTCTACTTCTAATATTCCTTATTATTAATTCCGAATTTCAGTTATTTCCTAATTGTATTTCTATATGGACTCTATACTCTACTTCTAATATTCCTTATTTTTAATTCTGAATTTCAGATATTTCCTAATTGTATTTCTATATGGACTCTATACTCTACTTCTAATATTCCTTATTTTTAATTCCGAATTTCAGTTATTTCCTAATTGTATTTCTATATGGACTATTTACTCCTCTTCTAATATTCATTATTTTTAATTCCGAATTTCAGTTATTTCCTAATTGTATTTCTATATGGACTCTATACTTCTCTTCTAATATTTCTTATTTTTAATTCCGAATTTCAGTTATTTCCTAATTGTATTTCTATATGGACTCTATACTTCTCTTCTAATATTCCTTATTTTTAATTCCGAATTTCAGTTATTTCCTAATTGTATTTCTATATGGACTCTTTACTCTACTTCTAATATTGCTTATTTTTAATTCCGAATTTTAGTTATTTCCTAATTGTATTTCTATATGGACTCTAGTCTCCTCTTCTAATATTCTTTATTTTTTAATTCCGAATTTCAGTTATTTCCTAATTGTATTTCTATATGGACTCTAGTCTCCTCTTCTAATATTCTTTATTTTTTAATTCCGAATTTCAGTTATTTCCTAATTGTATTTCTATATGGACTCTAGTCTCCTCTTCTAATATTCTTTATTTTTTAATTCCGAATTTCAGTTATTTCCTAATTGTATTTCTATATGGACTCTAGTCTCCTCTTCTGATATTCCTTATTTTTTAATTCCGAATTTTAGTTATTTCCTAATTGTATTTCTATATGGACTCTAGTCTCCTTTTCTGATATTCCTTATTTTTTAATTCCGAATTTCAGTTATTTCCGAATTGTATTTCTATATGGACTCTGCTTTTTCTTTTTTTCCGATTAATGTGAGAATTTCTAGGCCATGAGAACGAACGTGGAGGCTCTTTTTTCTATTCCTTTAATTATATAATAGATTATTGGTTCTTGGTTGCATTAACCAGACATAAGAAACAAAAGCTCGAAGAAACAACAGATCGCCTGCATATTGAAGAAACATGACTATAGTTTGGTTGTTTCTTCAGTACGACTGTTCGGTTTTCTAATGGTTACTGTTTCTTGGTTCTCATATTAGGGCACCAGCCAGCATTGAGGAACAACAATATATGGATTTTCCTCCCTCTTCTCTACATTCTTATGTTCCAGAACAACCTGAAATAAGTCTGGATGCTGAATCCATGTGAGCACGTTTTTTGTTGTTTCCCTGTACTCTGTAGCTTTGTTTGGTTTCCTGATTAGCATTGGTTTACTGTTTCTTATACTAGGAAAATGCTGACCTCTCTTCCACTCTATGGAGAACCACTATGCACTAATGAGAGGTGAGCATGGCTTGGCTATGCCATGTGTTTTTTTTTAACAAAGTTGTGTTATATGTATTAAATGAGTGATAAGGAAAAAAAACACACCCATCTTAGTTTTGACATTTTTAAAATAGGTACCATCTACTTAAGAATTAGGTGAGAATGCCAATAACCATTGGACCTAGATCATCTTGATGGACAGCAAAAGATTGAGATGGACTTTATTGATCTCTTCTTAGGCCCCGTTCTAAACTCCAACTCTAAACTTCAACTTACTCGTTCCCAAACTGCTAAACGGTGTATTTTTTGCAAAAACTTTTTATATAGAAGTTTCTTTAAAAATTCAAATGAACTCATTTTTCAAGTTTATAATAATTAATTAATCATGTGTTAATTGCTTGCTCCGATTTCCTTGCCGCTGAAAAGCTCAATTTTTATGCTTGCATCGAACGAAGCCTTAAGCATGTCTTGCATATAATGCTATAATGAAATACTGGAGTGATTAAATGTGGGCCAGTGTGAAACATGTGTATGAGGGTGGACCATTAGTCCCTGCACATATCTTGTTCTGCACCATTTGATCCATATATCTCTTGCTTCTCATGCCTTGAATTTTTACTAAACAGTATGTACCATTCTTCCTTGCACATGTCTTGTTCTGCACCACTTTATTGATTTTTGTTTTTGGGTGGGATCTAGCTTTTATCAAATCAAGGCAATACAACTTATCAGCTCAGCTCAAGGCAATACCACTTTATTGAACTGTCTTAGTGCAGTTCAGCTCTTGTGTTGCCCTCTTATCAGTAGCTTTTCATGAAGACTAGGACTACAACTAAGTAGTAAAATAATAGATTGAAATGGATTGTCTAGAACTGGATTTCGTACAATTTGTATATCCAAAGCACACTCCATTTTGGGATGTGCAACAACTAGTTTGGCTACCTCATCGCGTCAAATACTCGAACCCTTTTTTATGTGCAGTATTTGATATACTATCATGAACAAATGAAATGAAACACTTCCAGCTTTCAATCAAAGCCAGGCTCCTTGAGCCTTTATCTAAAAAAAAATGAAACACTTCCAAAATTCTGTGTTATTTCTTCTGTTATAATACACACTGATTACCTTGAACTGCAGTATCATTGCCCACGTTAAGTCTGTTAAGGGAATACTTGAATCACTCCTTCGGAGAAATGACTGGCTCAAGGTTGATGAGTACCTGACAAAGATTGTTTCTGAAAATTATTTGAACTCATACTCTGCCATTTCTGGTGTACCAATGAGTGAAATTAATCAAGCACACCCCGAGCTTGCTTTACTGGCAAGGCGGCAACATGTTTATGATCTGCTTGTGGAAGGGAAGTATGATGAGGCCAGTGACTATTACAATGCGAATGTCGCTATTCTGGAGAAGTGTAGGAGCAAAAGAGTGCGCACTGCATCATCAGATCTCAAAGTTCTTATCAGCAATCGAACTGCAGCAGTGTGAGTATATTCAGATAACTTCTTACGATTTCAGTCTTATCAAACAAACATGACAATTCGCTCAGTTATACCAAAGCATCTGACTATGAATTTCTCTGTTAATGTTTTAGGAATAATGATGTTGATACTGGCATGGCTATCAAGGACTACATCTACCTTTACTATCCCATTTTCAGGTACACATTCCAAAATTTTATTAAATTGTGCAAATGAGTCAACAATTTGTTTAATATTTTCGTCACTTGCTCGATAACTCTGAAATGGTTATAGCATATTATTTCGTACATAACCGCATGCCCAATGTACTTACGTTTATGAATTATAGTTTTTTTTCTAAGACTAATTGTTAAGACCATTTAGTAAATTTTGTACATTGTTGCTTCTCTGGTGATTGAAAGAGATGAACTATTGATATATTGAGAACATCATGGGCTCATGGCCCTTTAGGAGCTAATGCAACCAAATTTGTTGAGTTGATGTGTGATCAATCACACCTTTTTCTTTTCTTTTCTTGAGAGCCACACAAGATAACCTTGTCAAATACTTCAATTTCTGTAGTTCTTTTTTAGTTTACAGTAATGCATTATACGCAGTCTGACATTAAAGATTCGAATGAAATGCATCCACAAAGTAAATTGGCAGAATGCATAGGGAACCAACAGTCCAACTAATTTTAGCAAAACCTTCGGATGATCAGTTTTGAACTATACACATTCTAGGAACACACACAGTATACTAATTGTGCTAGAATTAAGGTGATGGAAGCACTGCATTTTACCGCCAATGTGGTGGCAGTGCTGTCAATGGCATGATCTTTTTTGCAATGAAGGTATTCGATTTTTTTTAATGAATGTATGAGTAACCTGTAAGGATCTTTCTTCATATAACATAGCGACTGCATGCATTTTGTCCCCTAAAGTACCCCATTCTCTATTGAAGAAGCATGTGTCTCCCTTATTATACATTCTGCGTTCTTAACTGAATTGATATGTAGGCCTGATATTCGGAAGAGAAACTTTGGGAGAAAACCCCACGAACTGTGGGAGTTTGCTTGGCGCAAGAGTACAGTTTCAGGCTTCAGATGTTTTGCATGCCATAAGGTCTTTAAGCATAAGAAACTCACCATGATTGAGTCACACTTGAAGGGGGATAGAACAGATGATATCACTGCTTGTCCAGCTGTAACGGAGAATGTCCTCTCCCGCCTCCAGCTCGCCCTGGATACTGGAGCAGCAGGCAGGCTCTCCCGTAAGATAGAAAGAGGAAGGATGAGCCGCGACACTCAAAGTACTGGAGATGAGCATCCCTCTCCAGATGGAGAAGAAGATGGTAGAGGAGACGGATGCACAGACTCTGCTGGCCCTTCAAATGCTGTACCAGCCTGCTAGATTTCCCTTCTGCTAACAGTGAAAAGAAGTCAGTAGCAACACATCATATCATGCTGTATATATGCTTAGAAAAAAGAACAGTTAAATCGTGCTGCCAGCAACAAGTTACAGCTAGAAAGTAGCACACAGCTTACCTTTAGAGACATGGTATAGAGAGAGACCTTGCCTTTGGCCTGCCGGAAGTAACAGCAATGTTGATTGTTTGAGACTGAGTTGAGATGTGGTATAGTGAATGGTGGTACGAAATTGCACGCTGTCCTGCTTGCTCGAAGAACGTTGCCTGCATCAGGGTTATATATAGTATATGATGCCTCTCATTGTTGATGCTTCTCTTCCTCGTTTTTGTTCAGGGTCATCACTTGCTGTCTTGTCTGATATAGAGTGCGGCAAAGAGTGCATGAGTAGGGTAGGGAAGCATCTAAACTAATGATAGCACTGGATATGATATTCTTTTGGTGAATTGGACTGATATTATTTTCTTTTTGGACTTACATGAATTTTGGAATTTGCATCAACCTTGGGTGATATGGTGTAGAGAAGTACAATACATGTATGCAAGCTTACATGTTGGGAAACCCATCACATGACATCGATGTGTTTATTTTGAATGTTATATGAATGCCACCTTTTTCTTGTCATTGGAAAGGTTAGGAGCTAGGACCATCTTATCGCCCTTGATGAATAGTGAAGTGAGTTTATTCAACTGTATTCTTGGTTTGCTGATTTTCTTTACTTGAATAGTGTTTATCTTTTATGAAAATACATTGTTCTTGTTGGAGTAGAAATATTTTTATTTGGTAATGCAGCTGTTCAGAGCTAGAAAAGATATTAGATAATTATCGTTAAACTGTTATCCCTTCTTCCTATAAAGTTATCACCCACTAAGTGCAATTAATCTCCTAAAGCTCAAACCACAGTGTTCCACGTCATCATCAATTGACAGCCGTTGGATCACTTGATTACATTGCATCTCAATCGTTGAATGAAAAGCTGCTGAGTTCACAGGACGTGTGAGTCAGCAAAGAAGGCCCATGTTAGCATAGCAAAGGAGGCCCACGTCAGTGCATTGCAGCCCGCAACCCAATCAGTGGTCTAGGGTTCGGTATCTCATCCTCCCGAGCCCTGAGTTCTGAATCGGAGCGGCGGCGGCGTAGTGCAACGCGGTCGCGCGTTCCCCTACGCGCACGCGAGAGGCGAGCCCGTCTCAGCCGCGTATCTCCTCTTCCTCCTCCCTCCCCGACGATGTGTGTCTCCGTCGAGCCACCTTCCTCAACCTCCGCGCCACGCACGCAACTAGCCCACCAGCCGCGTCGTTTCCCCACCCTCCTCGCTCCGCCCCACCTCCTAGGCTGCTCGCCTCCTCGGCGTATCACAAAAAACTGAAACCGCCGGCACCCACCAACAAGCGGTCTTGATGGCTGACATTAAAAACCGAGCAGATTTCATGGATGTCGAGCTCTTCACCATGAAACGTCGTTCGATTTGTTTTCTTAGTCCTCCCCTGAAATCTTCAACCTCAGACTTCACCTTGAACACACCCAAGGGGGTGTATATTAACCTCCCGAAGGTATGCTTCTTCCTCTTCTTGAGCCATATATTTTTCATCCAATAAATTGGCTTCTGCTTTCGGTCATGCTAGATTGATTTGTTTCTGTTATCCCTCATATTCTTCAAGAATTAAGAAAGGAGGGATTGGTTTTGTTTCGGCTCTACTTCAAGTTTCTACCGTCAGCGTTAAACAGGATTGAAATTTATTTAGTATATACACTTCACTAAAGGAGACAATTCATGGTATGAGGATCACTGGTATGTATACTAATTTTACATCACGCTGCATACCTGCACCGATAGTTCATTTTAATTCTGAATTCCGGATGCAAATTGCTTACTATCGTTGTAACAGCTGCTGGAGCAATCTATATATACATTGGGTAATCATAATTGCCTCATATTCATTCTTGGTCACATGATTTCTATATATTATTATATGCCCATCCTGCGACACATGCTGTGCAAGAGGTACAAGTAATTCCTTCCATAACAACAGTCTAGCTATTTTTATACACATTGATCCCTAATTTTTTATATGTCTATCCAGATTCTTATTTGGTATATGATGATCCTACTTTACACCCATATAACTTAATTTTTCATTTCTTTTCTGGCTAGAGTATAAAGAATGCTCTTTGTAATAGCAAAATTGAATAGTTTGTCAAATATTGGGTTTTTCATCAAGGCCATCCGACTATTTATCTTCAGTTTTATGGATCTTTCAATCCAAAATACTACAAGTTGTTTTTTTTCTGTTGACAGAAATTTTCAGCACTAAGACATATTGGTATCCTAAGAAACAGATAAAATTAAGATGGATCTTCAACAAGAACCATCCAGCAGGTTATCACTGCTCACCAATTAAGAAATGTTATTACATTCTTTTCTCTATTACTCTATTCCTGGTGCCTTGCATTCCATGCACCATCATTTTCTTTTCTTGAGGGTAATTTTTACCCGGCCTCTATATCCAACCGGTGAACCGAATATATGCAGACTTTTAAATTGGGAGCTTAATCCCTCAAATAATACAATCTGAAATTCACTCCTATAAAAATTTGAAGTCGAGACCTTAGGTGTTACTCGGGTCACTGCATGTCTATACTTTGCCATTTATTGCGCTTTCCTTCAGGAATCCCCAAACTTTCAAACAAGATATGCTGCTCATTTTTCATTTGTGCGTTCTTCACAAGTGAACGTGGATGCAGTTGCTCAAGCGAATTCTTCTACAAGCCCAACAATTTCGTTAATTGCCAAGCAAATCTACAAGTGGAGACCTCAACAAACTGAGCTTTTAACATTTCTTACATAAAAAATGGATTACCTCAAATGCAGGTCATTCTAACTGAAGAGAAGGTCAATAACAATAATCATAATTAGTGTCTCTTGCGTTGCTATTACTATCTGAGAAATTTCTATCTTAACCTTGACGGATGTTGCTACTTCAGTTCATAGATTTAATCCTACAGAAATAGTTGTTTGTTCGAAAAAAATTACCATTTCCAATGGCTACTATTACATTATCTCTTACACCTTCACGTGTAGCTCTCCATTTCTACCTACAAAATCCCGCAGCAACGCGCGGGGTATTATCTAATTAGTATTCAAGTTTGTCCCAATGTCACGTCATGTTCCATAAACAAATTAATCTTTGTTTGCTGACTCCTTCACTTAATCTTCCCTTGTGTACTGTAAACTAGCTGGGCGGCCCGCCCAATTACGCGGCTAGCACCCAAACAAAATCATATATATTTTTTAAGTATGATTTTACTTAAAATTTATTAAATAGCTATCTCATTGTCTTCAGACTTTGAAAGACCAAACATCATCATCTTCGTGTTTCTAATTATATAGTTTTTAAAAGTCACACCAGTTGCTACCCCGTATGTCATCTCCTTCTTTATTTGCTTGCTCGATCTACCACTATTTCTATTCATTCTCTTTGGAATCTTTAAAAATTGGATTTTATAGTTTTTAGAATTTATTGTCACGTTGGGTTTCGTTTTTATAATTTCTAGATGTCCCGTCAAACGTTGCCATTATACTTCTCTACGGCCCGTCCATTGTCTCTTCTCTTTATTATTATTGAGATTTTAAAAATCGAACATAAATATCATTTGGGTTCATTTTTACTTTTTAGAAGTCCCGCCAAACCGTCAGCGGCTTTGCCATTGTACTCCTCTATAGCTCGCCCGCTGCCTCCCTTCTTTATTGTTATTGAGATTTTTAAAATCAAACATGATTATCATTGATTTTTTTTACTTTTTAGAAGTTCCGAACCTCTAAAATTTGGACCTTATAGTTTTTAGAGTTTATTGTCTTGTTGGGTTTCATTTTTTATAATTTTTTAGAAGTCTCGTCAAACGATGCCACTATGCTCCTCTACAGCCCGTCCGCCGCCTACTCTTTATTGTCATTGTGATTCTAAAAATCTAACATAACTATCGCTGGAGTTCATTTTTTATTTTCTAGAAGTCTCGTCAACCGTCTGCGGCTCAGCAACTATACTCCTATACACCCCGTCCGCTGCTTCTCCTTTTTATTGTCATTGAGATTTTAAAAATCGAATATGATTATCAATGGGGTTTATTTTTTTTACTTTCTAGAAGTCCCGGCATCCGCCTTGCTCATTTGCTTCACGGCCTGCCTGTCGTCCCTCTTTTTAATCGCATTATTTTTCTATTTGGTGTTTTATTAACATTTTTTATATGTCGTATCAACCGCCACCACTCTACTCATTTATAGGCATGTTACTTAATTTATCTCGTCATGTGTTTTAGATGGTATTTTCATTCAATAGTCTTTATTTTTTATTACAAAATTTAGTTATTTATAAATTATATTCCTAACTAAAATCTTATTTTTCTTTTTCTAATTTCAGAATTTTTTTTTCAAATTTTAGTTAATACCGTATTGTGTTCTTTTAATATTTCTATTTTTTATTTTTAATTTTAGTTGTTTCAAAATTGTATTCCTACTTGAACTCTCTTTTAATTTTTCTAATTTTGGATATTATTTTTGTTATTCTGAATTTTAATTAATCTCGTATTGGGTTCTTATATGGATTCTTCTTTCAATATTGCTTATTTTTAATTCCGAATTTCAGCTAATTTTAAATTGTATTCCTAACTCTTCTTTTGTTCTTTTGCTAATTTTGGATTTTTTTTATTTTGAATTTTGAATTTTAATTAATCTTGTATTGGGTTTTTATATGGACTCTTCTTTTAATATTCCTAATTTTTGATTCCGAATTTAAGCTATTTTTAAATTGTATTTCTACTTGGACTCTCCTTTTCTTTTCTAATTTTTTATTTTATTTTATGTTTATTTTGAATTTTGATTAATCTCGTATTGGGTTCTTATATGGAAACTTCTTTCAATATTGCTTATTTTTAATTCCGAATTTAAGCTATTTTTAAATTGTATTTCTACTTGGACTCTCTTTTTCTTTTTTTTTTCTTTTTCTCCGATTAATGTAGGAATTTCTAGCCCCACAGCGAATGTGGTGCCTCCTTTTAAAGCTGTTTTAATAATATAATAGATAGAAATGGGACATGCAACATTTTGAATCCCTGCACGGTCTTTTAATGCTAAAAAGGCATAAACTATGCTATTTTCGTGTTGCCAAACATTGTCCAGGCATTCCTTGTGGCTGTGGTGCCAACTGTTAAAAGTTTTTAGATATCTTCATCAGCATCTAATGCAGGATGCTTAGTTCTAACTACATTGTTCTGAGAGAAGCAACTACTATTTATATTCTTAAGCAACATCTTTGACATGTTAAAGCTGTCAAGGTCCATTATATGCTGATGGTGTCAACTGTGCTTCTGATCCAAGAGAAGATTCGGGAAGGCTAGCTACAAACCGCTGTGGAATCAAATGAATTGAGTTCTGTTCTGTCAACACTGCTTATTAATTACTGGAAAAACAGTGCAAAACCACCTTGAAATCATAAGGCGTGATCTTATGGCAATCTGAAGTCATTGTCGTATTTTTCTAAGATAATAAAAGCTTTATTAAACTATATTAAAACTACATTGAGATGATACAATTACCGTATACATGCAAACACGATTGATTATTCAACAAATTGAGCCTAATACCTCCTCCTATACGCTATAATTGGCATGTGTCACGTATCCAGTTTGGTATGGCAGTTGAGAGCTGTGGAAGGAGTGATCGGCATGTTCACCAGCTCTGATTGGTAGTACGATTTTACGACACGTTGATCAGCCAGCGACGCCGAGAAAACCGGTTGATCGAAAGAGATAGCAGCGGAGACATCGCCGATGGGCCGTGAGTTGGGCCGTGAGATCAGATGGTAGCGCGGCCCACAACGATTCTACCGAGAGCGAGCTGTAATAATAACTTCTACCCGTAGAGTAGGCAGGCAGCCACCGGGTAAATTTTGTAGAGTCGTCAGTCGTCGCCTCATCGGGACAGCCTTTTTACCGTTTCCGGCGTGCGCGCTGACGTGGCGCGCTGTCTTCCCGCACCGCAGCGACAAAACCTCGCCGCGTGCTTCCCGTTTCCATTCTCTCTCTCTCTCTCTCTCCCCGACCGCTTCCCGAATTTTTCTGCCTATTCTTTCTTTGTTTCTTCTTCCCCCTTTCGCCTTCCCCCTCTTTCCTGATTCCCCACCTCCTCCCTCGCCGCCGCCGCCGCCGCTGACTCCCACCGCGACCGCCTCCCCCGCCGGCGCGGTTTCGGAGGAGGCCCGGCGCCTGCAGGAGGAGGAGGGAGGGAGGGAAGGAGGGCCTGGCCCGCCTCCGCCGCCGCTGCCTCGTGCGGTTCCCGACGCCGGCCGTACTGCGCAGCGCTCGCCCACGCCGCGCGCGCCGCGGTGGGGCATGGTGGTGAGGTGGGAGGGAGGGAGCTGGGGGTGTTGAGGCGGAGGGGGAGGAGGAGGAGGAGGAGGTGTGGTTAGTGCGACGGATGGCCGCGGACGATGCCGCGCGGAGCAGCAGAAGGATGGATCTGAACCTCTACCTCGGCCTCCCCCGCGCCCCGCGCCTGCGCCGCCCCGATCTCGGCTCCGACCTCGCGCTCGGCACCCCGATGCTCTCCTCCTCGCCTTCCTCCTCGGCGGCCTCGGCCGACGCGCCGCCGCTGGAGACGGAGCCGCTCCACCCGCCGTACTCACCGCCCCCCGCCGAGCTTGTGCGCCCCCCGACACCTCTGCCCGAGCCGTACGACCCGTCGGCTCCCGAGGCGCACCCGCCCTACGTGCCGCCTCCCGTGCCGCCCCCGGAGGCGATACCTGAGCTCGCTGACGACCTTGAGTTCGGCTTCTCCCACCCGCCGCTTCTGCTGCGGCCCAGCGAGCTGCTTGGGTGGGTAGACCGGCCATCGTCGTCGACGGCCTCCTCTTCCTTCCGCCCGGAGCGTGTCGACCGCTACCGTCCCCCCGTGATCTGCCTGAATAGCCGCCAGAGTCGCTGCCTCCGTCCAAGACGGTTCAGGTCGGACCTTCCGCCTCTCGGCTCGGAGGCCCCTGCCCTGGAGAACGACGCTGCAGCACAACCGCCACCGCAAGAGCCTATGCAAGATACGGTTGAAGAGAACAAGGTGGTCGCCGATGGCGCTATCGTGGGTGCCTCAGAGGAGGAGCCAGCCGAACGTGGCAAGAGCGTTGCGATGTTTGAGTGCAACATCTGCTTCGAGATGGCTTCCGAGCCTGTGGTAACTTCGTGTGGACATCTCTTCTGCTGGCCTTGTTTGTACCAATGGCTGCATGTCCACTCAACTCACAAGGAGTGCCCTGTCTGCAAAGGCGAGGTCACTGAAGGGAACATCACTCCAATTTACGGGAGAGGGAATTCGACTTCGGACGCGGAAAAGAAGGTTGCGGAGGAGGGAAATGTATCAGGCCCTACAATCCCACCAAGGCCACATGGCAATCGGCTCGAGAGCTTCCGGCAGAAATTCCACCATTTGCGCCCGATTTCTAGAAGGCTTGGCGAGGCACATGGGATATTGTCTTCTTGGAGGCGCATACTTGATCAGCAGATTATGAATAGTGTGAGTAGGTTTGAGGGGCCTCCTGAATCAACTGTCCAGGAAATGATTGATCATGCTCATCATGCTAGCCGTTTAGGTCGAATTACTACTAGAATGAGGGCAAGGAGGTTGCAGAGGGAAGCCGAAAACTCTACATTTGTTGCTTCTTCTGCTGCGGAGAGTGGGCTGCCAGCAAACAGCACATCGGATCTGCCTAGGCGTAGCTCAAGTCCATTTTCCTCGGAAAGAATTGATTTATTGCAACACTTTGTTGACCTTGCAAGCACGGAAAGATTGGCAAGCGCTGTGAGTGACCTTAGAAGAATGGTTAGGCCGAGCCCTTATGGAGCATCAACTTCATCAAATCCACCAAATCCACCAAATACCGAGCTGCTGCCAGTTGATGGGAATCATGTTGCCGTTGCACTAGCTGCAGATCAAGCTTCCAATTCAAGCACCATGGCTGTAATTCAGGAGGATGCTGCTTTTACTGAAAGCACAGGGGAACCAAGTAATGCAGGGTCTTCGAGATCCCTGAGGAGGAGAGGAAGAAATGATGCCTTAGGTTCTTTGGATGTGGATGGTGTGGGACTACACCGGAACAAGAGAAGGCGGCTGAACTGAGGCTCTCGGGCTGCAACTGCTCGTCTAATTTTCTTGGTTTGCTGTTCTCAGTTAGCCCTTTTCTCTCTTCGGGGACGTATCTTCTGGTTGTGATATAAAATTCTCTCTTCTACTTGTTTATTAGGTGCTGCTGAGTTCATTGCAAATGTATTCCTTCGGAGTCCCGACCTGTTTAATTTATATGCTTTTCCACGAGGCATGTATACTAAGGAAAGTGAGGGATTGTCATCAGGTGAATTTACTGGATTGTAAATTGCCTATGCAAATGTATTAGATGGAAATGATCTTGAGGTCAAATAATACATTGACACCTGAATCTCATTTGTTGATAGCTTCTGATCTTATTGAACACATAAAACTGAGCTAATACAAAGTTAAATTGATCCAATGAATGTTGAGTTCATGATATAACACTATTTCCACTCTTTGATGTTTCACATTTGTTATGTTCCATTGTTGCCTTAAATGGTTACGCACGGTCGATCAGTCTTTACAACTCTGAATTAGCAAGAATTGGGTACGTTTGCAGAATTACAGATGATATAACATCGGTCATTGACATTTTCTTCAAGTAGTTGAGACTGAAAAACTACTGCTGGACAAAACCAGTAACTTGCTATTCTTGGGCACATAATATTCAAGGCTGATACCCTGGTGAAGTTGATCGTTCTGCTCTGTTAAATAGTCGGCGAGGTACCCATGAAAGGGAGCAAAATGTCTGTCATTGGGTGAGTCCAAGTCATACAATGAACCTTCTTTCAAAGGTTAGTCTTTTGGGACTTTGATAGATCCTGTGTGGCTTGTGCTCACTTTCCGTATATCTGATCAGGAGTATGATGTTTGAGTCGCATCCGGCTCCCTCATTCTTCTCCCCTGAAGTCTAGTGATCTAGTCATGGGACATGTATCAACTCCTATTTCAGTCCATTTCTGTGCAGAAATCATAGTATGATCGCGAGAAGCGTGACATGAAATGGCCACCAACCGTCCCACCTGTTGCCCAGACAGATCGTCCGCGATCTGTCACCCGTCGCCTTTCTGTTGCGAGCTGCATGCTTTTGCCTTCACCTGTTGCTTCGACAAGAGATCATGGGGGGCGCCGCGCCACCGGCCGGAGGCCGTCAGGCAGGCAGCGCCACCAAACTTTACTGACGGTCTTGCCGGTGCCGAACTACCCACAATATTGCTCTGTGCCGTCTCAGCTGTAAAAGGCTGTTGACTGCGGTTAGAGTACTAGCGTGTCGTATGTTCCTGGCAGGAAAGCTTTGGTTTCCTCTGCTGAATTGTTGTACTCTGAAGTGATGGCCTCTGGGTGTAGCACCGGTCTTGTGTCTGTTTTCGTTGGGGTTCGGCTGGCGGAGATGGCTTTGGATTTTGCTGGGTAATCAGAATTTTCTTGGCAAGTTCGAGTAGAACTTTGCAGCATAACGTCGATATCCATAATCCATCCACTCGTCCAGCCTTGGTAGAACGCCTACACGGTGTCCCTGTTACTCGTAAGCGCGTGACCGCTCATAGCAGTCTCCGGGTGCAACCAATGGCTGTTTGCCACCGTCCAGAAACTCCGGCAGCGTCGAGCCGCCCTCAACTCCGCTGCGTCCAGAAACTAGTGTACCACTCCAGTAGTTTATGGCATGTGGAAAATGTGTAGTTAGAAAGATTTCGACTAGTGTACAAGCAAGCATCATACCAGACATTTCATCAGAATCGAAACGGTTCCCTATGAATGATGAAGACAATCCCTGGTATAATTACCATGCAGGACTGGCAAACATACCAACATATGAGTGCACGAACCAAAGCATCTTTGGTCTAAACAGTTTCCCAAAAATTTTATTGCCTCCACCAATTGCAGCATTTGTATTCCAGTTGTACAAACGTTGTTCTTGACATCACTTGGTGCAAAAAGAAGGGAAAACTTCTCAGAAGTGCAAAATGCCGAACAGTATTAGATACTCTAGGCTCCTCGTGCCGATAAAAGAGCGTCATAGCACAGGTGAAGTCAATGAAATGCAAATATGTTTGTTGGGAAGTTTGATTAAGCAGGAAAGAATATAAGGGGCAGCAATAGCATTCTACGGGAGAAGCTAACTTTGGCTAAAAGGTATTTCTGGTCACTACAGGGGTGACGAAAAGCTGAACTGTATTCCCGTTCTCCCAGAGTCATGCTCAGCCTGCTTCAAAATGTAACAGTAGTTCACCTGGATTACAAAAGACAAAAGATATCAGTGTTGATACAGTCAATTGGCATTCGTGATGTGTAGAGTCTCAGGAAATAAAGTAGAAAGGTACCTCCACTCGGAAAAGCTTAGTAGGCAAAATAATGCCAACACCTGCAGAGCTCCTAAATGTACGCCCAAATTCAGAAAGTGAGAACTTCTTATACTCACCCTCCGACAGTTTCGCAAGGTTCCCAGCAGTTAGAAATGCATGACCATGTATTCCAGCATCTCTAAATATCTTCAGAGGCAAATCAAACGAAAGGTCAGCAAAGGCAGAGACAGCAAGATCACCACCCAAGTAATCCCGCCCTGGTGAGGCAGCAGATCCATCCTCAGATTCACTAGGGACAAGCCTCCGTGGTTCTGTTGGACCAATCCCTCTTGTTCTGAAACCCAACAAGGATGACAGTCCACTCAAGCTGCAAACTGGAGAAGAATGACCTCCGAGGTAAAATCTATCAGGCACAGATGAAGATAGATTCATAAATCCTCTCCCCAGTGGAAGAATGGCACCCACTCCAAGGCCAACATTGAGAGCACTATTATAGAATCCCAAAGGTACAGCACCACGAACATCAAACTCCTGAAGTAAAAAAAAAGAGCAAGTCATATTTGGGACGAAACGAAAAGTGTATTTTCCAGCAGTTTCATCATACATGGATTGTGGAAACAAAAGCAATAAAAGGATCAATGTAACCCAATCAAAATTATGAAAACAGACAGGGAGCTGGGAAAGAACCTGGCGGAAAAATCTCAACCCTTTGCTATCCCATAGACCTCCAACTTGAGAAGTTGAGAGAAACGCGTATCCTTTTGTTGGCCTGAGATGTGAATTCCTTTGATCAATCTTGTATGTATATTTCAACGCAGAGAGAAGATTGTGCCCTAATTGCCTCCTTATGGACTTCGATGAGACTTGTGATGGATCAGTTAAGGTACGCCATGTAAGATTATAAGACAAATCATGTTGCATGGTTGAAATCAAACCAAATGAAAGGCCAAGCAGGCGCTCCTTGTAAGAAGAAAATTTCAGCCAATCTTGGGACGACAATGACGCCCGAGCCATCAAGGGTGTTGATATTGATTTAAATCTTGGCAGGGACACTCCAATGCCAACCTCAGATGTCTGATCCCAACTGTATGCACCTGAAGCATCCCAGATGTCACCATAGCCAAACAGGTTCTTCAACTTAACCGAGCCTTCAAGTGACCAAGATCTTGCCTACAGAAGTAGTGTACAGAGTCATACTTCAGGTGCAGAAATAGAGAGCTGACTGGAACACATCATTCAGTAATTAAATGCTATAATGATTTTTTCTGCTCCTATTCTGTCTATACAAGAAGTCCAGTAAGCATCATTACCTGCAATTTTATCTCTATTTGGTTCAGGATGACTTACCACTTTGAAAGTTGATTTCATCTCGGATGAAAAAAAGTTCTTTTATAAAATACACAATGCAATAAGATTGTTTGATAATCAGAAAACAATGTGTCTTATTACCTTTTTATTTCAATTGAAACACAGTGGAATCTATGGTCAATATTGCAATTGCAGTCATTTTGGGTACTGGGAAAACTAGGCATGCAAGAAGAATACAGGACAAACAAGCAAAACATACCAATATTTGCAAATATACTGTACAAATCAATTAATCAATACTCAATTGCAACACTTCTATGTTGAACTCCAAAAAGTGAACTCACAGCTAGACTAGACAGAAAATTTGCCCTCTTGATCAGATAAAATTTCCTTTGCACTAGTCTTATGTACTAGGCTATCTGGGTTAGGGGAAATTTACCAGGTAACATGAATAAACTGGAAAACAACATCACTGAGACCAGGAGCCACAAGTCAGTGAAGCATCAATGCTAATACCTTATTTTTCAAACTCACATGATCTTTGTAGTGTTGTTGGTAAATTTGTGCCGCTCAAATATAGACCAAAATGTTGTGATGACTTAAGATCTCCAATTAAATAAGCCTAAATATCAGTTTACAACACAATTTCTCCACAAAATAGCTGAACATACTCCCGTATCTCTATCGGTTAAATCGAGATTTAGTTGACTAGTGTTGATTGCAGTAGAAAAATTTGATGGCTGATATGTTGCAAGTTATAAATAAGGCACAAGTGATCAAAACAATTTCTAGTAGCTATATTTTTGTGCACCAATTTAGAAGGTTCTTGACCTACCAGGTCCAAACATCTAGTGGTGTGAATAAGAAAATTTTCATGTGAACTCATATTTGGATCGAAATACAGAAACGAGTGCCCTACTTTAATGCTCACAGTTTCTATATTCATGTGTTAAAGGTTGTATGTGATATGCCCAGTAAACACCAAAAGGGGGGTAGGAGAGGCTAATGTTGTAACAGGGGACTACAGTATGGCAGTACGTACAGAGATTAACTGATAAACTTATTAACTCACATAGGCTGCAAATATTACTGTCAGCTTGTGTATTTGATTGGGGAGTCAAAATGGAATTTCATTCTCATGCAGTCATGCTCAATATTGGCCATAGCATGATATAGATAGCTGCCCAAGCATTAGTATGCTGATATAACACTTTGAACACTTATTGTGTTTTCTTCAGTGAAGAGCACAGTTTGCAAATCCAAATCTAACATGTATTTGAAAATACAAATCCCTGATAAGTGTTTATCTGAATGGCAAGATCATAAATCAATCGGGATGATCCAATCAGTTCAGCACGCCAGGTTTCATTAATTAATTGATCTAGACAACTAGAGGCTGAGTGCATAAATAGTCTCTTCTAGTCATGCCTCTGAGAAGTTTACCTATTTAGTACTGTAGCTTTGCTAGCATACTTGCTCAATAAACAGATACCCTTATGGAGGCTCAAATATCTGTTAGTGCTATGTATCGAGTCCAAACTCATGATAAACATCATAAACCATTGGGGAAATGCCAACATGAATAAATCACAAGCTTTTGTTTGTACCTAGTTATCCTTCCAATTAGATGATAAGGAAGATGATCAATCCCTGAAATATGTATACGGCGGCTAAATACAAACTCCCGCTGCTTGGAGTTTGTATTTAGCCGCCGTAGTTTTTTAAGCTCCAGCTTCTTTTTTCCTTTTTATTCCCTTCCCTCTGCATAAGCCAGTCTGGCTGATTGCGTCGTGTAACTATAACTCTTTTCTTCTAATATATTGACGTGCAATCCTTTTGCGCGTTCGCGAAAAATGTATAGGAATAGCTAAATACGAATCTACATCCCAACCCAGACCTCATAACATCAATCAACTTATGCTCAAGTTTTTAACTAAGGGCAATTCCGCCATCAAATGCAGTCACCAAACAATCGAACCAACTGGAGATCTCACCTCAGGCTTGGAGTATACTCCCGCACTCCCCGTGATAGGGTTGGCGGCCTCGACGACCTCGACGACGACGTTGGTGGTGCCGGGCAGCTCTGGTGGGCCGGCGTCGAGCGTGATGTTGACGGAGTCGAACACGTCGAGCTGGCGCAGGCGCGCGCTGGCGATGCTGGCGTTGCGCAGCAGGTCCTGCACGGTGGGGGCGGCGCGGAGGAGCTCGGCGACCTCCGCCTCGATGAGCTCCTCCTTCGTCTTGGCGTTGCCCTTGATGATCACGTCGTGGACGCGGATGCCCACGGGGTCCGACGACAGCCGCTTGAACACGGCCTGCACCTTCTCCCGCTCCGCCGCCACGGCTGCCGGCCCGTCCAGCTCCACCTCCTCCTCCTCCTCATCCTCCTCCTCGTACTCCTCCGCCGCCGCATTGGCTCCCGCCGCGGCCTCCCGGTGCTCCGCGTCGTTAGGGTTTTGGTCGGCGGCGGTCGCCATGGTTGGGGACTTGGGGTTTGGGAGAGTTTCGGGGAGAAGGGGAATGAGGAGTTGAGAGGAGAGGAGGCGTTTCGTGCTTAGCAATCTGGACAGGCTGTACCGAGATTTCATGCCCATCTAGCCAAAAACAGAGAATGGCCCATGGGCCTCATTTCCAATTACTACACGAGGCCCACAAGAGGCAGCCCACTTAAAAAACCATTGTACTATGGCCACTGCTAAATCACAAAATCATCGTAGCAAAAAAAAAAAAAAAAAAACCGCAGACACTGATGTCAGGGAGAAGCACCGACACAGCATCAGATTCAGATTCTCAAACAATTTACTTAAGGGAGAACATGATCAAAATATTCAACGGTCGCACAGTACTCTGCAACCAGTTCGATCAGGCGAGAACATGATCAAGCATTCAAAGAAGCTGAAAGTCTGAAGCCTTAAAAATAAGGGTTAATGGTGTATTCTGCTGCTAATCTTCTGCAGGATGGTTCTTCCGAGAAATGCCTCTGTTAGTACCAGCAATAGCAATTAACACCACCGTCCTGGGAATCAAACACTTGGAAAGTACTGGCACCGATGAATTGCCCTTCGTCTCGAGCAGGGCAGGCAGGCTGCTTAATATCAAGGATAGTCATTTGTCAGCCACTCTTGACTTACTACCGAATTAGCCATGATAATTAGGGCATGTGCAACCCATGAAATTTGCGGGTGCCAAGAACAGTGAGAGCGGCTTGGTACCATATCTGACTTTGAAAACTAGTACCCAGCCCGTACTAATTAGGAGTACCATGAGAGGTACCGTATGGCTTTAATTTCGGAAGACTGAAAAATATTGGGAACTATTTTCAGACAGTTTTTTTTCAGCTTATTCACTAGATTATTGCTGCGGGTTATATACTCCGTGTTTCTAAAAATATGATTTCTCATAGAACTTTGTCCTACTACAGTTGCTTGGACTAAATATTCTAATCAAATAAAAAGTCCGTGTCAACAATGAATAATTTGTTTCTCAAATTAGTCCGAGCAAGAATTCTTGTAAGGAAAGAAGGAATAATTTGAGGAACAAATGGTCAACAGATGTTGATAAAATCCACGCAAAATGTTCAAATTTGAGGATGTTGGTCTATCTCAAAAATACCCAAAGCTTTGAACCTCAAAACTCCCAACCATCAAGGCATCAATTAAACTAAACGAAGGTACACGTAGAAATGTTCAGTTCAGCGGAGTGTATCCACCTTTGAAACGCTGGCATTTTAGCCGAAAGACCCCCAAAACAAAGCCTTTCGGCAACCTCCAAAGAGGCCTATAAACACCGTCACGAGATTTCGAGCGCCCCCCCTCCCGCCGACGGGCAAAAAAACACCAACGCCCAACTAACCACTGGGGCGCGTCCTCCCTTCGCCGTTTCCCTCGCGCCAATGCCCCCCCGACCCGCACCAACCGCCTCATCATCATCACGCGGCCATTTTATACGCCTCCCATGCAGCTGGTCCACGAACGTGTGGCACCACCACCTGCTGCCGAGCTAGCCGGGCGCCGCGGCGGCGGCGGCGGCGAAGGCATGGAGATCGTGACGGCGAGGGTAGGCGGGTGCGGGTACGGGTACGAGGAGGAGGGAGGCACGAGGCGGCAGCAGCGGCGGCGGCGCAAGGTGAGCGACGGGCACGTGGTGGCGCAGCTGCTCGATTCGCCGCTCCCGACGCCGCGGCGGTCCTGCTGCGGGTCGTCGTCGGCGGCGGGGACCCCGCGCAGCGCCGCGCGGTGCGGTGGTGGTGGCTCCCCCGGCGCGCCGCCGTCGTCGCCACCGTTGTCGCCGCAGCGGACGCACGTGCCGTTCTCGTGGGAGAGCTCCCCCGGCGTGCCCAAGGACGCCGCGTGCGGCCGAAAGGTGGTGAGGGAGGTGCTGCCACCGAGGCCGCCGCCGGGGCGGGGCGGCGGCGGCGGTGGCTCCCCGGCTCATGCGCACGCGAGGGCATACTTCGGGAACGCCACCGAGACGACGAGCAGCGACGACGACGACTCGGACGACACGTTCTCCGACGCGCTCGACAGGATCTCGGCGTCCGACCGGTTCGCGGCGTTCTCTTCCCGGCTGAGCTCCATCGACGGCGCCGGGTCGCTGCGGTTGCCGAGCTTCATCATGGACCGCTTCCTCCCGGCCGCCAACGCCATCGCCACCACCTCCGCCGACAAGCGCCCGAAGAAAACTCCGCGCCGCGGCGCCCGCAGCTCCAAGCAAGACGAGGAGGCGACGGCCTCGGCAAGACGCCGGGCGCAGTCGCTGCGCCGCGCTTCCGGCCGCGAGCAACCGAAGCAACCCCCGCCGCGCCACCACGTCTCCACTCTCCAACGCAAGGAGAGTGAGCCGCCGCCGCCGCCGCGACAGAGCAGGGACATCGACGAGGAGACGCAGAGCGACGAGATGTCCCCGAGGTCGTGCGGGTTCATGCTGTTCCTCCCATGGAGCGTCAAGCCGGTGCTCTGCGGGTTCGCGCGCAGCCGTACGTCGCGCGCCGCCGACGCGTCCACCACCGCGTCCTCCCCACCACGCCGCAGCGTCACGCTAGGCAACGCCCTGGAGAAGGAGAAGGAGAAGGAGAAGGACAAGAGCAAGCTACGCGGCGGCGGCGGCGACCCGTCGCGCTGGTCCGACGAGAAGAGCGGCAGCGGCAGGGAGTGGTCGAGCCCAGGATGGGGCACGGCGATCCTCGGCACGAGCAAGCGATACTGCGCCGACGCGAGGAAGGCTCTGAGCAGGCTGGCTCGTTCGGCGACGGACGGCCGTGGCAGCCCGAGGGTAACAGGGGAGAGGAGGGCCGGCAAGCCGGCGGCGGCGGCCTCGCCGCGGCGCTCGACGTCCGGCGAGATCCCGCCGTTGTCGCCGCCGTCCGAGTCATGGCTCAGTCACGCGCGCGGGAGCAGCACACTGAGTAACAAAAGATGATTTTTTTTTTTATCTGCGTGAGAGCCAACATTGCACATTTGAAGCTGATGATTACTACCAATATACGAATGTTTTCGTCTTCGTTCTTCAGTGTCTCACTCCTATAAATAAACCAAATGAACTCGATATTGTATCAAGTATCAACCATCAGACTTCAGGTATCTCTGAGTAGACTCAACTGTTCAAACAAATCTGTTCAGTGCAGGAATTGTGTGTAGAAACTAGTAGAAAATTTATACTCCTCGCTTTCGTCACAACTGTTTAGTGGACTTCAGAGATTATGTGTGTTTCATGAACCAAAGAATGAAAGAATGGGTGTGAGCAGTGCAGGCATATCTGTACAACTGAATTGCCTGCCCAAAATGGGTCCTAAACGACTGTACAATTTGCTGTGATCTAGGCAAGAATGGACACCGTTGCCGCAGCAATAATATTGCGCAATGAACTGGCTTTTTATGATGTGATGATCTCAAGTTCAGCCCACCACAACGGACTATTTTTTGGAATCGCCTCTTCTTCAGAAATCCCAGTGATCTCTTGCATCCATGCGGTTACCTCTGCCACCGTTGGCCTCTCCATGGGATCTTCACTTAAGCATAATTTCACCAGCTTTGTGAGTTCTCTGACTTGCTCCTCAGGGACTGATTTGAGTGTGGGGTCAACCATGTCCATCAGGGGTTTGTCACCAATGAGGTATCTATGTGCCCAAAGAATAAGGAGGCCATAATCATCAGAATATGGGCGCCTTCCAGAGATTGTCTCAAGCAGAAGCAAAGCAAACTTATAAACTGTGATGTGCTCATCAGAAGCCTCAGATTTTTCGTCTTCTTTTTTATCACCCCAAAAACTGATGTCGGAAACCTTTGCAGCATTGTCTTCAGTCAAGTATATGCAAGAAGTACTTAGGTCTCTCAGCAGTACAGGAGGGTTCAGCTGTTGCATGTAGTTCAGACAGTACATCACTCCCATCGCTATCCGTAAGCATGACTGCCAGTCTAATTGGTCTGCTTCTTTAACTGCAACAACAATGTTTTAATGGTGATCATGAATAGCTGCTGATAGCGTGACTGATCTTGGTGCGAAGAATAACAAACTAAATGTGAAGTTTTCTTACCATGCAAGTGTTCAAACAGTGTTCCATTTGAAACATACTCAAACACCATCATCCGAGTGAATGGTTCTTCATCTTCACAGTAACCCACAAGGTTCATTAAATTCTTATGGCTCACTTTTGATAAGACTTCAACCTAGAACACCATAGCATATCCATGTTAGTAAGTAAACATCTTCCCTGCGGAAGAAATAATACAGAAAAAACCATTATATACCTTATCCTTGAATTGTGCTTCAGCTACAGTTGTCCACCCACTTGCGTAAGTCACCAATGTAGACACAGCAGCTATTTCTGCTCCACACGGGAGAGTTCCTTTATACAATGTGAATCTAGGTAGTGTGTCAATTATGTTGCTGAAACCTTCACAGGCTGTTTCAAGCTCTGAGCGTTTGAATTTAGTTATTCCTGCAAAACAACAATTGGATGTTGATTCTAAATGCTGCTTTATGCGTCCAAAGAAGAATGAAATATAACATAACTCGGGAACATGCCAAACTCGTTGAAACACAACTCAATATGTAAACTGAATAATAATTAAACCAAGAATGGTATAAATTCAATAGCATATCAAATTAACAACCAACCTCCCAAAGTAGCAGTATGTAATTGCCCACTTGCTGTTGGAGAAAAAGGTACCACAGTACTAGTCTTCCTGTGCCGGTAACAAAGGATGAGTGCAGCTGACATGGCCACAACCACCAAGCAGGCCACTCCTCCGATGGATGCATATATTGCTGTCTTGCTCTTGTTTTCTTGGCCTGAAGTTCCGTTTGTAGTGGTGGATACAGAAGGGGCAGGGGAGGGCATAGAAGGGGCAGGGGAGGGAATGGGTTCGGAAGGGAGTGGCGGCTGTGGAGAACTTGATCGAGGAGCTACGGGACGATGTGGCACTGTTATATTATCAGGGTGAGACTTTGGCATTGTAACATTTTCCAGTGGTGATTCAGATGTTCCAGACAAAAGCATCCTGTTCTTTTGGGAACGTTTTTGTTTGCTTGCTAGAAGTTTTCTTCTTGTGGCATTCTCTTCGTTCCTACTAGAAGATTAAGTGACTGTTAGAGAATAAAAGAATCATCATAAGGTCATCAGGATTTCCATCAACCAAAGAAACACAGTTAACATTATTACCTAAGTAATGGTACCCCATGCTATAGTTGATAGATTAAAGTACTGAACTACAGTAATGCATATTAATAAAGCTATCCCCTTCATAAAAAATAAAATAAAAACCAGTCTTCATTCCATTCATTTGCCACACCAAGGAAATGATATAGGTTTAGGAGTTACCATGTGGAGGATCAGTTTTTACAGCAGTTTAGCTTGCTTTGACACTTTTCAGTTTTATATAATTTCACTAATTTCAGATACCCTAGAATATATGTTACAATTAAATAAAGGTCTAGGATAGTAAGAAACTAAGATATTGTTGACACCATAAATACAGTGACAGAATCAAAGAGTTCCCAATTTTATTTTATTTGCTAGAAGAACTTGGACTCAAAATTTTAAACATTTGCACAAATAACAAGTATCATTAGAAACAGGTACCTTTCTGTAGATATCTTATTTAAAGAAGTCTGGTCCATCGAGGCGAGCTCATATTCAATTGGCAAACTGCCAGAAAGTTTGTTGCCTTCGAGAAAGCTGAAACAAGGTACTAATATTAAGATCATGCAGTTGGACTAAATTCAGATTAAAGTGCCATACTGAACTTCTCACGTACAGAAATTTCAGGGATAAAATATTTCTTAGCTCCGATGGAAATGGTCCGCTGAAAGTATTGTATCCTAGATCCAACACCTTTAACTCATGTAAATATTTCATCTCTGTGGGGATGATTCCATAGAAAGAGTTATTGTGTAGAATGCTGAAACATAAATTAAAAATAGAACAGTAAGTATGTGGAATACCGCTTTGCAAGCAAAATGTCAATGTGTTTAGAAGAAAGTACTGAATATGCTTACATGGAACGCATATGGGCAAGTGTTCCAATCTCCTGAGGTAGCATACCCTTTAGACCAAGATTTGGTAAGTTCCTACAACAATTGCACACTCAAACTAAGGGGAAACGCAAGCAAAGACATGATCAATAGTAGCATAGGGATATACTATGAATATTAAGTATGACAAAAGAACAAACCGCTGTCTTATTCCAGATTAAAAACCATAGACTCTCTGTGGTGCCATTGCATCACACAATAATAGATAACATAGAATTGCAGCAGGCACAATACTGTTAACTGCTACTAAATGAATACCCACACCCACCCGCACAAACTTGTGTGAAAAATGTAAACAAAGACAGTAAAGTGACGATGCTCTACAGATGAATCTAGAGCCCTCCTAAACAGGGTGTGAGAAAAAAAATTGTCCCATGCAGATGGTCCCTATACACCAAAAAATGTCAATTATCACTACTACTGCAATGCTACTAATGACGTTATGCAACAAAAATGGAATGGCAAGATCTAATTCAATCTAAACGAGTAAATTTAAGATTATAGTTTTTTTTTCCCAGATCGCAGCTTAGTTAAGGCAGTTCATTTCTTCCAAATGAATAGAAAGGTTATTTTCTGGGTCTCCTATCTCTTTTACTGCACATAAGTGAAAAACTTACAGGGCCACAACTCGACCATCATCCGAGCACTCCACACCGAACCAAGAACAGGGGCTGGCGTTCCCTTCATCCCAATCCAACAGAGCATCAAATGGGTCAGCATCAATCATCTCTTTAAACCTCATAAGAGCGACACCTGCAATTCAGCAACAAAACCCTTAAAGCGAGAGTCGAGAAAAAAAGATGGACAAGAAAGAGTATAAACCAAAGAAACTATCCAAATCACGGTCCGGCACCTTCATGATTCAGAGATGCACACAGCTCAAACGCCATGACGAACCACAAGAACAAGAATATCACCGGATTCCTCCTCCTCCTCGTCCCCATGCCAGAGGAACTTCACAAGAACACAAACCCGAAAGAACTTAAGCACCAAAGCCCGCTGAGCTCGCGTCCCCTCTTCCCCCGATCTTTCTTCCCCACCCCTCTCCAGCAATTCAAGAACGGGACCGCGTGGTTTGCTCTCGTGACCCCCTAAATTCCAAGCAGAAACCCAGGGGGGAGCGAAACAGAATATCGAATTTGCCGCCAAAGAACGAATCAACAAAGCGGGGTTGCAACCAGCTCAACTACCCCGAATCGCTTGCTCAAGAAGAAGCCTAACCTAACCTTGCTGGTGGATCAGACAGAAGAAGAAGAAGAAGAACTAGTAGCAGTATACTAGCGAATAGTAGAAAACAGAATGCGGAGAAGGGGGGCGAAAGTGACGTGGCCGTATGAATCGGCGTGGCTGGCGGTGCGACGCGTTAGCGTAGCGTCGATGCGCACGCGAGAATGGTGAGAATCCGAACTGGATGCGATGGACACGTTCCGTTCCGTTCGTTGCAGGGAAGAGGCGGCGTCAATTCCTTACGCTTCAAAGCTCAACCAAGAAAAACAATGTTTTTAATTGCTGTTGGGAAGTCTAGAAAATAGCAATCGTTCATATCCAAATTGGGGGGTAAATTGACCCGGTCTATTGTTGATTTTTTTGCATTGAGCGATTGAGGATTTGAGGCCCTCTGTCAGGTACTCAGGGTCAATGGTTGTTGGCATGTTCTGTATGACTCTGGCAACCGGCATGTGCAATGCAAATGCTGGGCTGCAAGCGGCCAAAGGGCATCATTGCCGGGAAACTCTGCGAAATTAATGTCGCAGCAATTTACTTCTCGTTTGGTGTAATGCATAGAGCTCACCCATATTTTCTAATATATCAAAACGGTTTATTAAAATAAATACTAATTTTTATGTAAAACTTTTATATGACTTAAAATTCAATGCTTTAAAAAATACATTAAAAATACCTTAAAATTGATTTCAAAATTAAGTTTAAAAATTTAAATCTTGACTTTGGCTTTGGCTTATTCGAGCAACCGATGGGACCTGTAAAAGTATATCAACGCCATTTTTAAAACTGTGGAGATTGACTTATAAACAAGCTATAGAATTCTTTGAAACCAATATAATAAATATTTGAGTAAATTTCACAGAACTACAGGTATTTTGACCAAATTATCACGAAACTATAGATTTAAGGAGTTGTATCACAAAACTACATATTTAGCACCAAATTTATCACAAAACTACAGATTTTAGATTAAGTATCATAAAAATGCATATTTAATATTGAACTTATCACAAAACTACAACTTTTGGAGTTTAAATCCCTAACACCATTGTTATGTGTGGAGCTATAAACATCATTACTTTGTGATTAAATAGATTCTAAACCTGTAGTTTTGTGATAATTTAGTTACTAAATATGTAGTTTTGTGACACTTCATCTTAAATGTGTAGTTTTGTGAAAACTTTGGTGTTAAATGTGTAGTTTTATGAAATTTACTCTAAATATTTTGGATGTAAAACTATGATAAGTTAATTCGCCATTGTAAATATATGATGTTATACTTTCAGTTTTTCGTGAGATGTATAATCAAACTTCAAACTTATATGGCTATACCTATCATTATCTCTATGACTATTTGATTAAACGTAAGTAACATTTTTGTTGTATCATTTATCCAATCTTATTATAAATACATCACACTATAAACCAAAAATTTAACCTATATATGATTCGGTCTTATTTGTGGTTTGAAGTAGAATTGATAGGTTATAAAGAAACCAAAGTTGCATGACAAATTCCTCAGGAGAAGTAGTCAATCCACAGGTAAAGCAAGAAAAAAAAAGGCAAACCTATAATGCCAAATAAAACATAATAGAAGATAAGAACAATGAGTTAGAAACAAGAGGGAAAAAAAGATAAAGTGATTACCACTTGTGCAATGGTCTAAGACCATTATATTTCTCCATTTTTGTAAGGAGTTTTGCACGTTCATTTGGTACCCCAAAAATGCAAATCCAGTGCAAAAAAATGTGATTTTTCACTCGATAAGTCAAAAACGACCCATAGGCTCTGTTTGTTTCAGCTTATAATTATTATAATCTAGATTATTAAACCAGATTACTGTAAGCTGGATTATAATAAGCTGACATAGAATAAGCTGTGAGTTATTTGTTTGTCTGGATTATTGGAGGCATAGATTATTGGGTTTGAAAGACTAAAGTCTATAATGCCTTCAGCTATCTGTTCGGTTGATGGCATAGGTGGGTAATTTTTCTCAAGTATATAGGGGTAGTGGGTCTTTAGCACTCAATAATCTCAAAAAAGCTCCTCTAGAGCAGCTTATTAGATTATAATAATCTGGCTTATAGATTATAATAATCTGCTATAATAATCTACTTGTTTGTTTCAGCTTACTCCTAATAAGCTAGATTATAATAATCCTAAGCTGAATCAAACAGGACCATAATACAGTTATGTACTTCCTTATTATGATACAAGCCAGTCGTCTCCCAAGTTCTTAGCTAGTGTAGAGATCTCGGATGTGGCCATGTGGCAATAACCTGAAAAGTCAATATTCATGCATATATGAAGATGTATAAGTCTTCAATCGGTATTCACAACAATTCTTTAGGACATATTAATAGTGCATACTCCATACTCTTTCTGCATGGTAGTGTCTTCTTTCTAGTGCACATCTTTGCTCAAATACTATTGTCTCCATTTTTAAACATGCAACATTGTTAGACTTTTGAGTTGACTATTTGTCTTATTCAAAATTTAGTTGCACTATTTAAATTGTACAAAAAAAATGATTGTATTTTGATAACCACAAGTCCACAAATATAATAAAATCCTTTCTATTAACAACTAGCATATTGGTAGCGTAATATTGAGACTGGAATAAACTATTCCCTCCGTTTTAGGTTATAAGACGTTTTGACTTTGGTCAAAATCAAATTGTTTCAAGTTTAACTAAGTTTATAGACAAATATAGTAATATTTATAATACTAAATTAGTTTCATCAAATCAATAATTGAATATATTTTACAATAAATTTGTCTTGGGTTAAAAATATTATTACTTTTTTCTATAAACTTGGTCAAACTTAAAGCAGTTTGACTTTGACGTTTTATAACTAAAATGGAGGGAGTATCGTTTTGTACTACTGCTACTTTTGAAAAGAAAAGGGAATAGTTACAAATTTACAATCATTTTGAATCGTTATTATAAAGCTGACACTAGAAAATTCTAAAAATACCACTAGGACTGTCATTCGAGTCATTCGAATGCCATTCTTGCAAAATATATAAAAACAAACAATGAAAATTTTGCAAATGCCCAGAAGAAAAACTGAACGTCAAATGGTGCATGTCATGTATATCCCATTGGCCATTGGATGCCAATTCATGTCTGACCGCCAACTTATTGAACTTGTAACTTTCGTATGCATCTACCTAAATTTTATCTCGAATATACATCGGGATCGGGATATGGATTGACTGTACTGTTAGTTATACATATACGGGATAGTCTCTTTTTTTCAATGATAATAGAATAACATTCCGTCCTTTGCTCAACGAGTTACACCAAATTATTACAAAGTCTACTTGTGAACAAACTAACCACATACTGACATAACATAAATTAAACACAAACTAATAAAAACCAACACAAGATTACTGAATTCTATTTGAAAATCTCCATCCAAAGTTGGTGAAAATGTGCATAATTATCGAGTCAAGTTTACGACATCCATCATTTATTAGTTTGATATCATCATTATACTTTTGCAGTTGAGTCTAACCCTAAAGCCAATATGTTGCCCTAAAAAGTACCTGCAAATAAGATTTTAATTATGTTTTATCAAAAATCGTATCATTCCTACTAAACCAAAAGCCAACATATGGCGGAAGCCTCTACAAATATAAGTACTATACTTGTACGTGGTGTACCGGTGTAGGTTACCGTTGTATGTTCTTCTGCAGTTGTCTTCTATTGAGTAGAACATCCATGATCCTGCAACTAGAATCGATCAGGCTCAGTTTGTTCTCATGCTCCCTCACGTGTATATATGTTAACAACAGCGATAGCGAGGAAGACACAATGACGACTAGTCTGTTTTGTACGGTTACTTCTCGCGGATTCCATGGAAACAAAGAACCAGTAAAGCGATCCATGCCAGGAAACCAGGAACCGCCACTCGTTAATTCTGCTATCCCGGCCACATACTACACGTCTACATCGATAATTTTGCTTCCAGACAGCCAGATGCCAGAGCAATTGCGTGCAACGTACTTCATCGCTCGACGGCAGCACCCATCGACGAAGCGGCACCCCTATATGGGGAAAGTATAAAACAATACTACCATAGGAAATATATATGTGACTAAGATTTAGCAAAGGCGAATGTAATTAAACAAGGCATTTGTTAGATTTCAGTTACTTGGAATGCATGAATTAATAGTGGTTGAGTACAATCTACGGACTAACTATCAAACTGAAATTCATGCAAATTCAGCTCTACGATGAGCTATTTTTATGATGATGGCCTAACGTTGTCAACGGTCCTAACTAGGAAATGCGTTAAGTGCGAGGGGAAACTAGGCCACTAGGGGATATTGAACATGAGAGTTTTACATGTGATAGAACTTGATGATCATTAGTGAAGGATGATTTTAAAGTACTTACTGTCAGAGTTGTTGAGAATATAGGCATATAATGATTTAATATATTTCATAAATAAATCATGACATTACAGATGTATACTAGCATTAACGCATCATTAGATCTACACATGTAAACTAAGCAGTAAAACATGAACAGATCAAATATGCGCAACATGTCGAACACGTACCGAGGTGGCGGAAAGACCGGTTGCTCGGCAGGAACTAGTCGCGATTGCGAGCGTCGACGAAGGCGCGCAGCACGCGAGCGTAGAGGAAGGCGAGCTGTCGCGGACGAACAGGGAGCAGTCGCGCGAAGCGCTTCCCAAAAACCTTATTGATGCCTTCTCCCGGTGCAGGACGTCGAAGGCAGAGGTTCCGGAGACCTGCTCTCCCGATCGCCTGTGCAAGCTGGCGAGCGGGATGGAGTAGTCTACGAGCGACGGCGCAACACAGAGGAGGAGGCAAACCCTAGATTGATTTCGCGTGTGTTGCGTGAAGGCGGCGGCACGATTTATATAGAGATAGGTCGCTTGATCAGGGCGCCCGCACGATCTCCACTCTGCGTAACCGAGCCGGATAAGTCGCGCGTAACTTATCCGGACTCCACGCCGTTTTCACGCACCAGATTTTTCGGAATGTTTCCAACAACAAAACAAATCCGAATTTTCCTGCAGCAAAACAAAACTGCAAAAGGAGGCTGCATCTGCGCAAGGGTGAGGAGCCAATTTTGCGGACCATTCGACGCGTACGTTGTGCACGCGCGCCGCCTGCCCGGCCCGGCCAGGCCAGCGAGCGCGCGCGTGTGTTCCCCCTCTTCTCTTCACCACACATGCTTCAAGTGGCTAGGAGGGCATCCTCCCTTTTAAGGAGGTCCCCCTCTCCTAGAATAAGCAAGGTGGTACTAAACTCCACATGCATGCCATCCCATGAGGTGGGCTTTTGTGATTTTCCAAAGAATTAATCTTCGAATGGGCCTTAGCCCATCTATTAATTCCAACAATCCCCTACCAAATTTCAAAATCCCACTGAGATTTGCCTTTTCCAATGTACTGTTTATATACCAGTGGTTCAATGGAGACCGATTAAGGTTGAACATTCACCTAGAACTCCAAGCTACACTTACTCACAACTTGAACAATGGACTACGCCTTGAATTGCAAGTCTTGTGCAAGCAAGTTTCACTCAGAGTCTTATCTGGTACTAGACCGTCTGTAGACTACCCCTCGGGTGGAGCGTATAAGTCATACTCCTAGGTCTTTAGTAAGCTTCCTAGAAGATTCACTCAAAATCTTCATAGACTGCGACCAACAGTCAAGCTTACAAAGGTGAGTTCTTTCAAGAATGCTCTGCAGGACAGCATCTTCGCTAATTAAAGCCAACAGAACTCATTAAGGCATAGCCAATCTGCCTTGCAGCTCACGAGAGTACATGCATCTTCACTTAGAGAAGGTATAGATTGGTACTCTCCTCTAGTTTACTAATGGTTTGTTCTTCCCAGGTTCTAATTCACGGGATCTCCGATCACATAGACTGGGTTACCACCATAGTATAACTCACATGGGTCTCAAACCCATCTCCTTCGATACATTATCTATCACATTTCGTGATAGTCCCTTCGTGAAGGGATCTGCTAGGTTTCTAGTTGTTTGGATGTAATCCAACGTTATAACTCCGGAGTTTCTCAATTTCCTGACAGACTTCAATCGTCTTTTCACATGTCTAGACGATTTCATATTATCCTTAGAACTATTCACTTTGACAATTACCGTTTGATTGTCACAGTTCATAAGGATAGTCAGCACCGGTTTTTCAACAATAGGCAGATCCATTAATAGATCACACAGCCATTCTGCCTCAACAGTAGCAGTATCCAATGCCGTCAGTTCTGCTTCCATGGTTGACCTCGTCAAAATAGTCTGTTTGCAAGACCTCCACGAAACAGCACCACCACCTAGTGTGAAGACATATCCACTAGTGGCTTTGATCTCATCCACATCAGAGATCCAGTTAGAATCACTATATCCCTCCAGTACCGCAGGATACCCAGAATAGTGAAGCCCCAATTCCATAGTACCTTTCAGATAGCGCATTACTCGCTCAACCGCACGCCAGTGATCATCTCCCGGATTAGAGGTAAACTGGCTCAACTTGCTCACAGCAAAGGAGATATCAGGCCTAGTTGCACTAGCCAGGTACATCAGCGAGCCAATGATTTGGGAGTATTCCAGTTGATTCCTAGCAATTCTCTTGTTCTTGCGAAGCAACAAGCTAGGATCATAAGGTGTTGGAGAAGGCTTACTATCAATGTAGCCAAAGCGATTAAAGATCTTCTCCACATAATGGGACTGTAAGAGTGTAATCCCATTCTCACCTCTAATTAGCTTAATGTTTAAGATAACATCAGCTACTCCCAAATCCTTTATATCAAAATTTTGAGACAAGAATGATTTAACCTCATTTATCACCTCAAGGTTTGTCCCAAATATCAGTATGTCATCAACGTACAATCATAGAATAACTCCCTCACCCCCACCATGGCGATAGTACACACATTTATCTGCCTCATTGACTGCGAAGCCTGCAGATGTCAATGTTTTGTCAAATTTCTCATGCCATTGCTTAGGAGCTTGTGTCAGACCATACAAAGACTTCAACAATTTACACACTTTGCCTTCTTGACCTTCAACTACAAACCCATCAGGTTGATCCATATAGATCTCCTCATCCAGCTCTCCATTAAGAAAAGCTGTCTTAACGTCCATTTGATGAACGAGAAGACCATGTGAGGCTGCTAGGGAAAGTAGCATACGAACTGTGGTCAATCTAGCAACAGGTGAGTAAGTGTCAAAGAAATCTTCACCTTCTTTCTGAGTATAGCCCTTAGCAACAAGCCGAGCCTTGTACTTTTCAATAGTACCGTCAGGCCTGAGCTTCTTCTTGAACACCCACTTGCACCCCATAGGTTTACACCCATAGGGTCGCTCTGTCACCTCCCAAGTCCCATTAGCGATAATGGAATCCATTTCACTACGGACAGCCTACTTCCAGTAGTCTGCATCAGGAGATGCTTATGCTTCTAAAATTGACTTAGGAGTGTCATCCACGAGGTACACAGTGAAATCATCACCAAAAGACTTAGCCGTCCTTTGTCTTTTACTCCTTCGAGGAGCTTCACTATCATCCTCCTCAGTAACATGTTCATGTGTATGTTCAGTTTGTTCTGGTAGTGTGATTGAACTGGGAATTATTTCAGAGGGTTGGCTAGAACTTGTCACGCCCCGAACTAGTCCCGACCGGAACTAGCCCGTGACGCTCCAAATTAACCTGTTAATCGATACCAGTCCCAGGAAACAGTGCTGGTATCACAGGGAGACAGAGTATCACAGCAACAGAGGTCTCTTTATTATAGAGTAGAAGTACAGTCATGTTGGGCTGCGGACAGATCCCGAGCTCACAACTGCATTACAAAAGGAAAGCGGAAGCCAGGACTTGGACCAATCATCACAGGCGCGACTTGGGAACTAGGCCGAAACCCTAAAACTCATCGTAGCCGACTTGCTCCTGGAAGAACTCCTCGTCAGCAGGATCCACTTCATCTTCTTCAGCAACTGGGGGGGGATTATTTATATAGAGCAAGGGTGAGTACGGGAGTACTCAGCAAGCCATGGGAATTAAGTGTTTAATGCAGGCTTCAAGGAAAGGCTGTTGTTTTCGCAATTTATTTTATTTAAACTCTTTTCTAAATACAACTAAGTGAGTGCTTCTCAAACGACACGGATGAGACAGTGCGTCTCGTCCGGTCGGAGTATGTGCAATGTGTCAGTCTTTAGAATTAAAACAAGGTTGGCACCCGGCCAACAGCTTTTCAAACGGCCACCCGGGCCAACAACTTTTCAAACGGCCACCTGGGCCTACAACTTTTCAAACAGCCACCCGGGCCTAGCTGATCCCATCAGCTGCAGATTTTTCAAACATCGAACCCCTTTTCACAACAGCAATTTCACAAGCAGTAGTCAAACAAAACTACGCTAGGAATCACCTCACATCCGCCCATGACCGTGGGCACGGCTGTTCGAACAGTTTGTTAACCTCTGCAGAGGGGGTACACTTTACCCACACGACATTACTAACCCGGGTCACCCAGCCCGTGGGGATCAGCCACGTCGGGAGACCTCCAAGCTTTCATGACAAGGCATTTCGAAAGTCGATACAGGTTTACCATATGCCGACGAGAGGGGTCCCAGACCAACAACAGGTTAGGTCCCAGACCATACTGTGCCAGGAAGCCCAGGGGTCCTCCCCGACACCACCCCGGCGAATCCACATGTCTCTCGGCATCAAGGCTCCCCTGATAAGCTAGTTACTCAACCAGGGGTGTCCCATTCAACCCATGTGGTCGTACTTGTCTTATGTTTGGATGAAATTCCAAGGAAATCGGTCCTTAAGTGCGAGAGCGGGAAGCCGTACACCCGGTACGTTCCCCGGTCCGCGGTTTTGGAAATTCATTTAGTTCGCAAGCACCGACCCAGGTGTCGGGTTTTCCAAATCTTTCGTAAAACCCAAGTTTTACCCAAGTTGTTATTCAGATTATAAGTTTGAAGGCGTCCGTCGATACTCGCACAGGATGCACAAATATCAAGACGCAACTAGGTGGTTACAAGGGGACATGCTGTAACAATTAACAAAGGAAGGATCAAATGCAACAAATTAGGTAGGTCTGCCAATCTGCCTTGCAGACGGGACAATAGATTAAGTGTGATCCTATCAATGCATAATATTTCGCAAGCAATATAATTAAATTTCAAATATAGGCACAAGATGTTCAAAGGTGGCTTGCCTTGCTCGAGATCTGGAGCTTGATCCTCGAAATCCTCGCACTGCGGGTCTTCGGGCTCCGAAACTACACGCGAAACGGGACAACTCAACAAACGGCGAAAATAAAGCCCTATTAAAGACCTCTAAGCGTGCCACTAGATAGATCTCGAGATTTGGGAAATTTTGGAAGTTGAACGGAGTCAAACGGATTTACGGTTAGGAAGATATTGAATTTCTAAGATTATTGGATTTTTGGTCTAAAGGAAAAGGATTTAATTAAATCCTTTTTGAAAAAGAAAAGAAAAGAAAGAACAGAGAGATGGAAATTAGACTTTTCCTCGGGCGGCTAGGGCGCGGTCCAAGGTAAAAGGAGCGGCTCGGCCGAGCTTAACGGGCCGGCCGGCCCAAGACGGCCCAAGCGCGCGCGCGCGGGAGGGAGGAGAGAGAGTCCGGTGGACCGGGCTCACCACGCGCGGTCCCGGGTGGGACCCGCTTGTCAGCGGCTCGGCTCACCGTGCGGAGGGAGTACGCGTCTCATGCGCGCGGGCGGGGAAAGGACGCGGTGCACGCGCGCGGTCCGTGGTGGACGCAGGTGCGGCGGGCCCACGCGCAGCCTCACGGCTTGCGGTGGAACGCGCGCACGGGGAGGGACTGACCGGGGTCGGCTCGATCCGGTCTAGGCTGAGCTGGCGCCGACGTGGCGCCTACGTGGCGGCCACGTGGGCTGGCGGGAGGTAGACGACGACCCGGCCGCGAATGGACGGCGGGCGGCGGCGGCGAGCGGCGGAGCGAACCACGGCGATACGGGCAAAAGCGTGCACACCGGGCGGTTGCACGTGACAAGGGGAGACGAGCCAACGGCTCGGATTCGCCGGAGGTTGCTCGACGGCGGCGGATTGCGGCGGCGGCAACCGGCGGCGGGAGAAGAGGGAAACGGCGACGAGGTCACGAGAGGTCGATTCCCGGCGGTGAGAGCATCTATGCGGCTTCGGGAACTCGACGCTAGCGTCGGATTGGGCGGAACTACGCCGAGCGAGGCCGGCGACGAGCGGGTGCTACGGAGCTCGAGCGGCGACGGCGGCGAACACACGGCGAGCGACGGCAACGGTCGGGGCGGCGCCGGCTAACTACGGGGAGGCTACTCAAGCTACTACCGAAAGCTAGGGGGAGGAGATGGAGCGAGGAGGAAGAACGGAGAGAGACATCACCGAGAAGAGGAGGGGCGCTGTGACGAGAGGCCGGCGGCGCGGGAGTAATCTCTCCGGCCTCGGGCCGGGGAAGAGGAAGGAGAGGGCGCGGCCAAAGTCCTCTTCCGCGTCCTCGAACGCACCGGCTCTCCCGGCGCTTGGCGAAGGACGGCGGAGGCGAGACAGAGCACGGGGGCGGCGGCAACGGTGAGGAGGCGAATGGGAGAGGAAGGGAAAGGGGGAGGCTTGGGTTTATAGGATGGCAATGTCGGTTTGGGAACCGACTTAGGGCGGTCAAGGGCGCGAGCTGGCGCTCGGCGGTCGCGGCCAAAGCGGCGACAGGGAGGATGACGCCGGCGAGGAGGAAAAAGGGGAAAAGGAGGGGGAGAAAGGGGGCTTGCCCCTTTGCCGATTCGGGAAAAAGGGGGAGGGGAGCGGGGGCGACGCGGCAGAGAGAGGAGGGGCGCGGCCTCCTTCCCTTGGCGGCTTGCGCGCGGAGTGGCGGGGGCCGGGCGGTGACGACGGCGATGACGGCGGGCGGTTTGGAGCGGAGCGGCGACACTGGCGACAGGCGCGGCAGACGCTGACGACGGCGGCGACCGGGCGGTCGGCCACTCGGCGCGCGCGCGCGGGAAACAACGGGCGGCGTCCGCGCGGGCGCGCGCACGCGAACACGGCGCGCGGGAAGCGTCTTTGCGAGCGGGGAGCTCGCGCGAGGGGAGGGGCGCTCGGCGCGGGCGACTCCCGCGCACGCGCGCGCGGCGCGCGGGCGGGGCGGAGGGGGGAGCGGGGAGAGAGGCGCTCGGGGCGGCTCTCGCACGCGCGAGCAGCGTGTGGGCGGGGAAGAGAGAGAGAGAGAGAGAGAGAGAGAGAGAGAGAGAGAGCGGGAGAGCGCCCGGGGGGAGAGGGAGAGATGGGCCGGGGAAGAGGGGAAGATGGGCCGAGCGAGATTCGGCCCATCGACCTCGGGGGAGGCAAAATAGACTTTTGCGGAGGAATGATTTTGGAAGGATTTGGATTCAGAATTGGACTCGACGATAGATCGGGGATTGAGATCTTGAGATGGCACGGACACTAGACAACAAGCAAGGAAACAAATTTCGCAAATAGGGTTTTTAAGAGATAATTTTCCCGCTAGGCGCCACGACGGAACGGGCGCTACAGAACTACTATGTGTATCCTTCATTGGGAAAAAGCTCTCAAAGAAGGTAGCATAACGAGACTCCATAATTGTACCAAGATGCATGTCAGGTACCTCAGATTTAACTATTAAAAATCTATAGGCAATGCTGTGGTGAGCATATCCTAGAAAGACACAGTCCACAGTCTTAGGTCCAAGTTTGCGCTTCTTCGTTATTGATGCATTGACTTTCGCCAAGCACCCCCATGTGCGCAAGTAAGAAAGTGATGGTTTTCTCCCAATCCATATCTTATATGGTGTTTTGTCCTTATTTCTGTTAGGAACTCTGTTTAACACATGATTCGAGGTCAACAATGCCTCCCCCCACCATGCCTTAGGTAGTCCCGCGGTGTCCAACATGGCATTCACCAAGTCGGTCAGTGTGCGGTTCTCGCTTTCAGCAAACCCATTAGACTCGGGAGAATAGGGAGGCGTCCTCTCATGTATAATGTCATGTTCCTCACAGAATAAGTCAAACTCGTTTCAGAAAAACTCTACATCACGATCAGACCTAAGTCTTTTTTTTCTTTCTGTCAAGTTGATTTTCAACTTCTGCCTTATAAATTTTAAAATAGTCTAGAGCCTCGTCTTTCGTTTTCAACAAGTACACATAGCAAAATCTAGTAGCATCATCAATCAACGTCATGAAATATCGTTTTTCACCCTTCGTCAACACCCTATTCATTTCACAGAGATCTGAATGTAGGAGTTCTAGAGGTGCCAAGTTTCTCTCCTCAGCAGCCTTGTGAGGCTTGCGAGGTTGCTTTGATTGCACACAACTATGGCACTTAGAACCTTTGACAATGGAAAACTTAGGAATTAAACACATGCTGGAAAGCCGAGACATCAAGCCAAAATTAATATGACATAAACGTGAGTGCCATACATTAGCCTCATCATCCACACTGCCACAAATATGGTTCATAGACTTATTGCAGAAATCAGAAAGGGAAAAGCAGAACAGGCCTCCGCACTCATAACCTTTGCCAATAAAATATCCATGTTTAGACACGACTACTTTATAGACTCAAAAACCAACTTAAATCTGTCTCTAGTCAGACGGGAGCCACTAACAAGATTCCTGTCGATAGAAGGGACATGCTGCACATTCTTCAGCTGCACGATCTTTCCCGAAGTAAACTTCAGATCTACCGTGCCAACACCATGAACAAAAGCATGTGACCTATTCCCCATTAGGACGGTGGAACCCCGTGCGACCTAAGAAGAAAACAATGAGATGTCAGCACAAACATGTGCATTGGCCCCTGTATCAACCCACCAATTAGTAGACTGGTTAACTGAAAAAACAGTAGGTAAATTACCATACCCGCTTCCATCTCCAGTGTTGCCAATGGTCACATTAGCAGACTTAGAGGTCTGCCCTGCAGGTGCCTTCATCCCCTTGCGTTGTGGACACTTCCTGGCCAGATAGCCAGGTTGACCACACACAAAGCAAGTCCTCTCATCCTGATTAGGATTGTTGTTATTGTTCTTCTTCTTGAAGTTGGTGGTCTGCTGAGCTTTGTATTTCCCCTTGCTCTTGTTCTGGGCCTTGTGCACAACATTGGCAGTGGACTGCCCACCATCGCCCTTAGACGCGGCATCTTTTTCCCGAGCTTTCTCCTCAACATCAAGAGACGCTATCAACCCCTCAACGGAGTATTCCTGTCTCTTGTGTTTGAGTGCAGTACCGAAACCTCTCCAAGATGGAGTTAGTTTCGCAATAGTGCACCCAGCCACAAATTTGTCGGGTAAGACACACTTAAGGAGTTCGAGTTCCTTAGCCGTGGTTTGTATCTCATGAGCCTGTTCGACTACAGAACGGTTGTCAGCCATCTTGTAGTCATGAAACTGCTCCATGATATACAGATCATTGCTAGCATCAGTAGCACCGAATTTAGTATTCAGTGCATCTCACAACTCCTTAGCGTCGGTCATATGCATATACACCTCGACCAGACGATCGCCAAGCACGCTAAGAATGCATCCCACAAAGAGAGTAGTGGCCTCATCGAATTCTTTCTGCTGGTCAGCATTAAGAACGCCCATAGGCTTGTCAGTACTCACCCAGAAGCATTTCATAGCTGTCAGCCACAGAGTGACCCTGATCTGCCATCTCTTAAAGTGCACACCGGTAAATTTATCCGGCCTCAGTGCATCGGCAAAACCAGCCATAGTAAAATCACAGCGCCTATAATAAGGTTTTTGGATTGTTGAGAATATAGGCATATAATGATTTAATATATTCCATAAATAAATCATGACATTATAGATGTATACTAGCATTAACGCATCATTAGATCTACACATGTAAACTAAGCAGTAAAACATGAACAGATCAAATATGCGCAACATGTCAAACACGTACCGAGGTGGCGGAAAGACCGGTTGCTCGGCAGGAACTAGTAGCAGTTGCGAGCGTCGACGAAGGCGCGCAGCACGCGAGCGAAGAGGAAGGCGAGCCGTCACGGACGAACAGGGAGCAGTCGTGCAAAGCGCTTCCCAAAAACCTTCTTGTCGCCTTCTCCTGGTGCAGGACGTCGAAGGCAGAGGTTCCGGAGACCTGCTCTCCCGATCGCCGATGCACACTGGCGAGCGGGATGGAGTAGTCTACGAGCGACGGCGCAACACAGAGGAGGAGGCAAACCCTAGATTAATTTCGCGTGTGTTGCGTGAATGCGGCGGCACGGTTTATATAGAGATAGGTCGCTTGATCAGGGCGCCCGCACGATCTCCACTCTACGTAACCAAGCAGGATAAGTCGCGCGTTACTTATCCGGACTCCACACCGTTTTCACGCACCGGATTTTTCGGAATGTTTCCAACAACAAAACAAATCCGAATTTTCCTGCAGCAAAACAAAACTGCAAAAGGAGGCTGCATCTGCGCAAGGGTGAGGAGCCAATTTTGCGGACCATTCGACGCGTACGTTGTGCACGCGCGCCGCCTGCCCGGCCCGGCCAGCGAGCGCGCACGTGTTCCCCCTCTTCTCTCCACCACACATGCTTCAAGTGGCTAGGAGGGCATCCTCCCTTTTAAGGAGGTCCCCCTCTCGTAGAATAAGCAAGGTGGTACTAAACTCCACATGCATGCCATCCCATGAGGTGGGCTTTTGTGATTTTCCAAAGAATTAATCTTCGAATGGGCCTTAGCCCATCTATTAATTTCAACAAGAGTTAAGCTAAGGCTCAAGCCAGCCTATACTATTAAGTCTCAAACTAGACCCATTCGTGATGAGAAGTTATCTAAGAGCATCCCAAGAGAGTGGCCAAATGACTCTCCAAGTTAAATTATAGCCAACACATAAAAAAAATGTCCTCCAACAACATCTTCAACCGGCCGGCCAAGCCATCCCGCTGGCCAAACCCTGCTAGCAACTGGCCAAATCTAGCAAGCCACAACCGCTGGCCAACGGTGGGCCCCATGCCCTCTCCCTCTCCCTCATCCGGCTCCCTCGGCGAGCCGCCACATCCGGCGCCGTCGCCTCCGCCCCTGGCTGCATCCGGCACCGCCGCCTCCATCCCCGACCGCATCCGACGCGGCCACCCGCAGCCCTCCCATCATCAGCGTCGCTCCTCTCCCCTTCCCAAGCCGCCGCATCTGCCCCCGCCCCCCGACCTTCTGGCGCTGCTATCTCCATCCCCGCCATCCAGTGTTGCCCCCTCTGCCTCAGCTCCACGGGTTGTCGTAGAGAGAAGCCGCCGCCGTCGCCAGCCTCTACGTGGTCGTCATCACGTGGGAAGATGAACGAGAGAAGAGGAAGAAGGGAGAGAAGAGGAAGAGGGAGAGAAAGAGGAGGAAGAAGATGTAGTAGAGGCTGACGTGTGTAGGATCGAAACACAAGAATTAAGCCAACCATAGGGGGTGAATGGTTGGTATACCCAAAAACCCAAACTATTTGCGGAATTAAAAGTTACCCTCAAATTCGACGGATCACGGTCTGACCGAAGTAGTCGCACCGGTCTAACCGCCTGGATACCACCGGTCTGACCGAGATTGAACCTTCGGTTGAACCGCCGAGATCAACCGATGTCGCCTGTAGTCACCGCCGGTCTGACCGCATGTATGCCGCCAGCCTGACTGCCACAATGCCGCCAGTCTGACCGCGGGTGTTTCGCCGGTTAGACTGCCGAACCCGAGAAAACACAAATCGAAGAACTCTCAAAGTAGATGACAACTTTATTACTTCTCTCTGTGTTTACAAAGTGCAACAATAGCACTCCTAATGAAAATCTCGACTAAACTCGAAACCCTAACTAAACTCACAACTCAATGCTCTCAAAAACGTTACCAGGTGTCAGGGTTATGGATACCACATACCCAATAGTAATCGACTAAACTCGGCGGGGCCCACCACATGCCATGTCTTATACGGAAATAAACTGTCGACATTTGATATTACGACTACGGTATTTGGATGGTATGGGGATCGTTGGTACCAGGGTATATGCGAGATTGAGGTAAAAGAGATGGAGACAGGGATTTTTATACAGGTTTGGGCCCCTTATCTTACAGGTAATAGCCTTATATCATGTTGGCCGAAGCCGGTGTTGTTCTTTATTCATCTGGATCACACAAATACAATATTTGGGATAACCTATCTAACTGTTGTCGACTTGGAGGCTAGATAACCAACTCGTAGTCGACGACAGGGGAGTCTTCCTCGACGAATCCGTACTCGGCGAGATCAGAGATGGCGCTAGATCCCTTTTGCCGGCTTCCGTAGGCACCGGATGGGGTATGTCTAGGCTAATCTCTGATGTTGATATCCGGCGGCTTGTCTTGGCATATATTGGCTTGTGTATTGTGTGTCTATGGTGGGTGTGTCCCCTCTCCTCCTAGGGGCTTGTATTTATACCCATAGGTGCTCCCTTGTCCAAGTAAGACTAGGGAGACCAAATGGATACAATCTGAGTAGTCCTTATCGTTTCCATATAGAACTCTACTTGTCCTTCCTTATCCGGAACTCCTATATACGAGGTATGATTCTGTATAAGACTTGGTATGTGGTGGGCCCTGCCGAGTTTAGTCAACTAATATTAGGTATGTGGTATCCATAACCCTGACACAAACCTCGTATATAAAAGGAGTTCTGGATAAGGAAGAATAAATAGAGTTCTATATGGAAACAACAAGTACTACTCGGATTATATCCATATTGGTCTCCCTAGTTTTATTTGGACAAGGAGACACCTATGGGTATAAATACAAGCCCCCTGGGAGGAGAGGGGACGAGCCACAAGACACAACATACACCCAAGCCAATACGCCGCCAGATATCGACATTAGAGTCTAGACCTACCCCATCCGGTGTCTACGGAGACCGGCAAGAGGAATCTAGCGCCATCTCTGATCTCGACGGGTTCATATTCGAGGAGGAAGACTGCCCTGTCGTCGACTACGAGTTAGTTATCTAGCTGCCAAGTCGACGATAGCTAGATAGGTTATCCCAAATATTGTACTTGTGTGATCCAGATGAATAAAGAGCAACACCGGCTTCGGCCAACAGGATGTAGGGATATTACCTGTCAGATAAGGGGTCCAAACCAGTATAAAAATCCCTGTCTCCATTTCTTTTACCTTAATCTCGCATATACCCTGGTACCAACTATCCCCATACCATCCAAATACTGTAGTCGCGATCTCAAACGTCGACATCGGGAAGCCTCACGCTCCCTCTCTATTTATACATAAGGTAGGCAGCCTAAAGCCACGAACCAAACTCATACTAGAAGTCCTAATCCACCTAGGAAACCTTCCCGTACAAGAAACAAACTTTACAAACTCCAATCATACCAAATTTGGACTCCTTCCAAATTCGACTCCGCATCCCATACACACACAATATCTTCATCGTATGCCATATGGAATCTTCACCAACCATGTGCATTGAACTCTAGCCTAAGTATCCCGCATGATATCTGACCGTCCGGACGTCACCTTATCCCCCAGTCGACTCCCGATCCATCACCGGCAATACTCTCCCGAGACATCAAGTCACCTACACATGAATCAAACAAAGAAACCATATTCCGAGACCAAGCTATCTCTAACTTGACTCATTGTTAGCAAACAACAGTATTACATACGTATAATATCCATCTAGAAGCCATAAACATGAAACAATCACGAATATCTAATAAAACAACCCGAAACCAAAACCGATATAGAGTCGGCCGGTCAGACTGCGGGCTGGCCGGTCTGACCGCGCGAATAACTCCGGTCTGACCGGCCGCACCAGCCCGATCTGACCAGACCCGACAAAAACAGTAACCTTGTTCATCACCTGAAAAATCAATCATCTCCAAAACCACTTCGCCAATAATCTCCAAATATCAAAACCAATAATCACAGATGCCAATTGTTCATCACAGAATAAGAATCAAAAACATTTTGATTTTACAACGTGTAGGTCCCAGTGTCATAGGCTCATAATGAAGAGTGTAGATGGAGAGGCTATTGAAATGAGGAATGAGTTTGGCTTGACAAATCAATTAGAGAGCTGGCTATATGTGTGTTTGGAGAGTCCAATTTAGAGAGGCTGTTAGAGACGCTCTAAGCCCATGGACTTTTGGCTCTATGCTTAAGCTATAGCCCAAGTATTCGAGGACTGGACCCACCCTAGATAAAAATGGTAGGGGATGTGTTTAGCATGACATAGGACACTAAAGAGGAGTTTAATGTCAATGATCGAGAATAAAGGTTAAGCAGACAGGGGAGAATCAAACGTATGACATTGAGCATTACACCAATATTCCTCATGATCTTATCTACGCGACTACGAGCTATCTCTAAAACATGGATTTCTATCTCAATTATTTAACACCAAAATAAACTCGTTTAGGGGAAATCGAATGCAGGAGATTGAGTACCAGCTCTTGCAAACTGTGCCTACAAAAGGGTTGTTTGGTCGCATAAGCGTTGTACCCAGCACGAACATTATGCGAGCATGAAGGAAGCAGCCGCGGGTTGGTTGCAGCCGGATTTGCTGCCCTACTTGAGAAACAACTCTAAAGGGTGAAATCAGAAGAGTGTAGTGTAAAAGTTATAAGAAAAGAGTCAAAGTTGGGCAATAAATTGGCATCACGAATCAGGATCCGAACTAGTATGTACTGTTCTTTTTATGTCAGGTGATGAGAGACATCGAGCACTAGATTATCCTTGTAAACAAGCTTCGCGGACATGATAGCCACGTAGCGGAGGAATGCAAATTATGCAACTGCAATAGTACCGCCATAGTGGACACTAGCAACAAGCATTCACAGTGCAATGCGTTGGCATTCAGCCCAATCGATCCACATCGGCAAAGCAGTAGGAATCTATGCCACATCGTGTTTGGGCCCACCAACCTAAAGTCCTCGCGTCCAAAGAAGGTCACGAGTTCTTCGGTGAAATCGAGGGTGCGTGGGGCAGGGAGAGAGCGCCGCAGCCACGCTGTGGAGCGAGAGGCTTCTCTGTCGTTGCTCCGCGCGCGCACTCACCCACGATCTCCTCGTCCCGCTCCATGTCCGGCGCCGACCACCTCGTTCCAAGTTCGACGCTGGCGCCCCGCTCCATGTCCAGCCCCCCCCCCCCCCCCCCACCAAAATCCCCGTCCATGTCCAGCACCCGCCGCCTGCTCCATGTCCAGCACCCGCCGCCCAGCTCCACGTCCGGCGCCCGCCGCCCCATTCCAAGTCTGACGCCGGTGCCCCGCTCCATGTCCGATGCCCGCCTCCCCATGCCTGGGTCACGTCGTCCCTCGATCCGCGCCGGCTACGCTAGCGTCGATCTGCGCCCGCCACCGAGACCCGCCTTGGGGTCCTCCGCCGACGACGAGGGAAGGAGGGGCCATGTCCGGCCGGGAAAGAAGATACGCCGGCGGGGGAGGAGATGAGGAGCGTTGGCTGGGGGAGGAGTGGCGCCTGCCGGGTTGCCGGTCGCCGGTGTGAGGAGAGGATAGGAGAGGAGAGGGAGCGGCGTTAGGATAAGGGAGAGAGGGGGAGGGGGATTTTATATTATTTTCTGGATCCTATGGTGTTGTGTGTCAATTTTAGACCTCCACGTAAATTAAAAAAAATATGAGAACTAAAACAAAAAGTGCTAGGGACTAAAATATAAAATTAAAGCCACTTCTCGAGTCACTTACACTGTGAAGAATTTAGATTTTAGATACGTAGCCTAAGTCTACGTGGCACCTGGGGCTCCTCATATGAGAGTCGCCCTAAGGCCTTTCACAGTGCGGGACGTGGAGCGTTACCTCGTGTTGCTAGCTCGGATTTGTGCGTGTGTGGCACTAGAGCATGGAGCTCTGTTTGGTTGCTTGTCCCCCATCTGGACGACGAGTTATCTCATCAAAAACGAGGGCGCGTGTTGCCGTTCCTTGTGCTGTGGAGGTCGTTCCCTCGCTCGGCATCTTGCTCCCACTGCCGCTCGGCCCTGAGGAAGCCGCCGCCTCGGCCACCGTGCCGCTCGAGATTGCTATGTACACCGCGCCGGCCGGAGACAAGCCCGAGGACGCCGCGCCACTGCTCTAGATCCGTGGAGGACGACGAGGCAACCGCCGAGGTTGCCGTCGTCGGCCGAGCCGCCGCGTCACTGTCTCGAGGACCTCCGCCGCCTCCTTCAGAGGACGAAGTAGCGTCGCCGTCTCGAGGACCTCCGTCGTCGGTGAGGAGGGCTAGGCGAGGACGCTCCAGATCCACGCTGCCGCCGCCGCCTTCCCACCGCTGCTTCTTCACCAGGCCCCAAGGACGCTGCTGCCGCTCGGCGTTGGGGCAAGCGGCGTGCCGGGAAGAGGGAGAGTCGGGCTAGCGGGGACGGCGCACGCTGCCGCGGGTGATGACGACGCCACGTCGTTGGCGACCACGCGGGCGACGACGACGCCGCGTAGGTGTCGACGACGGCAACCACCACCACCGCGTACTCCACTCCTGTGAAGAGAAAGAGGAATGTGAGAGAGAGAAAGGGAAAAGTGGGAGAGAGAATGGGTTGGTGGTTGGTTTGAGGATTTTATGTAGTAACGTGCACTGTGAGATGTGTGGATTCGTTGTGTATCTATACTACGTGGCATACGAGGTGCTTGCACTGCTACTGCCCTGATACCAACGGGATCTAGCCAAGCAATGCCATCGCACGATGAGATGATCCACATCGGGAGACATCAGGCAGGAAAAGCGAAAAAGAGCAGAGCTGGACACTAGTCATTCAGCAGAATCAGCCAGTGCTCTCTGCTTTCTCTCACGTGATCAATACTCCAATAATCAACGGAAGAAACCGCCTCCGCCTAGCTCCTCCCCAGTCATCATCACTCAACTCACCACTTCATCAGTCGCCAGCGTTTTCACCACCACCGCGCTGCTCGGTTGCGAACTTGCCGAAGCCTGCCGAAAATCCAGGATCGAGCCGTGGCGGTGGCGATCCAACCCAACACAGGCAAAGCAGCCGATCTCTCTCGCCTCGGTCGGTCTCGGACTCTCGGAGATGCCGATACCACCGACCGCGCGTAGCAACTCCCAACGATTTTTTTACCCGGCACGCACGCGCGCGCGGCCACGGCCGGGGCCAGCCAAAACTCAACTCGCTCTGACCGTGCGCCCCGTCGCACCGCGCATGCCGCCGCGTGGTTCCGCGCGTGGCGTGGCGTAGCGTGGTTGGCCGACACGCTACCGAACCGAACAGTCGCAGTCTGTCTCGCACGCAGATCGCACAAGTTGATGATGTAACGCCAAAATGACATGAAGTCTAAACAAAGCCGGTGATAGAGCAATTGACACGCACCGGGGCACGCGGGCTCCTCCTCACGCCACCTCTGCACTGGCGCACTTTGGATCCATGCGTAGAGCGTGCCATATCCAATGGCGCCGGCTCCGGATGCAGGGGAGGGCAGGGATCCCATGCCTTGTGAAATTATTAAGAAGGCTTGAAAATTGAAATATAGTATTACTCCTACATCCGGAGTCAGATAACCAGATGTATAAAGTATAAACTGGGGTATCAAAACTATGATATAATAATGGCTGCAAGGTTGATGATTAACCAAGAGCAGAAACTGAAAGATTAATCTCTTCTAAAATCAAGTTGTAATTCCAAGGCTGGAGGACAGCTAAATTGAACTCCACTCCACAGCCTCATCTGTAACTGACTAAGGAGTAACAGGTTACTCTACTACTCACTAATCACTAATGAGTAAATGACTAATGCTAGAGTAATTGACAGAACACGGACACACGGATGAATGGATGATCTCCCTCTCCCATGGTTGATGAGAAGAAAGTTTGAAGTTGAAATGAGTTGATGAGTTGTTTGGAGGGGAGCCATGGCCACACGGATCTTGGATCTGGATCAGGCGGGCGGGAGGCAGCAGTCCGGGCACCGGACGAGGCCGTTCTCGTTGCACATGGCGCAGGCGCGGAATCCGCCGCCGACCTTGTGGCTGTACCGCTTGTGGCTCCCGTCGCAGCTGCCGCACAGCACGTAGCGCTCGCCGGCGCAGCGCCCGCAGGAGGCCGGGGTGGGGTTCGCGGCCGCGACGATGCGGCGGAGCTCGCCGGACTCGTGGAGGCGGCGGACCTCCTCGGCGCCGCCGAGGTGGCGGCCGTTGACGAACACCTGGGGGAGGGCCACGTGGCGGCGGTGGGGGAGGAGCGCGGCGAGCTCCGGGAGGAAGGCCGGGTCCATGGAGAGGTCCCGCTCGTCGACTGCGGCGCGGAGCCCCCGCAGGATGGCGCGCACGGCGCGGCAGTCCTCGTAGGTGCCGCGGACGACGCGGAGCGAGGTGTAGTAGAGCACCACCCGTGCCCCCTCGCCGCCGCCCGGCTCGCTCCAGATGGCGGCCGCCGCGTGCGGCTGCTGCTGCTGCCCCGCGGACTGGAGGTTGCGGAGGACGCGCAGCGCGCACGCGGCGACGCGGATGCGGTGGAAGACGCGCGGCGGCGACGGGGAGGAGGAGGACAGCGCGGCGTGCGGCGGGACGAGCAGGGACTGGAGGTCCTTGAGGGAGGGAGACGAGAAGGTTAAGCGCTTGGAGGCGGCGACGAGCGCGGTGGAGGTGGTGTCGGCGGCGGCGGCGGCGGGCTTGGACTTGGAGGAGCGCGTCCTCACCCAGGACGGCCACATGGGGGGCGGAGGGCGGTGGCGAGCGGAGGAGGGGAGGGGAGGGAGGAGGAAGACGGCGGAGTGGGGAGATTATTTTTCTCCTCTTCGCTTTGCGTACCCGTTGAGTTCGCCTCGCCGGCCTTTTGTGGTTTTATGTGTGGCTGTGGAAAGGCCTGGGTTTTACTGACTTTTATCATGGGGATGGATGCCTTCTGAAATTTCAGCTCATATGCCGCATGAACCAAAGTCACCAGCAGAGTGCCAGGATTGCAGTACTTCTTGTATTCTTTTCATCCAGATACAAATCAACTTATAAATTATAAAGTTAATTACTCCTAAACATTACGTATAACCAAAAGTTCTTATGTTTATTTTGATCAGAGATATCCATACACAATTTAGACTTACACTAGTAATCCTATTGCTCTCAACGAGATAATGTTGTTTCTTAGATGGTGCCCATTATATATATATATATATATATATATATATATATATATATATATATATATATATATATATATATATATATATATATATATATATATATATATATATATATATATATATATATATTCAAACATAAAAATAGGGCATCTATTTCTATTATACCCACAAGCTGTGTGAAACTCATCATGTTTCATAAGGCGGGTTATTCTGGTCCGATTTTGTTCATATGAAGCCTACCATTAAGTGAGGTTAATTTGTTCTTAGATATACTCAACTTGTCATTATCCAAACGAATGCAAATAGAAAGTCGGAAGCATTTGGTATACGAAAATTATCATGGGGATGGATGCCTTCTGAAATTTCAGCCCATATGCCGCATGAACCAAAGTCACCAACAGAGTGCCAGGATTGCAGTACTTCTTGTATTCTTTTCATCCAGATACAAATCAACTTATAAATTATAAAGTTAATTACTCCTAAACATTACGTATAACCAAAAGTTCTTATGTTTATTTTGATCAGAGATATCCATACACAATTTAGACTTACACTAGTAATCCTATTGCTCTCAACGAGATAATGTTGTTTCTTAGATGGTGCCCATTATATATATATATATATATATATATATATATATATATATATATATATATATTCAAACATAAAAATAGGGCATCTATTTCTATTATACCCACAAGCTGTGTGAAACTCATCATGTTTCATAAGGCGGGTTATTCTGGTCCGATTTTGTTCATATGAAGCCTACCATTAAGTGAGGTTAATTTGTTCTTAGATATACTCAACTTGTCATTATCCAAACGAATGCAAATAGAAAGTCGGAAGCATTTGGTATACGAAAAAAGAATCTCATGATTAATCCATGTCTATCCAATATAGCTCAAATCCGTCGGCATGTTTTAATGGAGCAGATTTGATTACGATTTAGTTTCCATATATGTGGATTTACTTCTTTTTGGTAAACAGTTCATAGTTTATTATCCATTGGTTAAGCGAAACTCATGGCACTATGTTATCTATGTAATCAATGTTTGGTAATGCCGCAATGTTCATGAAATTCATCGTGAGTTTGACGAGAAACCTCTAAAAGTCTTGAGTGTGATTTCCCTCATATCGAACCTAGCCTTGAGTGAGGTCCTTATTTATTCTTAGATTGTGTCAGTTGTCCATTTGAATAAAATAGAAATTTAAATAACTTGGGAAGCATTGGTAGTTTAGTGGTGGCAAACTGAAGTCATAGGTATAACTCCACCCATCAGATTTCAAATCTTAGTACCCATAAATATCACATACACGCAAATGTGTTTTTGATAGGAGTTTAGTGACCGTTAATCTCGGTCTTTTCACGAGTGTGTTAAGTGAGACATTTAAATATATCTTTGATATGATCACGCGACTTAGAAAATTGAAATCTCTCTGTTCTTTATATTTAGAAGATAAAGATATAATACAATAAATAAATACCAATATAGCCTTATCATATATGATAATGAAATCTAATACACTGTATTTACAGAAAAGGTGTTCATTTATTTGGAAAGAATGAATGACATACATACAATGCATTATAGACGTATAACCATTATACCTTTCAATCGGGTTATTCTATTCGACTATTCGACTTCTAGATAGAGAAAATGACTAAGGGAGAATGCATGAATGAAAAAGAAGACATAATTCGGATAGGCCCATGTTATCATATATGATGGTAATGATCATACTTTAACATTACTCTAGTGCTACGGATTTCAATGTGGTAGACATTCTATCTGAGTATGTATTAATGGGTGTATTTGTTATGTGTAATGGTGTATTTACATGTGTGTCTTGCTTGTAGTGAAACTGATGGGATAACTTTATACTCTATGGGAAAGAAAAGAAGATGATATGAATACTTGTGTCATTATCTAAAAAATGAATACTTGTGTTGAGTCACCAAAGCTTGAAAATGTTATTCCATTTTATATTGATGGAGCAAAAGACCACGGACATGCTCGAGCAGGTCCAATTACAAGTTCAACAAAACTAGCACGCGTTCCCTTCTTGAAAAAAGTTCACTATATGTTCCTCGAGTAAGGATCGAGTTTATATCGTGTTCATTAACTGTAAAACCAATACAACACGTCCCTTATCTTTTAAAACTAATACAAATATAGTTCCAAGATGATATGAATGGTGTTTTTAGCTGATGTGACGTCCACATGACGTGCTGATTTGGTAGCTGACGTGGCATCCACATGACATATTGATTTGGTTTTCATCGGACAACATAGCATCTATATGACGCTTACATGGCATAACTATCAAAAATAAAATAAAAATAGTGACATCGTATCAGTCGAAACTACCGTCCAAACCATCTTAGGACTATATTTGGACTGATTTTGAAAGGTGAGAGGCACGTTGTATCTGGTTTTAGATGAACACGAGCCAAATGAACTCGACCCTTAGATAAGGGACCTGAAGTGAACTTTTTTTCCCTTCTGGCCCCTCCTCCGGGTCTTCCCTTCTGCCCACAACAAAAGGTGTTATCGGATAGGCCCATGTTATTGGCCCATACCAGCAGCAAAAACACAAAGACCGGCCCACTTTTTTAACATGTGTTCATAACTTGTACTAGCTGGTAGTTTGGGTTCGTCTGAAAAGAGTCAAAAAAATTCAGTAGTTGACCACTGAAATCACTCTCTGAACTCGCTCGCAAAAGAAATGCGTTCGCCGGGAGTCGAACCCGGGTCTATTGCTTGGAAGGCAATTATCCTAACCGTTGGACTACGAACGCTTGTACGGCCCACGAGCAGATTCATCACATTCTATCCACAAACTATCTAAGCTTCGGGGGCTTGACTCTGCAAAGCAAAGGAAGAAGGGATCGAGGACAGGACACAGCGCACCGAGCGAGCAACATCGCCATCTGCATCCGCGCGCTACAGTAAAAACGGGGCTACTCTTGCCTGCCACTGCCGCGATCCGACGAGGCAACCCATCGCCATCTTGCGGTTAGGATCTCTCCTTTCCCGCGGATGCCGCACACACCCAAAAGCAGCAGCGGCAGCAGCTGGACGAAGGAAAAAAAAACGGCAGAGCCAAAAGCCAGCTAGCACGTACTACGCTCGCAGCTTTGGAATATTGTAGCCTTTCATTGTTCCAGAAAAGGATCAGGCCCCCGGCCCTAGCTAAGCTAGCTAGCTTCGCTACAGTCTTCTACTGAAAATTCCCCGGCCTCCTTCCGTTTAATCTGCGCCGTACTTTTGTACACAAAACGTAGGAGTAGCTTTCTTTGGCAGCCGTCTCGATTGGAAATGCTACATTTTTTTCGTGAACACACAAAAGAATTGCACATTAATATATTAGAAGAAAAAAAATTTTGTTACACAACGCAATCAGCCAGAGACCGGCTTATGCCAAAGGAAGAAAAAATAAAACAAGATAAGAAACTAAAGCTTAGGAAGAACTATGGCCGCTAATTTAAACGCAACTCCTAATAGCGGGAAGGGGCAGAGCCATGCTATACTCCCAAGAAATCCCTAAAAGCGGTAACCCCTGCTAAGGACCACAGATGACTCTTCGAGAGGATGGACTCTAAAACCACTGAGACCGAATAAAGCGCCGAGTCAAAAACTCTGAAGTTCTGTTACTTCCACAGCTGTCGAGAGACCAGGAGAATGAGGGAGTCAAACATCAGAAATACTACTCACTCGCTATACATTCATATATTGGCAAATGGTAACTGCCGTGTTTTTGAATTTGGCTTTGCTCCTTCTCAATCAATATTCAATCATTCGTGCAAACCAGTGACACTGCTGTGTCGATTTGTTCCCTCTCTGATCGTCCACTGTGTTGCGATTCCGATCAATAGTTCATCGGCGTCTGAGAGCGTACGTCACTGATCATCATCTGCTGTCAACAATTTGGCAGTGACCTACGACAGATCGATCGGCCGTCCAGATCGAGGTTTCTGCAAGACGATTAATCGGTTCTGAATATATACATACTACATCAGTAGATCCATATTTAGATCTTCCTGTCCCCAATCAATTATTATTTGGCTTTTTCACACACTACACACATACTGGTACACCTGACACTGTTCCAAGATTCTACTAATCGATGGGAAGGGTATGGTGCAAGCTGTTTAGCTATTTGAAGCTGTGTACAAGGTTAAACGTTCTTGACGGGAAGAAGAGATCATATCGATCGAAACACTTTTGCTTTTAGTATTTTTTGAGCTGATTGTGAGTGCCAAAGTACTTTTTAATCGTAGGCTATCATTGGTCGTTGGGCGATATGATGTGACCTGGAAGAAACTTGATCGATCATACACTGATTTTAAGCCCCACATGCTTACAACACATAATCTGGAGCTGATCTAGAAAGGTAACGGCGATTAGCACCTGTGTTGTCGTTGTTGAGCAAGTTGTTGTGTGCGATCGAGGTCTATCTCGTATTCTCGTCATGTGTGTGTAGTCGATATCAGCATGTCCTATACTTATACTAGTTTAATCTCGAGCAATTTGATTGGACTCGTACGTTTGGGATCAAAATCTGAAAGGAAGCACAAATTAATCAGAGACCAGCAGCCCGTCAATATATATACTACTCCAGATACTATTAATTTATTTCTTTTATTCTTATATTTGAAAAAAATATATTAATTTCTTCCGGTCACATGTATATCTTCAAAGATCTATGTATATCTGTACTAACAAAAAAATAGAAAAAATAATACTAGTATTATGGTTAGTCTAATAATGTCATGTTACTATATTTTAAAACGAATGGAGTAATATCACACTACTACATGATTGATTTTTCTGGACGACCCCCGTTTTTGTTTCCATATGGTCCGTAAGTGGAACCGCACGGAAAAATAGAGGGACCGGCGCCAGTTTATCACCCGCACAGGAAAATCAATTTTCGTATGCGGGCCACTTAACAGACCCACACGTAGACTGTTAAGTGACCCGCACACGAAAATAGCCCACCCCACGAAAATAAAGTGCTGCTCCCTCCACCCGGCTCCTCCCACACTTATCCTCATCATCCTCCTCCTCCCACAGTTCTCCCTCTCCCTCTCCTCTTTCCCCTCCTCCCATCGCCCTCTCCCTCTCTCTCTCGTCCTCGGTGACGCCGCCCTCGGCTAGGGCGGCGGAGGTGGCGGCATCAACTACGGCTCCTTCCCCTCCTCCCATCGCCCTCTCCCTCTCGTCCTCAGCGACGGCGGCGCCCTTGGCTAGGGCGGTGGAGGCAGCAGCATCGACTACGGCTATGGCGGCGGCATCGGCTACGGCTACGGCGACATCGGCAACATCGGCTATGGCTATGGCGGCGGCGGCTGCATCGGCTACGGTGCGGCATCGGAGGAGGCGGCATCGACTACGGCTCCTCCCTCTCCTCCCATCGCCCTCTCCCTCTCATCCTCGGCGACGGCGGCGCCCTCGGCTAAGGTAGCGGAGGCGGCGGCATCGACTACGGCTACAGCGGCGGCATCGGCGGCGGCGGAGCGTATCCGTACGCGGGGAGGCCGGATCCGTCGCTTGCCACTGCGGGGAGGCCGGATCCGTCGCCGGCGACCTCGGGGATGACGGCGGCGGGCTACGGGAAGGCGGCGACAACGATGGTGTTGATTTTTGATTAGGGTTCGTGGTTGGATTTTGATTAGGGTTCGTGGGTGGATTTTGATTTTTTTTCCCTTTTTTTATTATCACGTGCGGTCGGTATAACACGACCGCACGGGATAATCGATTATCCCGTGCGGTCAGCCCGCCCGCACGCGAAAATGGCGATTTTCCCAGCGACCGGCTGCAGACGGGCTGGACCCTGCACGGGATAATCCAAACACCCGCATGGGAAAATGGGTATTGTAGTAGTGTCAATTTTTTTTGTCAGTATATAGTATACATAGATCTTTAGAGATATAAATGTGAATGGAAGAAATTAGTAATAGTTTTTCTCTAGTAGTAGTGATGGGTGAGTGTGCGTGCGTTGCGAGTATTTGCGTTGTGCTATGTAATTCTAAAAAAAAGTAGGAATACAACTTAACTTATTAATTCATAATTTAAAAATGATTAAATTAAGGAAATAGAAACTAACATGACAAGTATTATGATCGATGAAATTTGTATGGAGTTTTTTTCTCCAAATATTAATTTTGGTTAAAATAAAATTATTTTGTTTTTGAAATTTGATCGAAAACAGTTTATTAAGTGCGTTGCACGGACCTATGCAATTGCACGGACTAGTAACAGGCTTACAGCTGCTAGCTATCTAATCGATCCGTCACGTAAGCTCCCGATAGAGTGAGGGTCCAGCCAGTACCGTCACAACGGGCAGTACTATGCCGTTAGGCTCAAAGCTAGAGCACATAAAACACAAAACGCGAACCTGCACGACGTACGTACGCGAACTCCATGCATGCGTGTCTCAAGGTAGGAGTACATGTACGTATTCTAGTACACACAGCTATAGCTAATAGTAATAGCTACTCCCTTCGTCATCCCATAATATAAAAATTTAAGATGGGCTTAGATACAACATTCTGTTCGGATACATTGTAAACATTTGAGAGTGGATTTTAAACTCTCGAGAAAACATTTTTCTCTCCTTAATTATTTGCATGCCACTCAAACAATTAAGATTTTTTTTAACAAAAAAAATTAAGAAGATATATTAACATGTGATATATCACATACAAGTTAAAATTTAACTTTTATAAATTATAAAAAAACTTATAACTAGTTAATGTATATTCACAATTAAATTTGTTTTTATTCGTTGCGACATGTAGAAGTTAAATTTGATCACTGGTGGAGAAACCCTTTGTAGTCCCGGTTCGTAACCCCCTTTAGTCCCGGTTTCCAAACCGGGAGTACCAATCCGGGACTAAAGATCGCTATCTTTAGTCCCGGGTGAAATAACCGGGAGTAAAGATCGATCTTTAGTCCCGGTTGGTAACACCAACCGGGACTAAAGATGGCTCAGCCACGTGGCCGGCTGAGCCATCTTTAGTCCCGGTTGGTGTTACCAACCGGGACTAAAGATCGAGCTGACCTTTTTTTTTTTTGCATAGCCCTGTTGCTGCATGGTTTATATATATATATATAAACCATGCATATATATGTTTCAATACATATATATGTATATATATATATATATATGTTATATTATATTATATGTATATACATGCATAATATATATGTATTTATACATATATGTTATGCAAATGCATATGTATATAGATATATATATGACCAAAATATATTTACATTATAGAAAATGTGTACACATGCATATAGAAACATATGTAGTCATGTATTAATTACAATCCATTATATGTCCTAGCTAGCTACGATTTCGACGTAGTAGTACTCGCTGATAGCTCAGAAGCTAAGGACCGGTGAATTGTGTTTCCGTCGTAGTAGAATTCACCCTTGGGATCAAGGATTTCTTCGTTGATGAATCCCATGAGTTGTTCTTGAACCGCCGCGATAAATTCCTTGTGTGTGGTCAGGTTATCCCTCATGCGAATAAACTATATGAATGTATGAAATTGATTAGTAATTAAACAAGAAATCGCTACGTAATGAAATTTTGAATTTATTTGTACTTACATCGAGCTCTCTTGTGGTGATGATTTGGTCTGCAAGGCAGTGGCAATACTCGCACACGTAATAGCCGCACAAGTTAGTTCCCTGCTTTTGCTTTGCGCACTACAAATAAATGACAAACAACGAGAGATCTAATTAATATACACTTGTATGTATTTGAATCGGAGAAATATAAATGTAGAGCATGTGTACTCACAGGAAATTTGAACTTCCGCCTAAGTCTTTCTCTCCATTTGCCGCGGACCAAATGACGGAACCGATACCAAGCCCTACATGGAGTTTAAAGCTATGATTCGTAGTAGCAATTAACATAACAAGATTTTCTTAATTAACAAAGGAACTTATGACGGTACCTGTTTATAAGTTCGAAAACCTTGTCAAACGTAGACTCTTTTTTATCCATTGAGTCATATACGTTGACGGTGCAGGCCTCCAGGTCGATGAGTAAAAGCACCCAGTGGAATCTGCAATGTGCGTGGGATGCATTACATATGAAACACTTAGCAAGTTCGTACGGGAATGAAATTTGGTATGTAGGAAGACAGTAAAATTAAACTAACTCTGTGTTGTATGGCAACAGTATGAACGTCTTGTAATGCTGCGCCTTCAGGAGATGGACGAGATTGTCCTCTGTTTCTTGTGGATATTGGTCGAGCATTGCGACGTTTACTTTCCGAGGGTCGATGAATCCAGTATCGAAAACCCTCCGCCGTCGGGCCCTTTGAATCTCCATTCTACAACGATAAAAGGGAGTATATTATTTTCTATGGTCTACTTATATACAAGGACCTAATTAATTAAAGGAGACGTATAGTAAGAAATCTAACTGAACGATATACTTACAAAATCCAGCAACTCATAATAGAGACGTCGAGGGTGTCCAGCTGGTATAGTTCGTAGATTCCCCTGAAATTGATCCAGAGAATGTCATCTCCTTGCAAGAAGTCCGTGTCCCTGATCCTCGCTCCGATCATCTCTCTACCGGTGGCGCTCATCTCCATGTACAGCTGATGGAACTTGTACATTTGTGTGGGTAGGGACTGCAGCAGCTCAGGCTTGACAAGCGGTTTACCGAGTTCGTACATGTATTTCACTTCCGCCTTTTCGATTGGTGCGACTCCTAGCAATTGATCCGTAGTTAGACCGGTGTCAGTAATAAATTGTTCTATCGTCATTTCTTTACCGGTCACCAACGGCTCGATCTCCTGGTTTGGTTGCTCTCCAAGCTGAGGGACTGGTTTGGACTTTCCAGAAGATGCTTTCTTCAGCGTTCGCTCATAGTCCGATAGCTTGATGGCCTCCTTGACAGATGCAGACATACCCCTGAAGAAGTTCCTGACAGTGGGGTCTATAGGAATCTTCTTTTCTGGACTTCGAGGCTTGAATTGTCTCTTGACTTCTGATGCAACGTAAGCGTCAAGCTCCTCTTGCGTGCAATCGTACCCCGGGTCCTTGTTCTTGGCGGCGTCAACTTTCGCCTTCTTCGTTGCCCTTGTGTGGGCAGGCGGTGGAGCTGGGGGGGCCCTTGACTTTGAAGGTGCCGGAAGAGGAGCTTGCGGGGGAGTAGGTGTAGGAGCACGAGGAGGAGTCGGTGCAGGATCCTGAGGAGGAGTCGATGCTGGAGCCTGAGGTGGAGACGGTGCTGGCGGAGCATGAGGAGGAGACGGTGCAGGATCCTGAGGAGGAGATGGCGGAGCCGGAGGAGATGGTGCACGAGACGCCGCTTGTCGCCCAGGGAGGATGATGTACCGCCTGTGCCATAGAATAATGGCATGGCATGTGTCTCGTAGATGCGTCTCACCGTCTCCTCCAGGGTAATCCAGCTCGAGGTCCTCGTACGCGCCTTCGACCAACTCAACTTTGACCTTTGAGTATCCTGCTGGAATCGGCCTGCAGTGGTAAGTACCTGAAGGGTCTGTTGGGATGGCCATGCCCGACGCCACCTTCATGTTGTGAGAGATTATTTATTAGTAATCAACATATATAAGCAGCAACTAGCGGAATGGCTAAATCTTACCTTTATTGATAAGTTCTTGAAAGGAATATGCAGCTCACATGGTGTCCGCTGAGTGATGTCATCAACGGGATAGGTCGATTCGTCCTGTGTTTGCTTGGCGTCCATGCTCTGTGATCCTACCTGCCCCGTTGAGGCGCAGCTGCTACGGTTTCCTGACGGGCTCACCATTGCAGGAGGAATGGTCAGCTGGGGATCATGGGACCGATGTGCGGCCATGCGTTCATCAACCTTCCTTGCCACCTCCTCTTGCATGTTGAGTTCGTAGCTCGATACCCGGAACTCTAGGTCTGCAATCTTCGCCTCGGTATCTCTCTTGCTCCTCATCCGACTCCTGTACGTGTGGATGTCCTCCTTGAAACCAATCTTCCAAGGAATCACCCCTTTCCCTCGTGTTCGTCCTGGATGCTCTGGAGTCTGCAGGGCGAGTGTCAGCTCGTCCCTATCTCTGTCTGGTCGGAACGTGCCCTGAGAGGAGGCTTCCACTGCATCTGTTAGTCGTCGCGCAGCCTCTCGTATCTGATCGCCGAAGACCAGTGAGCCATCAGCTGGGTTGAGCGTTCCACCGTGAGCATAGTACCAGAACTTCGATCGTTCCGGCCAATTGGCTGTTGCCGGTTCGATACCCTTCTCAATCAAGCTAGCCTCCATCTGCTCCCACTTCGGCATCGCGACGCTATAGCCTCCTGACCCCAAGTGGTGATGGTACTTCTTCTTGGCGGCATTTTCTTTGTTTCTTTCCATCATCGCCTGCCCTTGTTCACCTGTCTTATATGCAACGAACTCGTCCCAGTGATCCCTTAGCTTTGGGAATGTGTCGAAGTTCGGTGTCTGCCCCTTCAGTATATACTTCTGGTACAGATCTCCCTTGAAGCTCTGAAACTGTTCTGCCATTTTCTTCAGAGTCCACCTTTTCACTTTGTCCTCTGTACCTGCAGGAAGGATGAATGTCTCGAGCATTGTGGTCCACAGCATCTCTTTCTCCGAATCTGGGACAAAGCTCTCATGATCTCCGCGTGCCCTTGTTCTTCGCCAGTACACCGTACTGACAGGCACGTTATCCCGCACAACCCAACCGCTGTGACGTACATAGTTCTTGGCGGCTTCGGCCGGGGCACTAGGACGTCCATCTTCTTCCACTTCCGTTATGATGTGCCGACCCTCAAGCTTCTTCGCTGCACCTCGTTGCCCGCGTGCCCTCTTCTGTCCAACGGAGGGTTGACTACCACTAGCCTACTCCTCCTGGTTCCCCTCCACATCCCTTTCCACGTGCCCCTGCTGGTTCCCCTCCGCATCCCTCTCCACGTTCCCTTCCTCGTTCAAGTACTGGTTTGGATCCTCGTTCCCCTCTTCTTCATTCCAGTACTGGCTGCTTCCCTCCGCGATTGTATCGTACAATATCTGTTCCTCATCGCGGTCAGCCATCTGTTGATACAAGAAACATCTGCTAAGTCACGAGACATTTATGTTTTAACAATCTAAGTCATGTATGCTAAGTGTAAATGTCGTACATTAGAACCCTACACAACCTTACGTGCTAAGTCTAATTACAAATCGTGATATAAGCTAAGTCTAGGTGACGTATATTATACAACCCTAGCTAGTAAATAATTATATACTAAGTCTAATTACAAATAAAATAATCTTATATTAAAACTCAAATAATATTACATGCTAAGACTAAAATAGTCATGTATATGCTAAGTGTTTCGTGCGTATATGCTAAGTCTAATTAAGACTACAATAGTCAATTGCTACTTGTCGCACCAATTCCGTAGTCAATAATTACATACTAAGTCTAATTACAAATAAAGTAATATTATATTAAAACTCAAATAATATTACATGCTAAGACTAAAATAGTCATGTATGCTAAGTGTTTCGTGCGTATATGCTAAGTCTAATTAAGACTACAATAGTCAATTGCTAGGAGTCGCACCAATTCCGTAGTCAATAATGTCATACTAAGTCTAATTTGCAATAAAATAATCTTATATTAAAACTCAAATAATATTAGAACACTACACAATCTTATATGATAAGTCTAATTACAGGTCTAATAATCTTAATTAATTGCATTACAAATATAACAATCATTTATATTATTACGTCACTTGCCTGCTCCAATTCCTTCTAGGGCTAGCTCTTCCACTCAGGCTTGACGGACGACTCCGACAACACGTCTTTTCTGCAAGATACAAAAAGATGTATTAGGATAAATGCGAAGTAACATATATATATATATATATATATATATATATATATTGCATTTCACGTTAACGTTCGTCCTCGTTCGTTCGCTTGTTCTCATTCACGTTCGTTCCCTCGTTCTCGCTTGTCTTCGTTCGATCGTTCTCGTTCTCGTTCACGTTGTCGCGGCAACGTACGTTGACGTGTTCGTTCTCGCTCTCGTTCGTTCGATCGTTCTCGTTCTCGTTCGTTAACGGCGGTGTGGCGGCATCGGGGCGGCGGTTGGCGCGGCGGCATGGCGACGGCGGCGGCGGCGTGGCGTTGCGGGGCCGTGGCGGCGGCGGCGTGGCGTGGCGGCGGCGGCGTGGCGTGGCGTGGCGGCGGCGGCGTGGCGTGGTGGCGGCGGCATTGCGCGCGCGGCGGCGACGGCGGCGGCGGCGTGGCGTTGGCATGCGGCGGCGGCGTTGCGCGGCGTCTCGTGGCGGGCGGCGCGACGGAGAGAGATCGAGATCGGAGAGATCGAGATGCATGAAGGGAGATCTGGCGGCGGCGGCTCTCACCCCAGAGATGCGGCGGCAGCGGAGGAGGCGGAGGCGGCGGCGAGGACGACGAGCTCGAGACGACGGCGAGATACGGCGGCGTCGGCGCGGGGATTTGCCCTAGGCAGTGGCGGCGAAGGAGAGAGGCCGAGAGAGATCGATCGGCCGAAAACGTCTAAGTGTTGGTGAAGAAGACGAGGGCGCACCGGGAATATATATACCCCCGGATCTTTACTCCCGGTTGTTGAGAACAACCGGGAGTAAAGAAAAGATCTTTAGTCCCGGTTGTTGAGAACAACAATAATCGTAACGGGCCAAGTGCTATGGCCGCTGCTCATCTCTCCAAAAGGATTCATGCCATCCGTACTCAAACCAAACCGTATGTTTCGTGCGTCCTTTCCAAATTCTTTAAATTTTCTGTCGATGTTTCGCCACTGCGAACCATCGGCGGGGTGTCTCAGCATCCCGTCCTGTTGACGCTCTTCAGCGTGCCATCGCAACATTCTAGCATTCCCCTTGTTCCTGAACAAACGCCTTAGCCGTGGTATTATAGGGAAATACCACATCACCTTAGCAGGAATTCTCTTCTTTGTTAGCTGCCCGTCAACTTCTCCTGGATCATCCCGTCTAATCTTGTATCGTAGTGCTTTGCAAACAGGGCATGCTTCTAGGTTCTCATACTCCTCACCGCGATATAGGATACAATCGTTCGGACATGCGTGAATCTTATGAACTTCCAGTCCTAACGGGCAGACTATCTTCTTAGCCTCGTACGTTGTCTCGGGCAATTTGTTTCCCCCCGGAAGAATGTTCTTGACGAGTTTCAATAAATCGCCAAATGCCTTGTCACTAACCCCATTTTTTGCCTTCCATTGCAACAACTCCAGAGTGGTATCCAACTTTTTGTGCCCCTGCTCGCAACCTGGGTACAACGAAGTTCTGTGGTCCTCCAACATCTTGTCCAATTTATGGGCCTCCTTTTCACTTTCGCAGTCTTCCCTGGCGTCCTGCAACATCTGACCAAGATCATCCGCAACGTCGTTACCATCAGCAGCTATTTCCTCCTCGCCCGTTTGATTTCCTTCAAATCCAACATACTGAGCAAAGTCCGGAATATTGTCGTCTTCCACTTCATCTTCTTCCATTTCAACACCTTGCTCTCCGTGGGATGTCCAACAATTATAGCTTGGCATGAACCCCGACTCAAACAAGTGGAAATGAATAGTCCTGGATGCAGAATACTCCTTCTGATTCTTACACTTATTGCATGGACAACAAATAAAACCCCTTTGCCTATTAGCTTCGGCCACTCTCAAAAAATAGTGCACGCCGTCAATAAACTCTTTGGACCGCCGGTCAGCGTACATCCATTGCCGATCCATCTACATGAGTCAAAAAAACCGTACACAAATAATTATTCTTACAATAATGACAGTCATACAATAATTATAAGATATCTTTATTCATACAAAAATCATAAAATATTACACCAAATAATTCTTAAAAACTATTTGTAAAGTTTTAAACTAATTTTAATGTGTTTTACTTCTTTTAATTTTCATTTTAGTTTGTTTTCTATTATTTAAGATTAACTTTCACTAGAGTTTTCCTTCTCAACTATTTTATAAAACCTTGTTTAGCAAATGAACTAAATTTCTATATATTCTTTCTTCCCCACACACATTTTCTCTCTCATCAACTTACAACTAAATTTTGGAGACAAAAAAAGTGTGCAAAACATAGGTGCAAATGTAGTATGACAAAAAAAAACATTGGAGGATGAAGTTGCAAACCTTTTAGGCACCTCCGATTTGTATGTAATCACCAAAATAAATTCAATAGAAATTTTGGCATGACATCCCCTCTTTTTTGAAGAAATTTTGAAGCTTGCTCGGGCAGCTGGAGGAGGAAGAAGACATATATATAGGGGTGGGACTTTAGTCCCGGTTGGTAGCACCAACCGGGGCTAAAGATCACCGGGATCTTTAGTCCTGGTTGGTATTACCAACCGGGACTAAAGTTAAGATGTACCAACCGGGACTAAAGATCCCGGGGGGGCCTGACAGGCCCTGACAGCATTCGAACCGGGACTAAAGATGATCTTTAGTCCCGGTTGGTAACACAAACCGGGACTAAAGATCAAATATGCCCGTTACCCTTTTGAACCGGGACTAAAGATCATCTTTAGCCCCGGTTTTTATTGCATCCGGGACTATTGTGGAAATCGGCCGACCGACGAAAAATGGTTTCTCCACCAGTGGATCTTGCATGTTTTTGAGTAATATATCACATACTACGCTATCTGGTTGAACTTTTTTAATTTTTTTCATAACCATTTGAGTGACATTCAAATGACGAGTGGATATCCCCTCGAGAGCATATAATAGTTTTATATAACATTCTGTACTAGTGATAGTACCCTCTTCCTACTTCCGCACTATGTTGTATTCAGCGGCGGATCCAGAAACAAAAAATTGGGGGACTCAATTACACAGTTTCTTCAACCTCCGGCCATTAAAGACCTTTAGTTTATTATTCATGGTGAAAAAATTGAAGGTAGTGCTTCGGGGGTATCCATGGCCTTATGGGTGTAGGGGGACTCGAGTCCCCCCTGCACCCATGTTGGATCCGCCCCTAGTTGTATTTAATGCATGTTATAGTTATCCAATTTTATACTGCTATATTATACTTCCTCCATCTACTTTTGATAGTCATATTTTATCTTGGCACACTGACTAAGGATAAGTAATTTTACTTATCATCCATTTAAATATGTTACTTGTTATTCCTCGTAAACAAGCAATTCATTAATATTTACACTTTTCGATACCCATGTAGCCAATCTTTTGTGGAAGAATGGAGAGTCACGCATTAAATCCGAGAAAGTTATTAAGATAATAGGTGATTAGATTGAAATATGTCTATCAAAAATAAAATTTTCAGATTTAGAAATATGCTTATAAAAAATAAACGGAGGGAGTATGCCGGATGTAGTAGTAATAATGAGGAGTACCTCATCAGGTCACCTGAAGCCAGGACATATCAGGCAGCGGATCAGCCGGCCGAGGTGCCATGTCCTGGTCGGCGCTAGAGAAAGCTAAAGTTTCTCCTAGCTACTAAAGCTATTAGGAACGAGTACTACGTACGGTGGAACGTACATCTGCAAGGGCTGTACGTGAATTGTGTAATGTCGGGACACTCGCACGGCATACGGTACCCGCTGATCATGAAGGTGTACCACCTATAATGATTACAGATTCTGATGAAATTTCTGATACATGAATGCATATATAGTAGTAGTATGATCGATCATCCTGTAGGTAAATTTAACTATCTATTACATGGGTGATGGAACCATGCACGCATACACGTGAGCCTCACGTGATGACGTCAGAGAGGAGCTAGCTAGCTAGCTAGAGGAGTAGAGGGACAAGAGACGATGCCAGTGGCATGCCAGAAACTTTTTTTTTTTTGGGGGGGCGAAGCAGTCCACGGGGACCTATAGATTCGTGTCTTGTGATCATTTGGCGATCGTGGAATTTCGCTGCGATTCTGTCGGACTATCGACGCATGCCAAGTCGCCAACAAGCTAGGGCATGGAATGATCGATGCTGTTTGATTCCCGGGAGGCCCCACCCTCCATGGACGATCCACCACAGTTGCCTGCGCTCCAACGGCATCGATCGATGATCACTATTCACTGGAGTCGTAGCTAGCAAGTTGGTGAAAGAAACCATTATCTTTTCGTTAATAACGACCTCAAATATCGATCATTAATTTGTTCATTTCTGTCTGGTTAATTATATATCAAATCAAAGCGCATGTGAACTGCAGTTGTACTATGCATGCATGCCTTGTGTTGCTGTTTCGATTGACCCGTTGTTGGTGTGATGTGAGATGATCGATCGGGCTATATAGCTGTTGTCAATTGATTGGCGTACGATCGAGAGCAATGCACCCGGCCTGCAGGGCCCAAGCACCATATCCATATGCCCCTGTAACACGATTACCGCCTTGATTATCTCCCCATGCGTGTCAGCACAGGACAAGGGCCGGGCCGAATTTTAATTCGGCAAATGTACCGTGTTGACAAGAACGCCGACAAGCTAACACCGCCCCCCTGCAAATGCATGCATATGCATTTGCAAGGTCTCTCTCCAGATCGATCGGTGTTTTGCGTCGTTCCACCTGTGCGCCCGTGTGGTTGGATAGCAGATCGAGGCCATCACGGCAAATCGACGTCCTGTATACGTACGACACGATGGCTACCACGCGAATTATAGGTGAACCACCGGCGCCAGCCAAACTGATCGGTCGCGGCCGGCGCGGGCCCGCGCGCGAGCAGTCGCTGTTCCGGCGCGCGCGAGGCGAGGACGTATCACTGATCAGGCCGAATCCAGGATAAGCTAGTACTAGTACTGGATTAGGTGCTCCCCGTACGATAATACATCATTCGCATGATTACAAGCGTTGATCCAATGATCCATCCATCAGGTTAGCTGCGCCTGTACGCGATTGTATGGAGGATGCATATATATGCATGGGACACGGGTCTTGGGCTCGATCGGTGGCTCTCGGTGAGTGGAGGTCGCGAGGCCCATGCATATGCGCGTATGCGTGTGTGGTCCACTGGCGCCGTCGCGCCGATCGATCGGTCCAGTGCCCCGTGCCCCGCGAAGCGCGTCCCGTTCGCTTCGCTCGCCCTCATCACCGTCGATCTCCGTAGTCAACCAATATATCCTGGGTTCCGAGGATAGATAGCTCGGTCGCTGTCTCGTAGGGGACACAGGCTGCGAACGGAGGAAGTGCCGGGGGAGGCGAATATTGGCCAGACTCCCGCGCGGATTCTACTCCACGCGCAGAGTGGAGATCATGAGGGCCGGCAAAATCATGCAAATTAATTTAGTCAAAAGTAAAAAAGAAAAACTTAACATTTTAATTCCATCACGGCACCGTATGATTCTGCTACTGGGCGTATTAGGACTTGTACAAAGATAAAACCTGATATATACTCTAGCTTAATATATTTCACATAGAAACTATCATCCTCCAAGAGTTGAGATAACAAAAGCTCTCATCTTTAGTGTACCAAAATATTTTTTTATTACTATTTTTGTCTTTTCTCTACCTATATGCAATAAACTTTTCTTTAATAAATGCTAAGAATCGACTCTTAGATGACTTGCTCTCAATCTCCTGCACACATATCGTATCATAGAAAATATATCGATCAATTTGTTTATTTTACAGTTTTTGATAAAAATTTTGGCATGATTTGAACGTGCGATGTCAGTACTACGACTTAATGGGAATCTATGGCTATATTTAGTTTCCTTCAAACTTCCAACTTTTCCGTCACATCAAATATTTGGATACATGCATGGAGCAATAAATGTGGACGAAAAAACCAATTATACAGTTTGCATATAAATTGCGAGACGAATCTTTTGATCCTAATTACGCCATGATTTGATAATGTGATGCTACAGTAAACATTTGCTAATGACGGATTAATTAGGCTTAATAGATTCGTCTCGCAGTTTACAGGCTGAATCTGTAATTTGTTTTGTTATTAGTCTATGTTTAATACTTTAAATGTGTGTCCGCATACGTCAATTTTTTTTACCAAAACAACTAAACTCGGCCTATGTCAGCAAAAATGCTCCTCTGTATGTCATGAAGACCAATAAGGTTTCAACTAGGGCCTATATTCAGCAGTACTACTGCACCAGTTGACAAATCGAGGGAAAATGGATCATATCTATGGTAAGAATCCTATGACTACAAGCAAATTGTTTTAGAACTGGCATCAAAATGAGCAGTGGTAACTCCTAATTGAATAACATCATAAAAGATCCAAGATATATGATGCACATTATTTGATATTTGTTAACAAGTTTCAGTTGAAGCGGATATTCTAGGACACTACTATCGAAACTAGCATAATTACAACATGTCAGTATTTCAATGGCTCTTAACAAGTTAGGTAGACATTTATTTTCTTGCTTATACTCTCTCTCTCTCTCTCTATATATATATATATATATATATATATATATATATATATATATATATATATATATATATATATATATATATATATATATATATATATATATATATATATATATATATATATATATATATATATATATATATATATATATATAGAGTTATCATGCGGTTATATGGTTACGCTCTCAAGAGACTAGTGCATATGCATCACTATATTATGTTCACACCAATTACAAATCCTACTGAGACGGACACTACTACAAAACCCCTATGGATGACGACTTATAGGTGCCGGTTCAATTGGAATCGGCACCTATTCTCATTTATAGATCCTGGTTTACATCAAAAACCTACGAAGTATATATATGTGCTAGTTATTAACCTAAAACAGACATCTATAGCTCTTATAGTGCCGGTTTCAAAAAAAAACCGACACCTATAGGAGGAAAGTATAGGTGCTGATTCAAGTCCCAAAACCAGCACATGTAAAATATAATAGGTACCGGTTTTTTAGAAAATCAGTACCCAAATAAATCGAGCCGAGCTGAACCTGCAGGATCATGCATCCTTATGTATCCATTCACGCCCTCGCCCATCCTTATCCAGCCCACTAGCACCGCTCCTTGTCCTCTCCTCACCCTCGCGCACTCACACCGCTGCTCCTTGCCTTCTCTGATGGGGACGTTAGGTCCTAATCTTTCGATAGGTATTGATAACTCTCGATGTGGGAAACTTGACACACACGATCCGGCTTCCGATCAACACGATCCGAACCCTGCAATTGCAACACCACGTCTCCTCTGGTTATCAACCGTGCCGAAACCCGGTTGACCTAGCCGAGAAGGCTAATCCCTGCATGCGAATCAATGAACACAAGCAAGAACAAGATAGATTGCAACACAATTGCATATGAATGATTAAGCACTTGAATTGGTTCTACAAACTGATCTAGCGGCGAAACTACAATGGCAGAAATAATCTAAGAAAAACCCGACTCTAAACGATGATGGCTACTGAATAAATATGATTAGGGACGTCCTAGGGTTGCCCTAGGGCGCACACTCCCTTGGGCTAAGCCCACAACACAATTACAAGGCCGAAAAACCAAATCAGATTCGGACTGGATGAGGTACATGGCTTGTTTTGTAGATTCCTGACAGCTTGGTGAGAATTTTAACGTGGGACCAAAACCATCCGAAAGTAGACTCCATAAGCTTTCCAACAAGTACTTATGGTCCCGAAATTCCTTCTAGATCAGTGGCTAAGTCCGTTTGAAGTTGATGCTGTAGAACTTTATCTCTTGTCTTGTATGGACCAAAAGTGACGTTTAGAATTTTATCTCTCGTCTTGTATGGACTAAAAGTGACGTGGTGAGGTAGCATTAGACTTGGAGAATGTCTTGGTTTGGTCCCCAATCAACTTCTTTGATCATCCATACATTCCTTATGCTCCTTTTCTTTTCCTTCACCCAAGCAAGTATCTCTGCAAACGAAAAGATACAAAACTCATGGTGTAGTAACGTTTGTTCAAATATATAATAAGTAAATCTAACATAGAACATATGTACCTTTGATTGATGAATACATAAGTTAGTCATGGTCATACCCGAGCTAGTTGTGTCCTCGTCATTCTCCCTAGGTACTAAATAGCAGATAGTAGGGTATTAGAGGATTGGCTCTTCAGCGTATGGATAGGGGGTTAATGTTGATGCTAGCTATATTCATGAAAAAAGACTCTTTTTTTACTTAACCAGCATTGCAATGAGTTTCCTAACTTAACAAACATAATACAAGATTGAAACCAACATAAAAGATGAAAGAGAAGAACATACATATAGAGTGCACCCCTTTGTTGGAGCTAAACTATCTCTATTAATTGATAAGTTAGTATCTAGCAACATGCATGGCATGATAACACAAAAACCATGGCTCGAAGCCTTGCGTTGGGCAAGGCCGTCTCCCTATGACGCTCTTTGCCCCCTTCCTACATGCGGTTTGTTAGTGTGATTAGGAAAAGGTATAAGCTCGTCGGTGCGGCAACCGAAGAGAGTAAAGGCGGTGGCCGAAGAGGGGGAGGCAAATCTGGAGGGATAACGGCTAGGAGGAACTTAACTACGAGTTCCCAGGAGGACTCTAGTACCACCGCCTTCTCTAGCTGGAGCCTCCCATACACATCTTGTCAACGTTTTCTAGGTTGCATCATCTGGAGGTTCGGCGAACCAGACCACAATGATCCATGCTAACCTCGTAGCTCATCATCCGCTTTGTCCTTTGAGCTTGCCAACTCGTGCTAACGAAGAAGGGAAAAATGTAAGGTGGAGAGGTGGTGGCAGAGAGGGGATCAATTTGACCAGGCGGAGATGTCTAGATTTTATACTAGTTTAGTTTTTTTTTATGTATGGTGCTAAATGTTAGACTTATATGTAAACTGAAAAAAATTATGTACAGTAAAATAGAAAGAAAAAAGTATGAATTACCCCAGAAGTATTGGGTGAGTACGAATTACCCCCCCTAAACCTGAAAACCAGTCATTTTTCACTCTCAACTATCGATACCGGACAGAAAACCCACCCGAGCAGCTTTGCAAGCGGCTTTGGTCTACGTGGCAGTCCAGTCAACATTTTTTTTCTTTTTAAATCAGTGGGCCCCACATGTCAGTCTCTCACCCTCTCTTTTACCCCTCACCTCTCTATCTCTCTCCAAAATCCTCTCTCTTCTCCCTCACCTCAAGGACGACGACGGGAAAGCACGGGGCAACGAAGGGGGCGGTAGAGCTCGGGACAGCGGGAGGAGCTCGGGACGATGGCGGGTGGAGTGGGCGGCGGCAAAGAGGGCACCCGCAGCCACCGGCGCTTGGGACAGCGGTGAGCGGAGCTTAGGGCAGAGGGGGCAGCGGAGCTCGGGGCGGCGGAGGGGACGGCACAGGACGGAGCTCAGGGTTGCAGGAGAAGGGGACAACGGAGGGAAGCTGGGATGCCGGCGAGTGCTTGCGGAGGGGAGGCGGCAAGCGTGCCGAGAGGGAGGAGGCGGGTGACGCTCCTCTCCTCTCCCCTGCCGCCGCGCCGCCATGCCGCGCGGTGCTCCTCTCTGCAAACGAGCTCGTGCGCGAGGGGCGCAAGGAGGCTGAGAGACGAGGAGGTCGGACTCCCCCGCGATCGCCGTCTCCAGCCAGATCCCAGCGAGCAGGCGTCGAGGAAGGGTAGTGGGGCATGGCGGTCGTCGTTGGGCCAGAGCCAAAGGTGGTCGCCGCAGCAACGAGGATGGCTGGAATCTTCGTACTCCGGTGGAAGCGGCTCGAACGATGACAGCGGAGGCGGCGGGGATGACTCCGACTACTCTCCCGGCCTTCCCGCCCCCTCGCCGGCCTGCTCCCTCCTCAGCCCACTCCCTGGCCTCCTCACCTCCTTCCTCTCTGGCCGCCCCCGCTCCACCCACCCTACTATTGTCGGCATGCTTCGGCCGCTACCGCTCCGCCCGCCCCGCTCTGCCACCGCTGCTTCACCCCACCGCTCTGCCTGAGGCTTGCCACCACAGCCGCTCCACCTGTGGCTTGCTGCCACCGTAGCTCTGGCCATCGCTTTGCCATCTCAAGGAGGCCATTAGAGCATTAGGCCATTAGGACGGCGGCGGAGGAGGCACCCGCTGCCGCCGGCGCGCGAGCCGTAGCCGCCTGTATCTAACGGGAGAGAGAGGGGTGAGACTTGAGAGGAAAAGAGATAGAAGATATATCTGAATTCTGACAGGTGGGCCCTATCCTTTTTTTTAATAAAAAACTTGTTGACTGGACTGCTACGTAGACCAAAACCGCTTACAAAGCTACTCGGGGGGGGGGGGGATAGTGGGGTTATCCGGTATCGATAGTTGAGGATGAAAAATGACTGATTTTCAGGTTTTTTTTTTTTTGGGGGGGGGGAGGGGAGGGTAATTCGTACTCACCTAATATTTCAGGGGGTAATTCATACTTTGTCTAGATTTATAGTACTAAGATATTCTGTATACTTTGAGATGTAAGGAGTACGTGGCATGTTTGATCTCCTCTTCGGCCAATTTTAGAATTGGTTCCCATTGTGAATACAGTTACGGGCTTTCTGCTTCTCCTGTGACATCACGTTCCCGTACGTATGGCGTTTTAGCTCTAGCCACGCACAGTCTGATGAGTGTCTGACGATTTGACGCAACGCCATCTAGCTAGCTCCGGCCGGATCTCGTTCAAACACAAACCTCCTTCCAGAACTCCGCGCGCGCAGAGGTGGCGGCGGCGCGCGCCGACGGCTCCCTCCCTTCTGACCGATCGAACCGAACGGCACCTGACAAAGAAAAGCAAGCAAGGTGGTCGTAATCTGTCGAGAGAAAATTATAATGTTGGCCGTCGCCTTCCCCCCCGCGGTCCAGGTGGGGTAAAGAAGTTAACCAATATACTCACTAAAATAATCATCAATCAAGCTAGTGCCCAGCGAATAAGCAAAGCTACTAATCTCGACCCGGCTGTTCGGCCCTAATGCCCAAGATCATCATCTCGATCGATCGACTCGATCGGGACTGCAAATTGCTGCAGCCAGAACCAGGCTACTGCTGCTACTTGCTAGCTTAATTTCCCGTAGTCGTCGTCGTCGCCGCCACTGCTCGATCGAGTCTTCAGGAAGAAATTACAGGTGAGAGGTGAGCACACTGGAATTGATCAAGAACAGCAGGTATTTGACATGTTAATGGTCCAGGAGCTACGCTGTTGCTAGGTCCATGTCATGTATCACGCATGGTTTTCACGTTTGAAATGAGAAGAGAACGTGCACATATTGGCAGTGGCGGCTAGCTTTGGAGATGGCAGGCACAAACGCCGGTAAGACTTGACATGCATGCATGTCTGTCTAAATTGCAATTAATTCATTTTTAGATCGTGATGGATCATCTCATTAATTAAGAGGACTAAGGTAGAAGAATGAACAATTGTTTGCGTACATATCACTCTACGTTGGGATAGTATGAGTGTATGACAGTGCAAAACTGAAACTGCTCTATATCCAAGCAAAAAGCCCAAGTAATAGCCGGATGTTCACTCAATATATAGGCTGTTTATACCCCCAGTGATCTGTACCAAATTAACAATTCAATTCCCATTCAGTTTCCTTCTTTAATTAGTGAAACGAGGTTTGACGAATAAAAGAACAACTCAATTTCTGAAGGCGTGTACGAGTACGTCTTGCTAGCTGCACTGTCATTTGCACTGTTGCACAGCGGATACAGTGGATGCAACCTTTGAGTTTTTGACAGTATTAGCTAACGTGTGCTCGGTGCCAAGCTTGGACGACGACTGTACACTGTAGCTACCATGATGACAATTTGACTGTAGTTTGTTTCATGGAATAAGCAGCTAAACGAGCTTGGCCACACAATTACGCGAGCTTAATTTCAGCTATAGCTACTTTAATTTTGAGAGTACTACTAGTAGTGAAGCATGCACATGTGTGAAAGTGTTAGGGTTAGGGATGCATTCTCGTAGCTAGCTTTTCTCAGGTGATTTGATAGGTTTATGAGCTACGCGCTGTAGAGAGAGAATGTTTTGAACTAAAAATGAAGACGTGGACGCTTCGCCGAACATTATTTTCAAATTTGCTGACTCCTTTCTGCATGAAAGGACATCAGTTGGTAGTCTTCCACTAATAATTCCGATTGGTGTTACTTTCGTTCTGTGACAATTGAAGAGATATATAATGCCAGATGCGCTAGCTGCAAATCAGTCCTGCTTTCCCTGTAGAAAACCACGGCTTGTTGGCTGCCTCGAAACAAACCAACCGCGTTGCCAATAATCATGACATTATCTTTCTGTGCAACACGAAAAGTACACTAAGAATGGAAGAATTAATGAAAAAAAGTTTGAGAGTATCTCTAATAATAGCCTCAATTTAAGTCCTGAAGTACTCCGTTTCCTAAGGCCAACAAAAGTATCTCCAACTCTAGCAGCAACGCCTATTTTCTAGGATCCACACGTCAGCAACACAAGTCTGAGAAGCACGACATACCTGATGTTTACGTGACATGAACGTAGTGGGCATGCACGACAGGACACAACGACGAAGCAAGTAGCAACGCCGAACGGAGAGGGTGGAGTTGTTGGGTGTGGAGGAGGAGAGGAAAGGACAACACTAAACAAAGGGGAAGATGCAGCTAGTCTTCGTTGTGATCGGCAAAAGGCGAAGAGGAGGAAGAAGGTTGTCACACTCGGGGGTCAGGGAGGTCTTCAAACTTGGGGAAAGAGTCATGGAGCTCATTGAGCTCGACCCTGAATTCCGGAGGTTAGAGATTGGGCTAAGCTCCATGGCACTCTATTGTGAGTCTAAAAGCTAACGGTTATGTGGAGACGGCCCGTGCTCCACTATCAGGCACCAAGGGCGGGGAGGATGCTTACAGACACGTGGAGGGGGGGGGGGTGTTGGGGAGGGAGCTCAAGGTCTGGTGACACAGCGACAAACGTGGCATCATCATTTCGTTCTTTCGGTGATGCATACTACTAAAAAACGATTTTCCTGGACAGGGAGCCTTTTAGTTTGCGTGCGAGCGGTAACTCGGTCCGTACGGAAAAATCAGCTCATTTTCCCGTGCTTTTTCCGTGCGCTCCTCTTAAATGGACCACACGGGAAAATGAGCCGATTTTCCCATGCGGACCTATTAAGAGAGCCACACGCAAAAATACTCATCCCTCTTTTCCCTCCTACCCATTTCAAAATTTTCTTTTTTCCTCGGTCCCCTCTTTCTCTTCAATTTATCCGGTGCCTCGGTTCTCTCCCTCACCTCTCACTCTTCTCTCTCGCCTCTCCTCTCTCTCTCACACCTGCCTCTCCTCTCCTCTCTCTCTCACACATCTCCTCTCTCTCTCTCTCATGCCTGTCACGGCGCGGCGGTGGAGGCGCGGGACCCGACGGCCATCCCCGCACGGCGAGGCGGCGCGGCGGCCGCTGCCGCCAACGACGAGGAGGAGGCGGCCAGGAGCGGCGCCGCCCTCCTCATGCTCGGATCCGGCGGCGACAGCTGCCCCCTCTCCCCCGCCCGGATCTGGCGGCGGCGGCTGCCCCCCGCCCGGATCCGGCGGCGGTGGCGGCAGGGTGCCCGAATCTAGGGTTAGGGTTTCACTATTTTGAAATTTTATAATTTTTTTTCGGATTTTTATTTTTCCGTGTGGACGACATAAGCACCCGCACGCGAAAATCGCGATTTTTCCAGACCCCTGGGTGCGTGCGGGCCACCCATCCGCACGGAAAAATCTCTTTAGCCCGCACACAAAAACCGTTGTTGTACTAGTGATAAATGGAGGAGGGGCGGTGGAGTGGTGTGGGGGACGTCACAACAGAGACATGGAGAGTGTCAATTGGCAGTCCAATATCGTGGGGGAGGCGCGCGGGACTACATGGGGGAGGAGCATGTGCTGGTGGAAAAAAATAAAATGTCTTCCTATGCTAATAACTAGTGGATGGGAAGGCTAGTGTCCCAGGAATAGGAGCTATGGATTGGATTTTAGGGCTTTATTAGGATCTTGTTAATACCGTGAACCTTAAAAATTGATTTAAGGCCGTGTTTAGAAATCTTGCAGGAGTTGCTTTTAGAATATCATTTTTCATGTTTAATTAAAGAAACAACATACATGTATACACACAAGAAATACTGCATGTGACTTTGTAAAGAATAATAAGTAGGCAGATCTTGACCGCGATCAACGGGTGATCAAAATGTAAGTATAAGAAATATTATCGCTAATCCTTATCGTAATAAAGTAGCTTTCGCTTCTACTTTTGATTAACAGCCAGATCCTATACGTACTGGACATCAAATTAGATAAATCAATCTCCTATTACCGGCCTAAAGCGAAAAATGTAAATGGGAAAGTGACGTTCAAGTTATCATAAAGATATATATGTGACAAACAAAAGAAGCGCATAAAATATATAAGATTGAGGAGTACATAAAGAAAGCAAAGAACGGCGCGTAACCAGCATGCATGTGTAATATACAGTACATACTACGGACTATTGTTACTGGTATTATTTTTAATCATATGACAAACACACTGTTATTTTTTTCCAATCATATATAGCAACTTAGTAGATTAAAGAAGAGTCCACACATGGGTTAACCTTGCAAGCTGTGAATTTTGAATTTCTGACAAAATGCTACATTTGAGAGTCCAGTGAGGTTACTATTGCATAGTTATCAATTCCAAAATTTAAAATCACAACCTTCGTTTTAGATGATGCTGCTGACGTTTTATCACACGTTTAATTATTCGTCTTATTAAAAAATATAATTATAATTTATTTTGTTGTGAGCTGTTTTATTACTTAAAGTACTCTAAACATGATTTATATCTTATATATTAGTATAAAAGTTTTAAATAATGGTTAAATATGTGCTCAAAAGTCAACAACATTATCTATTAAAAAACACAAGGAATATTAAATAAGTTTAGAAAAACTAAATGCGACAAATCCTTGGTATTTCTGATGCCATTTTTAATTTAGTTCATGGTGAAACCATAGTAAAATCAACCAAAAAGTTCATGGTATTTGCAATTGCATGTTTTATTTACTCTTAATAGTTAATAATCTATGATTGTGATAATATTGTCCATTTAATCAACAGTCAGATCTTGTAGATGTGAGGCTTTTTAGTTTACGGATTCAGTTACTAGTATTGGAAAAGATAGCTAGGTAGAGAGAGCTAGCAGTACCAAATAATAGGGTCACAACGGCATCTAAGTTTGCAGTCAAGATCTATAGCTGCACACCGTACCATTCATTTTTGATAAGTTTAAGACTCTCGCGTATACACATCCTTCAGAAAAATCATTGAAATTCTCACTAATAAATTATATATCTTATTGGTTATGGATAATAGAAATTCCAATAAATATATTTAGATTAAACTAAATCATCACTATATATACGTACTATTTTTCATCTATATGTATCTACAATCACAATGTGAAACTCACTAGCAATATGGGTCTAACATGTGGATTTTGAGTCCAACATCTCGTTGCCTGACACTTCTAATAAGTTACAAATTAAACAAGTTTTAGTGCTGAGTTCTGAGTATCTTAATACCAAGAAGGGTTCATTTCAAACTAATTTTGGTATTTTGTTCTAACACTATTTTGCCAAGCAAAACCTAAACAAGGATTTTTTTAGAACGACCAGTGAAAAACTTAGGATGAGATTATTTGTTGAGGACAATTTAGTAAAAGTGAGAGGATTTAAATTACTATTTATCCATTAAAAAGGGTCTATTTAATTAATAATATATAAAAAACCGTCATACATATATATAATATTCTCGTATCAATGAAAAGAATTGTTTTACAGATTTTGTTAGCTAAATCTCATTACAATTGTGCAATCATTTTAGAATACATAAAAGCAATTCATATATATATATATATATATATATATATATATATATATATATATATATATATATATATATATATATATATATATATATATATATATATATATATATATATATATATATATATATATATATATATATATATATATATATATATATATATATATATATATATATATATATATATATATATATATATATATATATATATATATATATATATATATATATATATATATATATATATATATATATATATATATATATATATATATAGGAAGCCTATATTCTACTCCCAGGAGTAGCTACTCCTATTGTAACCATCGGACACCTATCCAACTCACATCAGGGTTTCGGGCTTCAACTCACTAACGGATTGTGAGAAAAGATCCATTAAACCAGCGATGCAGAAACTTGAATATTCTTTTTTTTTGAAAATTCGGATCACTGCGCTGTGTTCTGCATGGTGAGTCATTTTGAATGTTCTGCATGCATGGTTTGTTACCCGCACGCATGCACGACCGAGCGACCAGGAGAGTAGTTAGTGTGGAGGTTGCTGTATTGATACTCTATTTAAGTTGACGGTGATGGAGGACAGAAAATGAGGACCACAATTATCTTTCGGATTTGTGAGGAAGAAGATTTTGTTCTGCAGGTTTTTGATGGAGCAGAAACTCTCCGGTTGGAAAGGGCAGAATGTCGTCGGCGAGGTCTGTTGCGTCGCCTTCCGCGGTGCGAGTAGGCGGAGTCTCGTCGGCGCCTGATGTCGAGCAGCAGAAGTCGGTGGCGGCCGTAGGCGCATCGTCGCCGGTGAGTAGTAGCAAGCACCATCATATGGCGAAGGCAGAAGATGGAACCATTACAGTTAATGGTGACAAGCAGCATAATCCTGCCGCAGATAGGTACACATTGAAGTTTAGTTTTAGTTTATGTTCTGTTGAAATTTTTTCTCTTGTTTGTTTGTTTGGCTCTAACTGGTTATTGCGTTATTTGGTCATCAGGAATGGTTTTGTGCGTTGCATGGATACTGCTGCCCGGAGTGAAGTGATGAACCACTCTCTCCAGAAATATGTCATTCATTTCGATGGATGTCATCCTCTTCCCATGAGAAATCCTAGGAAGAGATGCGCTTGGTGCTCACTCCGTGATATTCGCGTGGCTTGCGACATGAATTTCAGAAGCAACGAAACAACCCGGGTCAACAGTAATGGTTGCGAACATGTGTCCAATGAAAATATGTAGACAATAGTGTGATGATCAGGAAAATTGTAATAAGGGCTTGCTTTCTGCACGGTCGTAGATTAGTCGTACGAACTGTCTCTAGTTTTGTATGGTATTTTCTATGAGGAAAAAGCGAGTAGTATCTAAGTTTAGAAATCTGTATCTTCTACTGTTTGGGAAGTGAAATAAAATTGAGATGTTATCCTTTCATTTATCTATTTAAGTTGTGTGTACTGCAAACTCCCTGTTGTCATCGTGAATGCAATCCTTCACCAAGATGAAGTTCTTCGAGCAGAATATTGTACAAGAATGGAGCAGAGATTTCGAATTGGTTTCTGTGAGTGTAGCGTTGCGTACTCGGAATGTTTGTTATAGATGCTATTTTTGTGGCGGTATGGTTTCATCAGAATTCGTTAATGTTGCTAGTGGCTGACTTTCCGGAGTCCAATAACATGCTTCGCACGTAGGAGCCTTGATTTTCGGGGAGGTTGTTGAACAGCTAATGGAAAATAAACCGGAATTATTTGTCAGTATATATCCAACCAGCTGGAAAAAATGACGCCCTATAGCAAATTCTGTTTGCCAAAAGGGGTAGCTACCAGAATCCGTGCTGGACAGAAACAATATTCGCGAAGATAGCTATGGAGGAAGAAGGCTGGCCGGAGAAAGGTGGCGAGGATCATAGTGGACAACCCATGGACGTAGTTCCGTTGGAAAGGTATTTTTTATGTCAGTGTGATTGTAGTGTACAATTTCCCTTTCTGCATTGTTAGCTGAATTCTCATTTTTTTGATCCTAGGATCGTGGTTGAGGGGGAGGAAGATAGTGATCTGCTGCCTATTTCACTCTTTGACCCAGCCATTCTGTTGCCGAAAATTGGGCAGACCTTCAATGAGGACTCTCATGGCTATGCGTTCTACAATCTGTACGCTAGGTTCACTGGTTTTGGTATAAGGAGATCCAAGAACAGATACAAAGATGGAGGCGTGAAGTCCATGCAAGAGTTCTGCTGCATTCGCGAGGTAAAAATCTTTAGTGTATTCTTTTTTTTTTTGAAAACCATGGTTTCGTATTCTCGTAAGATTGGCAAGGTTCTATAGTGTGATGCGTAGGATCATCATTTCATAGGTTTTACGTAGTAAGGTGTTCCTGTAATTTATGCAGGGTAGAGATAATTCCGTCACTGGTCCGCCGACCAGGATAGGCTACAAGGCTATGGTCAGGTTAAATCGTTCTTCTGAAAGTCAAAAGTGGAGAGTTTCTGCATTCGTTAGTGAGCACAACCATGAAATGAAACGGGACCTGCAGCATACTAAACACTTCCGGTCTCATAATTTCATTGATGAAGGGACAAAGAGGAACATAAAGGAAATGGTAGATAATGGGATGACACCTACAACTATGTATGGATTACTTTCAGGTATGCACGGCGGGCCGTCCTTAACCCCCTTTACAAGGAGGGCTGTGACAAGAATGGCGTATGCCATCAGAAGGGATGAGTGTAGCAATGATGTGCAGAAGACACTGAATTTTTTTAGGGAAATGCAATGCCGTAGTAAGAATTTCTTTTACACCATACAGATTGATGGTGCTTCAAGGATTAAAAATATATTTTGGTGTCATTCTCTTTCCAGATTAAGTTTTGACCATTTTGGGGATGCAATCACTTTTGATACTACATATCAGACTAATAGGTACAACATGCCATTTGGGATTTTTGTCGGTGTAAATAACCATTTTCAAACAGCAATTTTTGGTTGCGCTTTGTTGAGGGAGGAGACAATCGAAGCATTCAAGTGGCTTTTCCAAACATTTACTGATGCAATGCATGGGAAGAGGCCTGCAGCAATTTTAACAGGTATATGTTTATTTGGATGGATCAGTGGTGTGTTTAATGATATGTCTTCTGTTTTTAATCTCGAATGGTTGTGAACTTCTTTTTTAGATAACTGTCATCAAATGGAGGTGGCGATCAAAGCGGTTTGGCCTGAAACTATTCATAGAGTTTGCAAATGGCATGTTCTGAAGAATGCTAAGGAGAACTTGGGGAACATTTACAGTAAAAGAAGCAGTTTCAAACAGGAGTTCCACCGGGTGTTAAATGAACCCCAAACAGAGGCAGAGTTTGAGAAGGCATGGTCAGATTTAATGGAGCAGTACAATCTCGAGTCTAGCGTGTATTTGCGCAGGATGTGGGACATGAAGAAAAAATGGGCTCCAGCTTACTTCAGGGAATTCTTTTTTGCTAGGATGTCAACCACACAAAGAAGTGAGAGCATGAATCATGTTCTGAAGAAGTATGTAAAACCATCCTCTTCGCTACATGGATTTGCAAAGAGGTATGAGAATTTCTACAATGATAGGATTGAAGCGGAAGACGCTGAGGAGCATGATACATACAATGTATGTTTTTTTTAATTATTTCCGTATGATATATCGGTGTATGGTACTTTCTGCTGAACATGTTATAATATGCTTGTCATTTCTCGTGAACTGTAGGAGAAGGTTTCCACATTAACTAGCTCGCCCATTGAGAAACATGCTTCTCGGGTGTACACTAGGGGTGAATTTTCCAGGTTCAAGGAACAGTTCAAGCTAAGCTTTTCATTTATGGTTTATCATACTTCTGATCAGCATGTTCTGCAGCTAGTCCATATAGGTGATGACACCTTGCAAAGTTGGGGCAGCAAAGAATTTAAGGTTCAGGTTGACCTGACTGAACAAGATCTGTCATGTGGATGCAAGCTTTTTGAACACTTGGGAATTATATGCTCCCATATTATCAGAGTAAGTTTGAATATTAAGCAGTTCTCATAACGCTGTTGTGTTTTTGTGTGTTAATGCATAGTGTTTTTGCAGGTTATGGTACAGTATGGTTTCACGGAAATACCGAAGAAGTATATCCTGAAGAGGTGGACAAAAGATGCTAGAGATTCAATCCCAAAGCACTTGGAGGAGTCGTACTTGAAGGATAAGGAGGCGGCATCATCGAGAACTTATCGGAACACCCTCCTGCACAAGTCTGCACTTGATATGGTTAGACTTGGTGGTACTAGTTCAGAAACATATGAGAAGACAGTGGAAGTGTTGACAAAGCTGATTGGAGAACTTCAGGTCATGTGTACTTCGCAAGTTGTAAACAACAAGGAAATTCACTGCGGAGATAGAACAATTGGGAAGAAACCTACTGGTGTGCAATTGGATGATAGTGTAGACAGTTCTGACTCGGAGCATGGAATGTCTGATGAATTTTGTGTAGCCGATGAGGACGGCATTGGACAGGATGTTTCTGCTGGTGAGGATTCAGTTGATGTGGACATGACTGATGTCAACGAAGAAGACATACTCCCTCCTGAGGTTAGAAGAAGTCGTGGACGACCGAGGAGTACCAGACTGATGTCGAAGGGAGAGACATCTAGCAAAGCAAAGAAGAAGAAGGCTAGTGAGAGTACCTCCAAGGACGAGTCGAAGAATCACGCCAAAGGAAAAAAAGAGTCAACGAAGCAGATTAGGTACTGCAAGCAATGTGGTGGTCATGGCCACTATAAGAGTACATGTGGTCGGAAATCTAGTTATGAGAGGAGGAAGTGAGTGTAATTATTCTGTTCAATGTTCTGCAGGGTTGATGTTAGCATTTCGTTTAGCATACAATGGAAATTTTATTATTATTAAATTTCGTCAGCAGAACATGTAGTTCATTTTGAATATTTACATTTGGCAAACATTGTAGGAAATTTGCGAACACTAGTTTTGTATTTTCCTATTTTCTGTTGTGCCTCAGAGTATGTGGTGAAGTTGTAGTCTTTGGAAGCATCCTATTGGAGCAGAACATGGCTAATTGTTTCTGCTAGAGGTAGTGTTGGACGAATCTTCGTGGGAGCCAAAAACGTTTTTCATCATGCTCTGCATCGGGAGCAGAACATGAAAAGAGTGCGTGTGGTGTTTTTTTAGATGGGGTTTAGCACGGTAGCAGAACATGGCTAGTAGTTTCTGCTGTTGTTCTGGTGGGATGTTTTCTCGGCGGCAGTACATGGCTAATAGTTTTTGCTGTTGTTTGGTGGGATGTATCCTCGTGGTAGCATAAATCAATTGGCATACTATTCTGCTCTGGGAGCAGAACTTGTCTTTTTTTCGCCGGGCATGCACTGATTTGGATCGTGTCATGATCTGCTCTCTAAGTTTGGAGGAGAGCTGATCACGTAATGTACGGCAACAGAAGATGTAATTAGTTTGTAGTATTTAATTTGCCATAGGTGAACATCATGGATTTGATGTTGGGAAAATCTAAATTTATGATATTTGGAAGGTAAATGACAAATTCATTAATTTGGGAAGAGAATAGCAGAGAACATGAAGCCTTGAAAAATGTTGAATAAGAACAAGACAAATATTATTGGGACCTAACAAATTTTAGATAATAATGATGTAACTGAATGTAATCTTTATTTTGGCATGCTTGCATAACATGCTCAGATCTTGTTAGATAACTTCAGGCAGTGAACGACGAAGTCCGGCAGAATAGCTTCATTGCCTTTGAATGACAATAAGTTGGACAGAAATTCCTTTCGAAGATCTCGTTGATCCTGTTGTTAATATAGAAAAATATTTATTATAAAAGGAAGCTACTTCAATGAAACTTAAGTTGAACCTAGTGTGTACATAAAACTCACAGATTTTGGGGGGTTCACAAGGCGAGTTCCATCCCAGTTTCGCATGTAGTAGAGCACGTGAAAGGCACATTCCAGCCTACCAAAATTGTTATTATTGTAATGACCATAAATGAGTAGAATGGAAAAATTAATTTGGATCAAATTGGGAGCATGAACTAGAACCTGTTGTTTATAGCTGGGATGGCCGAAGGGAACTCAGAAACCCAGTTTGGTATATCCTCGTCCCAATCTGGAAATGCAAGCTTCATGCACTCCTTCAGAGCAGATGAAATGTGAAATTTTGTTTTTAAGTGTCTTTCTGCTGTATCCTCTGATCTTTTCGAGGCGTCTCTCAGTGGGTCAAGAATGCATAATTTTTTTTCTCCATATCAAATGCGTATAGAGAATAGTGCAGTGGTTGAAGTAGTGGAATAAATATCTGCAAATTAATATTGACATTGCAAAAGTTAGTGGCCTGAACATTTGCACTTGATGTACTGAATTTTTCAAGATGCTGTTAATTATCAAACCAGGTGGCAACTAGGTACGTCATATGGTATCAGGGAGTCATCTTTGAATGAGGGGAGATGATCCTCTGGGTTCCACTGGTCATCACCAGCTGTTGCAAACATCTACAGCGCCATATTGTGTTAAAACACACCATATTTAAGAATTAAAATAGTCTAGAGTAATTGGAAGCACTTACTGCAAAATCTTGATTTAAGAAATGTCTCCAGCCTACAAAATCAGTTCCTCCAAATCTCTGTATCTCATCCGCTGCTAATACTTGAACTGCAACATTGAATGTTTCTTCTTGCATTTGAGTGTCTAGCCGAATAGCCTGTTGTATGTCATGTAGGCTTAATGACATAGGGACAGGTTGGGAGATGTGAACCCAGATTTTCCTGTTAAATGTGATATCTTTACAATTAGTGGTGAAAGAAAGGAACATTTCAGGTAGGTGGCTTACATTAGAGCTTCTGCATAAGCGATTGAAGTTGTATATGTGTATAAATCATCAAGTGTTTCAGATAGGTGGCTTACTTAAGAGCTTCTGCATCAGTGATTGAAATTGCATATGTGTATAAATCATCAAGTGCCTTCTGGTCATGCCTGACGAAAGAGTGTTGCTTGCTCAGAAATGGTGATTTCACCGAATGGCTTGGTTTAATCGACCTCTTTGGCCGATCGAATAGGATATCAGAAGGACCGCCGATAATTCTCCTCTTGGATTTAGGTGGGAGCTTTGTACATGCGTACTCCTCACGCATGAAAATCCTCGCCCCACTCGTCTCTTTCAACATAGAGTACGGAGAGAAACTACTAAGTTTAGTTTGTTGGTAACCTATTATGAGACAGAACAGTAAGAGTGAGACATATTATGTGCATGTGGTTGGTTATGAATGAAAATGAAAAACTGATACAGGCTTGTGGGTATCATTACCTCCATGCGAAGAGGGAGTTTTGTGCACTGCATTACCTTCTCCGGATTTGTCAGAGGCATCTACTGACTTTGAGATTGGCTGATCTGGGGTACGTGCTAAAAAGTTGAGTTCTTGTTCTTTGTCAGAGTCTTCAGCCACATTGGAGATGTCATGACCTGGGGTACATGCCACCATGTTTGCTTCTTCGATATCTTGTGTTATTCCTAGATTAAAGCTTGGGGGCTCGATGTCAGACCTGGCATCGTAGGTACGATCCACATGGATAGCCTGTGTACAGATATATCAACAATTCTTATGGAAAAATGGATTCTTTTTATATTGAATAGATTGACAAACTACATGAGATTGCACCTCTATTGCACCCGTATGATGGCCAAGATTGTATTTTTCATCATGTTTGTTTCGCAGCTGAAACCCAAAAAAAATGTCAATAGTCTGAAGTTTCTGCACAAGGGAAATTTCAACAAGAATACTCTACCGGCAGGAGAGTTGATTTTACCTTCATCTTTCCATACGCGGGGAAAGGATTCCGGTTCTTGAGAATTACATCCCTCTCAATGAATTCTGCTATCATGGAGTCATTGTACACGCCAATCCTTGGAATGTTTTCCTGCTCGGGAGTGTCCGTCCCGAAATCCAGATTGTCCAGATAAAAAAGCTGAGCAGTATAAATTATAGCATGTGAAAAGATGTTGCGGGTATATTAGAAAGTAAAAGGCAAATAATTCGAACGAATAATAGGATAATCTCACCTGAGGTAGTATAATGCAGCCATTGATGTAACCAATGCTTTTTCGATGGCGTATTTTGTGTTGCAATGCTGCTGCTGCATCTTTGATGTCATGCAAAACAAATTCCGCCCAGTTGTACTTGTGAATATTTTCTACATCAACCAAAGCCTTCATATACCTTATAGATATGTGATTGTTAACAGATTGAGGAGCCAAGAATTTGGTTACAACAAAGATTATAAAAGCAGTCTTGAATACAATCTGTTCGTGAACAGTCATCGTCCTGTTAAATTTTTTCTCCAATATCCTCTGAATTGTTACAATGGTAAGTCCATCAAAGGAATCTTTCTCAAAGATTTCACACTTATAAGCCTTAACATCTTTTACCTCGTTTTTTATTGCAGGCAAAATCTCCTTCCGTCCACAAGGGATTCCCAAAAGTAGGCTGACATCCTCACATGTCAAACAAATTTCATGTCTAGATCCCGCAAACAGATTACCTGATGATGGGTCTAGCTTGCACAGAATCCATGCTCCGAATTGCTTGTTCAGTTTAGTCAGCCTCATGGAAAGCAACCCATCAAACTCCATCTGTTTCACTAGCTCTTTTTGCTGATCACCAAAACCTAAGAATAGATCTGAGAGAATAGCAGGAGTGCACCTGGTGTAAATTTTTTCTTGTACTACCTTTTTACCCTTGATGCCACTTGTTTTTTTGGAATTTGATACTGCAGAACCAGGTAGCTGCTTCCGCTGATGCATCTTTCTTGCTTGAGCAGCATGAAGGACTCTAGTGAAAACAGAACTAGAGCCACCACCACCTGAAACATTCGCACCTGCTGCAGGACTGCAAAGGTGCTGCAAATGCAAAAACATAAACAAAACAAATTAGTAAGAGATACGATCAAAAAAAGACTCAAAGATTAGGAAAAAAAAATCCATCAATGGCTGCCGCGAGCTTCGACGGCGCCGGCGTTGGGGCGCTCGGCGTGCACGCGGCACATTGGGGCGCTCCTCTCCGGCAGCCTGCAGCCTGACACTGCTATACCGTACCAATGTCGGGTTGGTGCTGTTCATCGTCGCCATGGCCGGCACCACATTCACTGCAAAATAACAGATGAATATGGCAACAAACCTTGGAACTGGAGTTCTCCATGCTAGACCTTTCAACGTTATCTGCAACGCAGCCGCCGGCGAGGCTACTAATCTGAGTTTAGATGGGTTAAGAACTCTCAAAACGCAAAGAACGGTTTTAGATCGATAATGTTCTGCTCGACGGGATAATCATCCTGCTTTCTCGCTTTGGATAAGCAAACTGAAGAGCGAAAAAACCACCCTGAAATATATCTGGTCAGCTGTCTCCGAACAAAATTCTATCTACAACAAACTCAGGAATCTTGATTCAATTTTCGAATCTGCTACAGAACAGAAACAATCTTGTTGACCCCGAGGGAAAAAAATACGGGTAAAAGAAAACGGGTAAAAGTATTCGATTCAATAAACCCGTTAATAGTCATTACCATTATCTGGGCAAACGAATTGAATTGGTGGCGGACAGGGAGGGAGTAGCTACTCCCGGTAGTAGTATATAATTTTCCTATATATATATATATATATATATATATATATATATATATATATATATATATATATATCTAAAAAATAACTATTGCAACAAATGAAATTATCAAATCCTCAAAAAAAATTTATCACAATCCTAAGTTTCTAATAAGAGAAAATTGCACTTTACATAAGATAAAATATACCTTGTTTCGTTGTACACCAGATTTAGCACGTACTTTCTCCTTACACCAGAGTTCATTGTTTTAGTTAAGTTTCACTCAACATCAGGGTACTTTATCAAATATATAGGATTTTCATGATATTTCATAAATTTTGAATAAATCCTCATGAAACAATGGTATAAATTCAAAAAGGTTTTATAATTTTTAATCATATTTCACACGATTTTTCTTTAATATAGAGTTCACTAGTGAAAGTATCAGTAAACCCATTGCAGAGTAAAACAATATACGCATTACCCGGCGCAATTAATATATGCACAATTTACTCTTCTCATAACTCAAACAGAGTAGTCCTAATCTTCGAACAGGGACATTGCTGTTATCGAGTTAATACTCCTCGTGTGACAACAGCCGGGAATTGTACACTACTAGGCACTAGCTTCAGCCTACGTACATACGGAGTATACACGTACTACGTACGGCAGCAAGGTATGCCCGTTTCACCGCATCTTTTCCTACCCCACACGCACGCATGTATAAGTACATGTACGTATACGCGCGGGATGCTACTGTTCATGCATACGTACGTACGTATTCCGGTATACATACATAGTACACGCGTACTCCTATACGGGGGAATTGTTCTCCCGGGCCAGCGGGGGCCACCACCACCACGTGAATGGCCCACCGGGCCCCACACCCCCCCGCGCGCCTCCCTCCTATCACCTTCCAACTCACCGCTTCCTCCGTCCGCATTCACCTCCCTTTCTTTCTCCCCCCCTCCTCTCCCCGTCGCTCTCCCCCGCATCCCATCGCCACCCTCCCCTCCCAACCCGCGTCTCATCTCACCTCCACTCTCCTCCGCCACCGATCGATCGCTCCGGCCGCCGGCTGCGGCCGGCCGGCGCAGGTGGTGGCGCCGTCGTAGTAGTTAGCTAGGCGCGTAGTTGTGGAGTTAGCTTAGCTTAAGCTGTTGCATGGAGGGAGGAGGAGGTGGGGCGGACGGGCAGGCGCAGCCGGTGGCGCAGGCGCCGCCGGCGATGCAGCCGATGCAGCAGCTGAGCAGGTACGAGTCGCAGAAGAGGAGGGACTGGAACACGTTCCTGCAGTACCTGAAGAACCACCGGCCGCCGCTGACGCTGGCGAGGTGCAGCGGCGCGCACGTCATCGAGTTCCTCAAGTACCTGGATCAGTTCGGGAAGACGAAGGTGCACGCGTCGGGGTGCGCCTACTACGGCCAGCCGAGCCCGCCGGCGCCGTGCCCGTGCCCGCTGCGCCAGGCGTGGGGGTCCCTCGACGCGCTCATCGGGCGCCTCCGCGCCGCCTACGAGGAGAGCGGCCACGCGCCGGAGTCCAACCCCTTCGCCGCGCGCGCCGTCCGGATCTACCTCCGCGAGGTCCGCGACGCGCAGGCCAAGGCCCGCGGGATACCATACGAGAAGAAGAAGCGCAAGCGCACGCAGCAGCAGCAGCCTCCCCCACCGCCGCCGCCGCCGCCCCAGCACCAGCCGGGCGCCGCCGCCGGGGAGGCGTCGAGCTCGTCGTCTGCTGCCGCCGCCGCCGTCGCAGCAGAAGGCAGTGGCAGCTCCGCCGCCGCCGCCGCCGCCACTAGCCAGACAGGAGGAGGAGGAGGAGGAAGCACCACCACCACCACCGCTTCTGCTGCTGCACCGACCACCGCCACCCGAGTATAGTAGATCGATCACCTTGCTGCAAACACATCCATGTCTATTTGCTTCCGTATGCGTCTCGCCCTTAATTTGCAAGATTTCAGCTACTTTCTTTTGCCATTTGGTTCTCTAGTATCCTTCTGGCTCTTTAGCAATAGCTAGTAGCAACGATCTCCTCTCCTCATTTTCTCACTTGATTTCTTCCTCCCTTAAACTTGGGTCTTTTTTAGTTTTTTTTCTCTCTTTCTCCTTAGCTTGTTGCTAAATTACCTAGCTAGCTAGGTCAGTGAGTATATATATATTGCAATCGGCAACTGGTAATTGGGAGTAATAAGTAAGATAGGGAAGTGAGCTTAATTGTCATAGTACTACTGTTTGCTCATCTCCCATATACACATACTACTACCCATGATGAGATGAAAGCAATACTTGAGCTTAATTGCTTATATATATATACATACATATATATTTAAGATCTTTCCATTTCAGCCGGGATCTCTCTCTCTCGCTCTCTCAATATATATACATATTGTTTGACTGGTAGTGACAACTAGTACTGACTGTTTCTCTATAGTTTTCGATGAATAATTTACATATACTACTATAGTGCTATGCAGTGCTCCACACACATCTTCACTTAATTTGGTGTTTCCCTCATACTGTGCAAGGTAGAGAGGCAAACTAATTAAAAGCTTTGCATCAAATGGCGCATCTACTCCATTGCTTCAGCTCGTACATGTACACAGACAGACACAGTCTCAACACACGCCAGGGGAAAATTAAAAAAAAAAATCAATGTCCTGAATCACACACACTACCATCATATCACTTCCTTCCATTTTAGCACACCAATTTCTTCCATTTTAGCAATTTTTTTTGCTGCAGTTCAAGCTAGAGTAGTATTTGTCAGTTTCCATGGCGGGAGGTACGGAGGAGGAGGCCATCAGGACGATGAAGCAGCCATGCAGATGCGTCTAGCTTACGATGATTTTGCTGCCTCGAGAGACTTAAATAAATGAGAGATATGTGCATGGAGGAGCAGGTCGAGGTCGGGATGGACCGATGGATGCGGCGGGAGAGGGTGTGATGACTGATGACTGATGAAGATCCTCTCCTGGTCCCCGGCCGGCAGGACGATGGGGGCTACTGTAGCTGGCTAAGCTAAGGCTATACCGAGTAAGCCGCTGACCAGCGACCGCACGTGCGGCGGCCGCACGCGCGCGTATAGCCGCGTACGCGCGCCACTGTTGCTGCTGCTGCTCCTCGCCGGCCGCCGCCTCCTGCAGTGTGCAGTACAGCTGCACGCGACGCCGTCGGCGAGGCATGTATGCAGGTCTCCTCTCTCTCTCTCTCTCTCTCTCTCTCTCTCTCTCTCACACACACACACACACACTCACACACACATTCTTGATCCATTGTGACCTTGCCTCCTTGCTAGCTAGATAATGGACAGTTCAACACACCCCCAAAGTTCATGTGGAAGTGGAATATACTATTGATTGTGATCCATTGGTCCCAATATTTCTCTCATCTGCATTTCTTTTCCTTGTGAAATGCTCTCACATTTGGGTGCAGCGAGGTTTCTTTTTCGAGGAGAGAGAGAGAGAGAGAGGGGGGGGGGAGAATGAGATCAGAGGTGGACGGAGAGGAAGAAGAACAGTAGCTAGCCTTTTTTCTCCCTCACTTTCTCGCAGCGCGCAGGAGGAGTGGGCCATCGCCCACGCTAGCTAGACCTGCGTCCTGCCTCCTCCTCCTCCGCTCCTCCCGCCTGATGACCGATGCGAAGAAGTGAGAGAGAGAGAGAATGAATTAGCTCTCATGAATCTCTCGCTGGTCTTGTCTTTTGCATGCCCCTCTCCCTCCCTCATCACTCATCACCTAGCTAGGGCCTGTTTGGTGTGGAGCTTTAGATTCTGAGAAGCAGCTGTTTGGTAGCCAACTTTTGAGAATTTGGAAAAGCTCTGAAACCCAGCTTCTCCAGCTTCTGCCTTCTTGGTTAATTTTTCAGAATCTGTAACTACAGATTCTTAGAAGCTGTAGACTATTTGGGACAGCTTCTAGCATAAGCAGATTTTGGGAAAAGCTGCAGCTGGGACAAGCTCCCCCAAACAAGACCTAACTCTGGACTCCTCGCCACTGTACGTGTGTTTTCTCTGACCATGAAACTGTTCTCGCTTGCACTTTCGCCCAGTTTTCGCCATGGAAACTGTGGCCTCTCCTCCTCCTCCACTTGCTAGCTATAGCTTCATTCTCGCCATGACCCCACCCACGGTGAAGGTGGTTGCCTGGGCATGCAGTTGGCAAAATAAACTGCACCTCCTCCCCGCGTGCAGTGCTTGCTTTCAATTTCCCTCATAATGCCAGGTCTTGTCCCAAATTTATTGGGATAGACCGTGGAATGGCCGCGATCCATTCACCATTGGCAGTTGAGTTGATTATCTTCAGCAAGAAAATTAATATTACTCTTATAGTACTAACCCCTTTTTATTCAATTATTATTAGTGGTTAATATTTTGATGTTTCACTGCACGTACGTATCCTAAAACTAGGTGAGGTCTGAGGTGCTTTGTAGGAGTACTGTACATGTTTGTTGGATCCGTACAGGCTAGATTCATCTACTACTACTATAAAAGCAACCTCAATACTCCTAGGTTGTTAATTTAGCTGGCTAGTACTAGCAGCTAGCTAGCTGCTAATCATAATAGTATATATTAGGGGTACTGCTGCGCTAATCATAATATTAGGAGTACTACTGCAATGACGCTACATACACTAGCTATAACATGCAGGTTGCTTGTGCTTTATTCGATCATCGATCGATCGGGTTGCGTTGCAAACGTTCGTTCGAGTGATTTTATATATCTTTTTCTGTTGTTGTTGTTGCTGCTGCTGCTAATGCACAGCATTAGTAATGTGTGTGGGGGCGTACGAACAGGAGGGAGCTAGAAGGAATTATCTAACGCAAGCAAGCATCGATCATTGGATTCTCGAGATGTGATGATTGGGGGCATGACATAAAAATTTGGGCCCGTACATTCGCTGCAATGCTAGGCTAACGTACAAGCTATAGCTGCTCTGCTGCTACCCCCAATTCTCGTCGCTTTGTTCCTTGCTGTCGTCGTCGTCCTTGCTACCTGAAGAGATGCATATGCTGGTACCCCTGCAGCAGCAGGAGGGCCGGACTGATTAGCCACTAGACGATCGATGGATCAATAATCTGCAGTTTCGATCTTGATCGATTGATCGGTTGCTTGCTTGCTCACTCAACTAATAAGGCGGAAGGAGATGCAGTTAGCTAGCTAGACGTCATGTGTACGTCTCAGCTGATTTATATATTAATGAAGGAGATGGTTTTAATATATATGGTGTTGTTTGGTGTTTGTATCTTTCTGATATCTGAATTAACGACCAATCAGTGATGACTAGCTACACTTGCAGATATATGTGGACAATCAGACAATGTAGCTAGCTAGGTGTACTACTACTACATGGTTCCTTGCTTGCACGACGCAAATTGTGTTATTTGGTAATATGACACTGCAAGCATGTGGTTTGCAGCTGCACAAAGCCCGGCCAATGCTTCCACATTCTGCTATGCTGTCTTCTTTTTCAGAGCTAGCTTAGCTTGCAGCTTGTGCAGGGTGTGGTGAACATATATATATGTACAGTGTAGCTACTGTGGTTGAGAGGAAGAATATGCATGCAGATTGAAGACACAAAGCATATGCATGCAGCTTTTGCCCAAGAAGAAAATATGCCATTGGACCCAATCGAGTACTTACGAAAAAAACACTGTCCATCTCAAAAAAAAAACACTGTTTATCCTTTTCTTTTGTGCCATAAAGCAGCAACCAGTGTATTAACACACACCTGCTATGGTAATCATTCATCCATGAGTTCAGTTATGAAGTGGTTCGCGATTTTGTAGGCTCTGTAATTTGAAGGGCTCAGAATTTAATTACCTTAAAACCACTTGGGGCTTTTCATCAGCTGATTAATTGGGTACATCTTGTTTTGCTAGCTAGATTTCTTTTGTTAGTTTAGTTTGTGCTAATGGCATGGAGATGCAGGTGACTGCGTAACTATATATCTTACGCACAGAGGAATATGATATCTGCTTATTATATTTTAGGATGGATACTACCCATCATAGCACCTTATTAATAAAGTCGTTCATAATATATGTTATTACAATGCAACTTTTGCTTGTTGATGTTTGATCAGCTTAATTAATTAATAGCGATCTTTTCATCCTTGTTGTAATTAAAAAAAAATATTAGTTCTCTGTAACAAATGTCCTTACGTACAAATTGACTATTGAACCTTGCTAATTACCTAGCTAGATATTGGTTTGTTTAGGAACATATATGTGTACGCTTGGTTATATATATATATATATATATATATATATATATATATATATATATATATATATATATATATATATATATATATATATATATATATATATATATATATATATATCTAGCTAGTCATCATTCAATTTAATTACTCGATAGTGGCCGGTTAGTATTATGGTGGATACAAGGATCAATACATTTCATGAGAGGCACCAACCGCTAAGAAAAACATCAAAACCGCTAGCATAATAAGTTTTGACCTTCAAGGAATATCCGCCAAGTCTAGAGAGCAAGAGAAATTTGTTTTTATTGGTTAAAAAAAGATATGACCATTTCAAACTTTTCAGAGCGTCAAGAAATCCATACTTGTCAGTCAAAACCGCCAAAAAAAATCATTACTTTGGGTGCTCTAAAACCGCCAATTCAATATGATTTGCACAATAAAGAAGCAAACAGTAATGTTCATTTTATACGAGAACGTACACGAAGCAATTGCACACAATTTAATGTGTTTCGCATAAATATTTCACTAGTTGGATATATAAGCAAATTAATCCAACCGGTAATGCTCTTGTACACATTCCATTAAGTTTTATATATCTACCAGCTTTAGGTGAGAACACAGTTCGATCTGATTTATACTTCCAGTTAGTGGTTCATTTGCCCTTTGTTTTCCTCTAAGATTTGATAGAGATGTGTAATCCAATAAATTATTGGCAGATAGAAACTTATTGGACAGTTTTATGGATTATTTGTACACTGATCCATATCATACTGGCCTCTCAATCGATCGTGTTAATAAACAATAGATATATGTCGTTTTTATAGTGTAACTACATGAGTACTTAATCCCTTAATTTGCAAACAGTACAGTAATTAGTTAGGTGCCCCCAATCATTCTACTTGCAATACCTGTTCTTGTACTATTTTGTGTTATTTTATTTCTTTCATTTTGAGAGGGCCGTGTACCATACATAGCTAGATATAGAATAACTATGAGCTCAACGTTAAGCAAAGGTAATGCAGAATGATTCTTTTTCCAGTGCAGGGAGCACTCAATATCTCTGGAATGAATTAGTGGGGTCTGATCAAGATTACTTCTAATTATATTTCCCACAAAATTATGCGCTATGATAGCATATGTACGAACACTTTATGATGAGGATACAGGAAATATGAAGTCGAATATATCGCCAGCGTAGCTCTTACAGTGTATGCCAATGGCGCTCTGACAACGAAATAGTAAGAGAAAAGGACAGAGAGAAGGGAAAATAAAAGGAAGAGATCACGTATCTGTACGTATATGTGCTGTTCGGTACAGAAAAAGAGATTTTACGGTCATTAAGATGTTACACTTCAAAAATAGCTTGTGGCGCCTCCTAAAGAATTGCTAAACAACAGTACTAAGCTAGCAAGGAATGCATAATTTGATTAATTAGGGGTAACAGTTAAAGCACACATGCATGCGTGTTCATGGTTCTTCCTATATATATAGCCAGCTAGCTGGTTTGATTTACTAGCGCATGAAATCATGCAAAGCGGATGTGTTGTACCAATATACACGATCCGATCGAAATCATGGAGCTAGTTTCTGGTATCGTTGAGTGAGGAACGTACTCTTTTTTTTTAATAATGAAAATGGGTTACTATCTCCGGACCCTGCCTGTAGGCACACAGCCAAAAAGTCCAGAAGTGAACAGAAAAGAACTTAAAAAAGGCGAGATGGGACAAACCTCCAACTTCTGCCGATAATATGATCTACTAAGATAATGTTTTTTTTAAAATCATGTAGATTCTATCACGAAATTCTGTAGGTACTACGCCATCCAAACTGGAATAAAAGTTTCTTGACTACCAATTCCAAACGTGTAGCACCATTGCGCATAGTATTCTGTTGTTCCTGTGAAAGCATCATACACCAAGAGTGGAGCCAATTGAAACACATGAAGATAACATGCATAATGTTAGGCATTCTTTTATGGTTAAAAACTATATCATTACGGCATCGCCAAATTAACCAACATAGAGCACTAGCTCCAAATAAAATCAATCTTTTTATGGGTCTAGGCACTCCCCTTAGCCAGTTACCAAAAATATCTTTTGCATTGTGGGGAGGGGGGATATTGAAGGCAAAGAAGACACATCGCCGAGCAAAACGTGCAACATGACAGTCAAATAAAATATATTAGATGGTCTCTTGTGCATTAAAAAACAACATTGCTTGTTTCCCCTCCGTTTTCTCTTTACGAGGTTATCTTTCGTCAAGATTACTTTTTTTTTTGAAGAAACCACATAAATACTTTGATTTTTAGTGGTACCTTTACCTCCCATAAGATCTTCTTACGGATTCTTACATTGGAATTGATGATCGCATTATACATGGATTTGACTGAAAAATAGCCATTTTTATGAAGCGACCAAATAAAGTAATCCTTTTCATTTGACAGGGTTATGTTAGCTAGTCGAGAAATCAAATCATTCCACTCAACTAACTTTGGCCCTAGAATTGATCGTCGGAATAAAAAAAATTCAATGGTGTTGGTGCTCATAACCTCTGCCAAAGTAGAATGTCTCTTTCGAGCCACATTGTACAGATAAGGATATTGATATTTGGAACGTACTAATGTATATGCTCAAAGGATTCGAATGACCAAGCCCTGTAAATTCTTATTTTTAATTATTATATCAACATGGCATAAATTACAGTTTAGTTGTATTTTGGATGGACCGATTCATCAAATTAAACAACTTGAACATGAGTCCATATTTATGTTAACCCCTTGACCCCTCCCCTCCCGCGTTACTTTTCTATAAGAAAAGGAAATTGCCTCTACTATTCTTTTAGCCATCTCTCTGTCACATCCATGTGACCATTCTGTAATAGCTTTCTCAAATCATATATAGTCGATTCATAGATTCAAAATCCTTTACTTCTTGATCATGTTGGTGTTGGCATACACAACACATGATGGTTAGGTACATCCATGCATTGAACTTAGATGTGTATGTCAAATCTAAGATTTCGAAATAGGAAAATGCATATGCTAGATTCTATGTGGTTGCATGTTTCCTCGCTGTTAGATTTTAATCTAATGGCTAGGAAGTCGTCTTCAACCTTACACCAAGGGAGAGGGGGACTAGGGAAGGCAAGAACATAAAAGGGAGGGTAGCTTACCGATGCAGCCAACTAGCTCCTTAACTATCCTTTCATCTTTCCCCATTGTTCGTGACACCAGACTCCAATGAAGAATTTACAGATGAGGGTTAGGATTTTAGGATAGGGGAAAGAGGGCAGATTCCTTACGCTTTGAGGGATTTCCAGGGAGGCGGCAGACTAGCACTGCGTGACGGACAAGGACAGGCGGCGAGGCCAGATGAAGCTAGAGGGGGATGGTTGATGGGGTTAGCGGCAGGGCATTATATCTAGAGTGGTTAGGAGGCAAGGGCATCTCGATGGCGCAAGCCACCGGAGATGGAGAAGACAGGCAGGATGAAAGCTAGCTCTCGCTGCCCAACTGAGAAAGAGGAGGAGGAGGAGAGGGGAGAAGGAGGTGGAGGAGACTAGTGGTAGGTCTCACCAGCAGTAGTGTGGCTGGGAGGGTAACACGCTAGCTCAGGCATAGGAGACATATGTTCGAGTGGTGCGCATGTGAAAGATAGGAAGAGGAAGAGAGATAAGATAATGTGGGTAGGGTACCACAGTTGCACAAATCTTAATGTGGTCTGGATCGTCTAAAAGCTACTAAATTTATGGGTATTATCATGTGACTAAAAGCTATACAATCCCTCATAAATAACGTACGTCAAGCAAATACCTACTACATCCCTCATAAATAACGTACGTCAAGCAAATACCTACTACATCCATTCTAGAATGTTTCAACTTAGATTGCTATGTCCAGATTTGTAGGTTGTAATATTTCAGGACGAAGGACGAAGTATAGCCATTAGAGATCTCATATCCAATTAGTGTACCCTTCTCTTCTTACACCCAACGCTTGTATATTGGGATCCTCTCTCTAAGTATGTAGTAGAAAATAGGTACTATATAATATTATATATCTAGTAAGAGGGTAGGTAGTTAGACAATTTTGGCAGCTCATCATCGATATCTAGTGCCATACAACACACAACTAATTTACTGTAAACTACTATATCTATATGTATATACCTAACTAAAAAATAAGCAAGGGTCCAGTAAAAAAAACTCCTTTTCTTTTTCACCGTTTTCCTTTTTTTCGTTTTTTCGCCTTTTTTCTCTTTCTTTCCGTCCTTTTTTTTCGTTTTTTCTGTCCGTCTTCGTCCTTTTTCTCACCATATTTTCTGCTTTTTTCGTTTCTCCCCGTCCGTATATTTTTTTCGCTATTTTTCCGTCCATCTTTTTTTCGCCTTTTTTCTGTCCGCTTTTTTCCATCCGCTGTTTTATTTTTACCTTTTTTTAGATTTGTTTTTTTATCTGCCATATTTTTTTCCTCGTGGGCCAAATTAAAACCCAGCGTTGTTCGTTACTGCCTCCCCATGTGTTCCTTCTCTCAATTAATTGTAAAAGTTAATTCTCCACTGCTCTCAATTTTTCTCCTTTCAATTCCGTTTTAATTCACCGAATTTAATCTCTATTCACCTTTTTTTTATCCTGAGTTTTATGGATTCACTTCGATTTTGATAAAAACAGAAAGAGAAGATCGAGTGTATCAAAAATCATCAACCAATCTTAATTAGAAGATTGATAAAGATTCGACCGGATTTGATGGTGAGAATCGATTTTGACATGGGACACGAGACTGAGACGACCGTCGGCTATGCGAGCTAGAACTATAGCTGCACTTGTAGGTTAGATATAAGAGAGGTAGGCCAAACAGAGCAAGCTAGCTAGTAATTGTGACAAACTAGTAAAATAATGGTTTGTACGCGCTGAGAAAACGGTACGCATGCAGGTGGATCCAGCGCGGCGATAGATCGATCACGTACGCGCGTATACGTTACGTAATACACGTACGGTGGGCAACTCGCGCAACTGTACGTACTCTCGCACGGTCGTTATACATACAGGCATGTATATATGTACAGATCGATCGTTACTTAAATCGTCCCGTGACAGTGAGTGTTATATATATATATATATATATATATATATATATATATATATATATATATATATATATATATATGATAATTATACGTACCTATTGGTAGAGTGGTAGTATAATAAACACGCACTATCAAAATGCACATGTTTTGCTAGCTATGAGTAAAAAAAAATATCATAATATGCCATAGACAAGATACATTTTTAATCAAATATGTTAGTATTACTTGGTTGCCTATTTAAATATGTGGTAGTTAGTTGTTTGTAATAAATACTAACACCATCAATATCGGCAACATATCCTATGCACACAAGATCTCATGTGTACACACGTGCACACCAACTAACAAATGTCATAAAAAAATCTAAAAAAATTTGCATGTTTTTCAATACTATTACACCTAGGGGTAAAATCTTAACATCAAATTCATTATATTTTAGAACAGAAAAAATATGACAGTTTTAAGGTTGTCATTCTGTCAAAATTTTATCTTTTTTTACTCTCTATATAGAATAAATTTGAAGATGCAACTTTGCACATAGATGTAATACTATTGGAAGTACATGTATAATTTTTTCTAGAGTTTTGTGATAATTTTTAGTTGGTGTACACGGTGTGTATTACGTGAGGGTCTATGTGCATAGGATACGCTCCCCATAACATCAAAAAATATCATGGGCTAATTTATAAAAACTGCAAAAGTAGTGATATGGTGACAGTTATAGATTCACTGCCACCACCACTAGTGAGTGCCTTTTAAAGTAGTATTAACTGACATCGTCTTTGTCGGAATCTTTTAGGACCCCTAACGGATGAAACTTTTGTTTCTCTATCAATTACTTGCCTTAAGCTGGATCATATCCAAGGTTGCAGATAACTTTGTGTGTTTCGCACACATCCAGCATATAAAAGTGTCTCGGAATTACTCACCAACCGATAAACTTCTCATGGTCTTTCTCGTTGTAAGCTAGGTCCTCAACATTGTTTTAAGAGTATCATTATCGACATCCACCCTATGATCACCCAACAGGGATTGAACAAACATATCATCTTTGTGTCTTCCTCATTCAGACCGTCGTCCGCTTCATCCCCAATATTTTCTAGCTCTTGCTCTCCATACTTGGTCCAACATGAGTAACCTTTCATGAAGCCTCGACAGATAAGATGCGTGTGTATTCTAGCACTATTGTTAAGCATCTTCTTATTCCTACAATCAAAGCATGGGCACGTCGTCTATTAATCGTTCATTCTGTTCTTGTCTTGCTCTACAACATTTATGAAATCGGCAACACCCCTTCTATACTCCAGGCTCGCGCGATCACTTCCATACATCCAACTTTTATCCATCTATAAATTATGAAAAAAAATAGATATAATATATGTAACTATATATTACACAAAAATTGTAGTGGTAATTTGTTTATTATTACCTAGGGAACAGTATACTGGGTTGGGATTTATAATGTGAGCTAGCTATCCATAACAGGCCACAACCAAACCCCATCAAAGATTAACTCTCATCGGTGATGGGCTTCACAATTATCTTTGTCAAGTCGTAACGTTGGGTCCGTCACCGATAACTCTTATCGGTGATAGGGTATCGTATCGATCATTCACCGATTACCTTGAATGAGCTGCAACCAATCCCCGTAACCGATGAGAGTCATCGGTGACTGGCCTAGCCCTAACTCAGTGTCTTTGCGATGGGGCTTTTTACAACCTGACAAAGATGAATAACTTTATTGTAACGGGCCACCTCCGTCACATATAAATCGATTGGTATGCTCGGATTTGTACTAGTGCTAGGCTTTATAGTACCCTGGGTGGATTATTTAATTCTAGCTGAATTATAGCATGTTAACTAATATGTATTAAACTTTCGATAATTTTTGTTTTGGGTTCCTATGTGCATGCATGTACGGGCGGGCGGCAGGCGTACGTTCGTACCATCGTAAGTACGTACTCCTTACGTGCGTGCGTGCGCACTGCTTTAACTGATGTCTCTTCCCGCCGGCGGAAAACGTGGGCCGGAGGGGTCCCGGCCGGCGATCTTTGACCAGGTGCTGAGCCGGGCACTCAGCGACCGACACGCCCTGCCGCGTGTACGCGTGCGAGGTAAAAAGTACCACACGCGCTTCAGAGTTTTAAGCAGTGGTACGTTACACCAGGGGTACACTAGCCTCCATTCAGCGAGACAGAAATGGCCCAAAGCTTACATTGCATCACGGATCGAAGCAAGCAGATCACATATACTCTCTCCGTACCAAAAAGAATTGAACTCTAGCTATGAATCTTGTTCAGATTCATAGCCAAAGTTTGATTTTCTTGTTCAGATTCATAGCCAAAGTTTGATTTTTTTTGGACAGAGGATGTATTCGTGAAAGAGCATAATGTTTTCCTGAAAAGTATCTGTTTCTGAATGTAAAAGAATAATAATATGATTACAAACTTGTGAGCACTAGTGGACTAGCCTAAGCCTATTACTGTAATGGCCCCCCATAAACAAGATGTGTATATGTATTTTTGTCGAACTAACTGTTCTGTATAAGTATTTTGTAGAATCAACATGCCTAATCCTTGGTTTGATCAAACTCTGTCTTCTGTATAAAGAACTAATCAATAGGGATGTAAAGAATCAATTGAATTGTTTGCTGTTGATGACTACCCTGAAAACATTTGAGCGTCATTCTGATCAGGAGGCTCACTTGCCAGAACGCCAGAAACCCTTTTTAGCAACAAGAAATTGCTGTTTGACAACTACAGTTTCGTAGTGCAGGGACTTGAGAACTGGCCGCATCTTTTTTATCATTTCTGTGGTGTCTCTCAACACAAACCATCTGTCAGGTCTCAATATCCTGTCTATTTCAGCTGCTACCTCCATGATGTCACACCTAAAATAAAGATGCAAAGATCACCCTAGATGATTATGAGGTAATGGAGCAAAAGTAGTAAATATTTCAAGGCCTCGCTGCATACCTATTTGTAAGACTTCCAAGAAGATAGCTCATGTGAAGGAGATCATAGGTCCGTGGGTACGTGTTGAAAGATTCACACCAATCATGATATACCCCAATAAGGCCTCTGTTGAAAATAACTGGCAAAGTATCGGGCTGACCGACCGGAACAACATTCATTACCCATAATGGTTTATCAACAAGTGCTGCTGCAAAACTGGTTCAACAAAATAAGATTGATTAACATCCAAAACAAGAAATGAAGTCGTGTTTTTGTTTGATAACATATATTATGTAGATCAGCATCTAGCCATATTAAGATCTTTAATATCATTATTTAAGTTTCATGTTCGCCTGATCCCCATATAGGAAAGAGACCTGGGTCCAAATGGACAAATAAGAGCAACATTTAATCCATTGCTGAAGCAATGCACAAGTTCAAGCTATGTTTAATGATTAGTTCCTACATCTTTCTAACAAAAACTACATATTCAGATTGAATGGCAAGAACTCAGGTTCAACCATCATGTACTAAATCTCTAGATCTCCATGTATACAGCAACAATGCCAGAACATGGTCTAATGCATTTCTGTAGTGATTCTAAAAGAAAGGAATGAAGTATTTGACTGAAACAAGCACCTCGTATAGACCCCCCCCCCCCCCCCAAAACATGCCATCCCAAGTTGAACCACTAAAACTCTACTAAAAGTCAATCCAAGAGAATTTCGCGGAATAAGCAGCAGAAAGTCGTGTTTTCTTACCCTCCATAACCAGCATTCATGTCCATTACATTGCGGGTGGATGACCAATTAACTGGAAAATCATTATAGTATATTTCTGAAATGGCATGTTTCCAATACTTCGTATCAACATCAAACTTCTCGTCGGTACTTGAAGAATCATCAGGCACATTTAGATATCTGGCATTAAGTCTTTCAGGCCAAGGAAGGGGCCAGCTGCTCTTTTCAATTGAACTGGAAATGCATGTATCAAGAGGAGCGTACCTGCAAAAGATAAATTGTATACATGTCACCAAACAGAAAATACACTATAGATCATTAACGGTATCTAAAACATATTTAAGCAGGATAGGTTAGTAACTATCTTTTCACTGTTGTCTGACAATGAACCAATAAGTAATCATCAGAAATAGGCCACTGGTGACTACAAGATCAGATGCAATCTGACTTTATGAGAACAGGGAAGAAAGAGAAGGATATGAGCTATAAATTACCAAGGAAAACGGGGCCCATCTTTCTTAGAACACATAGGGGGTTCATTTGTCCTTCTCTCCAGGTAGCAAGAGTTTGATGCTGGTTTTTGATATACGACAACACCAATTCCATTACTATCTTCAGATTTTACCACTGTTCTCCAACAGATTGATTTGGTAAGTTTAACCATTGCTGCCACATGTGAAATGGATATTTCAGTGAACACAGATATAACCCACCAAATAAACGACAAATGTTAACTTGCTAAGTAAACATTGTTTTGGGAAGAAGCAAAAGTACTAGGCTATTTTCATTAGGAAAGTACTAAGCAAAAGTTTTCTTGGGTGATATTCTAAGCTGAATGCTTGGCAGATAATAGAACATGACACCACACAAACCATTCCAGTCATCTTGATCTCTTTTTTCTTGACGGTAGACAGGGGTTGCAGACCAAATGTAATATCCTCCAGGCCTGAGAACTCTGTTAAGCTCCAACAATGGTTTTCCACCTGCAAATTCCCAGTAGCAAATAATAGTTAAAAAAGAAATTTGCAAGAAACCAAAACGGACAGTTTTCTGAGAAAATAATATAGACACTGTGGTAGCTTCTTATAAATTTGGTGAAGTAATAGAATACTTGCCATTCGCATACCAATGGACCCTGCACCTTGCACAGTGGACAACATCAAATGCCTCATCAGGGAAAGGAAGTTTTTGTGTTCCAATAACAGCTAGAAATGCTGGAATACCACGTTCTAATGCAAACTGTATCTGAGCTTCATGCTCATCCTTTGGGGCAAATGACATGGTAATGACGTTCCTGTCAAGCAAGTATCCACCAAAGCTGGCAACACCACATCCAACATCCAGGACAGTTTTTGTGTGTGTTCCCCATTGAATGGTGGGCATTATCTGTAAACAAAATTTATACATGACATTAGAAACAGCAAGTTATGACTTATGACAAAGAACTGGTGGCAGCAGTCCTACATTCAAATTACCGAACCCCAACAGAGTCAATGCAAGCATAGCCTTTGTGTTTAGCCCCCTCAAAGTCTAAGAATAAAAAAAATTGACAATATTGAAATTGCCAGTATACTATAAAGTAGAAGAAAAGAACAACAGGAATACGACTAAGGAGGGTCCTAATTCACAAGACCAACAACTCATTTGGACATCAAGGTACTTCAAAGTAATATCTACCTGTTCAATAAACTGAATGTATCTTGTAACGCCAGTTTTGAATTGAGTTCCACCTCCAGGGAAGACAAGATAGTCACCAGATTTTGTTACCCAGTTTTGGTCCTTCTTATACTCCACCAATTTAGGGTGAGGAACATTGTTGTACCAAATCTGGATTTGGAAATGAAATGAGATGGCTTCAAATAGTCAGTTAATGGCATCTTAACCATAAGATATTCATGTAACTATCATAAATACACACACTGCACTCACTGCCTTGAAAGTTGAAAGCCTATAAAACGATACTAGTGGTTAAAATAGTATATGCACAAAAGGAAATTTAGCCACATTAAAGGATCACTAAGCACAATCTGCTTGACACCCAACATTACAGCTCTTATCTGGCATTCTCTATTCTGCCTCACGACAGTAGCTTCCTAAAACAGAAGATAACAGAGAATGTTCTTAGAGTGTAATGAACACTAAGGAATATTATATACGAAAAATGGAAAAGAGTATCAACAGCCAGAGCCACTTTCCCTCCCTCACCGACGGAGGCAAGCGCGCGAGGTCCTCACCATGTCACGGCTGCGCGGCCACGGCACGGGCGACCGGTACCCGGAGGGCACCCGCACCAGGCACCTGGGCCGCGGCGCCACGGGGCAGTGGCGCTCCCGGTGCTCCATGTGGCGCCTCGAGCGCAGCGCCTTGATCGCCCTCATGTTGTCGAGGCACGGGATGTAGTCCGCCGACGACACCCCTCTCCCCGGCCTGCAAGTCTCCCACCTCACCTTCGCCGCCGGCTCGTCCCCGCCACCGCCGCCGTCGTCATCCGCCACTCCCTCCGTGGCGGCGGCGCCCTTATCCGCATCGAGCCGTGGCGACTCGCTACTTCCACCACCTTCCCCTGCTGCAGCGTCGGCGTTGACGGCGGCGGCGGTGTCGTCTGGTCGCGATGCGGTCTCTTCGGCTTTTTCGGTTGCGTCGGCGCTCTCCCCGGCTTCGGCGCCGCCGGCGACGACCGCGGGAGGCGCGAGCGTCGTAGTAGGGGCGGTGAGGCGGGAGGAGAGGACGGAGAGGGATTGCGCGGAGGGGTCGAGGAAGAGGAAGGCGAGGGCGAGGAGCGCGGAGACGAGGAGGAAGAGCGACAGCGAGAGGAGGAAGGGCCGCCGCTTGCGCTGGTCGGAGGTGGGCACGGCCATCGTCGCTGCTCCCTCCTCCTCCGCCGCCGTGAAGAGATGCCGGAGAGGCGGAGAGAGATCGAAGACGGTGGTGGCGATGGTGGTGGTGGTGGTGGTTGGTCACTTGTTCACTCGGTTGGTCGGTCGGTTGGTTGGGCGGGTGGGAGGACGGAGTCAGGGGGGAAGTGGAGCGTCGCGGCCACGGCGGGTTGCGTGGTTGGCCTTGGCCGGCCGGCGGCGGCGGCGGCGGTGGCGGTGGCGGTGGGTGCAGGTCGTTTTCGACGGTGGTGATGAGCCTTCTTCCCCTTCGATTTTGGTATAGTTCGTTGTTGCAGAGCTAGTGCGATATCTGATTTTGTTATGATTTGTTGCAGCTAGTGCGATATGCCGGTATCCCGTCGAGTCCTTGGCGGGTTATCTGACTCTGACGAAACGTGATTATTCCATTCTGGTTATCGGTAATGACGCACTGAGGAAAGCGGTAATGCAACTATACCCGTTTTGCCAGAACTCATTCAACCCTCTCGTCTACGCCAATCACCGAGTCAAAAAACATTCACCTGGATTTCAGTTACAGACTAGTAAAAACATTCACGGACTTCAGTAACAGACGTACGGAGAAGTATACACCCTCCGTCTAAAAAAACCGTATATATATTATAGGACAATAAATCTGAACAGATGTATATTCAGATTCATGTATTAAGATGTGTCACACCCAGTACTAGATTAGTTTTTTATGGGATAGTAATAGAATGTGTCACATCCAGTTCTAAATTAGTTTTTTATGGGACGGAGAGAGTAGGGCTTACAGCTACATGGTATTGCACCAGAAAACGAAAAAAATGTAGCCTCTCCGAATCGATGGAGGGCACATGCCGATCGATGTGAGAGCATCGCCAACAATTTTTCTTAAGTCCTCCTCATCTTAAAATTAAGGAATTTCATTTTACAAAGTAATTCCAACAGTTCTCCTAATCGTCTACTCAAGAATTAGAATTTCCTTTCCTGTAAAAATCGCTATTTCACAATTTAAGCATCACATCTACTCAAGAAGTTCCCTTTCCCGTGAAAATCGCTCACAAGTTGGGCGTCACGCTCGCTCCTAATCGATCGTGCACCGGGGAGGATGAGGCGATCGTGCGACACATCAGGATGCAACAAAGATTTATGTTAGTAGTTTAGGGTGTCCCATATTTTTATTTCAGGGAGTCAAGTTTTAGGTTATGAGAACCATAATTTTAAGTCCTAAATGCCCATCAAAGAATCCTGCAATAAGATTATTGAATTGGAATTTAGGGGAACTGTGGGCCATGCTCTGAATGCAGTGATAAGGTAGAGCCGTAGTTGTATTCAAGTGATACTTGCTTAAGGTGTGAAGAGGGAGATTACCATTAAACTTCAGTAACAACACCTAAACAACTAAACCCTGTACATGTTTCTGGGGGAGAAAAAACAACCAAAATTACAACAGACAAAGGATGAAAAACTCTATCTGATCTGTGCCTGCACTCGCTGCTGACGCTGGTTCTCCTTCAGCTTCTCCCTGGGTGACAGTTTGTCACCGATCAGCGTGACCTTCCAACAGTCTGCTTGGAGGATGAAAACTGACCCAGCTTTTGGCACAACTGCAGGTTCAAACTTTGTAATTAAGCCACAAAGATATGCAGATAATATCTATAGAATCGAATGTCTCCATGCAAACAGAGATTGATAACACCAGCCGATGGACTGACTGACAAGAGTATTTCAGGTGTCTCGAGCAAGAAGCGTTCAGGTTGCTGGATGGAAATTTCAAGTGCGTAGCCCTCAGAGCAATACATAAGCTTTCATAACAGAGCACCTTCCTACTGTAAATTTATTATGCTATCTCACATTATTTTCAGTTGACAGCTCAATGAGCATAATATGGAGGAAAAGAGCTGCGTAAGAACTATGTAACCGTATTTATATGATTGAAACAGACACTGACTTGAGGAAAATAGCATTCATCCTATATACGCGGTTAAATATTGCACCAGGAATTTGAAGAATTACCTCGGAAGCGATTGTCATCTGATATGATTCCAAAAGTCTCTGCAGTATCGCGAATCATGATGCCGCATACGCCTTGATAAGAAGAGGCTGATTTGCATTCTGCCACTGCAAAAGCCACAAAACCATAAGAAATGATGATAAAACTAACAGAAACAAGAAAGCAATTGAATACGCAGCTCATCTTAAGCATATAAATCACCTATTACAAGAGCCCCATGAAGATCTGCTGAGAGGAGGGTTTCAGATAACTGCTTTTTCCTGCAGAAAAGGCAGTACACATAAATACTTTTTTGTGATTAAATAACTCATATATGGCATAGAAAGGTCACAATAAAAGGGTCATAACGAAGTTCTGGAAAAAGGAGGAATTGATCCCTTACTCTATTGTTTTATCTAAGCTGTTGAAATCATTATTGCATTTGTTGATTTATCCAACTCTTTGAATGTGTTAATAATTCAGAGCTAAAAATGGTATATTCATTTAATCTCTGAGAACTTTGTGTAGTCCACTTCCATAAAATGAACCTGATTTCAGCAATAATTTGATATGCATACCAAAAGATTTAGTCCCTACAGTCAAGGAAGTTTCTGTACATAAGCAGTTTGGGTGGACTAAATTTTATTATAGCATATAGTTCTTATTGAAAAACTTGAGTTCAAAAGGGTAGAATCAAATTAGTAAACCTATCAGCTAATTCTATCAAAGAAAGCACAAGCAGCCAAAGGTCAGTGAGGTTAGAAGCTAACATCGAGAGACTGGTAGCAGCAGAACCCAACATTTGTGCACTTAATGTTTTTTCGCTTTTACTGCAGTTTTAGTATATAACAGAATAAACTTTATGCCCCAAGCAATAAGTAAAGAACCAGAAGGTGAGAACAGTAATAACATAACCAAAAAGATGGTGGAATCCATACGGTGTGCTTTTGGTAAGCTCTGTGATATACTCTTTCCACATCTCATGCATTGGCTTGTAGAGGTCAAACCTGCAAGGGCAAGCCACATATGTAAAAAGTACATAATGTCCAAAGGTACTATATTATGTGAAGATTCAATCAAACATGTAAAGTGTAGTTTAATCATTACCCTAAAGGGATTCCATTTTATCAAAAGAAAACCATGATAAGGAAATTATGACTGAGGACAAGAAAAGGAGTCAATCTATGCACTTATTCGGAACAAGACTTACTTGCGGAGTGTCTCAGGTAAATCAAATGACCCACATTTCTTATGTTGCTTAAGTGACATGTGCCTTTTTGATCGCTTTGAATGAATTAACAAAGATTTTGCCTGTGCATCAACTAATCTAGGACCCCTGTGAACATAGTTATCCAGCAGAATCCCTTTTTCCAGCTTTAACTTTTTGGCTCCCTTGGTAATTTTTCCAGCATCTCCACCTTTCTGAATTATGTCATAAACAACATTGTGCACAACATCCATACTGTCCAAATCCTACAACAATGAAGTACACTACAATAAATATCATAAGTTATTTCCTCATGCCTAAATTTAATTTTTGAAACCCACACACGGAGAATAGGTACCGAAATGCTTCTTTGGAGCAAATTATCATGTGGAGCAAATGAAAGTTCAGAGTATACAGGATTGGTTTCTCCACCTACAAAGTTAAATGTACATGTCAAACAGCCACACACAGAACTCACAGATCTATGTATGTTAGAGCCTAAGAAGGCACCTGAGGAAGCAGAAGAACTGGAGATTGCTAGACCTGAGATCAGAAGCAGTGTTAGAAAAAATGGCCAGAAAAAAAAAAACTGCATCAAAAGAATGATGGGCAACATTAAACCTTTTTTTGAAGGAAACGGAGCAGAAGTTCGAGATGGAATGAAATCTGGAGCTTTGCCTTTCCTTGATGCATCAAGATTGGGCTTGGGCGCACTATCTTTATTCCTTGTCTGACACCTAGGCTTGTCTTGCAGTTTCTTAGCTTTTGCAGCAGCATAACGTTGTTGAAGGGCTTCTAAGGTCCGTTTCTTCTGATCGGAAATAGTTGACATGCCTATAAGAAAGATCTGTGGTTAATCAACAGTTCAACACGAATGAGAGGAATCTCAGTTCACAAGGCAAATGAACATATAAGAAAGGAATCGCCTTCCATACCACAAGTTTGATAATTCTGCAAACCAACAAAAATAAGTAACAAGCAGCAGACTCTAGACGATGATAGGAAATAAATTGATGCATAGAATGCAAGGTTTGCACTTAAGATACATGCCACTTGAAAGTTTGGACTTAGAAATATGCCACTCCAAAGTGGAATTATTTTGAAACATGCCACTACGAAGCTAAATTGGTTGATTAAATTGCCCCTATGACCTTCTTCCTCTCTTTCCATCATCCCACTCCAGAAGTTCTCTCGTCCCTCTCTCCAGCAGGGCTGGATGCCGGTGAGATCCTCTCCCCCTGGCCAGCAGGCCGCAGACCTCCCTATGCCCTGTGACTGGCCAGCCCCAAGCCCCTCATTCCCCCTCCCTCCGGTGGCACATTGATTCTGCAAAGGAACTTACCTTGCCAGCTTGCAGCAGCTTGGCAAGAAGAGACCTCCAAGCCGAGGCAGCCCTCGGTGCAGACCTCCCTGAGGAAGAGCTAGGAGGCTCACTGGCGGACCCAGGATTTTGCCGAGCCCTGGGCCAACACTAATTGCTATCTTGAAGTGGGCTATTGGAGTAGCTAGGAATTTTTCGTTGGCTAGTTCGACTTCAAAAGTTCACATCACTAATCAAAATTTCTAAACACTGCAAATCCCATATACAAGTACAAATTTGAATAAAAGGCGTCACAGATATAACAATAGTATCTTATAACATCATAGCCAACTAATTTAACAAGCAAGTTCAAAATGAGCAAATATTACCACCAGTGCCGGAGGAAGGAAAAAAATTTAGGTGTGGCCTATGAATTACCACGGAAGTTAGCACAGAACGAAAAATCTCAATGCACGTCATTATACGACACAATATCATCTCAATAAGTCTACATTAAGCATGGCAAACAAGAACTACTCACAAGTTCATGATTCATCATCCATTTGCAAACAAGTGTAGATAGAAGAATAGGTTCTCAGAAAATATCTCATCTTCTCAAGATTCATGTTTTCAACAACACATCACATATAGGAACTACAGTACTAAGAATAGATAGATATATATGTGGAATCTACAAAACAACTAGTACCAAAGATTGATTAATGTTCACATATGTAGAATCTGTTGATGGAGTGATGGATACTTGGCTAGTTGGCTTGCTTGCTGTCACTGCTTGGTGCTGCACGCCTGCACAGATGTTGTGCCCTTCGTCCCACCCTGCTCGCAGGCCCCCCTGGTCCCTGGCGGCTGGTCGCGCTGCCGCCTGGTTGGAGAGGATGCCGCAGCCGCAGCTTTGCGCCCTGGAGGCCGGAAGCCTGGCAGCCACGCCCTCCACACCTCACCCAGCCCTCCAGCGCGTGGCGAGCACCGCAGCAGCCGCCGTCCACTGATGGGGATTGGGGAAGGGGATTGATGGATTGGGGGAGGGTGGAGGAGATGATTCAAGAGACAAAACAAGACAGGCCGCATTTACACTAAACAAGCCTAATGGACCTACTAGCTATCAGTGTGAGGACCAGCACTGGCACACGCGGACGCGTCCACAGCACGTCTCGGCCGTCGCTCGTCTTCTCACGATGCTGCGTCGCCATTCTCTCTGACCCGGTTGTTGCTCTGTGCGGAGGAGTACGAGGAAGGGGGAAGGGGGGGTGGTCAGCAGGCGGCACGAGGTACGGCGAGCGCCACACCTCGCCCTACTGAGCCCTCCGCCCTGGTCCCAGGATTTTGCCGAACCCCAGGCCAAGACTAATTGCTATCTTGAAGTGGGCTATTGGTGTAGCTAGGAATTTTTCTTGGCTAGTCCGACTTCAATAGTTCAAATCACTTACCAAATTTTTTAAACACGGCAAATCTCATATACAAGTACAAATTTGAATAAAAGGCGACACATAAATAACAATAGTATCTTATAACATCAATAGCCGACTAATTTAACAAGCAAGTTCAAAATGAGCAAATATTACAATAGGTCAATACCAATCCCCAATCCTCTTTATGTTTCACCCAATAAGCTAATTCCAATCCTACAATAACAGCAGCGATTTATTCCCATTCAGCCATTCACAAATCACAAATTGGCAACCTAAGCTATGAGCTAACTAATTAGCCATGACAATAAGCAGTGAGGCAAAATTATTGAGTTACGTCACAGAGTCACTGACCTTCAGTGTTGTCCAATCGCCAATCGGAGTCGGAGGTGGAGCGCCGCAGCGGGGAGCCGGAGTTTGGAGACCTGCCACGAAGGATTGGAGGAGACTGGAGAAGACGAGACGGGCAGGGGGGCCAGGCGGCCGCGGCGGTCGGCGGCTGGCTGAGCCCTCAGGCACTCGGCGCCTCTGCGCGACTGCGGCTGCGCGTCTCGGCGTCCGTCGATCTGCGCCGATGCGGTGGCTGGCGGGGCGCGAGAGGCGGGCCAGGCGACCGGTGACCGGCGGCGAGGAGAGTCGCCGGTCGCGCCGTTGCGCGTGCGGAGGAGGCAACCAGCACTGCCGCCGTTGCCGCTTGCCAGAATGACAGCCCTAGCGCTGGATCGAGGTCACAGACTCACAGGTGGATCGGGCTAGATTGAGATGGGCTTTTCCCACAGGCCACACGGCCCATGTTAGGGGAACTTGCTTTCTGCATAAGTTGGGCTGATATTTCAGCCCACCTAACAATGTGAACTTGCGAGCTGCACGGCCTGCGGCCTACCAACAACGCAAACTAGTATATCAACCAGTCAAAAAGCAAGGACCTATGGTTCGAGTATTTCTTTAATAAAAAACAAATAGTACAAATGCAAATGCAAAAGCTCACCTTATAAACACACACACGTCCTATTTCCATGAGTACCTGCAGAAAATTGGGCTAGTATATTTTTGAGATTGATGGGGTTACAATGGGTGCCTTGCTATCGACGTATATGTTGTATAACAACACTAAACGAATAATTAGCCACTAATATGAGTACCGTGTGAAGTTTAGAATTTGAACCTGGATATGCATGTTCCGTAACAAGAAAAGGAGCACCGTGTGAAGTTTAGAATTCAAACCTAGATATGCATGTTCCATAACAAGAAAAGAAAAACGAGATTTGGAGGAAGAGATGTCCCTCCAAACATCTTTTAAAAAAAAGTTATAAGTATGTTGGGGATTAACACGGGACCTTAGATTTGAAATCACACACCCCTTACCACTACTATCAAATGCCTCTTCACGTTCCATCACAACAAACCTAATTAATTAGACCCATACCGCCGATTCAAAATGCGCGCAGTACAATTTGAGGGTCCTAGCGTGTTTCTCGTGTAGCTATCGTGAATTCTCTATTATCGCCTTATTGGTCACTATATATGTGTCAACAAGTTTTAAAAGGCTCTATTTGACATTACGAGAATTATTTTACAAAGGAAAAAAGAAAGAAAGAAGATGGCATTACAAAGGAGTAGTAATATGCAACTCAAAGTCAAATCCATTTTAAATTACTATAGCAACCTGGGGTCTCATCGTCATGACCCAATCAAATGAAGCCACCGTACGTATCAATGAATTCTTTATCTCTGCAGTCGTGTTAATTTGCAGCTGCTAAACACGATTGCACTAAAGATGGCGACATATGTGTGCTCATATGAGGACACATGCCACCGTTTTCGAGATGAGTAGTTTGGATAAAATACTTTCTATCTGCAGCTTCTCGAGAGCTAGGGCACACTTCATGCGGCCGGTGTGCTTCTTGCCTGGTCAGGGTTAACAGAAACAGACACATCGTCAACTAATATAATACTAAACTGATGAACTCGCCCATGGCAACTCATCTCACTACATGTTGCAATAATGTGTCACACTCTACATACATTCATAGTGTCGACATCTGAAAAAATCTATAGACTTGTAGAGTACTACAACTACTCCATCCGTTTCGTTTTATTTGACGCCGTTGACTTTTTATCACATGTTTGACCATTCGTCTTATTTAAAAACTTTTATGAATATGTAAAATTATACGTATGCATAAAAGTATATTTAACGATGAATCAAATGATAGGAAAAGAATTAATAATTATTTAAATTTTTTGAATAAGACAAGCGGTCAAACATGCGCTAAAAAGTCAACGGTGTCAAATAAAATGAAACGGAGGGAGTATTTATTTGCAAAGCCAACACCGGGTTTTGCGAAAGATTGATCGTGATGACAGTGTTTTATGTGATTCTTTAATACTACTGGTGAATTTGGTTGTGTGATGACAGTGTTCAGTGTTGTAGCTGGTATGCAGGGTTCAACTAGCTGGGAAAACATATGTGATTTAATTGTGTGCTTTATTAGATGGAGTACTAAAGATTATTCTGCATTCCAAATGATCTAATACGATTCACCATGTTCTAATATTAACTTTAACTGTATATATGGTGATAAGTTGCTTGATGGGAAAATCTCTCTTGTGGAGAAAAGTGAGGAGATGTTCACGTACGTACATCAAATTATACGTACGGTAAAAAATGAATATGCTTTGTTAATTTAATTGGATTAAAAAATTTGCATGTACTTCCATTTCGTCGATATCTCTTAAAAAAGATTATCACCAATGCATGCAATAATCGGTTGTTTTGCTGGAAAATATACTGCTCCCCATGGCACAAGCTTCTAGATTTGTTATCTCGAGTTGTCAACATGGCATGCATGATATTGTTAACAATACTCTCATGATTAGAAATATGCATTTCATACATTTAAGTTGTTAATTCTAAATTATTGGCACAAAATAATCAATTATACATATCAATATGATGAGCACATTGTACGTAAATTGCGGGGCCCATCAAACACGTATTTGGTGGGGGCCCACCATGTGCGTTCATCGGTTGACAACTATGCCAACCAAACACGTATATAGTAGGCCCCATCAAATATGTTCCTATTTGACATCTATTCTCATATGACTTACTCTATTTTGTTAGATTTACGAACTACTAATATTATAAAAAGCTATACGTTGCTATCCACTTGTCTTTATATTTCTCGGATTGGTTGGCACTTGTTGTATCAATACTTACAAACTTATTTTATATTTTCACAGATCTTAGGGTAATTTATTTTATATTTTCACTAGCATCTTAGGGTAACTCTTAGGGTTTTCTTTTTCTTATCCAGCCTATAAAACTATTTTATATCAATATATATGCTCCTCTACTTAGGACAGTCCCAACCCATAGTGTTCATAAGCAGTGTCTATGGTGCCATGTTAATAAGACATCACAATAGAAACTACACTCTCTACAACCCATAGTTTCTTAAAGTGGACCATTAATAAATACATCATCTCTCTTTTCTACCAATCATATTTATTTTTCATCTAATATGAAGACACTATTCTCTCCCAATGCAAAACTTGATAGTGTCTAGTGCATAGGTTCTCATGTTGAAGCTGTATTTTGCATGAGACCCAGTTTCTTTCTCTTTTCACTCTCTCTCTTAATTAATATAGTACCACATAAGCTAAAAGTATTACATGGTAATGAAGTTAATGCCATAGACACCATTCTAGATGGAGGGTTGAGACTGCCCTTATATCCATATAACTGTACGGATACTATCTCCACATTGGTTGTTCGATCATCACCAATCTTTGGCCACAGGCTAAAAAGATGGCTTTCGATCTCAAGCTAACCGCATGCCTCCTCCTCGCCGTCTTCTCCCTCGCCGCCGCCGCCGACTGCGAGTGCCAGCCCAGCGACGAAGGCCACGACGCGGCCAAGTCCCGGACGCTCAAGGTCATCGCCATCTTCTGCATCCTCGTGGGCAGCTCAGCGGGGTGCGCCATTCCGTCGCTCGGCCGGAGGTTCCCGGCGCTCCGCCCGGACACGAGCCTCTTCTTCGCCCTCAAGGCGTTCGCCGCCGGCGTCATCCTCGCCACGGCGTTCGTGCACATCCTCCCGGTGTCCTTCGACAAGCTCGGCTCGCCGTGCCTCGTGGACGGGCCGTGGCGGAAGTACCCGTTCACGGGGCTCGTCGCCATGCTCGCCGCCGTGGCCACGCTCCTCCTCGACACGATCGCCACGGGCTACTTCCTGCAGCGCGCGCAGGACAGCCGCGGCGCCGTCGCCGCCGTCGCCGCGTGCGGCGGGGACGCGTCGTCGTCGCACGACCACGAGCGCGGGAACGCGCACGGCGTGTCGTCGGCCGTGATCGCGTCGGCGACGATGCCGAACGACGCCGCCGACGACTGCGACGACGCCGAGGACCGCGCGAAGCTCGTCCGCCACCGCGTCATCTCACAGGTTTACTATATATATATATATAGTAAATTTGTTTGGTGCTCCATGGTGCCCGGGCACCATTGTTGAAATTGAGTATATACCCAATTCAAATGAGCATGAAACTTTTTCAATTATTTAGGTATTAATATTAACTACTTTACTAACTAGTTGAAAGCAAGTTTGAACTGAATTTGAACTTGTTTTTGTTAGATTTTGATTCTAGGTATATAGCATCCATACATATAATTAGTTAGGTATGTAATCATGGATTGTGAAATAAAGTTAAATTTGAGTTGTTTTGTTGATAGGTATAGGTATGAATCGAATTCTTATAACTAGGTATATACTCACAATTTGAAAATTTTGAAAAATTTGAGTGATTTTGTGCATTTGAAACCATGGTGCCCGGGCAACCATGGTGCCCCATATGAGTGTCATATATATATATATATATATATATATATATATATATATATATATATATATATATATATATATATATATATATATATATATATAGCTGGGCGATGAACATGGATGCGCGTTAATTAATTTAAATTTGCTAATGTTCATACGTTTCTTGGTTTGATATGAATTTGCATGTGTGGATGAAGGTGTTTGAGCTGGGTATCATAGTGCATTCGATTATCATCGGGATATCACTAGGTGCATCCGAGAGCCCAAGCACGATCAGACCGCTCGTGGCCGCGTTAACATTTCATCAGTTCTTCGAAGGGATAGGGCTGGGAGGATGCATTGTTCAGGTATGTGTTTTCCTTTCACTACCACACGACACTAATTCAGTGTCGGTTCCAAAAGGGCCAACAGTGCTAGATTTGGATCTGGCACCGTGGCTCTATGTTCTCGGCACTGAAAAGGGCTCATCTGTGACGAACGAGTAAAAAAAGGCTGAGCTCTCGAAAAAAAAAACAGGCTGAGCCGGATTTGAGTTAGAGGATTATAGAAACTATAAACTCTGTAAATTACATGCAGTCTTTATGTGCTTCATGTGGGAGTGTGGGACTACTCACAAAACGGAAATGCTTCAAGACAAAAGAATATCTACCATGACAAATTAAAAGACAAAAGACATATCTGAATCACAAATCTCATGGAATCACGTATCTACCATTCACATCACATAACGTGTATACCTTCAAATGAAAAGGATCTAAGTTTCAAACAAAAAAGGAAAGAGAGAATCTACTCTATACCACTGAGTTTATTCAAGTTTAATGATTTTCCATCGATATTATCTTTTTCTACAATATACCGACGACTTTATCAATTGTTCTACAATGTGTCATTGGGCTGGGCCTTCTTTTCAAAAATACCCAAAATACCCTTAGAAATATACAAGATTAACAATTGATTTATCTCATTAGAAGTTTCAAAAAAAATGAAAATTTTTAAATGGCATCCTTACACAACATGGAAGTTTGTATACAAGTTTCAAGTTTTTTTCTGGTATATTTAGTTTTTAGAAAAAATATTTTTATGTGGTATGTGAAAGAGAATTTGCTTATATAAGACATAATAGAATAAAAATATCTTATGTAGTGTATGAAAGATGATTTATATTAAAAACAATAGTAAAAAAGTATTTTTATATAGCATATAACAAATAAGTTATATATTTTTTAAAAAATAGAAATGTAAAAAACTTAAAACTTCTATACAAATTTCCATGTTGTATAAGAAGGCCACATGAAAGTTTTCATTTTTTTTTGAAACTTCAAATTAGATAAATCAATTGTTAACCTCATATATCCATAGGGGTATTTTAGGTATTTTTGAAAAGAATACTTAGCCCAATGGCGTATTGTAGAACAATTAATAAAGTCGTCGGTATATTATAGAAAACGACAATGTTGATGGCAAATTGTTGAACTTGAGCAAGCTCAGTGGTATAAAATAGATTCTCTCAAAAAGAAACAACAAGAAAAAAAGAATTGAATCACATCATAAATCCGATATGGTGAACTTATTCTCATACTTTTTTCTTCTCGTCGTCGATGGGGTCAGCAGCAGTGATGGGAAAATGGGACATGAATACAACCAGGTACATGGGTTATCGATGGTAAGACTTGATGGCATCATGATGGGATCTGGATGGATCCAACCTCGCCACCGCTAACTCGATCGGTAAGGTGACGACAAATCTAACGTCACCAAGCTCAACCGATGGCCCCCAAGCTCCAAGTGGCATGATCCGACAACCCCCGAGCTCTAGGGAGCTCGATCTAGTGGCCGATGTGCTAGGGAGGGGTAGAGAGTCGTCACCGCACTGGGGAGAGGTGGATCCTGCGGTGCCACTTGCCGGTGTGGGTCAAGTGACAGGGATCGAGGGAAGGGAGAGTGGACATAGAGAGGCAGGGCTGCTGGGGAGAGACGAAGAGACGAAGGGAGGTTGGGAGAGGGGAAGCATATGCCCTCTAGGATCAGTCGGTCGTGTAATGGGACTTAACCACTCGGTTGATCGGCTCAGTTTTTTGTGGTTCCCTAAAACCAGCACACATAGTAGTTTTGGGGTGTCGGTTTTCTAAAATGCTACTATTGATAATTATTATTGATATCGATTATTTATTAGTATCTTTTTATATGGAACCAACACTAATAATTGTTATCAGTGCTCTTCTTTTTTACCTGTACAGAGTGCATGTGTGGCCGGGTTTTTGTCCAATGGTGCCATACTAGGTGCCATCCATTTAAAATTCTATGGTAGTGTTTCCAACAACACGAAATGTGAGAAATCTGCAAAAATATTATTGTTGTAGTGACTAGTGAGTAAGGGCGTACAAACGTGAGTATCCCATTCACTTCATAATGTTTGTATGCTCATCCTCAATGGTAGTCGGAATCGAGATTGCTAAGGGGCGATCGATCGCCCCTAGCGATCGCGATCAGATTCGGATCCCCCCTCTCCCTCCACCTGGTTTTCTTTTTTTTTTGGCACCGCATTACTTTACTATTTTAATAAATTTATGCACCTAAAGTTTGTACACCTCAAATTTACACATCTAAAGTTTAGAGAGACCTAAAGTTTATAAATCAAATGTTTATATATCCGATTCAAATTTGAATTTAAATTCAAATATTTTTTATATATAGTATTTCTATACATCTAAAGTTTATACACCTAAAGTTTGACCCAAAGATTATAAGTCAAAAGTTTATATACCCGATTTAAATTTCTATTTGAATTATATTCGATTCAAATTTGAATTTGAATTCAAATATTTTTTATATATAGTATTTCTATACATCTAAAGTTTATAGACCTAAAGTTTATAGACCCAAAGTTTATAAGTCAAAAGTTTACATCCCCGATTCAAATTTGAAATTGAATTATATCCGATACAAATTTGAATTTGAATTCAAATATTTTTTATATATAGTATTTCTATACATCCAAAGTTTATACACCCAAAGTTTATAAGTCAAAAGTTTACATACCCGATTCAAATTTGAATTTGAATTCAAATATTAATTTATAGACCCAAAGTTTATAAGTCAAAAGTTTATATACCCGTTTCAAATTTAAATTTGAATTTAAATATTTTTTATATATAGTATTTCTATACATAAATTTTTCTAACTTTGTTTTTTTATTTTTTTTTAAAATTTATGGTGTAGTAGGAAGAGAAGAAGGGGAGGGGGAAGGGAGGTGAGGAGCGAAACTCCTAATGGGCGATTGATCGCTAGGGGACGCCAGGGGAGATCGGATCTGGTCTCCCCCTCTCCTCCACGTGGTTTCCTTTTTTGGCACCGCATTACTTTCCTATTTTAGTAAATTTATGCACCTAAAGTTTGTACACCTCGAGTTTACACATCTAAAATTTAGAGACCCAAAGTTTATAAGTCAAAAGTTTATATATCCTATTCAAAATTTTTTATATATAGTATTTCTATACATCTAAAGTTTATATACCTAAAGTTTATAGACCCAAAGTTTATAAATCAAAAGTTTACATACCCGATTCAAATTTAAATTTGAATTATATTTATTCAAATTTAAATTTGAATTTAAATATTTTTTTATACGGAAATGCTAAACACCGGTATCCCGTTTGGGCACGGTTGGGATGGGACAGATTTTCTAGGAATCACAGAAATCATCACGAGCTTATCCGAGTCCCACTCTCAACAGAGACACAACGTTTCTTGTGCTTATCCAAGTCCCCCACTCACAGTTCTCTCACCGTGGGCATGGCGCGTGAGATCTCGCTGGCGCCGACGGCGGCGGTTGCGGCGGCGAAGCCGGTGGCGGCACCTGCTCGCGTCCGCCGACGGCGGCAGCTCCACCTCTTCAGTGTCGCCACCGATGCACACGAGGTCAGTGCGGGAGAGCGGCGTGAGCGTGGTGGTGGTAGTTCCACCTCTTCAGTGTCGCCGCCGATGCACACGAGGTCAGTGCGGGAGAGCGGCGTGAGCGTGGTGGTGGCAGCTCCACCTCTTCAGTGTCGCCGCCGATGCACATGAGGTCAATGCGGGAGAGCGGCGTGAGCGTGGTGGTGGCGCCGACGCCGACACCCACCGCGTTTTCTTTGGTTGACGGTCTCCATCAACAGGAGGTTCTTCATTTTCTTGCTCTAAGCAGTGTCAGACGATACATCGATCGAATCAAATGATATGAACTTATCCATGTCCACTCCATGTACATATATTTGATCTGGAAGTTGACGGAAGCAAAAATCATTTCCCCATATATGAACAAATGAAGTGTATTACATGGGTGTAGACTTTTTGTGGAGTAAATACCAGCCATGATACCGAGGAGGATCATGGCACCTCCCAAGTATCACATGATCGTACTTAGTTATAATCTGTGAAACCCACAGAAACCATGATACCAGTCATGATATTGAGCAGAATCATGATACATCTCATGTATCACATGATCCTTCTAAGGTATCATCTATAAAACCTGATGATACCAGACATGATATCTGAGAAGAATCATGATACCTCCCATGTATCATATGATCCTTCTAAGGTATCATCTATGAAACTTGATGATACCAGACATGATATCTGAGCAGAATCATGATACCTCCCATGTATCATATGATCCTCCTAAGGTATCATCGGTGAAACCTGATAATACCATCCATGATACTGAGGAGGATCATGATACCTCCTAGGTATCACATAATCATCCTCAAGTATCATACGTGAAACCCGCAGGAACCATGATACCATGCATGATATCTAAGTAGGATCATGTGATACATCATAAGTATCACACATAATGATACTTTTGATGTATCATGTATGAAACCTTCAGGTATCACACAAGATGATATATACCTAGCGAGGGATCATGCGTGAAACCTTCAGGTTTTATGATACCGAGAAGGATCGTGAAACCTCCCAAGTATCACATGATTCTACTAATGTATCATCAATGAAACCCGCAGGCACCATGATAGCAGTCAAGATACTCACAGTCTTGATGGTATTACTCTCATTCACATATTTTTACTGCCTATCACCTCGATTCTTAAACCGGGCCTTCTCAGCATGTTGTCCTCCCACTGGTGTCAAGTTCATTGATGCAAGCTTTCTCTGTCAAACCTTGTACTATTTTGATTGTAAGATCATATCCTTGCAAAACACGATTCTGAGGATGTTTCACAAGGAAGCAGAAGAGCCGGCGGACGACGAGGGTGCCGCTGGAAAGAAGCAAGGAATGGCGCGCGATTCCGATGAGGTTTCACCGGGATGCAGAGGAGCTGATGGACGATGCTCGCGGCGGTGGAAGGAAGCGAGGAATCGCGCGCTTTCTAGGAGGATTCGCCATGATGGGGAGAAGCCGGTGGACGGCGCGCGCGCCGGCGGGAGGAAGCGAGTAATCGCGCGCGGAGGCGAGCGCTTCCGAGGAGGTTTCGCCGAGATGCCGGGAAGCCGGCGTTTGGCAAGCGCTGGTCGTCATTCTCATTTTGCTGCAATGCATGCAGGTGGTGACAGTTGCTCAGAGCGATGTCATATCGGTATCAGAATCGTCCTGTTTTTGAACGGGATTCCGGTATATAGCATCCCCTTTTTATATATAGTATTTCTATACATCTAAAGTTTATACACCTAAAGTTTATAGACCCAAAGTTTATAAGTCAAAAGTTTACATACCTGATTCAAATTTGAATTTGAATTCAAATATTAGTTTATAGACCCAAAGTTTATAAGTAAAAAGTTTACATACCCGTTTCAAATTTGAATTTGAATTCAAATATTTTTTAATATAGTATTTCTATACATAAATTTTTCCAACTTTGTTTTTTTATTTTTTTTAAATTTATAGTGTATTAGGAAGAGAAGAAGGGGAGGGGGAAGGGAGGAGAGGTGTGTACGGGGGCATAGGAAGAGAAGAAGGGGAGGGGGAAGGGAGGAGAGGTGTGTACGGGGGCATGGGGACCAAGTGATCTATCGCTCATTAGCCACACCTGGAGAGGAGTGTATAGGGGCGGATGGGGATCGATCGCTCCATTAGCCAGGCCGGTGGGAACGTGGGATCGAGCCTAGGAAAGTACAGATATACAGCATGGTAAGTGGTCAGCCTTCATTCTTGTCAGCTCGCTAGCTTACCAAGGTGCAACATTTATCTACAGACTTCAGCTCTTCGGTGTATGGTTAACTGGTTCTGTACCACTTTATTTTTCTCTAAAAGATGACACTACTATAATAACATCTCATATGAGACGTCCTACCAGTGCCAGTTAGACAAAAATCCGTCCCGATGGGTCTCCTCCCCGCACAACACTGTGCACACTCAAATAGAGCAAAAACCGGCATTGATGACATGTATAGGTGCCGGTTCGAGAAACAAACCAAGACTGACGTGATGGTCTAAAACTAGCATTTATAAGGTATCCTATAGCAGTGTGATATCATGGATGGTGTGAGTGTGTGATCTTGCTAGCTTTGTCAAGAGAAACCCATTTAACTAGGTCGAAGGAATAAATTATCAACCTTTTTACTATATTTGTTAAAGAATAACTAGGTTATGAAACTTAGAAACATAAGTAACGGATTTTTCCACACAATTTTGTCTATGACTCTTAGTTTTATTCATAACCTTTAAAACTTAACATGTAGAAAGAAAAAAAACACTTGTAAGTAAAAGATGTTAGATACATTAAAAGAAAATACGAGAATTTTAGATTCCAAAAAAAAAAATATCAGTAGTGAGACTCCTTTCAAACGTAGAAATATCATTTTATACAAATGCACGCTGATCGATATATAGGGCGGTGAAATTTACCCACTTAATATATAATTGCAGGCTAGGTTCCATCTTAAGTCTGCAGTGACAATGGCCATCTTCTTCTCGCTAACCACACCGGTTGGGATTATGATCGGTATCGGCATCTCCTCCGCCTACAATGAGAATAGCCCCACGGCCCTGATCGTGGAAGGCATTCTCGACGCAGCGGCTGCTGGAATCCTCAACTACATGGCGCTCGTCGACCTTCTAGCTGAAGATTTCATGAACCCTAGGGTGCGGAAGAGCGGAAGGTTGCAGCTCATCATCAGCATCTTGCTGCTGGTTGGGATAGCTTTGATGTCCTTGCTTGGTATTTGGGCTTGAATAAAACTTAAGAAGAAACTCCTTAAATATCTGACTACTCCCACTCCGTCTTATAACAAAAGGGATTTTGAATAGATGTAACATATCCAAGTACAATGAATCTGGACATACTGTCTGTCCAGATTCGTTATACTCCCTCCGTCCCAAAATAAGTGCAGTTTTGCACTATTCACATTTAACGTTTGGCCATTCGTCTTATTTGAAAATTTTTTATGATTAGTATTTTTATTGCTATTAGATGATAAAACATGAATAGTACTTTATGTGTGACTAAATATTTTCAAATTTTTCACAAATTTTTCAAATAAGACGGACGGTCAAACGTTGGGCACGGATATCCACGGCTGCACTTATTTTAGGATGAAGGTAGTACTAGCATATGTCACGTCCACCCAAAATCCTTTATATGATGGTGCCATTCGTTATGAAACTATTGTTTTTAAATAAATTAATTATGACATTCGTTCAGAAGTTCAACAAACGAAATAAAGCTGCATATGGTGCCATTTCATTGTCCATTGTCTGGCTCAGAAAAAGTTGGTGCGCTTTCTTAGTCGCAATCATTAATTGAAACTGCAGGTTCTATCGTTTTATGATCTTTGGTACTAGTAGTACTAATTGACTTGTAGTTGACGCCATTTTTTATTTATCTTTACGCGAAAAATGGCGGAACATAATGGAATCGGAGTAATTTAATAATAACTTATTGATAATTGCACACACCATCAAATCACGCCTAGCTAGGGTTTATTCGGTTCATCCCTATAATGAATGAATTGAAGGGGGACTAATTTCACATCTCAATAGGAGTGGTATAAGTTATCTCTAATTCCCCTTCAATCATTTTGTGAAAGGGATTAACCGAACAAAGCCTAGGTTGTGTTTAGTTCAGCGCAAAGTTTGGATTTTTGTTGAAATTGAAGATGATGTGACTGAAAAGTTGTGTATGTATGACAGATTGATGTGATGGAAAAGGACTGAAGTTTGGATCCAAACTTTGGATCTAAACACAGCCCTAGAAGAGATAAAAGAGAGACAACTACTAGAAAACCGATCTGACATAAAGGGGAGATATTTTCTTCTTGGGTGCACACTGTACCGCCATATTCCTAAGGTGTACTCCCTCCGTCCCAAAAAAAAAAGACAAACCCTGGTTTCCGTGTCCAACGTTTGACCGTTCGTCTTATTTGAAAAAATTATGAAAAAAATAAGACAAGACACGCATAAAATATTAATCATGTTTTATCATCTAACAACAATGAAAATACGAATTATAAAAAAAATCATATAAGACGGACAGACAGTCAAAGTTGGACACAGAAACCCACGGTTTGCCTCTTTTCGGGACGGAGGGAATATTAAGCCACCAGTAGGGAATCGCTCCCTCTCGATTATCTCTGTCGATAAACCGTCACGAAACATTTTCACACCGGTACTTAACATGTGTTTTTTTATGTCCTACTCAACTACTCATGTTGGTTTTTCATGTTTATGTTATTCTACTCATGTCGGGTAATCCTTTTCAGTTTTTATTATCCCTGACAGTTGGTTTTTCATGTTCATATCATCCTACTCATGTCGAGCAATCCTTGTCAGTTTTCTATTATCCCTGATAGTGTTTGTCCATCATAGATCCTGTAGCGAAAGTCTTAACACACAATGAAATCAACTGGGACTACGGCAACAACAAATCTTTGGTCTCACTAAATTTTTATTGATAATGTTCAAAAGACAAAAGAGACAAAGACCTGCGGCGAATTCATGTCTATTAAATCTATACTTTGTATAAAGTTATAACCTATTAAATTTAAACCTCAACACGTAAACATGCTACACCATTATCCACTAACAATAATTACAAGCATGCAATATCATCTATAATTTATTGAATCTTACAAAATAACACGCAAAGCATATTCAATTATCGCCTCTCACATCGTTTCCGTAATTTTTAACATATTTATCCATCATTTTTTAAATACTTAATATATATTTATCCATATATTCCGTATCAATGCACGGGATATTATTTAGTTTGTTTCATGATTAAACCTTAGCTTTTCATCATTTTTTCCTATCTTCGGCCTGGTTTAGTTCCTAACTTTTTCTTCAAACTTTCAACTTTTCCATCACATCAAAACTTTCCTACACACATAAATTTTCAACTTTTCCATCACATTATTCCAATTTCAATCAAACTTTCAATTTTGGAGTGAACTAAACACACCTTCCACATCTCGCGATGCAAATCTTGGCCAACAACATAATATTTCATTTATAATCTCCTACAGAGCTAGCTATTAAATTTATTTCTCTCCAAACATAGCATAAAACAAATTTATTTGTTGTTAATAACTAATATAGTGTTTACTCCTTGCTTGATTGTTGAAATGACATATTAAGGATTATTTAGTAATACCGGCAACAAATCACGTGCCTCACTAAATCCTTGTTATAAATGCACCAACGAGAGCGTACACTCATCAGCACCAGGATTTTGAACCCCTATATAACCACATCTTTAGTGCTTTCCTCGATGATTCATCTCTTTATATTTTTGTTCGATAAATATGAATACCATTATATATGTATTAACTATTAAGTCACAAAACTTTGACTGCATATATATACGTCGCCAGAATGTTGCCGTGTACAACAGAAAGAATTATATCAAGTACGGTGGCTTGCTGTAGAAACTTCGTCTGCTAAATCTAATCTAGGCTCCGTTTAGTTCACACCAAACTTTCCCTAAACTTCCAACTTTCCATCACATCCAAAACTTTTCTACACACATAAACTCTTAACTTTTTTTTTCAAACTACCAACTTTAATTTTTCTAAACTTCTCCTCAATTTTAGAAACTAAACACAGCACTAGTGTACGTCCTTTAACATCACTTAAAGTCCAGATAGCTAGGCAACTCCACTAGATTGGCACTAGATTAGCAAATGTAATCTAATCTAGGAGAGATGACCTAGCTTTGCATACTTCCAATCGATGAATGTCGACACTATAGCAACACTGCCAATTTTCAATCAGTACTATCATGGAGACGACTTCCATAAACTACCAGTAGATTAGATGCTGCTAGCTAATTATTTTTGGAGGAGCTCATAGTTTATTTATTTATTAATTAATAATTCCAGCTCCGGTTTCGTCTCTGCGAAGAGTAGTAATAGAAGTACGAGTAGTTCTTTAATTCCTCGTTAGGTCTGAAGATCTATCATGCATGCTTTGATGAGAGTAATTAAGTACGGCAAGCATGGAGCAGCAAGTACACACTTCAATTCTTTTCTGCTTCGAAAACAGAGGAATCGACATGTGCATCTCACATTTGGTGGAGGAGGTGGCATCCTCACCTGCTCCTGTGTCCTACAAAATTGAATTTCTTTCTCTTTTTTTTTGACCAATTTCATTGAAATAGAAGAACCGGATTAGTGCATGTTTCACATTTTCATGCTTATACCTGTTGTGGCAAAGGCAAACCACACAAAAAATTGGAAACGCATCAAGGCCAGCCAAACTGTTATTGTTGCTCGAAGAATTAATTAACTAAGTAGTTATAATTTAATCTCAGTTGAGCGCGCGAACGCCCCAGCAATCAATTATTTCTCTTCTTTTTTAAATTTGTTTGTTTACATGCAACGGATCGGAGACTGAAATGGAGAGTCCACGGGTTCAAAAGGCCTAGAAGAACGAAGCGGAGCTTAGCTCGCGCATGTGCCAACCTGAACCTCCGCTGCGAAACGCCGCGACATCTCGCCGCGCGAGCTAAGCTTAGCTGCAGGTGAGCCATCGGCGATGGCGACGGCGGCGATGACCAAGGTGTTCGTCCTGCTCTTTCTGGTGGCGGCGTGCTACCTGCCGGCGCACGCGGCGGCAGCGGAGTGCGACTGCGCGACGGACACGGCGGGGCGGGACAAGGCGCAGGCGCTGCGGCTCAAGGTCATCGCCATCTTCTGCATCCTCGCCGGGAGCACCGTCGGGGCGGCGCTGCCGTCCCTGGGCGGCAGGTTCCCGGCGATCCAGCCGGAGACGGACGTGTTCCTCTCCGTCAAGGCCTTCGCCGGCGGCGTCATCCTCGCCACGGGCCTGGTGCACATCCTCCCCGCGGCCTTCGAGGCGCTCAGCTCGCCGTGCCTCGTCGGCGGCCCGTGGAAGCGCTTCCCGTTCGCCGGCATGGTCGCCATGGTCTCCGCCATCGGCACGCTCATCGTCGACACCGTCGCCACGGGGTACTTCCACCGCACGGACGCCAAGAGGAAGGCCGCGGCCGTCGCCGACGAGCCAGCCGACGACCTGGAGGCCTCCGACGAGCACAGCCACGGCCACGCCCACGGCATGTCCGTCATGTCCGTCGCTCCCGCCGGCGAGGAAGACCTCGTCCGCCACCGCGTCATCTCTCAGGTATGTCATACTACATCTCCCGCCACCGCGCCATTCAAGAAACAGAGCTGCGAAAACAAAAAAACGCAACCAAATTAAGAAAATTCAATCAAAATTTCTGTTCTTATTTTCTTAATCGATTTTGCTTGTGCGTCCTTGATGGTGGAGGTGCTGGAGCTGGGAGTGGTGGTGCACTCGCTCATCATCGGGATGTCGCTGGGCGCCTCCGACTTCCCGAGCACGGTGCGGCCGCTCGTGCCGGCGCTGACGTTTCATCAGTTCTTCGAGGGCATCGGGCTCGGCGGATGCATCGTTCAGGTGATTTACCCACACATTTACTCCGCACTCACAATTGTCAATTTCAACCTGTTTTTTTTTTTTTTCGAGAGAGAGAGAGAGAGAGAAAGATTTCAACGTTTTTGGTGTTCATATCCTATCAATCCATCGTGCTTACTAACTCGTCCGAAGATACCGATTTCAAACAAGAGGACAACTGATGTCTTGTACTACCAAAAAGTTAGAAAAAGACGTTCCGATTTTGCAGATTTACAGATGGGCCTTAGTACTTTGAGGGGCCCAGTTGTTAAATCACGACTCAAATCGCATCCCATCCTACTTCCCTGGGCGGCTGGGCCTCCACTAATTAATCTCAATCAAAAGTAATCCTTCTATTTTATATTATTATTAATCGTTTTAACTTTCTTTTTAAAATTTGACTAAGTTTATAGAAAAATATAACAACATTTTAACCCAAAACAAATATATTATCAAAATATATTTTATGTTAATTTTAATGAAATTAATTTCGTATTGTAGATGTTAATAATTTTTCGGAATTGCTAGAAAACTTCCGCAAGTTTTTTTTTGCCCCCAAAAAACTTTCAGATTTGTGGCCATCAGATCGCATTGAGATTTGTGCATGAAGGAAAATAATTGGTAGAAAGAAATTTTCACCCATCTCACGCGTAAGAACTTGATGCTAACCAAAACATAGTAGAATATAAGTTTTATATAAGTTATATTACAGTTACAGCGCAGTTGCAGTGTGGTTACGATGTAATTTCACTTCAATTATATTATAGTTATATCTGAAAATTTTTCACTCAAAAAACTTACTGCGGTTTTCTTAATACTCCTTAATCTTTCTATAAATTTAGGTAAACTTAAATAAGTTTGATTAAGAAAAAAGTTAAAATAACTTATAATATAACCTGTTCTTTCTTGTTTCTGCAGGCAAAGTTCCGTGTCAGGTCAGTGGTGACGATGGCGCTCTTCTTCTCCCTGACGACGCCGGCCGGCATCGTCGTCGGGATCGGGATCTCCTCCGTCTACGACGCGAACAGCCCAACGGCGCTGGTGGTGCAGGGGCTCCTCGAGGCGGCGGCAGCGGGGATACTCGTCTACATGGCGCTCGTCGACATCCTCGCCGAGGACTTCATGAAGACCAAGGTGCAGAGAAGGGGACGCCTGCAGCTCGCCATGAACGTCGCGTTGCTGCTCGGCGCAGGGCTCATGTCCATGATCGCCATCTGGGCGTGATGAGTGAGTGACCATCACGGCCAGCATGCGACGTGCGGCGTTTCAATTTGTTCGGCAGGAATGGCAGGTTTTTGTTCTTAGGCGCGTCTGATCACGCTCGCGCTCTCGCGAAGACCTGAGAATTCGTTCGAGGATCTCAAAAGAGAGACCACTCCGTTGGTTGAAACTGACGAGGAGAGGGGTCTCCCGTGCACGATATGTAGAACAGTTCAGTGACCATGTTACTCTGACTTGACTGACTGACCCGTCATCGTCGTCGTTGCTCTCTTACTGTGCAGAACTTGTAGAGTCGTGCACTTGCGCCTACCACTGTCCTTCATCTTGGAGGACAATAATGCCAGTGGTGGGCAGAATTCTGGTCTTGATGTGAATCCGTGATGTACGGGGTAAGACAAGGCTCGTGAATGAGTATACTCCATATCTGTAAAGCTCTATCATATCCGAAGGTCATCACGAGTTAGTTAGAGTGTTAATCCTTCCTTTCTGGGGGAAAAAGACATTATCAAGCCTGACGCTGTCCATGTGTTCAGCTTACATCTAAACATGGAGCAGTCCGATAAAAGGATATTCCATATATGTTTTTCCACCCTCCAGAAGTACCACTCTTCTACATTTTACAACTACTCCTCAATCATTTTTTTTTCAAAAGAAACTACTCATCAATCATCATGCAGTAGTATCTTTTCTATAGCAAAAATGGTGGGGGTGGAGGCTCCCTGTATTAATTTGGAGAGGATGGGAACTATAGGCCCTGTTTGCGCTAGGGGCTCTCCACCACCACTGCAACTTGCTCCGTCTCCTTTTTTCCCAGTCTTGCATACCGTAAAACACTATAATATACTTTAACGAACTCTAATATATTTGTCCTCACTTTTAATGAATTTCAATACGTTTATCCTATATTTTAGCAAACTTCAATATATTGTTTAATCGGTTTTGCTATAGTTATGTCGCCATAAATCTTCTCTAATTACAGTCAGTTTGTTAGCCCTCAAAGTTTCGTTTAGATTCATGCAGGACTACTTAATTTGCCATCGTGCGTGCAAGCACTAGTTCGTACTACATACACATGCACCTGTGCTGCTTGCTGTGATTTATCCGATCGATCACGTTCCTTTGCTATCTACATGTAAAATTACACTCTATTTACATATGTAATTTTAATATTTACATATGTAATTTTGAAATTTACATATGTAATTTCGAGATTTACATTATAAATATACTAAAATTACATATGTAATTTAGGAAGTTACAATGTAAATACATGCCGACTATTTTTTGGTGAAAAATATGGCGCCATAAATATAGCTACACCCTTGTTTAATTGCTTCAAAGATAAGAGTCCTTGAGGGACAAACACAAAAATAAAGATACTTTGTTGATTTGCAGGTGATTACCGCTGTATAAAAATACATACTCCCTCTGGTTCTATAATAATTGACACGTTTTGGACAGGGTTGAGGTTAAATTTTTATAACTTTGACCATCAATAACTTTAAAAATATTTTATTTAAAGAAACTAGAAAAACATATATATATATATATATATATATATGTCTTTCAAAACACTATAATAAAATAAACATGCATTTATTTATTGTATATATTATAATAGAAAAATAAGGTCAAAAATATATCTTGTAGAGCGTGTCATTGTCCAAAGTATCAATTAAAATGAAACCAGAGGGAGTATACTATAGCCTCCGTTGATTTGCAGATGGATAGTGGAGATTATGGGGCTAGCTTATGCTTGTTACTGTGCCCCTCTGCGTAGGATCTCGTGTTCGGGTGATCTACACGCTCAGCTCGCTCTGATATCCTGTCATATTGGTCTTCTGAATTCTGATCGCTGAATTCGGTTCGTTCACGCGGTGCGGCCAACGGCGATCGAGCAAATGGTCCGAGCACAAGGCTGTCCTATGTCAGATTCTTCAGATAGAAGGCCCGTGCGGTAAACTTAAATGGGCCTCGCGTTCTCGTCGTTCATGCATGTTTGGGCCAGAAAGGACCCATATTCCTCCAACTGTTGACAGGCCCATTATCCTATGTCAAAACTTCCTTTCCTTGGGATAAAGGTCCAACCGGTGAGTACCTAAATGGCTAAGGGCCCCTTGAATCGTAGGGTAGAAAAAACAGAGGAATAGGAAAAATACAGGATTCTGATAAGAATTGATGTGTAAAATAGAGGATTGCAAAACATAGGAAAAACACATGAATGGTCATTTGATTGGAGCGCAGGAAAAACGCAGAAATCGGATGAGAGAGATAGACTCAAAGGAAATTTTCTAAGAGGTTGGAGCTCTTGCTAAATTTCCTCCAAAATCCACATGCAATGTGTCATTCCATAGGAATTTCATAGGATTTAGAAAGCTTCAATCATTTGAATCAAAGGGCCAAATAGAAAGATTTCCTATAGGATTTGAATCCTATGAAATTCCTACATAAATCGTTTGATTCAAAGGGGCCATTAATCTAAGAATTTTTGTAACGGTCCATCTGGCCATGTTGAGAAATATCAAAACGGGAAATTGGCGGGTCAAGCTCCGATAATTCAGAAACAAGCACACCTCAAATAGATGCAGCCAGTGGAACTATAGCTATGATCTTAATTTTAACCAGACAGGTTGGACTAGTCATCGGTTGTTTTCTTATAATAAAAGTTATTTAAGTCCTCAGAATGCAAGAAGGTATGAATGATGAAATGTCATGCATGTATCATACATATATACCATGAGATTTGGAAATAGTGGATTGTAAGAGCAAGTGTCGTTGGAAACACTGAGCTCAAAACGAGAGAAAATAAAACAGAACAGTACAATTAGTGTGGAGATTATGGGTACCCCATACCTACATGGCATAGTTATCCGACTGGCTATAGGGGATAACTTATATCTATGGAATATGTAACAGATCATGACTTGGGTGTTACGTTTCCCTGTATATTATGGGACGGCCTAAAGTCCTGGTTTGATAAGATTGTAAAGTAGATTTAGGAAACCGATACTGTATTGGTTAAGGTTTCTATCTTGTAACCTTGCCCCCCAACCTATATAAGGAGGGCAGGGAGCCCCTCTAGGGGCATGATGATGAGACAACCTGATCGTCAGATCAATACACACTCGGCGGATTCAAATCCCCAAACAGGAGTAGGGTATTACCTCTCATTGAGAGGGCCTGAACCTGTCTAAATCCTTTGTCTCCACATCCATCCACTTTTAGGTCTCGTGCGCTACCCCGTTTTATTATTGCCGAATTCATGTTTCGACAATTAGGAGAAAGTCGTGATAGGTAGAAAAGCGGAGAGTGTGTTGGACTTCATGAGTGGATTAGGGAAGAGCGATCTGCTGGTTCTCTTTTAGTAAAAAAAAAAGGATAGATGTGAGCTAATCTCAAAATGTAACCTTCTGGTGATGTTTGAATCACCTAAAGATGAAGATAAAGATAAAGATAAAGATTAATTGTTTCATACAAAACGAGGTGATAATAACATATGATTAATTGAGTTTTAATTATTAAAAACTTGAAAAATATATTAATCTCATATTTTAGAACAACTTTCATATAGAAAGTTTTCGCACGAAACGCACCGTTTAGCAACTTGAAAAGCGTGCCACTTTTACCACTTTTATCCAAAAGTTTATCTAGTTTTTTTTTAAGAAAAGAACAGGGCCTCCAAAAGGATGTGTACTGCGCACTGACTAACAAGATTGCTCGAAGAAGGAGAAGAAGATAAAAGAAATATGATGGAGAAGAAAAAAGGAAGATGGAGCGAAAACACCCCAGCCGGTAGCTGCAACTTTAAGATTATTGTAATCTATATTATTAAGACAGGTTACTGTAAGCTGAATTATAATAAGCCGACATAAAATAAGCTGTGAGCCGTTTGTTTTCCTGGATTATAAGCTGTTTGTTAGCTGTTAGCCACCCAATAGTCTAAAAAAACACCTTTAGAGTGGATTACTAGATTGTAGTAATCTGGCTTATATATTATAATAATATATCATAATAAGTTATCTGTTTGTTTTAGCTTATTTCTAATAATCCAGATTATAATAATCCTAAGTTGAATGAAAAGAGCCCTAGACCCTAGCAATCCATCCGTTCTATAATTAAATTATTTTTAATCTCTTCAGTTTGTCCTAGAATATATTCACTTTTATAGTCATTGTATCAGAGTTTGTGAAAATGTGGTATAGATGTAATGGGAATATAGAAAAAAATAATTACATTAGGATTTGATAAAAGTGTGGATATCATAGTTTTTTGGGGTTTTGTAATATGTGTGGGATGTGTGAAAAATGAATGTATGCCCTGTTTAGATCCCACCCTAAATTTGTTCACCATGTCACATTGAACGTTTGAACATCTGCATGAAGTATTAAATATAGGCTAAAAATAACTAATTGCACAGATTGCGACTAATTTGCGAGACGAATCTTTTAAGCCTAATTGCTCCATGATTTGACAATGTGGTGCTACAGTAAACAATCGCTGGTTTACGGACGGATTATGTAATTAGTTTTTTATTAGTGCTCGAACACCCCATTCGACACCCCGGGAGTAAAGATCCAGGGGTATATATATTCCCGGTGCGCCCTCGTCTTCTTCACCAACACTTAAACGTTTTCGGCCGATCGATCTCTCTCGGCCTCTCTCCTTCGCCGCCACTGCCTAGGGCAAATCCCCGCGCCGACGCCGCCGTATCTCGCCGTCGTCTCGAGCTCGTCGTCCTCGCCGCCGCCTCCGCCTCCTCCGCTGCCGCCGCATCTCTGGGGTGAGAGCCGCCGCCGCCAGATCTCCCTTCATGCATCTCGATCTCTCCGATCTCGATCTCTCTCCGTCGCGCCGCCCGCCACGAGACGCCGCGCCACGACGACGACGCGCCACGCCGCCGCCTTCGACGCCGCGCAACGCCGCCGCCGCATGCCAACGCCACGCCGCCGCCGCCGTCGCCACGCCGCCGCCGCCTTCGCCGCCGCGCGCGCAATGCCGCCGCCGCCACGCCACGCCGCCGCCGCCACGCCACGCCACGCCACCGCCGCCACGCCACGCCGCCGCCGCCACGGCCCCACAACGCCACGCCGCCGCCACCGTCGCCACGCCGCCGCGCCAACCGCCGCCCCAATGCCGCCACACCGCCATTAACGAATGAGAACGAGAACGATCGAACGAACGAGAGCGAGAACGAACACGTCAACGTACGTTGCCGCGACAACGTGAACGAGAACGAGAACGATCGAACGAACGAGAGCGAGAACGAGAACGATCGAACGAAGACAAGCGAGAACGAGGGAACGAACGTGAATGAGAACGAGCGAACGAACGTGAATGAGAACGAGCGAACGAACGTGAACGAGCTAGGGAACGTGAACGAGCGAACGAACGAGGACGAACGTTAACGTGAAATGCAATATATATATATATATATATATATATATATATATATATATATATATATATATGTATATGTATATATATATATATATATATATGTATATGTATATATATATATATATATATGTATATGTATATATATGTATATGTATATATATATATATATATATATGTATATATATATATATGTATATATATGTATATATATATATGTATATATATATGTATATATATATGTATATATATATATGTATATATATATATATATATGTTACTTCGCATTTATCCTAATACATTTTTTTGTATCTTGCAGAAAAGACGTGTTGTCGGAGTCGTCCGTCAAGCCTGAGTGGAAGAGCTAGCCCTAGAAGGAATTGGAGCAGGCAAGTGACGTAATAATATAAATGATTGTTATATTTGTAATGCAATTAATTAAGATTATTAGACCTGTAATTAGACTTATCATATAAGATTGTGTAGTGTTCTAATATTATTTGAGTTTTAATATAAGATTATTTTATTGCAAATTAGACTTAGTATGACATTATTGACTACGGAATTGGTGCGACTCCTAACAATTGACTATTGTAGTCTTAATTAGACTTAGCATATACGCACGAAACACTTAGCATACATTACTATTTTAGTCTTAGCATGTAATATTATTTGAGTTTTAATATAATATTACTTTATTTGTAAATAGACTTGGTATGTAATTATTGACTACGGAATTGGTGCGACAAGTAGCAATTGACTATTGTAGTCTTAATTAGACTTAGCATATACGCACGAAACACTTAGCATATACATGACTATTTTAGTCTTAGCATGTAATATTATTTGAGTTTTAATATAAGATTATTTTATTTGTAATTAGATTTAGTATATAATTATTTACTAGCTAGGGTTGTATAATATACGTCACCTAGACTTAGCTTATATCACGATTTGTAATTAGACTTAGCACGTAAGGTTGTGTAGGGTTCTAATGTACGACAATTACACTTAGCATACATGACTTAGATTGTTAAAACATAAATGTCTCGTGACTTAGCAGATGTTTCTTGTATCAACAGATGGCTGACCGCGATAAGGAACAGATATTGTACGATACAATCGCGGAGGGAAGCAGCCAGTACTGGAATGAAGAAGAGGGGAACGAGGATCCAAACCAGTACTTAAACGAGGAAGGGAACGTGGAGAGGGATGCGGAGGGGAACCAGCAGGGGCACGTGGAAAGGGATGTGGAGGGGAACCAGGAGGAGGAGGCTAGTGGTAGTCAACCCTCCGTTGGACAGAAGAGGGCACGCGGGCAACGAGGTGCAGCGAAGAAGCTTGAGGGTCGGCACATCATAACGGAAGTGGAAGAAGATGGACGTCCTAGTGCCCCGGCCGAAGCCGCCAAGAACTATGTACGTCACAGCGGTTGGGTTGTGCGGGATAACGTGCCTGTCAGTACGGTGTACTGGCGAAGAACAAGGGCACGCGGAGATCATGAGAGCTTTGTCCCAGATTCGGAGAAAGAGATGCTGTGGACCACAATGCTCGAGACATTCACCCTTCCTGCGGGTACAGAGGACAAAGTGAAAAGGTGGACTCTGAAGAAAATGGCAGAACAGTTTCAGAGCTTCAAGGGAGATCTGTACCAGAAGTATATACTGAAGGGGCAGACACCGAACTTCGACACATTCCCAAAGCTAAGGGATCACTGGGACGAGTTCGTTGCATATAAGACAGGTGAACAAGGGCAGGCGATGATGGAAAGAAACAAAGAAAATGCCGCCAAGAAGAAGTACCATCACCACTTGGGGTCAGGAGGCTATAGCGTCGCGATGCCGAAGTGGGAGCAGATGGAGGCTAGCTTGATTGAGAGGGGTATCGAACCGGCAACAGCCAATTGGCCGGAACGATCGAAGTTCTGGTACTATGCTCACGGTGGAACGCTCAACCTAGCTGATGGCTCACTGGTCTTCGGCTATCAGATACAAGAGGCTGCGCGACGACTAACAGATGCAGTGGAAGCCTCCTCTCAGGGCACGTTTCGACCAGACAGAGATAGGGACGAGCTGACACTCGCCCTGCAGACTCCAGAGCATCCAGGACGAACTCGAGGGAAAGGGGTGATTCCTTGGAAGATTGGTTTCAAGGAGGACATCCACACGTACAGGAGTCGGATGAGGAGCAAGAGAGATACCGAGGCGAAGATTGCAGACCTAGAGTTCCGGGTATCGAGCTACGAACTCAACATGCAAGAGGAGGTGGCAAGGAAGGTTGATGAACGCATGGCCGCACATCGGTCCCATGATCCCCAGCCGACCATTCCTCCTGCAATGGTGAGCCCGTCAGGAAACCGTAGCAGCTGCGCCTCAACGGGGCAGTTAGGATCACAGAGCATGGACGCCATGCAAACACTGGACGAATCGACCTGTCCCGTTGATGACATCACTCAGCGGACACCATGTGAGCTGCATATTCCTTTCAAGAACTTATCAATAAAGGTAAGATTTAGCCATTCCGCTAGTTGCTGCTTATATATGTTGATTACTAATAAATACTCTCTCACAACATGAAGGTGGCGTCGGGCATGGCCATCCCAACGGACCCTTCAGGTACTTACCACTGCAGGCCGATTCCAGCAGGATACTCCAAGGTCGAAGTTGAGTTGGTCGAAGGCGCATACGAGGACCTCGAGCTGGATTACCCTGGAGGAGACGGTGAGACGCATCTACGAGACACATGCCATGCCATTATTCTATGGCGCAGGCGGTACATCATCCTCCCTGGGCGACAAGCAGCGTCTCGTGCACCATCTCCTCCGGCTCCGCCATCTCCTCCTCAGGATCCTGCACCGTCTCCTCCTCATGCTCCGCCAGCACCGTCTCCACCTCAGGCTCCAGCATCGACTCCTCAGGATCCTGCACCGACTCCTCCTCGTGCTCCTACACCTACTCCCCAGCAAGCTCCTCTTCCGGCACCTTCAAAGTCAAGGGCCCCCCCAGCTCCACCGCTTGCCCACACAAGGGCAACAAAGAAGGCGAAAGTTGACGCCGCCAAGAACAAGGACCCGGGGTACGATTGCACGCAAGAGGAGCTTGACGCTTACGTTGCATCAGAAGTCAAGAGACAATTCAAGCCTCGAAGTCCAGAAAAGAAGATTCCTATAGACCCCAGTGTCAGGAACTTCTTCAGGGGTATGTCTGCATCTGTCAAGGAGGCCATCAAGCTATCGGACTATGAGCGAATGCTGAAGAAAGCATCTTCTGGAAAGTCCAAACCAGTCCCTCAGCTTGGAGAGCAACCAAACCAGGAGATCGAGCCGTTGGTGACCGTTAAAGAAATGACGATAGAACAATTTATTACTGACACCGGTCTAACTACGGATCAATTGCTAGGAGTCGCACCAATCGAAAAGGCGGAAGTGAAATACATGTACGAACTCGGTAAACCGCTTGTCAAGCCTGAGCTGCTGCAGTCCCTACCCACACAAATGTACAAGTTCCATCGGCTGTACATGGAGATGAGCGCCACCGGTAGAGAGATGATCGGAGCGAGGATCAGGGACACAGACTTCTTGCAAGGAGATGACATTCTCTGGATCAATTTCAGGGGAATCTACGAACTATACCAGCTGGACGCCCTCGACGTCTCTATTATGAGTTGCTGGATTTTGTAAGTATATCGTTCAGTTAGATTTCTTACTATACGTCTCCTTTAATTAATTAGGTCCTTGTATATAAGTAGACCATAGAAAATAATATACTCCCTTTTATCGTTGTAGAATGGAGATTCAAAGGGCTCGACGGCGGAGGGTTTTCGATACTGGATTCATCGACCCTCGGAAAGTAAACGTCGCAATGCTCGACCAATATCCACAAGAAACAGAGGACAATCTCGTCCATCTCCTGAAGGCGCAGCATTACAAGACGTTCATACTGTTGCCATACAACACAGAGTTAGTTTAATTTTACTGTCTTCCTACATACCAAATTTCATTCCCGTACGAACTTGCTAAGTGTTTCATATGTAATGCATCCCACGCACATTGCAGATTCCACTGGGTGCTTTTACTCATCGACCTGGAGGCCTGCACCGTCAACGTATATGACTCAATGGATAAAAAAGAGTCTACGTTTGACAAGGTTTTCGAACTTATAGACAGGTACCGTCATAAGTTCCTTTGTTAATTAAGAAAATCTTGTTATGTTAATTGCTACTACGAATCATAGCTTTAAACTCCATGTAGGGCTTGGTATCGGTTCCGTCATTTGGTCCGCGGCAAATGGAGAGAATGACTTAGGCGGAAGTTCAAATTTCCTGTGAGTACACATGCTCTACATTTATATTTCTCCGATTCAAATACATACAAGTGTATATTAATTAGATCTCTTGTTGTTTGTCATTTATTTGTAGTGCGCAAAGCAAAAGCAGGGAACTAACTTGTGCGGCTATTACGTGTGCGAGTATTGCCACTGCCTTGCAGACCAAATCATCACCACAAGAGAGCTCGATGTACGTACAAATAAATTCAAAATTTCATTACGTAGCGATTTCTTGTTTAATTACTAATCAATTTCATACATTCATATAGTTTATTCGCATGAGGGATAACCTGACCACACACAAGGAATTTATCGCGGCGGTTCAAGAACAACTCATGGGATTCATCAACGAAGAAATCCTTGATCCCAAGGGTGAATTCTACTACGACGGAAACACAATTCACCGGTCCTTAGCTTCTGAGCTAGCAGCGAGTACTACTACGTCGAAATCGTAGCTAGCTAGGACATATAATGGATTGTAATTAATACATGACTACATATGTTTCTATATGCATGTGTACACATTTTCTATAATGTAAATATATTTTGTTCATATATATATCTATATACATATGCATTTGCATAACATATATATGTATAAATACATATATATTATGCATGTATATACATATAATATATATATATATATATATATATATATATATATATATATATATATATATATATATATATATATATATATATATATATATATATATATATATATATATAAACCATGCAGCAACAGGGGCATGCAAAAAAAAAAGGTCAGCTCGATCTTTAGTCCCGGTTGGTGTTACCAACCGGGACTAAAGATAGCGATCTTTAGTCCCGGATTGGTAGTCCCGGTTTGGAAACCGGGACTAAAGGGGGGTTACGAACCGGGACTACAAAGGGTTTCTCCACCAGTGATAATACCTAATGTGACACGCTAAAATTTTACACCCCTACATCTAAACACCCCTTATTTTGGAACGGAGGGTGTATTTTGGAACGGAAGAGAACACGATCGCTGAAAACAGAACATGATCATCAACCGAACAGGAAACTCATCCCATTTATGAGTATAATAGAAAACGAAGGCCACGAGACAATGATGAAGCCGTGTGCAAAGTGCAAACAAAACTAGCGACCAGATGACCCGACGCTGGCTTCTTGCTTCGATCGAGCTGACCACATCCATGCATGTGCATATCATCACTTACGTTACGCACTTGGCCAAAGAATCCCATGGCGTCATCCCAATTCTCAATGAAGCTGAAGTTTCGCCCTGTACACTCGTTTTCTAGCATGCACAACTAAAGCCGCACCTTGCAAATCGAAACAAACCGGTAATAAAAACGATAAAACCATGTAAGATTTCCGCAAAGAAAAGTCCTGCGCAGGAACGTATATATGTATCCACATGCACGCGAAATACGTGCGAAGAAATCGAACTGATTAACTGAACCTTGCCCACACAGGTCAAGTCAAAATGTCCAAAAGGAAATCACTCCCAACTGGCCCTTGGGTTGGGGTGGCGCATGCATGGCATGGGCATGGCCCGTCCATGGGCTCCCGCGCCGGCCGCGTGCCAACTAGGCGGAGGCCACTTGGGCGAGAGAGGCAGGCGGGGCGCACCGCGCACGCATCGTCGGGGCAAGTTAACCCCCCAAATAAAATCGAGGACAAGATCGATACGAGCGACCCACCCCCACCCACCAACCCACAGGCAGCTCGGCACCCGCGTCCATACCGTAACCGCAGGCAGTCAACAACGTCGTACAGGGCCAAGTTGGGGAAGGTGCCGAGGAAATGCGCCGTACGCTACGCACGCGCGCGCGCGCGCGCGCACGGGCCACGAGGGAGGGTGGAGAGTGCGGTCCAGATCTGCGTGAGAGCAAGTTTAATAGTATTAGCTAACTACTGGCTCCAAATCATCTATAACTAATGTAATAGCTAATTTATACAATAGTTGCTTACTATATTATTAATATCTGGTCCCACCTATCATACACACATTACATTTTAGAGTCCGTGCTGCAGTTGGCTACAGATCTGTAGCCCGCTGCTCTTCTCTCTCTTCCTTTATCTCTTTAAAATATGTTTATAGATGGCTTATAGCCTACTATTGTACCTGCTCTAAGAGCGAGTTTAATAGCATAGCCCACTACTAGCTACAAATCATTTATAGCCAATGTAATAATCAATTCATACAATAGTTGCTTACTATACTATTAATACTTGGTCCCACCTGTCATACACACATTACGTCTTAGAGTTTGTGCTATAGCTGACTACAGATCTGTAGTCTGCTACTCTTCTCTCTTCATTTATCTCTTTAAAATATGTTTATAGGTGGCTTATAGCCTGCTATTGTAGGTACAGTAGTAGTAGGCTATAATCTAGTTATAAATACTCCTATATTTTAAGGAGATATAAAATAGGAGAGAGAAGAGCAGCGGGCTACAGATTTGTAGTCAGCTGTAGTACGGACTCCAAGATGCAGTGTGTGTATGATAGGTGGGACCAGATATTAATAGTGTAGTATGTAACTATTGTATGAATTGGCTATTAAGTTGACTATATGTGATTTGGAGCTAGTAGTTGGCTATACTATTAAACTTGCTCTAATACTCCACCCGTTCTTGAAAACTTACGTCATTGACTTTTTTAAATATGTTTGACTGTTCGTTTTCTTTAAAAAATTTAAATAATTATTAATTCTTTTCCAATCATTTGATTCATTGTTAAATATACTTATATGTATACATATAGTTCTACATATTTCACAAAAGTATTTGAATAAGACGAACGGTCAAACATGTGCTAAAAAGTCAACGGCGTCGAATATTTAGAAACGGATAGAGTAGAAGACTATAAAAAAGCTAAATGCTGAAGTGGATGAGAGAGGAGAGGAGAGAGAGGGGAAGTGGGTGGTAAGCTCACAGCCGGCTTAGGTATAGGACAAAAAAATAATCTATAAGAGATACAGTTAGACCATATATTAACCATAAAAAGATAACCACTATACAAGTTAACGTTAACTGGGAGGTACGTACTGCTGTAAAGATCTATTCAGTAGACAGCTCGCTATATTATTAGGCTCGCTGGGGGGGGGGCGGTGGGATTCTTTCGGATACGGTGGACAGCCGCGCTCTCCGCTCCGCTGGCGCCGGATTGGAACTTGGAAGGCGTCGCGTCGCGGCGCGGTGCGGCGGGGACGGCGGGCGGGTGCGTGCGGGCGCGGGGCAGTCAAGCCGGGGCCTCTCCAATCCGGCAGTCCATATGCACGCCACAACTAACGACGGCCAGAGGCTTTGTCGCGGGCTCAAGGGCTCACGACAAAACGGGGCTAGCTGCACTAGCAGCCGGCTGACCCGTTCACATCAGGTGGAGGGGTCGGGTCACCAGGAGTAGCGCTCAACCGGGGGCACGGCACGTACGACGCATCGTTTTAAGATGCACCCAGACAACTACTCCTACTCTGGTATAAATGGGATTATGGACCGTCTGACATACGGTAGTGTTTCGTGTTTGATCAATGTGCAACATCTATGCAAGTGGTTATGACAAATTTATATTCATCCATCACGGTACGTCTCACGGAGAACCATTTAATTTATAGCTTAGGCTGCGTTCTTTCTCTCAACTTGGAGAGAGTTTTTCGGCTCACGCAAAACGAGAAAAGTCATTAGCATATGATTAATTAAGTATTAATAATTATATACTTAAAAATTATTTATTTGAATTTTTAAAACAATTTTTATATAGATTTTTTTTAAAAAAAACACACACACAAATTAATAGTTTGAAAAACGTCCTAACAAAAAAAACGAGAAATTTAAAGTTTGGAGTTGAAGAAAATAACTAGCATATGATTAATTAAGTCTTAGACTTGCAATACTTTTCAATAATGGATATTAAACCCGACTTGAACTAACTCCATTTTTGATCCATACGGACGTGTTTCTTTTTTATTTTCAATCTCACAATCATGCTTATATATTGTGACTTTTAGAAGATGGATTATTAGAGCATGAATGGTATGAATGGTGATTTTAAGCCATATGCTTATTATAAGCCGTATGGTTTATTAGAAAAAATAAATAATTTATGGGTAAAACTATTATATATGTGTTATTAGCGATTTGAATACTAATGCAAACTTCGATGGAAAGAACTTTAAAATCAATCAAGTTTTAAAATTTAAATTATGCAACGACTTATAAGCTGCAGAGAAAAAGATATGGGAGCACTATAAACAATTAGTACCATAACTGTCTAGTTATCGATAATAGGTCTCATAATTAATGGTGTGACTATATTGATGGTATACATAATGATTAGGAAGGAATTAAGCAATATAGGGCATATTCAATGGTAGAAACGGGTATGGTCTCTTAAACAATACAAAATTATTTAGAGACCATGTCTTTACAATAGTTGAGACGACAAAGGCTCTAATCATTAACTCAAAAAATATTCCTTTGTTAATATTCTTTTCATATTTTTATCCTCATGCAACCATATTTCCATATTATAATGACTAAGAGTCGTTGTTAAGCCGTTGTCATGCATAACAACGATGTTTTATCTCTCCTCTTTCTCTTTCCTCCATGTCAACAAGTATTCCTAATTAGCAACGCTAAGAGATCACTATTGACAACCATTGTACATGCCGTTAGACCATTTGTCGATCAACGGATGACATCCTTCTTTCTTCTCTTTCTCTTCATTCTTCGTCGTACAATAAATCCTACGTGACATATTCTCTCAATAGTGACATTATTCACGCCCTTAAAAGTTGATTATGGATTGGATTCTGATGCGTATGGGCTTTATATATGACCTAGTACGTAGAATGATATGGTTTTTATAAATCCCCAATGAAATCTTATATGCAGATATTTTTTAGAGCAATATATATACTTACTTCGGTCCTGGGCACAACTACTAAGGTGTGACAAGAACAAGGAACTAATACATATTGCATATCGAATCCTAGAGTCAACGGCTATACATATTTTTACCAAGCTCGAGTGGAGATTTAGAAACAAACTTGAATAAATGTATATCTCCTTTAGTGTTGGAGTATTAGTCTTTGCATCATTCCTGGATTGTACCTGCTCTCTATTGAGCGAATTGTGTAATAAGTGGTTGTAGCTTCACTGAAGTAAAGGCCAGTTCATTATCTAAAAAAAATAAAGACTTATTTGGATTGTTACCAATTTTGTCCTATCAATATTTTAGTAGAATCATTTGGTAAGTGAGTGTAAATCCATCAGGGGTTAAATCTTGGTGTACACAAATATTATGCACATGTAGGTGAACTTTCAACAAGATTTTGATGAGATCATTAATGTGCTGTTGGTTTTTTAATCTTAGAGCATGTGTTAGTGGGGCGTCTAATATGGTGTCAATTTGGTATTGCGTATGAAATACTCCCTCCGTCCAAAAAGGACAAACTCTGAGTTTCCGTGTCCAACGTTTGACCGTCCGTCTTATTTGAAAAAAATATGAAAAAAATTAAAAAGACAAGTCACGCATAAAGTATTAATCATGTTTATCATCTAACAACAATGAAAATACTAATTATAAAAAAATTTCATATAAGACGGACAGTCAAACGTTGGACACGGAAATCTAGGGTTTGTCTTTTTTTTTTTTGGACGGAGGGAGTAATATATGTCAGTATGTTTCTGCAATGTAATCCAAAATAGAATGAAAAAAAAGGAAATATGGCTTGAAAAGAACTTAGGTCCCATCTTTTGGCTAGCTAAATGCTCGTAACATACCATACAACGTATTAAAGAAATCATATATGTCTTCAGCGATTTAAATGTCTTTTTTTACGAACGCGCAAAAGAATTGCATGTTAATCTCTATCTCTTCTACTTATAAAAAAATAAAAAATAAGAGATGTTTCCTCCATCCGTCAAAACAAAAAAAAGTAGCGAAAAAAAGTCCGACTCCTACCGATTCCTTCTCAAAAAGGGAAAAAAAAGTCCTACTCTAGATCGGATTCACCCTTAAAAACGAAAAATAAAATTGATGTGCCGGATTGAAGATCTGTTTGCAAAAATGGAACCTATCGGTTGAGAGCATTCCATTTTTATATGATTTTAATTTTTGATCTGTACTTTTGCATTTGAGTCCCTGTAATTTTGTAATTTTTATATTTACATTTGAGTCCCTATAATCTTGTGATAAGATACTTGAGGTTGTTTTTGATTTAAAAAATAATAAAAGGGAAAGAACATAGGCAGAAAGCTGCATAAAAAGAAAAAGAAAAACCGCAAAAAAAAAGAAAAAGAAAAAATAAACAACAACAAAACTCCGTTTCTCCTAAGTGGCGAAAATAACCGTAGATCCGATCCTATAAAAAGCAAAAAAAAGTGAAAAAAATACTAGATCTGATTCATTTAAAAACGGAAAAAAAAAGTCCGATTCCTATAAAGGCGAAAAAAATTCGAAAAAACATATAAAAAGTTCGTCCAGTTCTCTAAGAAGAAAAAATGGTTTGTATAAAATAAAAAATACGCGTGAGGAAAAAATAGAAGGGGCGAAACAAATTCCGATTTCTAACCAATATATATCTCTTCGCTACGTATAATCTAATCTAACTATTTAAAAAGAGAAAATGCACGACAAAATAAAAACGGTTCAAAGAAACGTGTGAGAAAAATCAGAAAAAAGCGCAAAAAAAACACGCTAAAAAGGTTTTCCATCTTCCATAAAAAATAAAAAAACGTGCGAGAAAAAAATATTTCCATCGTCAGTAAAAAAATTTTAAAAAAACATGCGAGGGAAAAACTATCAGAAAAAACGCGCCATTTTTAAAAAATGGTTTGAAAAAACCGTGTAAAAAAACATCGCCTATTAAAAAAACAAATCGATCCGAAAAAACTGTCAGAAAAAAGTTAAATTGATGGACACTTGAGCCGGATAGGATCCATCGATTTTTTGTCATCTACTACACGGCTTTTATTTCGTCATATATTCTCCTGTATTGGAAAAAGAAAAAAAGAACATTCGAAAAAACAAGCAAAAAAACACGCGAGAAAATAATTGTCAGAAAAAACATGCAAAAAACACACTAGAAAAGAAAAGCAAAAAAAGGAGAAAAATATGGTTTTCGTCGTCAGTAAAAAAAAAGCAAAAAGAACATGCTAGGAAAAAAAATGTTAGAAAGAAATGCGCCATTTTTGAAAAATGGTTTGAGAAAATCGCGCAAGAGAAAAAAACATCGTTTATAAAAAAGCATGTCGCTCATTAAAATACAAACATTGTCATTGACATGATTATGCATGAAAAACGTATATTATCATTAGAATTTTTTTCACCCGTTGCAACACACGGGCATTTTTGCTAGTATATTAGAAGGAAAAGAGTTTTAGTTAAACAAACGCAATCAGCCAGACTGGCTTATGCTAAGGGAAGGAAGAAAAAGTAAAAGAAGAAAAAAAACCTGAAGCTTACAGAAATTACGGTGGCTAAAACAGACTCCAAGCAGCGGGAAGGGGCTAAGCCATGCTAAACTCCCAACAAATCCCCAAAAGCAGCGACGCCAGCTAAAGACCACAGATGGCCCTCCACATGGACGGACTCCAAAACCACTGTGACCGAAGAGAGAGCGGAGTCGAAAACCCTAGAGTTCCGCTCCTTCCATAGACACCAAGAGACCAGGAGCACTAGGGAGTCGAAGCTGTCGCGGAGGTGCTCAGGTAAGCAGGCCCTGGAAGACGGCCACTAGTCCTGGAACCAACTGCCACGGAGTGGAGAGAGGGCAGACAAGCCAGAAGGCGACAACACCCGGAGCCAGACCTGCCGAGCGAATACGTAGTCGAGGAGGATGTGGTTCGCCATCTCAAGATCTTGAGCGCAAAAGGGGCAAGCCGAGTGACTATCGATACCACGCTTCTGGAGAAGATCAGCCGTCCAGCAGCGCTGCTGGAAAGCGGACCAAAGAACGAACCTGCATTTGGTAGGACCCTTTGCTTGCCAGAGAAGATCAGCACAGGCAAAAAAAATGTTGGCCATAGAAGAAAGCCTGTTATGCCGAACGCGCAGAGTAGCGCTGGTCAGCCGTCCAGCGGCAAACGAGACGATCCTCGTCACCGGCGAGAGCTGTACGTGAAGCACCGCATCCCAGATAAGAAGAAACTAGGAGATGACCGGGACAGTGAGGGCACCGCGGATATCAGCGATTTAAATGTCAATACTTAAAAATAAACTTCAATAGAAAAACTTTAAAATTAAGTTTTAAAATTTAAATTTTGACAACTACTGATTATGCATAGACGAAACGTTAGGTGCCTTAATTAAGCGTGAGGAAAATATAGAGATATCTCGCCCGTCTTTACCTATCAAATTGATGAATGCAACATTTCACCTTTCCCAAAGACAAACGAAACGAAGCAATTAAAATTCGAAACTTCAACTGAAAGAAAGAAGCCGGCCGGCTGCCGGCGCATCTCGAAAGCAGCCGTTTTTCAATTCCTTTTGAAACCACCGATGCTCTCTTGCAATCGACCGACCAATCGCTTTGCCATCGTCAAATCCTCCGGAAAGTCGATGTGGTCGTCGCCGTTTAGAGCCCAAGCGTATACCTGCAAGCGGCGACGAAGAGGTCGATTTTTTTAAAAAAAAATATTATTTTTTTTTGGCTTCTACATCCAACTGGGTATATGCAGCCATTTTAAATTAGGAACTTAGCCCATCAAACAACCCAATTTGAACTCGAGATTTTGCGCTACTACTCAGATCACTACAACCACTAAGGCCCCCTTTGATTCAAAAGAAATTTATAGGAATTTTAGAGGATTTTATTTCTATAGTAATTTTTCCTATATAGCCCTTTGAATCAAAGGAATGGATCTTATGGAATCCTATGAAATTCCTATGGAATGCCTAATGCCATGCAAGTTTTGGAGGAATTCTAACATGAGGTAAAACCTCATGGAAACTTTCCTTTGAGTCTTTATCTCTCTCTAATTCATGTGTTTTTCCTGCGGTCCAATCAAACGCTCATTCCTATCAAAATTCTACGTTTTTTTTATTCCTACGTTTTTTCATTCCTACGATTCAAAGGGGCCCTAAACTGCATCTCCTTTTACGAGGAAGAGATAGATAGAATGAAGCAGTTGGAGAGGGAAAAAAAGAAAGAACCCCAGAAAAGGATTAGCACGCCGGCGAAGCTTCTCTCCCCCTGTGCAAAGCAAGCAAAGCACGGCGCGCCCAACTTGCATGGCAACTTGCATGTGCGATGCCGCAAGCTCATCTAACTTAGCAAAAAAACAAGAGGAGAAGGAGAGGATAATAACAAAGCATGGAGGCCAAATAAATCAAATCCGGCGAACGGCCGAGTTGTTCTTTAATTTTTGTTCCTCCTTTTCTTTTCTTTTCGCGAACACGACGGTCGAGTTGCTCTAGATAGCTAGCTGATCGATCTTTCCTGTGTAGCAAGCTTGACCGCGGGAACGAGCAAAGAGAGATGGCGGGAAAAATGCCAGTTGAACAACTTGGCCAAGTGCCCAAATATATAAACTCCTATGCTACTACTCTTTTTCCTCTCCATATGTCGCAAGCTTTCAGTTTGTTAATGCCAAGTGGTCCTTATAAAACAAGAAGGGGCAAAAAAAAAACTGAAGTAAATGTTCATAACCATACTGCCAGTTGCAGATTTTTAACATCACGGTACAGGGCTAGCTAGCATGACGTCGTACAATTTGGTCAGGCATGTGTACCATTTTCTTTGGCAACGGGTACAAAAGGGCTCGATCTGTGAGCTGTGAATATCTTAATTTCGCCGGATCAGCCAGCATTGATACATTGAAACACCAGTAGTTGAGCATGTCATCACTACTACTGTAACCAGCTACTCCGTCCCTAAATATTTGACGTCGTTAATTTTTTTAAATATATTTGACCATTCGTCATATTCAAAAACTTTGTGAATATTATTCAAAAACTTGAGTAGTAGTAATATATTTTAACAATGAATTAAATGATAGAAAAATAATTAATAATTACTTAAATTTTTTTTATAAAACGAACGGTCAAATACATTTTAAAAAATCAATGGCGTCAAATATTTAGAGACGGAGTGAGTAATTACTAAGCTATACCCAAGAATCACAATGTACGCGGCTTGGCTGGCTCCATGTTTGTATTGCCTGCCGCCATGACTGGCATCAGAGCAAGCTCCAAGCTTTCGCTGCGATATTAGCTTGCATGCACTCGCGTCAGGTGGCACAGACCACCTCGACCTGTCGAGCAGAAAGAATCCTAAGCGAACGCATACATACACCGATACCCGCACGGTCTCCTAGCTGATCGCTGTCAAGCTAGTTCTTTTGCCCAGTTGATGGATCATTGATGATGGATGGATGAAGCATCGTTCCACTTTACTTCCTCATTCTGACAGTGTGTAGCTCTGTATTTGTATGGCCAATATATGTGCAGTGTGAGCAGCAGGATGGGGTATTTTCTTAGTAGTGAGGTTAGCATCGAGATCTACAAATGTATAGCTGAGCAGTAGACCTGAGCATTGCACGGGTGGCACCTGAGATCTCTAAATAAAATGTCTGAAACTCTCAAAGTCTTAGGGGAAGAAGTGTATATATATACACACAAAGTCAGACGATTATGATAATATGATATTAGATCGCGACAGTGGAGCATACATACATATACAGGTGGATTAATTGTTTAACTATATATATATATATATATATATATATATATATATATATATATATATATATATATATATATATATATATATATATATATATATATATATATATATATATATATATATTTCAGAACAGCAACTGAGCCTGAAAACCACGAGGTCTGAAACTGAATTCTGATTCGTTTTGGATTATGTGTGTTGCAGAGCTGATATATAGTACACAGTACCATGATTAAATTGACAATGGACCATATTAGTTCGATCTTTAACATACCGTTCGTGCATGATGCAGTGGTGAGTAGCAGAAGTATAAGGATGATTAGATACTTTAATTAGCAGCCAGATCACGATTAGCTATCATGCACCCTCACTATTCCAACATAAACAAGTGTCGATGAAAATGTTTGGTCACTACCCCTGCAACTGCAATTAACCACACCTCCATGTGCATTCCTTTTGCACAACTGTTCCTAATTAAGTCCACTAAATCAAACCACCTACTCTTACATCAAATTTCAGCAAATTTGGCTGCATGGAAATTGCATTTCTAGTGCACTAATTAATTAACTCTGATCAAGTAATTAATTATCTAGGCCACGAGATACAGATAGATACTAAGAGTTGTACTACATGTGTATGAACTATGAACAATAGTTAATATCAGGCAGCACCCACACAAATGATTTGTACTCTGTGTTGTCTACAAGCGAAAAAAAAAGAGGAAAAAAAACAAACAAACTAGAAACCAAACGCTGATCAATCTACACCCAAAGAGCCAAACACGAGAAGAAGTCAAGAAGCGATAAGCATCAACCTCCCGGGGAAAAGAGAAAAACGGCGGCGGCGCGAGCCGGTGGTCGCCGGAGATCAGGTCAGGTCAGGCAGGAGGGAGAGGGAGAGGGAGAGGGAGAGCTAGCTATGATCTAGGCGGCGCGCGGCGCGGCGAGGGCGAGCTGCTCGGCGGTGCGTGCCAGCGACTGGAGGTTGCACCGGACGATGGTGTCGACGAACATGCGGGTCTCGTCGGCGGTGTTGCCGTGGGGCACGTCCACCACGTAGGACTCCACGACGACGGCGGCGGCGGCGCCGGCCGCCGTCTCGTGCACGGTGGTGACCGACCGGTAGTTGGAGAGGCGGTGCTCGCCGCCGACGACGCGGAAGCTGAGCACGCGGCGCTCGTCGTCGAGGATCTCCAGCCGCTCGCGGCTGCTGGTGGCGGGGAGGCCCGACACCACCCGCACCTCCCGCACCGACCCCACCGCCACCGCGCCGCCGTCGCCGTCGCCGTCCAGGAGGCGGCAGCTCCGGATGAAGTGCTTGTACGCCTGCGGCCGGTCGAACCGCCGCACCACCGACCACACCGCGTCCACCGGCGCCGCTATCGCCTGCACCACCGCCGAGCAGCACTGCCCCACGCCCGCCGCGTGCTCGTGGTGCCTCGCCACCTCCGCCGGCACCGCCACGCACGACGCCGCGTGCCCCGCCGCCCCCGCCGCCTTCAACACTCCCCCACCGCCACAGCCCCCGATCCGGCTGTGCTGCGGCGGCGACGGCCGTGGAGCGGTGTACGGCATCATCCCACCACGCTCTTATCTCACACAGGTTTCTTGGTTTTTATATTTTTTTCACACAAGAAAGAGAGAGAGCACTAGACACGGTCTGGCTACTTATATACCTTGGAGCAAAACAGCAAATCACCAATCAAGCTAAACCAATACTGAGATGGTCATCACACAAGTTGACAACTTACTCAATTACACTTGCCATTTGTAACGGTGGTTTTTGCAACTTGGAGCAAGTGGTTTAGGGTCACTTGTGAGAGTTGGGGTCCTTTGGGATGGTGTTTTTTCTAGCATCAGGGACAAAAAAAAAAGTGTAGTGGTTTTGGGCTCTGCAGCTTGTTTTCCAATGGGTGGAATAGAGGAAAGAGGGTGTAGCTGAGGCCTGTTTGGATGGGGCTAAAATTGTTTTAAGTCCCTGTCACATCGGATGTTTGACGTTAATTTGGAGTATTAAATTTAGATTAATTATAAAACCCATTTTATAACCTTGGACTAATTCGCGAGATGAATATATTGAGCCTAATTAATCCATGATTAGTCTATGTGATGCTACAATAAACATTTGCTAATTATGGATTAATTAGGCTAAAAAAAATTCATCTCGCGAATTAGCTCTTATTTATGCAATTACTTTTATTATTAGTTTATGTTTAATACTCTAAATTAGTATCCAAACATTCGATGTGACAGGGATCCCTGGATCAAAGACCACCTAACAATGCCTGGCTGGTTGGTTGCAGCAAGGGGCACCAAGAAGGGTCAAAGTAGAATTCTGGGAAAGTGATGTACCATTGAGGAACAATAATTAATAATATAGTAATGAGGGTGTTTTTGTCAAGGTTTTTGCTCTTGTTTATGTGCCAACTTGTTGGGGGGGGGGGTAGATCAGTGGATGTAAGAAAGGAGATTGTTGTTATTTGTTAATGTGGAGCCAAAGGGGTTCTTCTGAAGACTCGTGCCAAAAGAAAATGGGTAGAAAGATTGATCTAAAGGTGAGGGGTGTATCTGGAATGACAGGCTTGTTTGGTAGATCAATTAGGCCACTTGTTGCTCGTCATTGTTATTTACTTGTTGGGTGCCTTGGGTGGTGTTTGCACGATGGGCCACTGAGAGTGATCCTTGCCTCCTTGGTGATTGTATTAGTTGATTGTCCGTGTTGGCAATGCTACTTTGTTGTTGTTGAGCAAATATCTTCCGGCCATTTGTTTCCAGAAACCATTTTAGGTTCACCCAGATTTTGCATAAACAAGTCTACGGCAAATTTCTTGTTTGTTGGTCTCTGCTAGTAGGAGGCCCGTTGTAAATACTTTGCTTTCTTCTAATATATTGATTCACGTTTTTTTTGTCCGAAAAAAAACTATGATATAAAGGAAAATTATATTCAAGTTGTTAGGGCTTTTTTTAAAAAAAGATTTGCAAGAGAAATGAAATTAGACATGTGGTTGGTTTGGAGACGAGGTGGGATGGGTAAGAATCATCTCTCTGTTTTTGGATGGAATAATGTTACTTTTTAAGAGATGGCTCACATGTCAACGAGTGAAAAAAATAGGTTAGATTGGTCTGGCAGTTTTTAAGGGACCATGTTAACCCGGACCTTAGGAGAATATTCCCTATTAGAAACTATACCATTATCTGTCCCCAAACCAAACATCTTAAAAAGTAAATTCAACCCTACCCAACCCTTTGAACCAAATGCATGCTAGAGGTGCAAAACCCCAACCCATGCAGGGAAAATATATGATGCAAACCACACATATATAGTGCAAACTTGTAAACTACCGTATGTGTGAGATTCATCCATGTCACACTGAATACAAAATTTACTATTAGTTTTAACGAGGAGTAAAATTTTTACTCATAGTGATGTGGACAGATATCAAACGTTTATTTTTCGATCATATAATAGTTTCCAAGTTTATACTATGTATGTGGTTTGCACTATAAATTTTTCCGCCCACGCAGGTGCATGCATATTAAACGAGACATACTAAGCCAAATATAGAAATTGAACCTGGTTAGGTGGGAAAAAAGTTAACATCCTCATTCACATCACCATAGGAAAGGAGTGAATTTTAGTTTAGCAGAGTGTGGAATGTTTCGTGTAAAACGTAGCATCGTCAATGAGAAATGTGAGGTTGTATGGCCACTAACAAGTACGGAAAAAACAAAACTGATGTCAAGAACTCAGAGCTCTCTCAAAGCAAATGCCAGAATTTTACCATATACTAAGACAATTTTGGCAATAAAAAAAGTTATATGCAATTCTATGAAACCTACACTATGGCCCTATTCAAACCACTATGGCCTGTTTGACCTAATTAAGGTGGGTATTAAATAAGGGCACGCAAAAAAAAACATTACTCAGCATGTAATTAATTGATTTTTAATTATTCAAATTAGAAAACTGGATTTATTTTATATTTTAGAGCAATTGTCATATAAAAAGTTTTCACACGAAACATACCATTTAGCAATTTAAAAACATGCTAACGAAAACTGAGGTTTTGCATTAAATAAATGGACCTATATAAACCAGCCAATAGGATGTCTCTACCGCCAATGCTCAAATTAAACTCTGCTCATATAACACTTTCATCCTATAACTCCTGCCCTCTTGTTCAGAAAAAAAAACTTACTTCAAGTGTTGAGGATGTTCTCTACTCCGTACTTATATACTCCCTCCATCCTATAATATAGCAACCTAGTACCGGATGGACTGTCTAAATTCGTTATACTATGAGATATCCCATCTAGTATTAGGTTACTATATTATAGGACAGAGGGAATACTACTCAAGATCGGTCTACCAATATCGTGTACAGATATTTTTCCTGGTGAGACCTGATAAGTACATAACCAGTTAGTCACTGCACATCTCTTCGTGCCACAGAGATGTGCAGTGGCCAAAGGCAACAGCCAATTCAGGGCCCCGTTTAGTTCCCAAAAAGTTTTTCCCAAAAACATTATATCGAATCTTTAGACACATGTATGGAGTATTAAATATAAATAAAAAGAAAAACTAATTGCACAGTTATGGGGGAAATAGTGAGACGAATCTTTTGAGCCTAATTAGTCCGTAATTAGCCATAAGTGCTATAGTAACCCACATGTGCTAATGACGGCTTAATTAGGCTCAAAAAATTCGTCTCGTGGTTTCCCGGCGAGTTCTGAAATTAATTTTTTCCATTCGTGTCCAAAAATCACTTCCGATATCCGGTTAAACGTCCGATTTAACACCTAAAAATTTTTTTCCCCGACTAAACACACCCTCAGAGGCGAGCTAACCAAACCACCACCTTTGACGCCTACTCGTCGTGTTTGCCGTAACTTGCTGAGAACCTGCCCGTCAGGCGTTGGTCTCTCTGATATAGTAATTAAAAAGAAAAAAGAAAGAAAAAAAAACGTAGCGCTTGGCCACTGTACAGGTGCACGGGTCCCAAGCTCTCGGCTCTCGCCGCGGAAACGCCGGCTAGAGACGTTCCGGTTTTCCACCCGGCCGAACGACCGCATACCTCTCTGATAGTAGTAGTAGTAGTACGTACGATAAACAGAGACATGCATGATGCTGCACGCCCGCGGTGGAATTCGTCCGTTTCGCAAACGCCACCGCGCGACCGGGGGTTCCACCTCCACGGGCCGACGACCTGCAAACTACCTTGGTCTTAAAAATTAAATTAGGGTGTGTTTAGTTCATGCTAAAATGAAAGCTTGATTGAAATCATAACGATGTGATAAAAAATTTTGTGTAGAAAAGTTTTTATGTGATAGAAAAGTTAGAAGTTTGAAAAAAAAATTAGAACTAAACAAGGCTTAGTGAGACTTCTGCCACCTATCTAAACAAAAGTATATCTAGTTTATAGATACATAGTTAAAAGTTAATATCTCTACTTTTTTTATTATGTGTTGTCATTGATTTTTTAATAAACATTTGATCATTTGTTTTATATAAAATTTTGTGCAAATATAAAAAAGTTTTAAATCAGGGTTAAATAACATTTAACAATAAATCAAGTAACAACAAAATAAACAATAATTATATATTTTATAATAAGATAAGATAAATGATCAAACATATTTTTAAAAAAAATCAATATATGGAAATCGGAGAAAGTATTGTATTCTAGACAAAAGTAGTAAAAAAATTTGCAACTGATTACCGCTGCAAAACGCAGAACTCCATCAATTCCCAAGTAGGATAATCATTTCCAGGACTTAAATTTTGTGTGTGAACTTAAATCCTAAAAATACTTGGAGCCTCATGGTTTGGCCAATTCAGCTATTGTTAAAATTTAAGTTTCAAATTTTGGTTTTGGAGATGGTTTTAGAAAAATCTTAACGTACTTTTTTAAAAATTGGCTTTTAGGATGTTAAGAAAACATATAAATGTTTTATCTATAAATTAATGTTTATCACGAATAAACCATTTGTCATATAATCAACTATTGTCCACTCAATAGGGCTCTTATATTTAAGAAGAGAGAAAGTATAACAGCATTTTTTTTTAGACCTGCAATTGTGGTCTCAAAGAATGGTAGTGGCGGACTGACAGTTGTAATACCATCTAGTTTGAATTTTTAATGGAGTTAACTGAAAATTTCGTTGCAAATTCGTTTGTTAATGGAGTTAATGGTCCCACGACTCACCAACGAGGTTGTTTCCTAAATCTAAATACTCAAACAGGTCAATTGTAGCATTGACATGGTAAAAAACTAAAAAAGAAGATCTCGAATAATCAAACAGCTACTGCCCAGTTTCTTTCACTCCATTTGGGAGAAAAGTATAGGAGTCCAATCTGGACATCTGGTACAGATTCAATGCATGCTAAGCACTAAAGGGCATATCAGATGAAAAACGCCCGATGCAAACTATAATATCTTGGTCGAGAAAACAATGCTATTACAATATCAGCCCAGTTAATAATCTAGTTAAAATAATCTGTAACCTTGGCGGTTTCTGCTGAATCGGGTTTCTTTTGCCTTTCTTTTATGTCTGATGAACACCAGAAAGTCAGAAAGTGTCATATGAACACTTTAATATAATAGCAGGTGATAACAGAAGGGTTTATATTATTATATATACTAATCTGTTGCAATACTTGCCATAGCTGAAAGTTGAGACATGTTGCACGCAACCATGATCGCCCAACCTGATTGATTTGAGTCGTTCCTGCATGACGTCATTATCTAGGCCGTCCCTGCTCCATTGGAAGAACTAACCACAATCAGATTGCGGATCTTGGATAACTAAAAGAATATCAAAACGTGCATGGTTCAAGTTTACCTGCCATCACGTCAACACAAATAAAAAATAAATAAATTAAGACCTTCAAGTTTCCACTATGCTAAACATGCAAACTAGTTTAAGCGTGCAGTCGCGTGTCAAATGGGCCGTGATAAGCCAGGCCGGCCCATTAGACCTATTTGGCGCTTTCCCCATTTATGCCTAGGAAAAAGTACACCGAAGGTCCCTCAACTTGTCATCGAGTTACAAAATCGTCCTCCAACCGTAAAAATAGATATGTGGGGTCTCTTAACAATACAAAACCGATCACCCGAGGTCCCAGGGCAATATTGATGCCGGATTTGTCCTATATAGCGGCTGAGTCAGCATTGGACCCACGTGGGTCCCACATGTCAGGATGCCACGTAGGACAATCTCTTTCCCCTCTTCTCTCCCTTCTTCTCTCTCTCACTTTGCTCCTCGTCTGGTGGCCAATGACAGGCGATGCGGCGGCGACTTGGTGTGGCACCGACGAGGATGGGGTCAGCGCCGATGAGGATGGGGTCGAGCCCGAGGGCGGACCGAGCGTCACGGCGTCGAGCTCCACCCCGCTTGCGACGGCGCAGAGAGAGGGAAAGAGAGCTCCAACCGAGCGTCGCGACGTCGAGCTCCCCGACAGAGGCCGGTGGGGAGAGGTGGGAGAGGAGGAGGTCCGGCGGCCGGCGGCGCCATAGAAGATGCTAGCCACCTTGAATCTTTCCTCTTCAAATCCAAGTAGGGAGAGAAGCCACATCGAATTCAGATTATCCCCAAATTTTTTCCCTATTCTTTACGCTTCTTACATTTGCTCTTGGATCCTTAAAGTTGTTGATGAGGAAGTGAAGCCGATCTCGCCGTCGCCGAGGAAGGAGGAGGAGCCGATCTCGCCGCCGCAACCACTGAAGCGGGAGATCTGGCAAGAGAAGGCGAGTGCGTTCTCGTCGATGGGCTCCTCCTCTTCCTCCTCGAGGAAGAGCGGCGGCGGCGGCGTCTAGAGCGGAGGCCGCAGGAGACAGCGATGGCAGCTTCCGGCTGGAGATTGAGGAGATCGCGGCGAGGGATTGCCGTCACGAGACCAGGAAGCGGAAGAACCACCTCGGTGCGCGCGTGCCCCTCGTCTCTCGAATTCCATCTCCCCCTTTTACCACCGCTCATCTGCGACGCGATGTCCATGCCCCCCTGCAGGTTGTGGTGGTGGCGGCGACGACCACCACAACGGCGGAAGCGCCAAGCGTGTGGTGGTGCTCGGTGACGACGACGGCGTCGACGCCCCTCCTTTACTCTCGTGTCGTCATCGCCGCTGCCGCCGCCACTGCTTTGCTCTTCTCCCCTCTCGTCGGTTGGCGGCGCCAGCCTGCCCAGAGCCCTAGAGAGAAGAGAGAGAGAGATAGGAGAAAGGGAGAGAAGAGGGGAAAGAGAGGGTATGCTGACCTGGACAGGCTAACACATGAGGTCCACGTGGGTCCCACGTTGATTCAATCAAAGCGCCATGTAGGACAAAACCGGAATCAAAACTGCCGAGAGATCTATTGTGACCGATTTTGTATAGTTAAGGGACCCCGTATTATCTGGTTTTATAGTTGAGAGACCTTCGGCGTACTTTTTTTTCTTTATGGCTATTCGGCTTTAAGCCCGTGAGGCGTCGAAGACAAGGAAAGGGAGACCAGGTCAAACGCCGCGTCAAATGTCAATGCGTCAGGAACTTGGCGGCGAAGAAAGCGATCCCTCATGTGGGCCCCACGCCTCCGCGAGCCTCCATAAATGCTGTTCTGGTGGGCCCACCTGCCATGTCACAGAGGCGCGCCTTACCCGTGTCTCCGGAGAGTGGAGTGGAGAAGAAGAACTGAAGAAGCCGTTCGTTCTGGAGCGCGCCGCCATCCGCTCGAACCTTTCCCCTCTTTGCCTTGCGCACCAAGTATGGATATTGGGGGTACCCTCTCGATCTTCTCGTCGCTGGCAATGTGGGTTGCGTAGTCACATGTTTCTCGATCTCGTTGTGTCTCAGGTTTTTTTTCTTGAGGAGTTAGATTGAGCAGGAGAAGAGCCGCGGCCGGTGTGGATTTTTGTGTTGGTCGGTCGCGAGGATCGATGGCGGCGGGGGAAGGAGACGTGGGGATGGAGGTGGAGACGAAGGCGCCAGCGATGCCGCCGCCGCCGCCGGCGTCGTCGAGGTAAGAGCTTAATTTTGGCGGCGTGATTCAGTACTTTGTTTGCGCGTTCAGAAATACGGGTGGTTTAGCCGCTATTGTGCAGGCAGAAATATCATCGCAGGTAGCGTCAGACATTTGGTCCTAACTGAATGTCTGAAATGTGTGGATGCTTGCGATGTGATGGTGCAATGGTGCAGGATTTTTAGTGTAACCCAAGGATTGGAATTGGATAACGGTGTTTCGTAGGATAGGAGAGTGTACCTGCAAAGAGTTTTTTTGAACGTTTTGTGGAGAAATTAGAGGGGATAGGTTTTTTTTTTAGAAGTTAAAAAATTTTGACCGTTTCTTTTGGAACTATAGATGTGTTCGTAGGAGGGGAAACATGTTGAGATTGTGCGTTATTACAACTTTGGTTCTGAAAAAAATAATCGCGGATTAATTTTCTATTTCATGTTTGCTACTCCCTCCATCCTAAAATAGAAGTATTTTTGGACTCTAGCACGGTCTTAGATATGCTACTTTGACCAACAATATTTATAAAAGTAAGATGTTTTAAATAAAAAGAGTTGTATATTACGATAGTTTGTTTGATGATAGATCCGGTAACATCAATTTTATATGATTGATCTTTTTAATTTTTTTTGTTATTAATGATCAAAGTTAAAAATGTTTGACATGTGACTGTGCTAAAAATGTTTATATTTTAGAACGGATGGAGTAATTGCTATTATGTCCGTTACATTTCTAGATAAATTTCCACCGTAGAGATAGGTGAGGAACTGAGGATTGATCACTAAGAAATGGAACAGGGATTGGCCTGAATAGTTCCAAAGCTCAAACAAAGCGTTAAATTTTAGGAGTTTGTTCTCTGTTGCAAATTTGCAAGGCAGACAGAACCATCAAAGGTTTTAGCTGGGCAAAGCAGAGTCGACGTTGAGTAAATTCCAGACAGAACAATCAGCATGATACAAATTGCTGCAAACAAAACTTAGAAAATCCATTTCGTGCTGTGAGTGCGTCGTTTTGCTTTCTTTTTTTGCTTTTTTTTTTTGGTGTGGTTGACATGTTTATCATCGTCTTGTTCACGTGCAGCGCGGCCAGGAAGAAGAAGCAAGCTCGCGCGAAGAACGGCGACACGCCTGAGCCTGACGCCGCCGGCGGTGCCCGTGCCCGGGCGTCTCGGCGAGCGAAACGGGGACCGGGCAGCTACCGCGGCGTGCGGCAGCGCCGGTGGGGCAAGTGGGTCTCGGAGATCCGCGAGCCCAACCGCGGGAAGCGGCACTGGCTGGGCACCTTCGGCAGCGCCGTCGACGCCGCCCTCGCCTACGACAAGGCCGCCGCGTCCATCCTCGGTCCCCGCGCGGTCCTCAACTTCCCGGCATTCAGCCCTCCTGCCGCCGCCATCGCCGCGCCGGAGCAATGCGAACCCCCGTTCTGTTCTCCTGCCACCACCGCCGCCGCCACTGCGCCGGAGCAACGCCAAACCCCGGGCTGTTCTCCTGCAGCCGTCGCCGGCAGCGGCGGCGGCGCAGTGTTCGAGGAGCGTGACGTGAAGCCGGTGGTGTTGCCGTTGCCGTTGCCGGCCATACTCCAGGATGGCGGCGGCACGGAGGCAATGGCGCAGCATTGGGATTGGGAGTGGGACGCGTCTTGGCCTGAGCTGGAGATGTTCGAGTGTCTGGATGACATCGCCATGTACCTCGACGTCGACGCTGTGATGACGACTCGGGATTGCAAGGTTGAGGAGCTCGACGCCGACATCGTCGACTCGCCGCTGTGGACACTGTCGGACTGAAATGGCAAATGTGGCAGCCATCTAGACAGGTTTCTTTTGGTGAGAGATTTTCCAGTAGATGAGTTAGCTTTCGTTTTGCTTAGCTGATAGCCATGTAGACCGTTAACAACGCTTATATGTAGTTTACTAATATATTATTAGTCTTCATTTTGCATTAGGAAAAAGTATAACTGATAGCATTCAAATGTAAATAGTAGAACTGAAACCAAAATACTACTATATTTATCCGGAGAGAATTGCACTTTGGACTACTTTTACTCTTAAAGAGTTTTACATCGAATCACCTTTAATCAAATCATTTTTACTTTAGGCTAACTAAATTTGTCTTTGTTGCGATCTGGATTACCCCATATCACTTCTTCAGCATATCAATAAACTTGAGCACATCAGATCCAAGAAGCCAACAAACTCCCCTCACCTATGAAGTAGGTTGCCAGTATTAGGATCCTAGTATCATTTTGCTTAAAGTAGTATCGTATCGTAGTATTGGAATACTATATAAGATTTTCTTCTTTTTTTAAGTTTAATTAATATTTATATTAATTACATATAGCCATTATATATAAAAAAATTGTAGTAATAATATATGTCATGCAAATAGATACATTTATCAAGAGAAACCACGTTGGTTTTGATATATTTAACAGACTTTTATATAAACTTAAGCATATTTATTTACATTATTTTTAAACCATCTTATTTTAAATAATATTTTGTAATATCGTAAGGATCGTAGAATCCGGATACCACCAAAGATTTCGTAGGATCGTATAGTAATGAATAGTAGAATTGAGATACTATGAAAATTAGGATACTAGGTGGGATCGGTACCATTTCGACTTGGTAGAATCGTAGTATTCTAAGATGCTAGGATACAAATCGGGATACTGTCAACCTATAAACATACTGTACATTTACGGGAGGATATATGATAAATATGGCTAGAGAATATTCAGGTGGATACCATAAATATGATTAGCTAGAGAAGAGAGAAGTGTTTCAAAGTACAACAAATGTAAAGTGAGCTAGAGGTAGTTCAAAGTGTAATTTATCCAGTTATTATCTTCATCAAGCATAGACTGTTTTGTGTTAATTCCATATTTCTATGGATATGTTCATTGATTCATATCTGTATAAGCCACAGTAAAAGTACACTACACCAATTTTAGATTTACTATTATTAACAACATAGATTCTCCTGCAGGAACTCTCTACAGCATCAGCAATTTACAGCCACAAAAATGGAGCTAAACAAACTGAGTTTAATATATTCTCGAGGATACCAAGTTCTGAACCTTTTTGACATGTCATTGATTTCTCCTCTCTTCTCGCCCTCCGACCACTCATCCCCTCCACGTTGCAGCAAACCGCCATGGCCAAAGCAGCCTGACGAGGCGGGCGGGCCGCGGGGGGCAAGAAGAGCCAGCGGCGCGGCGACCGCGCCATTGCCGGCGCGCGCAGTGGGGCGCGGATGCAGAGGAGGCAGACGCCGAGGAATCGTTGGGAATGGATAAGATCGACTGCTACGTCGTGCCGCAGACCACGGGCACCGGCCGGAACATCTTCCAGGGCGGCAGCCCGCTCTCGGCGTCGCTGCCGCTGCTCGGCGTGCAGCTCGTCCTCATCGTCGCCGTCACCCGCGTCCTCTACTTCCTCCTCAAGCCGCTGAAGCAGCCCCGCGTCGTGTCCGAGATCATGGCACGTCCACCCCCTCGAGCCTCATCTTTCTTCTTATGCTTACGTTTACCAGCCAAATTTTATACTTCCAATATTTTGAGGTTTTTTATCAAAGTTTTTTATTCTTTGTTTTTATATCGCTAAGAACACGTATATAAAAGTTTTATTCACATATTACTTTTCGTTTGCATATATGCTTTCGTTTCCCCGATCCTTTGTTTGCCCACAGTGACATCGACATGATCGAAGCTTCTGGCGCGTGATTTTCAGGGCGGGATCATACTTGGGCCGTCCGTGCTGTCGCGGCACGCGGCGTTCAGGGAGGTGGTGTTCCCGGCGAGGGGCGAGCCGGTGCTGAACACGGTGGCGACGTTCGGGCTCATGTACGTCATCTTCCTCATCGGCGTGCGGATGGACCCGAGGCTCGTCGTCCGCTCCGGGAGGAAGGGCGTGGTCATCGGCCTCTCGGGCTTCCTCCTCCCGCTGGCCATGACCGGCGCGGGCTCCTCCGGCGAGGCCATGGCGACGGAGCCGGACGTGTCGAGGCGGTCCACGTTCTTGTTCGCGCTCGCCACCTCGCTGTCGGTCACGTCGTTCGCGGTGCTGTCGCCGATCCTGTCCGAGCTGAGCCTCCTCAACTCGGACCTCGGCCGCATCGCCATGTCGGCGTCGATGACCACGGACGGCATCGCGTGGATCATCATGGTGGTGTACATCCTCGCCGAGGCGTTCCTCGTGTCGCCCGCCACGTCGATCTGGGCGTTCCTCTCGCTGGCGGTGCTCGCCGCGTTCATACTGTTCGTGGTGCGCCCCGTCGCGCTGCGGGTGATCGAGCGCACGCCGCCGGGCAAGCCGGTGGAGGAGACCTACGTGTTCGTCTTCCTCCTCGTCGTCCTCCTCGTCGGCTTCTACAGCGACGTCATCGGGACGAACTCGTTCCACGGCGCGCTGATGCTGGGGCTGGCCATCCCCGACGGCCCGCCGCTCGGCACGGCGCTCGGCGAGAAGATCGAGGCGATGGTGTCCGGCCTGATCCTGCCGCTCTACTACGCCATGACCGGGCTCAGCACCGACGTGTGGCGCATGCACTGGGGCAGGCTGCAGGTCGTCATGTTCCTCGCCTGGGTCGGGAAGCTCGTCGGCGTCATGGTGTCGTCGCTGTACCTTGAGATCCCACTCCGCGACGCTGTCTCGCTCAGCCTCTTCATGAACTCCAAGGGCATCGTCGAGGTCATCACCTTCAACTTCTTCTTGACCAACAAGGTGAATTTTAATCTTCCCAATGGCGGCAAGATATTCGAATCGATAATGGAGCCATGCATGCGCGTTGACGAGTGTGAGGTTTGGTTTCGTTGCAGCTCATCGGCAAGAACACGTTCAGCATCCTGATCTGCTTGTCGGTGGCGATCACGGCGGTGTCGGTGCCGGTGGCCGGTTGGCTGTACGATCCGGCGCGGCGCTACGCCGTGTACAAGCGGCGCACGGTGCAGCATCTCAAGGCGGACGCCGACCTGCGGATCCTCGCGTGCGTCCACGACCAGTCGCACGTCCCCGGCACGCTCGCCGTGCTCGAGGCGTCGAACGCGACGCCACAGACGCCGCTCAGCCTCTACCTCCTCCAGCTCGTCGAGATCGCCGGCCGCTCCGCGCCGGTGTTCATCCCGCACAAGCTCCGCCACAGCGCCTCCCGAGCCGGCGCCGCGGCGGCCAGCGCGGCGCCGCCCACCGACTCCGACCGCATCATCAACGCCTTCTTCCAGTACGAGCTGAAGCACCCGGAGGGCGCCGTGTCCGTGCACCCCTTCACCACCATCTCCCCCTACTCCTCCATGCACGACGAGGTGTGCCGCCTGGCCGTCGAGAAGCGCACGTCGCTCATCCTCCTCCACTACCACAAGCGCCACATGCTCGCCGGCGGCGTGCGCGCCGCCGTGGGGCTCCGCGTCGTCAACCGCAAGGTGCTGGAGGTCGCGCCGTGCTCCGTCGCGGTGTTCGTCGACCGCAACGCCGGGAGCGTCGGCCTCTGCGCCTTCATCCCGGGCCCGGTGCAAGACCAATCGACGTCCTCCAGGAGCAGGAGCGGCGGGCACGCGGCCAGCGGCAGCGGCCAAGGCTTCAAGGCGGCCGTCGCGTCGCTCTTCTTCGGCGGCGGCGACGACCGCGAGGCGCTGGCCTACGCGACGCGCATGGCGCGCCACGAGGGCGTGGCGGTGGGCGTGATCCGGTTCTTGCCGGCGCGGGGCATCAAGGACGAGCCGTCCGACCGCCGGATCGACAACCGCGCCATCGAGGAGGTGAAGGCGCTCGCGGCGAGGAGCAGGAACATCAAGGTCCAGGAGGAGCTCGTCGGCGACATGGAGAGGATCGTCCAGGTGCTGCGGGGGCTCGACGAGGCGGGCTACGACCTTGTGCTCGTCGGGATGCGGCACAGGTGGTACCCGGTGATGCCGGCGAACGGGATGTCGGATTGGAGCGAGTGCCCGGAGCTCGGCGTCATCGGCGACCTCCTCGCCTCGTCGGACTTCGACACGCCGTACTCGGTGCTCATCATGAAGCAGCAGGACCAGGGCGGGCTGAACGCCGCCGTGCCGGGCGCCCAGGACGTGTGGCACGTGAACGACGGCGGCGCCGAGGACGCGCCAGCGCCGCCAAGAAACATGTCAACCGCCGGATCTTAGCAGGTTCAGGCAGTAGGCGATTGTTCTGTTCTAGCCTCTAGGACCTGGTTCAATGTAGACTTTCAGATTCCCTTTTTGCGTCCAAGTATGTTGTGATGTATAGCTATCAGGATTAGCATCAATCCTTAAACTGAGATGAGATCTTAAGATTATTTCAAGGAAACAGCATTGTGTATAGCAGCAATGGAACAAATGCATCCAATGTTAATTTGACAATTCAGTCAATGAGTAAGGTCCAAATTCCAATATCAACAAAGCCTCTGCAAATTTTGTGCGCCGTACCTGAATTTGCAGATGGTTCATGCAATGCCCGTCACAATTCACAGGTAACTCATCCAAAAGCAGCGTTGGTACTGTATTGATAGTTTAATACACCTAAATAACATATTACATTTACCTTTCTTTTTTCCTTTGAGATGGAAGGCGCATGTACTTAAACATCAAGATTAGTTCCAGACATACTATGTCGGATGCAAAACAAAAGTTAGTAAGCAGAAATTCGCCAGTTCATTTTAGCAAAAACACCTGACAGAAGGTAAAACCAGTCGACATTCTGAAAAGAATGATACAGAATGCAGCACTCCAAACTCAAAAGTGCTGCCAGCCAACTCAGTAGTATCATATTGTTTAAATTATCACATTCCTCTGCAATGAATATCATATTCCACCAATGGATTTCGTGATTTGGCATCCATCTTAAGCTACCGACAATCTGATCATAGAATTAGATCATATGCAAAGTCATGATAGATAGAACTTCCAACCAATTTTTCGATTGTTTAAGCACTTCATGAAACTTCCTAAAGTAAATAACAGAAATTCACACATAAACACTTAGCTGTTAATCTGAAATAGTTGAAACAAATGGAAAAATAGTCCTGATTGTTACAAAATAATCACCTTACTAATTGGTACAGATACACCTACAGTAGTCATGTACAGTTGTACACCATTTGTCTTACCTCATGATTTCTTCATGGAGGACAAAATACAAACAATGAGGATGAAAGGTTAAGCTATGAAAATCACCAATAATGGGACGCAGATATTCACCAGGATCCATGATAGAACTCCACAAACCCTGTAGTAGAAGCTGCAGGCTGCAGCACGCCAGTACCATAACGTACTGATCAACTGATCACTTAGCTGCTCCTTCAAACAAGTGCTGGATGCATGCCTCAACATCTTCTGGGGTGTATTTGATGTACAAGTCATGCCTGGCTTCGGGGGATGATTTCAATCTAGAAATCAAGGCTGTATATACTGGCATTACAGCTTCCGCCACTGCTGCCCTAACATCCACCCGCAGCTGTTCATCTGCTATCACCCATTCTGATTGTACTTCATAGATCTCCTGAAAGTAGGTATTAAACATCCGGAGTTTCTGCTTCATTGCCGTGGCAGGGAGTCCACCTACTCCAGGACCGCCAGTCTGCAATACTGTTGTGACCTTGCCCCATGTTACCCGCTGGTAATCCATGCTCCAACGCCGCACTCTGTTTGTCATTTGCTTGATCCACTCGTCACCAAGCAAAACACCAAGTTCACTATCATTCACCTTCTGAATGATGTACTTGCCATTGTTCATCAAGAAGACGCAAGCGAGTGATGGATCTCGGTATATCTTCGACTTTATATCTAAATTCTTGTGCAAGACATCCATGATCCATGCTATGTGCACAGCAAGCGACGAGGTGGGACGATCAGGGTCAACTGCAGCAGCCGCTCCACCAACAGCGCCGAAGTCACCTTCCATCACCTCTTCCAATGTCTGCCGCGACCCACAAGCAGCACGGAGATAGTTCATGACATACCGAGTGATGGGATGTATGCCTCCACCTTGGGCTGCAACTCGAGCAGGATCACGGCGGATGAGATTTTCTAACTCCATGAATATGCCTTTGATCGATGAGCCGAGGGTGTTGCACACCGCCGTGACCTCTGCACGGAGCGCAGCAGAGTACGGGTCGGCGAACACAGGATCAAGGTCAGGGAGAAGGTCCCGCACAGCCTCGTACATGTCCACCACTCGGAAGAGGCGCTCCGGAGCGCGGCTGGAGGAAGAGATAGCATCGCCGAATGATATGAGCTGCAAGGCTTGTGTGCGCACGGCGGCGACAAAGGCAAGGTCCCCAAAGGGGGCGAGGCCGTCGAAGACGCGGTCACATAGCCGGCGCTCACTGGGAATCAGAATACGGAACACCATGTTGAAGGCCGGGATCCAGCGGGCGATGTCGAATTCGAGCTCCTCCCAGGAGGAGGCATGGACCTCTTCAGCAGTTCGTGGGCGGACGCCGAGGCGAGCAACGCTCTCGTCGACGAAGCCGCGACGCGCGGCGGCATAGACCTCGGCGCACTCGCGGCCGAAGCCGGCATCCACCATCCTCCGCGCGATCTGGTGCACATTCGCCACCGACCCCGGCGAGAGCGCGTCGATCACCACGTCGTAGTCCGTCACCGGCTTGGCGATTGGGATCGGCTCGTCGCCGTAGCCGTCCCCGCCGCCGAAGTCCTCCTCGTCGTCGCTCCCGTCCGACCGGAACCCACCGGGCGCCGCGGGGACCGCGTCGTCGGGGCGCTCGATGAGCGCCCGGAACTCCTCCTCCAGGCGCGCCATGCACCTGCTGAGCAGCTCCTCCGCGCGGTCGAACAGGCCGCGGTTGGTCCCCGCGGCTTCCAGCTCCTGCACGGTGCCGATGAGGTCGTCGACCGCCTCAAGGAACGCGTCGGCGTCCGCGGAGTCCGCCCATATCAGCCTGTCCATCGCCACGAACTGCGAGATCTGGCGGTCGAGGGTGCGGACGGTCCGCTCCATCGACGTCACGGGCGGCGGCCTCCCCGCGGCCGCCGCCGCCGACACCGCAGCCGCTGGCGGCGGTGGCAGCGGCAGCGTCGGAGACTCCGGCATCGAGTGCTCCCCTCCTCCCCCTAAGCCGCCGCCGCCGCCGCCGCCAGCGGCCGAGGCCGCCGCGGCCCGCGCGGCGTAGAGCTTGTCGAGCGAGAGGCGGCCGTCGTAGTTGGAGAAGACCCTGAGGATGTCCTCCGTCATGGTGTCGCTGCTCCCCAGCGTCTGCACGATGTGCTGCACCGTCGCGAGCAGCTTCTCCTCCCCGTCCTCCGCCATCGCCTCAGTAATCCGCGCCGGGGAAAGAAAAAAAAAACACAAGCAGACGTCGAGCTACCTCACCTCCGGGGCTGGAACGGCATCCCACGGCGAGCGGCACAGCCCCGATCTGCACGACGCCTCCACCTCCACGCGGCTTCGCTTCGGGGTGGTGGTTGGGCGCGGCGGAGAAGGGGATGAGGAGGAGGAGGGCTTCCTTCCACGCAGCAACGCGTTGCGGCGGTGGCGTCTGGGCGAGGGCGACAGCGCGTGGACCGGACGCTTTACCGCACAGCGGCGCGCAAGTTGTGGCCGCCGCGTCGGGGTTGGTTCGAGGCGGCCGTCGGATGCGGCGGCACGGACGGTCGGATGCGTGGCCTCGGGGGAAGCGAAAGGCGGAGCGGAGGACGCGCGTGACAGAAGAAACCGCTTTTCTGACGAGGTGGGGCCCCGGGAACTAGTGTCAGTGGAGCGGTGGGACCAGACGATCGGTGGGTTTGACGCGGGAGAGAAGCCGGGGTGTGGAGGCTGACCGTCGGCGTGGCGGACGATGTGGCGCGCGTCGCGTCCACGGTGCGTTTTGCAGTATGGAGAAAAATACGGGTCACACGCCTCACACGCGTTGCGGAATAGCCGTAGGCCGTAGGCAGTGACCCGGTGTACGCCCCGTAGTTTTTTTTTAATTTTTTACAAGAGACTTTACGCCCAGCTTTTACTTGTAAGAGTTCTTATTAGGCCAGTAGTTGTTGACTTGTGACTTGTGAGTTTAGGAAATTAGAAGTGTGGAAAAGCCAGCTCACCAGGTTGGGTTGGTGGATGGTTCGTTCTCCGTCCACATGGATGATTCGTTGGCTTTGGTTTGGTGGTGACCAAACGTCCAAACCATGAGCTCGATGGTGAACTGCCACGGATCGAGGCCGTAGCACCGCGACATTGCACATCGCACTCTGCTGTACTTTTAGAGCCCGATTAATGAACTTGGAGCAAGTTTAATAGCATAGCACATCGCACTTTGCTGTCCTTTGAGAGCCCGATAAATGAACTTAGAGCAAGTTTAATAGCATAGCTAACTACTGGCTTCAAATTATCTATAGCTAATCTAAGAGTAAGTTTAATAGTACAGCCCACTACTAGCTCCAATTTATCTATAGCCAATCTAATAGCCAATACATACAATAATTGCTTACTATACTATTAATATATGATCCCACATGTCATACACACAGTGTGTCTTGGAGTCCGTGCTGCAGCTGACTATAGATCTGTAGCCCGCTTCCCTTCTCTCTCATCGTTTATCTTATTAAAATATGTTTATAGCTGGCTAATAGTCTGCTATTGTACCTACTCTAATAGCCCATTCATACTACAACATTAATATCTACATAAATAATATCTTTGAGTCCGTGTTGCAACTGGCTACAAATTTATAGCCCGCTTTCTTCTCTCTTCTCTTTTCTTCTCGATATGTGGTTATAGCTAGCTTATAATCTGCTATTGTACTTGCTCTTAGGGTCCGTTCGGTTGGAGTATTGGACTGTTCGGAGAACAAACAAAATACAAACTAGGTGATGCCCTACGTTTTGCTGTGGGAATTACTAAGTAATTTCTACTCCCTCAGTTTCATAATGTAAGAATTTCTAGCACTATCCACATTCATATAGATGTTAATGGATCTAGACTTATATAAGTCTAGATCCATTAACATCTATATAAATGTGGATAGTATATATATATATGTGTGTGTGTATGTATATATATATATATGTGTGTGTGTATATATATATATATATATATATATATATATCTTTCAACAATCGAGCAAAGAGTAAGTATGTTGTTAATTATTAACAGCAAATATAAAACTAATTTGTCAAGCCATATTTGAAGAGAAATAAATTTAATAAACTTTGTAGAGTATTATAGATGAAATTTATGTTGTTGGCCAAGATTTGTATCGCAAGAAGCAGAAGAAAAAAAAAGAAATGAAAAGCTAGAATTTATTAGTAGTAAACATGAAACAAACTAAATAATATCTTCGCTTTGATACAGAATATATGGATGAATGTATGTTAAGTATTATAAAAAATGATGAATATATTTGTTGAAATATTATGGAAATAACGAGAGAGGTGATGGTTGGATCTATTTGCATTTTGATTTGTAGAACAAAATAAATTATGGATGATATTACATGTTTGCATGAGCTATTTAATAGGTAGTTATTGCTATTGGATGATAAGGTGACATGTTTGCATGTTGAGCTTTACGGTATCTACAATCAGGGACACTCCATGGGTGCCCTCACTAACTGAGGGCACTCTCTGGGGAACTCCCCTCACAATGGAGGACACCTAGATGGGCACTCTCTGGGGAACTCCCCTCACAATGGAGGACACCTAGATGGGCTCCTCAAAATATGAGGCAACTGGATAAAGATACTCAAGCCCACGGTAGTTATTTTCCTATACTACCCCCTCTCTCTCTTCTCTCGCTTCTTTCTCCCAAAAAGCGTCGTCGCCATCCCCCTCATCCGTTCTGCCTCGCGCTCGGTCTCCGCCACCGCCCCTCGCCTCTCTCTCATCTCTCTCGCTGCCGCCGTCGTCTGTCTGTCGCGACCACCTCACGCCTCGCGCCGCCGCCGTCGAATCTGCCCCCTTCCCTGCCGCCAGATCGAGGAGGAGGTAGTGGCGGCACCGGCGGTGGCGGGCGCGGTGCTGGGGGAGGAGGCCAAGGCAGAGGTGGAGGAGGTCGCAACGGACGCCCGTCTCCGTGCGGTGGCCGACAGCGGCGACCGCCACCACGACGTTGTCCTCGTGCTCCTGAAGCGGTGGCGATGGCGGCGCCACCGCAGCGCGGTCACTGCTCCGCCGGATCCGATCATCGTTGCCATCGCGGATCCGTCGTCGTCGTCACCTCTCTCTCTCTCTCTCTTATCGCCACGCCGCCGGTGTCGTCGCCGCGGATCCGGTGTCGTCGCGGCCCTTCTTTCTTTTCTTTCTTCTCTTCTCTTCGCCGGTCGTCCCCTACGCCAAGCCCACACGGCCACCTCTTCTTCTTCCTCTCGCCTCCTCCTTTGCATCCGCCTCGCTCCCTTCTCTTCCCATGGCGGCTGCTACTGCTCTCACATGATCAGAGATGGTGATGGCTAGCGTCGGCATCAACATGCCGGGTGTCACGCCCAGAAATTTAGCCCAAATTTCTAGACTATTTTGTGTATTAAATCCATGTCCAGGCATCAACCAAGGTACACAAAACGACAAATTAATATACAGATCCAAACGTAAATAAAGCGTAAAATACTTACATAATAGGCAGTTAGTCCTCACACCGAAACGAAAGCAGCAGCAGCGGAAAAAGGCGATCTTAGCGGAGCTTCAGCTCCACTCCACAGGCAAAACTCAACTGGGGTCTGAGCCTTGGTCCTCTAACTTCGTCTTCAGCTCAGAAGCAATACACTTCTGAAAAGGGGGAACAATAGCAAGACTGAGTACAACTACCGTACTCAGCAAGCCACACCAACGATGCAGACGTGCAAGGGGATACAAGGACGGTTTGTGGCTATTTGTATAAAGGCGGTTGTAAAACATTTTATTGAGCAAAACAGTAAAACTGTTGAGTAAATAAAGTAACATTAAATCTAACCAATCGCACCACACCTCAGGTTTCACCCCCACTCCTCGCAAGGCAGCGGGCAGTCCCCTCTCGTGCCACGGTGAATCCGGAAGCCGATCAACCGGACACCCCGGCCGACCCAACTCCATCACGCCCACCCTTGCCTCGTGTCGAGGGAAGATCCTCAATAGCGGGGAGTCATGGGACCCCGCTTTCGTGAGTTTGGCCGGGGGCGGAGGCCCGCCTCTCGGAAATCACTCGCTCGTCCCTAAGATTACCGGCAAGCTTGCACGTAGTCGGATTATACAGGTTCGGGCCGCTATGGAGCGCAACACCCTACTCCTGTGTTTGGGATTATGGATGAGTTTTACAAGGGTTTCTTCACTCCAGAGAGCGCACTTGCTTCCTCTCTTCTTGAGTTCAGATTTTCTGGGAGTCGTCCCCTCATCTCAGTGGGCAGGGTCCTCCTTTTATAGCTTAAGGGGATACCACATGTGCCGCCTCTACCTACCCTCCATAGGGGGGACCCCACTCCACTTTTTGGGCTTTAAACCGGGCCTTCTCCCGGAAGCTAAGCAATAACCGATTCTCGAGTGGAACCCGGCGCCGCCCCCCGCCTGACACGGGGGACAGCCCTGTCATTCCCTCATAAATGAACGATGACATGCAACAGCCCTTCCTCGAGTGACGCTAGGATGTGACAGGTCATACCCACCCCCACTCCGCCGGGGACAAGGGCGACGTGAGGACATGATTGCCCTATCCATCGGATGTGACGGAGACGGGCCGGTCACAGACCGGTCACATCCGATGGACAGGGGTTAGCTAGGCGCGCCGCACGTCTGCCCTTACCGCATTAAATGCGGTGAGGGACAATTGGGGCGTCGCACATTTATGGCTGTTCAGCCTATGCTCCCCTCTTGCCCTCTCCCTCTGCCACGTGGCGGCCGGGTGAGGGCCTCGGGGCGAAGCCGCGGGAGAGCCCGAGGGGGTGACGTCATGCCCCGAGGCCCCCCCCCCCCCCCGCCGCTTTCACGACTCGCGTGACGCGCGAGTGGGGCCAACCTGCAGAGTCATGTGGCCGGAGGGAAAGTAATTCCCCTCTACTTCACGTACCCCTGGGCCCATATCTCTGACAGTAGCCCCTGACGCTATATCAGATATCGATTTCCTGGGATCGTTCTAACATGGCGCCTCACGACTCCTCGAGCTGGGGTTGTGGGCCCGGCAGGGAATCCAAAAGGATATCACCGCGTGGCCTGGTTGGCGTACTAACCACAACAGCGGTTTGACCGCCTCTGACTACGCTCATGATAAAGACGCTTGAGGCACGATAACCAGGGGGTCAGTTAGACCACGCCTCGATTCTCTCGCCCGCTACTCCTGCGGCGGTAGCGGTGACGGTTTGCCCAACTTGTGCTCATGGCCGTTGCACCCTCCACCTCGAGTGTGCCACTAACGGGCGCACTAAAGGCGGAAGCGGATACAATGGGCGACGTGATGATTGGGCGCGGGATGCGAAGAGACAAATGCGGGCGTGAGGATCGTGAGGGCAGTTATTGGCTCGCGAAATGAGGAGGTGAGCGCGGATGAGGCGAGGATAAAAGGGGGCAGAGAAGGAGACTCTGTCTTCTTCCTTTCGCCAACCGCCCACTCGTCCTTTCGCTTCTCGAACCCTAATATTCTCGCCACCTCACACTGTCTCGTGCTCCACGCTCTCCATCACCTCTTCGCCGGTTGCCATGGCCCAAGACACCGGCGACGCAGTGCTCCCTTCCTCTTGCATCACGGCAGACAGGCACCTTAGCCTTCCTTGCAAGATCATGCCGGGCGGTGCCGTCGTGCGGGCGGGAGAGTCGAGGCCGTGGCCGCGATATCCGGAGCGATCCGTGCACCTCTTGTCCTTCGCCATGGTAGGCTTGATCCCGCTGTTCTCCAGATTCTTCCATGAAGTTCTGGATTTCTACGAAATTCACGCCTTGCATCTCGCACCTAATGCCGTGATGACGCTGGCCATCTTCGCGGATTTGTGCGAGATGTTCATTGGGGTGCGACCGACGATTTGGTGGTTCCAGGCCTTCTTTATCCCGCAGCTGCTGCAAGGCGTAGAGGTGGGGGGATGCTACTTCCAGCCCCGACCGGGCACAGCGGGCCAGTACATCGAGAGCCACCTCCACAAGAAATGGGAGGACTAGAAGAAAGACTGGTTCTACACCGCGTTGCCGGACCATCCGCGACTTCGAGTTCCCGCTGGCCCTCCCGAAAGGTCTGCCGCATGGTTGGCGACGTCGGAGTTGGGCGAGGAATACGACGCGGTGTGGGATCGCCTCAGGGGCCTGCGGAGCCTAGGCCTCACGGGGGCGATGGTCTTTGGCGATTACTTCCGCCGCCGCATCGCACCCCTCCAGGAATGATCCCGTGGAGCGTGGGAATACACTGGTCCCAACGACCCCATGCGGACGCATGTGGGCGAGCGCTGGGACTGGGGTGAGGAGGACACGAAGAGGGTGATTCGGCGGGTGCTGGGCCTAGACTCCACCGAGCCAACACTAATCCCTGATGGGATTCTTCCCCTCTGCTGCGACCGCTGGTGAGAGCTCACTAGTGAACTGGGTACCGTTGTCTGTAATGATACGGTTGGGCACTCCGAATCGAGACGTGATGCCCCTGATGAACTTAAGAGCAGAATGCTTGTCGATTTTGACGACTGGGTAGGCCTCGGGCCACTTGGTGAATTTATCAATGGCGACGTACAAGTGCTGATACCCGCCTTGAGCCGCCTTGAACGGTCTAAGGATGTCTAGCCCCCAGACTGCGAAAGGCCAAGATAGTGGAATGACCTGTAAGATTTGGGCCGGCTGGTGGGTCTGCTTGGCGTGGAACTGGCATGCCTTGCACCGCTGGACCCATTCTTGGGCATCTTGTAATGCAGTCGGCCAATAAAAACCTTGCCGGAAGGCTTTTCCGACCAAAGTTCGTGAGGCCGAATGGGCTCCGCACTCACCCTGATGGGCGTCGGCTATGAGCTCGATGCCCTGCTCTCGAGAAATGCACTTCAAGAGTATCCCATTCGCGGCACGCCGGTAGAGGGCCCCCTCTACGAGGACGTACCGCTTGGAGATGCGCGCGAGCTTTTCAGCTTCCACGCGTTTCTCAGTAAGAGTATTGCCGTTGAGATACGCCCGGATGTCGGTCATCTACACAACCTGACGAGGGGGGTCGGGGTTGACCCCCTCGGGCCCCGAGGGGCGCGGGTCGCCAGAGGTCGGGTCGGAGGGCGCGTCGTTGGGGTCCTTCAAAGGACTCGGTCGCGCCGATGGTTGCGCGAGCCTTTCTTTGAAAGTCCCCGGGGGGAGTGGGGCTCGTGCCGACGCAACACGCGACAACTCGTCAGCAACTGTGTTGTCGCGTCGGGGCACGTGCTGGAGCTCAAGTCCATCGAAGTGGCGTTCCATGCGCCGTACCTCGCAGACGTATGCTTCCATTTGTGGGTCGGTGCACTGATATTCTTTGGATACTTGATTTACGACCAGCTGGGAGTCACCTAAGACCAGGAGACGGCGGATGTCCATTCCGGCTGCCGCCCTCAATCCTGCAAGGAGCCCTTCATATTCTGCCATGTTGTTCGTGGCTCGGAAGTTGAGACGAACGACGTATTTGAGGACATCCCCGTTTGGCGAGGTCAACGTGACTCCGGCACCTGCACCTTGAAGGTTGAGGGAGCCGTCGAAATGCATAATCCTGTGCCTGCCGCGAATGTCGGCGTTTGGATTCTCTTCTTCTACGGGGGAGAAGGGGACATTGGATGGGACAGGTTCGTCCACCGGGGTCCATTCCGCGATGAAGTCAGCCAGGATTTGACTGTTGATCGCATGCCGCGGTTCGAAGTGCAGATCGAACTTAGCCAGCTCGATGGCCCATTTTACCACCCGTCCAGTACCCTCTCGGTTGTGCAAAATTTGGCCAAGAGGGTATGACATCACTACGGAAACCCGATGCGCTTGGAAGTAATGACGCAACTTCCTCGAGGCCATCAAGACGGCATAAAGCATTTTCTGGGCCTGCGGATACCGGGTTTTCACATCTCGAAGTGCCTCGCTGACGAAGTAGACAGGCCGCTGCACCTTTCGGGGGGGCCGGTTCGTGCTGTCAAGGGCTGGTAACTCGGGGCGCACCTGTTCGGAGGTCCTGGGGGGATCCCAGACTGCCTCGGGATCATCAAGCTCAGGGCCACCTGCCAAAGCCTCCGCTCCTCCCTTGGGGGCCTCGGGGCCCTCCTGGGGGCTAGAAGCTTTGGGCGCTAGACCTTCGGGGGACGAGGGGCCATCGCAAGCCGGAGGGCCCTCTCGTTCGCCTTCCTCATGCTCAACTACTAGGGCGGCACTCACCACATGGGGGGTCGCGGCCAAGTAGAGTAGCAATGGTTCCTCCGGTCCCGAGGCTACCAAGATGAGGGGGAAGTGAGGTAAGCTTTCAGCTGATTGAGAGCTTGCTCAGCTTCCTCCGTCCATACAAACGGCCCGGAGCGCTTGAGGAGCTTGAATAGGGGCAGCGCCCTCTCACCCAGCCTCGATATAAACCGACTCAGGGCAGCCATGCATCCAGTGACGCACTGCACATCCCTAAGCTTGCTGGGGGGCGCATCCTCTCTATCGCACGTATTTTCTCAGGATTTGCTTCTATGCCTCGGGAAGAGACTAGAAAACCGAGAAGTTTGCCTGCCGGCACACCGAACACACACTTATCGGGGTTCAGCTTTACGCGCGTGGACCTAAGACTATCGAAAGTTTTGGCTAGGTCCTATAGCAACGTGTCCTGGTGGCGCGTCTTTACCACCAGATCATCGACATACGCCTCTACATTGCGCCCTATCTGATTACTTAAAGTAATACGAGTCATGCGCTGAAAAGTAGGGCCTGCATTCTTCAACCCAAAAGGCATAGTTGTATAACAAAAGGTGCCCACAGGAGTAATAAAGGCGGTTTTTTTCCTCATCTTCCCTAGCCATACGAATCTGATGGTACCCAGAGTATGCATCTAGAAAACACAAAAGGTCGCACCCCGCAGTGGAGTCGACTATTTGATCTATGCGTGGCAGAGGGAAGGGATCTTTGGGGCATGCCTTGTTGAGGTCGGTGTAGTCGATGCACATCCGTAGCTTGCCATTGGCCTTCGGGACCACCACCGGGTTTGCCAGCCACTCCGGATGGATTTCCTCGCGAATGAAATCAGCCTCCAGGAGCCGCGCCACTTCCTCCTTGATGAAGGCCTGCCGCTCCGGGGCTTGACGCCGCACCTTCTGCCGGACAGGTCGCGCATCCGGCCGCACGGCAAGGCGGTGCTCGATCACCTCCCTGGAGACCCCGGGCATATCCGACGGCTTCCATGCGAAAACGTCAGAATTTGCCCGCAGGAAGAAGACGAGCGCGCCTTCCTATTTGGCGTCCAAGGTTCCGCCAATCTTGGCGGTCTTGGACGGATCGTTGCCAAGGGGGATTTCCTTGACTGGCACCTCGTCAGCCGAGGTGAGGCGCTTCTTGGAAGCGCGGGACGCAGAGGCCTCGGGGGCCTGTGGCTCCGTGGCCACCGCCAGGTTGTCTGCGCGCTGCTCCGCGCAGGCGAGGGCGACCTTGACATCACCAAAAATGGTGATGGGACCAGCAGGACCCGGCATCTTCATCTGGAGGTAGGCGTAGTGGGTGGCGGCCATGAACTTCACCAATGCGGGTCTGCCCAGAACCGCGTTGTAGGGATGATTGAGATCCGCCACATCGAAGTCGATCCGCTCGGTGCGGAAGTTGGTGGAGTCGCCGAAGGTCACCGGAAGCTCTACGTGGCCAAGCGGCCACGTGTGCCCCGGAGTAACGCCAATGATTGGGAGCGACGGCTGGAGCTTCATCCCCGGGGCTTTGAGCGCGTCAAAGGCAGCCGGGGAGATGATGCTCAGACTGGCCCCGCCATCCACCAGCACACGCTTTATCTTGACATTGTAGATGGTCGGGGAGACCAACAGGGCCAACTCCCCCCCCCCCCCCCGAGAGAGCACCGTCGGATGGTCGCTCTGGTCGAATGTGAGATTCACCTCTGACTAGCGCGCCTTCCGGACCACCTCATGCGTGGGAACAGCGGCCAGAAGCTCTCGTCTCATGGCCTTGAAGCTTCGGCGAGAGGTGTGAGCGCAAGCCCCTCCGTCTAGCGTGGCGACGATCCCCTGAGGTATCTGGAAATCCAGATCCTCACTGTCTCCGCCATCATCGGCGGGGGCCTTGTTCTTGGCCTCCTCTCGCTGGTTGCCAGTTGAGGTCGCGGGGGCTTTGCCCTCGCGTCGACCCTGCCGCTTCTCCTCATCAGCCTTTCGGAACCGCTCGGCCAAATTCCTGACCGAGCGGCAGTCGGCGAGACTGTGGCGGTAGGTGTTGTGTACCGAGCACCACTTGTCCGCCGACTGGCCCTCGCCAGAGGGAACAGTGGGGCTCGGCTTATCGCCGGGGGCCTTTCCTTTGCACGGGGCCCGCGTGGGCCCGTCTGCTGCAAGGACATGGCCCTCGTCATCGGAGCGGGCTGGTTTCCTTTTGCCTCTCCTATCAGGCCGCTTAGAGCGGGGGACAGACTCGGGGGTAGCCGCGGCCGCCGCACCGGTGCCGGGAGAGTTCCAGGCCCACGCCTCCTCCTTCCGGGCCACCTTGTCCGCCAGCTCGAAGAGCTTGGCAGTGGTCTTGGGCTCCTTGGAGGCGATTTTCTCCAGCATGCGATTATGTCGCACGCCGTTCCGGAATGCATATACAACCGCGTGGGCTGGAATGCACGGAATAGTGTTGCGGACCTGACAGAAGCGCTGTATGTACGAACGGAGGGACTCATCATCCTTCCGCCGTACAGCGTGTAGGTCCGTCTCTTCCCCCGGGCGAGGATACGTGCCCTGGAAGTTCGTGATTTACTGCTGGCACAGGTCCTCCCAGGAGTGAATGGAGTCGGGGGGCTGGGTCATCAACCAGCCACGCGCCTGACCCTTGAGGGCCATGGGAAAGTAATTCGCCATGACCCGGTCGTCACCCCCTGCCGCCACGATAACCGTGGTGTAGATCTGGAGGAACTCGGAGGGATTGATGCTACCATCATACTTCTTCGTAAGGTTGGGGCGAAACTTCGGGGGCCACTGGACATTCCGGAGACTCGCCACGAAGGCCCTACAACCCGCCCCCCCCCCCCCCAGGGGTGAGTGTGGGAGGAGGGCCGCCTCGTGAAGAGGAGCGTGGCGCTCCAGATGAAGAGGCGCCTTCCCCCATACGGGCAGCTCAGCGCTCGTCCCGGCGTCGCTCGATGTTGACTCGAGCGTCCTGCGTCCCGTAGAGGCCGTCATGATGCCTTCAGCTTCCCGAGGCCCCTGACGATGTTGGAACCGTGGACCGCCTCGAGATCGTGGCCGATCGACGAGCCCTTCTCCTCGCCGACGAGGAGGGGGTGACCGAGGTACACGATGTACCAGCGGCAGTGGATCGGCCACCCGTGGCCAACTGTCGCTGGGCAGCAATGACCAAGTTGGCCACGTCGTCCAGCCAGCGCTAAACAGGAGTCTCCGGCTCCGGGTTTACCGGGGGATGCCGTAGAAGGGCGCCTGCTGCCTGAAGCGTGCCTTGGGGCGAACCGCCGTCTCCATAGTCGAGACGGCGTCGTGCCCCGACGCATCGCGGCCTCCCTCCGCCAGGGGGCGGAGAGAGAGCCGAACCACCCGAACGAGTGGGATCCTCCCTCGGCGAAGGTTCGCAGCGGGGAGGAGTTGGAGAACCATGGCGACGGTGACGAGGACCTCGGTTCTCGCTGGAATCCCCACTCCCGGACGGGGTGGGGGTAAATGCCACCGCCTCCTCCTCTACTTCCAGGACCTCGACCATGGTCGGCTAAGGCCTGGAGAAACTTGGGACGGAAGAAAGCGACTTCCTCTCGGAACGCCCAACCGCCCCCTACCTGGCGCGCCAGCTGTCGAGGGAAGATCCTCAATAGCGGGGAGTCATGGGACCCCCCCCCCCTTTCGTGAGTTCGGCCGGGGGCGGAGGCCTGCCTCTCGGAAATCACTCGCTCGTCCCTAAGATTACCGGCAAGCTTGCACGTAGTCGGATTATACAGGTTCGGGCTGTTATGGAGCATAACACCCTACTCCTGTGTTTGGGATTATGGATGAGTTTTACAAGGGTTTCTTCACTCCAGAGAGCGCACTTGCTTCCTCTCTTCTTGAGTTCAGATTTTCTGGGAGTCGTCCCCTCATCTCAGTGGGAAGGGTCCTCCTTTTATAGCTTAAGGGGATACCACATGTGCCGCCTCTACCTACCCTCCATAGGGGGGACCCCACTCCACTTTTTGGGCTTTAAACCGGGCCTTCTCCCGGAAGCTAAGCAATAACCGATTCTCGAGTGGAACCCGGCGCCGCCCCCCGCCTGACACGGGGGACAGCCCTGTCATTCCCTCATAAATGAACGATGACATGCAACAGCCCTTCCTCGAGTGACGCTAGGATGTGACGGGTCATACCCACCCCCACTCCGCCGGGGACAAGGGCGACGTGAGGACATGATTGCCCTATCCATCGGATGTGACGGAGACGGGCCGGTCACAAACCGGTCACATCCAATGGACAGGGGTTAGCTAGGCGCGCCGCACGTCTGCCCTTACTGCATTAAATACAGTAAGGGACAGTTGGGGCGTCGCACATTTATGGCTGTTCAGCCTGTGCTCCCCTCTTGCCCTCTCCCTCTGCCGCGTGGCGGCCGGGTGAGGGCCTCGGGGCGAAGCCGCGGGAGAGCCCGAGGGGGTGACGTCATGCCCCGAGGCCCCCCCCCCCCCTCAGCCGCTTTCACGACTCGCGTGACGCGCGAGTGGGGCCAACCTGCAGAGTCATGTGGCCGGAGGGAAAGTAATTCCCCTCTACTTCACATACCCCCGGGCTTATATCTCCGACACCTGGGTACGTCGGCTAGAGGAAAGCTACACTACAAGCCCAGCCGTTGCCTACGCTGGCTTGTGGTAAGTACAATAGGTTATTCCAGGGCATCCCGCGAACCAGTCCTTAATTGCCATGGGTGCGACTAGCAAAACCATGCATCCACAGCCCACCATTCAATCGCATTTTAGTTGGATAATTACGACCATGAAGCATGGCCAGATGTCTCGAGCACGCAGCTCATTCTGATACTAAAAAGGTCTAATACTGTAATTATCCCATCAACTGAGCTAGTGGTAATTAAGCATGGCTAAGCATGTAGTTCTAGCTAGGTCACATAAGTAACATGAGCTAGTCGATTTATTACCCAATGTTAACAAATGACAGATATCAACTAAACATGGCACAAGCGAGCAGATAGGTAAACCCTATTCCCATGTAATTAGCAAGACATGCAATTTTATTTGCAAACAATAAAACATTTGTAAATTAGGATCAAAATGCTCAAGGGGAATGTATGACTTGCCTTGCTTCTTCAAACAATCTTCCGAACTCTTATCTTCGCGACCACGATCTTCCGAAATGACGGAATCTACTCGCTGGCACGCAAAACGAGGAAAAACTCTAATAAAAACCAAGTAAACAGTACATAAAAAGTAAACAAACATGTAGATCTCAATTTTAGATGAATTTTGCAAGTTGAATGGCCCAATTTGGAGTTCGAATGAATTAGATATGAATTTTAGAAGTTTTGAGCCATTTTAATGAATTTTTAGAATTATTAATAATTTATTGTGCAATTATTAAATAATTTCTCAAAGGAAAGGCCTGCTGCTGACATCATCAAAGGGGCCGGCTCCGACAGGCGGGTCCCACGAGTCAGCGACACACAAGGGGTTGGCGCACGGTGGACACGGTCCACCATGGCTGGGGCGGCACCGTGGACCAGGACCACCACGGGTCCACGGGCGGCGGCCCAGATCGGCAAAAAGGGGGGCTGGCTTGCCGGCCAACCCGACAAGGCGGTGGCGGCGGCACACGGCCGGCGGCTGAGAGGCGGTGGCGCACGACCACCGGCCATCGACGGCGAGCGGCGGCGCGGGAAGCAGCGGAAGGGATGGGAGGAGGAGAGGGGGATGCTCACCGAGCACCCGACGGCAAGACGACGACGGAAGGTGGCCGGTGGAGCTCGGGCGGCGGCGCTCCGACAAAGGACGGCAACCGGGGTTTCCTGGGGAAGAAAAGGGAGGTGCGGGGAGATGAGTCCGGCGACGATTCGCGGAGACAGAGGAGTGGCCGAGCTACACACGAGGGCTGCGGTGCCGGGGAAGGCAACGGCGCAGTGCGGCGTCAATCGAGGAGGCGGCGCAACGCGGTTGGAGACAACAAATGAGATGATGGCTCGGCCTCGCAGTGAGAATGGCGCTGCGGGGGGTGGAAGAGGAAAAAGGAGTGGAGACCGGGTGGATCTCGGCACGGCGATGCCGACGGCGACGACAACGGCGACGCAGCTTGGCGGTGGCTAGGGTGGCGGCGGTTGGCGGCTGAAGATCGCCGGCGGGCGGCGGAGAGAGGGAGCGCGGTGGCGCGGAGGATTTCGAGCACGGGAAGTCTCGGGAGAGAGGGGAAAATGGAGAGGGAGGTCCGAGCATCCTTTTTATTGGCTCGGGGCGACGGGATCGTGGCCGATTTGGGGCGGCAACCGACGGCGACATGGGGAAGAGAGAGAGAGAGTGAGAGGCTCCGGATTCCGCGGGGGAGTGGGGGAGGAGAGTGGGGCGACGCGAGCGGCGAGGTGGAGGAGGGGGGCGGCGCGGTCCGGGCCCACACGGGAGAGGCTGTAGGCTACCGAAGGAGGCGGCGACGTGGGTGGCTCGGGCGGCCACGGCGGTTGCCAGCCCGTGGGTCCCACCTGTCGCGAGAGGGAGAGAGGAGGCCGGTTGGGGGAGGACCAATAGACTTTAGAGGGAAAGGGGGCCGAGCGAGATGATTGAGGGGAGGACTTGGACCGAGCCCGAAAGGAGGGAAGGGGAATTTATTTGCTTTTCTTTTTATTTAATTTGATTATATGAACTTTGTATTGTTATAATTATTTATTGAGCTCCGAAAATTCGCGGGAAATTTTTTAGGAAAAATTCCCGGCCAATGATTTTTAAGGGAAAATTTTAATTCTCCCATTATTTCACTTGATTAAATTGATTTAACTTTTATTTAATTTCTAGAAAATACATTATTTAATGATTTTTAATCCCTAACGAAAATCGAGGCGTTACACCGGGGGCAACGGGGACCACTCCGCGGCCACCCAGGAATGCCACCGCCTGCGAAGGTGTCACTGCGACTTCTCCCCGTGCCACTACATCCCCTCCTCTACCGCCGCATCAAAGGGAGTGGGAGGCGGAGATGGCGCGGTGGCTCAAGGAGGCCAAGGAGATGGAGGTGCTCGAGTGCATGGGGCAGGCGGCGAGGAGGCCAGGGAGCCATGGGAAGGACGAGGCGCAGAGGGTGTGGGAGGCGGAGATGGCACATCGGCTCAAGGAGACCGAGGAGCTGCAGAGTTGGGCCGCCACCGAGGCACCCACCAAATCTGAGGAGGAGAAGCGCAAGCGCGTCCACCGCAAACTCGAGAAGCTTCATCGGCCTACTTCGCCCGCCACCACTCCGCCGGTCGGCTCTGCCTGCTGTCGCTTCGCTCTGCACCTTCTCCGGCCACCTTCGCCATTGCAGTGTGTCGACCAAGGGCAAACTTGTCTTTAATGAGTATCTCTCTCCAATTCCTTTGGAAATAATAAAACAAGGCAGCGAGTGTCCGATAGCTAATTACTACTAGTTTTTTTTGTGTCCGACAGCAAATTCGTGTTCTTGCGGTGTCTACCAGCTAATTACACATTTTTTAAGTGTCCTGTAGCATCTGACACGAGCTCACCTTACTCTTTATTTTTGCATAAACATTGAGGATATCCTGATGCACAGTATTTAAACTATGCATGATTTCTTAACACAGAGTCGTTGAGAGCTGTGTTTATTAAGGAGAATGCAATAATACTCCATCCGTACCCAAAAAAAAAGACAAACCCTGGTTTCCGTGCCCAACGTTTGACCGTCCGTCTTATTTGAAAAAATTATGAAAAAAATTAAAAAAAACAAGTCACGCACAAAGTATTAATCATGTTTTATCATCTAACAACAATAAAAATACGAATTATAAAAAAATTTCATACAAGACGGACACGAAAACCTAGGATTTGCATTTTTTTTTGACGGAGGAAGTACATGTTATGACCATGTGATTAGTTAACAGCCTAACTTGCAATACTGTTTATTAGTCCCGTTGAACTGTAACAACCATACGGCAGATACTCCCGGAGTTGGACCGCTTGCTCCTAGGATCAGCTACAGACGACATGGTAAAAATCAGGCAAGAACAGCAGTGGAAACAAATCTAAAGAAATGTTGCTCCGCTTCCACGATTCACCGAACAATGGGCTAATCAGACAATCAGTGTCTGTTTGAAAATATGACGAGCATTGCTGATTTGCTGTCGCCATTTGGTAACATTAAGAACTGGAGATAGATTTTATTAGGCATAAATACCACCCCTGGAAACAGAGTAGCAACGTAGTTGTGTGACTTGGTGTCTGAAGACGGGGAAAAAAGCATAGCTACTCAACATCGTACACCAAATTTATTGCCATAAAAAACATCCATGAAAACAGAGTAGCAAGGTATTTACATTGTCTGACCATTGCTTCTAGGTCATCACTCGTTTATTTGACACATAGGTAACTGCTTGTACTAATTTTCATAAAGTGGCTGAGGTGGGATTTTCCTTTGTAACCTGAGCAAGCATAAAAAAGCCTGTTAGCAAAATTTAAATAAAGGTGGAAAAGTTTATGAAACATCGATAGCTATAATTTTACGATGTTTTATGAGGTGTACTGGTGTAGTATCCACTTCAAAATTGAGAGCAAGCAGGTAAGTTTAAGATGGAGTTCTTGTTATCGACAATTTTTCTGCTAACAGTGACGTAAACAAGGACACCAATAAATTTCTGTCTTCGGAGTTTCTAAGTGATTGACAGGAAAGATAAAGCAAAACATCATTCCCATTCGTAAGTGATTGACAGGAAAGATAAAGTAAAACATCATTCCCATTCGTAAAAATACAAACAGCGGCACAATACCTTGTTTCAACATATACAGGTACAGGTAACCAATATGTGTCCTGTGTTACAGGCTACGCCAAAACTATCATACAGTATCAAGTACAAGATTATGCAGTATAAGATTATACAGTCTAAAGCAAGTAGCTTGGTTTGAGCAATTTAGGACAAGCTTGGAAGTAGAATAGCTTGTTTCTAGGCAATTCTAGATTTCTACTGTGGACAGTAAGTGATGCAAAGACCACCTAGAGCAAATAAGAATTTTAACTTTTGAATTCTCCAAAAGTGTTAAAATAAACTAACCAGTTTTGTTTGGACCATTCACATCCTTCGGTATCAATTACATGTAAGCTCAGTGCATGTCTTGACACCAGAGAAAGATTTTCAAAGCTGTCAAAAAAAGTTAAAACATATTAGTAAAAAAAATGAAGCAGTTGATTGCAAGCTATGCAATATAACAGGGTAACTTCACCTCTGGTGTACAAGATCTCCATGAATAACCACCAAATCACCTGACTTTACTTCTAATGGCACAAATTCTTTCAGATCATAGGTTGGCGAAGGATGATCAAAATGAGTATCATTTTCATCTCTGATCATTCGCCTTTTCAGACCATCTGGTGCAAAGCATTGCAAATGATAATCAAATCAGAAGCTCAGATAACCACAAGAGGATTCTTGACATGAAATAATTTGGTACGAAAATCTACTTTTATGTGATCCAGGAATTGCCCATAGGCAACCATTCGTTTTTGTCGCATCTTCGAGTGCAAGCCACAACCCTGTGCATGATGGAGGGTTTGTATATAGGAATGTATTATCCTGGTGTGGCACCACCTCGCCACCAATGCCTGGTTGCTGAGTTGTGGATAAATTAACCCAATAAGGAATAAAAGTTGTAGTCAATGCCAACAAGAAACTAGAGACTGATCAAGATACCTTAAAGATGTACATAGATTGAATAACTGCAGGTCTTTTGTAGCGTAAAGAAGAGAATAGGCTGGAAACATTCTCTCCAAAAGAGAACTTTTTGAACACAGGGTCAAGTTCATGTAACGCTGCAAAAATTACTGAGCAGTGAATGGCAATACCTCAAGATATATTGTTATAAATATACAAGTATACAAACAATATAAGCTTTTCAAAGCATGGAAAATACTAACTAACGTTAACTAGAAAATAGCAACCAAACAGGCAAATTCAAAAATAAACCAAACTCAAGAAAATTTGTCTTAACCCAGATTAATGGAAATGCAAACAGCAGAAATAGCAAGGTTGAACAATAAAATTTATGTTCAGAAGAACAGTATTATCCACAAAAGTGCTACATGAGTGGTTATAAGACTATTCCACCAGCACCTCTGGATCGAATGCAATCTTGTTTAGGATGTAGCTTTGTTATCTTTTGGCCTAGATGTAATGTAAATATTTGTTTGAGCAATCAGAGAAGTCTATTACAATTTTCGACTTCTATATTTAAGTAAGAAAATCCCCGACTGTTTCTCACAACAACTCATCCTGCTAGACAATTTACAACTTGTATAGCAAGTGGCATCTGGTTCCAACCCATGCAACATGAACAACACAATAATCTTGCAAGACTCAATCAATCATTCTACAAACTACACACATGTATAACCAATTTCTACTTGGCATACTGACCGTGCCCAACTTTATTAATTGAAAGTTCCTTTGCCTGTTTCAAGCATCCATCATCTCCAAATGCCTTTTCTGTGAGTAATTGAAACAGGAAAATATATAAAATATAAATCACTATCCAAATCCAAGTAAACCTCCACATGCTGCCATTGTAAATCAACAACAGAACCAGAAGAACAGTTCGACAATAATAGGTCTGTAACTACTAACTACACATTATCTTCTTGTTTTTTTTTAACTACCAACCAGTTCCTTGTTCAGATAGCATAACTGATGAATGTTACTGAATATTAACTCCACAACTCCAAGAGATGAAATTCACTTACCCTCAAAGAAGAAAGAGATATTCTCCGCACTCTTGAAGAAAAAGTCATTCTTCACCTGCCGCTGCATTGGGAAACAATGTAACACTAAGTTCAAACCGTGATGCGTGTGCCACTGGCAATCAAATCTAGAAGTGAGATTAGAAATTACTCCTGTGGATAATGTACATACGACAAGCATACAGAGAAAGCTATTCAGTAAAGGGGAAAATAATATCTTCCCCCATCGAGACATACATGATCCTTTGTGGAGAAGACGTCGCCAGCGCCGTCAAAGCCGTCGATGAGCACCGCCATGCGGTCCCTCATTGCCTTCACCTCCTCCGCGCTCGAGAACGACCCCAGCACAAGGTACCCTGCGACCAACGAGAGCCCCCACGCGCGACAAGGATTTAGGTCACCTCGTACATAGTTCTAGCTGGGCAATTCGCTGCCTCCGATTGCTGGGAGCGACACTGACCAGATGGTGCGGAGAAGGAGGGAAGGGGAATGAGCGGTGGGTGGCGCTTACCATTGGCGTCGAAGAAGTGGAGCTGCTTGTCGGTGAGGCTACCGGCCGGCAGCATGGCGGCGGAAGGGAAGGGGAGATGAGAAGTTTGACAAAACAGAGGGCGGGTGGATTGCAGGAGTGGACTACAGGAATACTACACGGAACCGCATGGCTCTACGTTCTCCTGAAGCAAAAGCGAGCATGGAGTTTCAGCCGCAAACTTTTACGCTTTCTTGAAGGGAACGCGGCTTTTTAGGGTGGGAGCGTCTTAGGCTTTTGTTTTGTATAGGCCAGGCCAAGCGGCCTAGCAAGAAGCTGGGCCTTATATTGGAGACCTTTGATCCGTACCGATAAGTTTTTTTTTTCATTTTATTTAGCAAGCTTAAGAGTTGGAAATGACCAACATCGCCGTAATGATAAGATGAGATAATTCTGAAATTAAACTTCAAATGCAGTTGATAGTGAGTGATACTGTCATGGCTATTATGTGTGTATGTGCATAAACCAATATCAATGGCCATTATGTGTGTATGTGCATACCCCAATATCAATGGCTAATATGTGTGTACGTCAATATATACTTGTTTAATTTTATTCCCTCCCACCGAAGAATACATCAGTCAGAAAACTAAATGAATTCCCTAGTTAATGTTTCTCTTATTCAAGACTCGATCTATATGTTTCTCCAACTCTTTTTTTTTTTGGACAACCTGCAAGGTGCACAAATTATTATGCGGATGTGTGGAGAAAAAGTTGTTATCTGCATATGTTCCAGTAATTTAGATAGCAGATCTAGTCTTTTGTCAAGCTAGATAGCATATAATAGGAAAGTACATGTACTCCTCCAAATTGAAGCAGCTAATGGTTCTATTTACTAAAAGAGTTTCCTGTATCGGCACTATTGCACAGTATTTGGGCACAACTTCAGATTAAGTTCACATAACTTCAGATTAAGTGCATCTACCAGATCACATAGTTATTTTTTGACAAACAACACACCAAAAAAAAATAGTGTAGAAGACTATGGGGTTAGCCTTGTCAATCTCAGAATCACGTTGTTGTGTCGGGCAGACTTAGTTATCATACTTTGCTACGGATGCCCACTACAGTCATTTGAATATTAGAAATAGATGAAACTCAGAAATATCCAGATTGAAGAGCTCACGGCGTAAAAATTAATAGATATATATAAATAGATTATACTCTTAACATTTTGTACTTAAGTACTGCTACAGCTACCAGGTAGCCATCTGTCAGGATCAGCCCTTCAGAAGTCAGAAATTGAATGATAAGCATTTGAGGAAATATAATTAAGCCTAACAGGGTTTTGTGGGGGAGGGGGTATTTACTATCATTGATCTGTTTAGGCATATCCCAGCATGAGAGGTCTACAAGAATTTAATTTGTACCAGAGCTCTCTTTCTTGTAATATAAATGAACTTTGAACCTAAACATGTAAGCCACATTGGCGGAAAAAAATGTGAGCGCCAATAACATTAGTTAATGTACAAGATATATATGATGGGTAGAAATGTGCGGAAGTTAATAAATAAGAGATATGCACGGTAGATCGATCCATTAATCTACAATTCCATATATGTGTACCTGAATTTCCTTTGTATTAAATGCCTTACATCCTATAAATTATTTTACAGTTTGTAGGATTTTATTCTTCTGCTAGAGAAAACATAAATGACTGCATGAATTTACTCTGCTAGCTGCAAAGAAATAACTTTGCAAGATAACATTTTTTTACTGAAACCATATTCTTGTTCACTTATTGAAGGAAACCCATAATTCCCTGTACGGGCAAGCCCTAGCGGCAGAAAAGATGAAATTTAGATGGGTTGGGGGTGAATACCTGAGATGGGGTCAATTGGCAGGATTTGCACCCGCTCAGAGAAGGGTAGTCGGTGACGGTGGATACTCAAGGATGGGCGGCGGCACCACGCTACGGCAATACTCAATAATGGAAAAAAAAGAAAGAGAAGATAAGATATATGTATGAACGATCACTCATATAATACGATATATTTAAGATTCACACGTAGAATTAAAAGGAATGACAGTGACAACTGTTTTTTTGAAAAACCAAACCTTAAATTCAAATTTGCTGATTTCCAGTAAAAGAAATTCATATTTGCTGATTATAATCTGCAACAATGCCAAAGAAAAAATTCTCTAGTTCTGCATCAAACACTTCCAACAAGAAGCATTGGTAGAAGCCAAGATGCCAACAAAAGTGTGTGCAGTTTGTACTGCATTTTACAGCCAGCTTAGGGAAAAGTTCAGTCACTCTCTTGATCCAAGTACTTGGATCCAATAAATAGTGGGGATTTTCAGAATTTTTGGGGAGTTGATGAATCTACTAAAATTTGAAAATAATAAAACCAAGCAAGCACCCAAGGCTATTAAACATCCTGTTATCTTGTAATGTTGTGTTTACCTTGTGACTAGGAGCAAGACACAAAATTTCTTCTTCCTAAAAAAAGAGTGGCTATGGCTACTGAGCCATCGCATGAGTGCCCCCAAAAGAGAGAGAGAGAGAGAGAGAGAGAGAGAAAGAAAAGTGCAGCCCGTGAGTGAACCTGTACTATATCTTTTGACCTGGATACCAACAACGGCAGGAGACAACTAATTTCACATGGCTCTTAATTTGCTGCTACCCCAGACGACCAGATGTTAGAAAATTAATTTTTTGTGTAGATTTCAGTTAGTTTGCTTATATGTATGGTGTACCTGAGTATGCAGTCCCTCCTCCTTGAAGAATCTGTGAGGGAGATCCCTTGCCCGTGAGCCTATTATGTCGCCAAAGTTTGAAAAGAAATTAGCAAGTTTAAGAATTGGAAATGAACAACATTGCCGTAATGATAAGATGAGATTCAGTATGAACCCAGTAATAGATCATAGGTTAGCTCTTGCAAAATAAAAGTACAAAGAAAATGAGAGCTACAAAGATCCCTCTTGGAATTCAGAAGATCTACTCCTGTACTCAGAATGACCAATAATAATTCAAACAGTAGATATCAGAATCAGCTTGTTGTACAATATATAATATCATTAGGTTTCAATAATAAATTATCAGAAGAACTTTTTTTTTTCAAACTAAACAGTAGGCCAACATATTTTTATCCAAACTGATCAGTAGACCACAATATGTCCAATTCATCCTTAACATCACATGAGCCAATCGAGCAAAAGAGGAATTTGGATGGAGGCAATCACTGATATCATTTTGTTAACCTCATATGGCAAAAGTGCACGGCTTCATATGGCAGAACTACATTATCAAGAAACGGCATAGCTCAAGGAAACGTTTGACATTTCAGTTTTTTAAAAAAGTGTTGTTTCAGTCCAAGTTGTATAAACACAAAGTCAGGCATTGAAGGATTTTGTAGGTACACTTTAATGTTTCTCAAAGATGAATTGGCGTTCATTCACACAAATCACAGGTCAAATCTTAGCTCGTATGTAAGCACAATTCACATGCTATCTTATGCGCAAAATGGAAACATTGTTGACATGGTAGTCCTCACATCCTGTTGACATCAATAGGAGGAATAAAGAGCAGGAGATAGAGTAGGCAGCATTTTATCGAGGACCTACAGATGCAGTTTATAGAGTCACCTTGATATGCCTTAGGAGATCTTTATTGAAAGCCTAAATTCCAGTGACGCTGACCTATTTTTAACATCAACATCATGAGGAAAAACAGGAATCCCCAAATAATCAATGCATAGTTAGATCAAAATGATAAGCTGAGTTAATTTGCATTGGGATGCTTGTGTGCGAGGCAAACACGTCTCTGCAAATAGTCGATCGAGTGTACGCATCGATCCTGCCATATATTGATTTACATATCGTGCACATATATAACTGCATGCAGATCAAATAATCGATGGAGAATTCGAGATGACAAGAATAAAAATCAATGGTTCAAGAAACTGAATCATATGTATCAGAAATTAGATGTAATCACAAATTACTTGTTCAGAAATAATTTATGTAGCTGTAGTGCAAGTCATCTAACCTATATCACAAAATGGAAATAAGATGTAATCTGAACTTAACATTTTTTTATTGTCTTGTGAAGAAAAAGGGGAAATGGAAAAACATAAATGATGCCTATATGATTTTGGTTGATTGGGGAGGAGGATGATATCTGTACGGTACCTTTCGGCGGTGGGCGAGTGGAAGTGGATGACGAGGCGGAGTGGAGACCGGCGAGGCGAGCGACTGTGTTCGGGCGGTGGAGAGCGGGGGCGGCGCGGAGAACTACAGCGGAGATCGGTGCGCGAGGGGCGAGAAGGGCGTGTGGGAGCGGAGGCGGGGGCGGCGAGTGTGTAGATCGGCGGCGGCGGGGTGGCGGTGAGGGTGAGGCGTGCGGCGTGCGAGGGAGGAGAAGGGCGCGTCTGGCGGCAGCGGCGTGGATCGGGGCTGCTGTGGCGGCGACCGAGAGGAGAGGGCGTGCGAGAGGGAGAGAGGTTTTTTCACCTGTGTGTGTTTGGTTGGTGGGATATAACCGGATAGGACATAGCCGCCGCTTTTTGGAGGGTGTTTGGATGCTGGGCGAGAGTGGGATAGGGCGGCCCAGAGGAGAATATTCTCTCCAGATGCTGGATAGAGGGATCTGGCCGATTTGGCCGGATGCAACCGCCCGAGGCTCGGGCGAGCCGGGCAAGCGAGTTGCGTGACTCGCGTCACCCCTCACCACCACGACGCGAGCGAGGCGACGAGCTCGGCGGCCGGCGAGAGGGCCGGCGCGGGCGACAAGCGTGGCGGCCGGCGAGAGAGGCAACGAGCTCGGCGGCCGGCACAGGTGACGAGAGAGGAAGGCGGCGGCGGGAGGAGGCGAGCCGCGGTGGTGGGAGGAGGCGGCCGGCGGCGGGAGGAAGCCGGCAGGAGGAGGCTGCCAACGGCGTCGGCGAGCCCAGATCTGGCACTGCTTTTTTTTTTCTTTTTTCTTTTTTTTTCTATGTGTATTTATAATGGAGTGTGTATTTATAATGGAGTGTGTATTTATAATGGAATGTGTATTATGTATTAATTTGATGAGGTATATTCACCATCTCAAGTGAGAGGTGACCACACCTACAAATCCACCATACTTCCTCCAACCAAACAAAAAATTGGATCACCAAATCCACCTTTGTCCCTACAACCAAACAAAAAATTGGATCGCCATATTCACACAACCAAACAAAATACTGGACCGCCATATCTAGCAAAATATGGACCGCCGTATCCCATCCAATCTTGACCAAGAACCAAACACACCCTAAAAAATAGTGTCTGCCACTGTGCCATTATCATGCCCTCCACACCATCCTGTCACTGTTCTGTTTAGATTTAACCGTTTGGCAGCTCTGACATGTGTGCCATTAAAAGATGGTGTCTGCCATTGTGCCATTATCATGCCCTCCACACCATCCTGTCACTGTTCTGTTTGGGTTTAACCGTTTGGCAGCTCTGACATGTGGGTTCAGACAGGAAAAATATCGCTCGTGCCCTTTCAATCACTCTCTCTCTCTCTTCTCCCTCGATCCCCCTCTCTCCGTTGAGATATTAGCGTCATGCCGCCGTCTCACCGTGCCTCGTAGCTCGCTGCTCGCTGTCGCCCTCACCGCGCGGCTGCTCACCGATCATCGTTAACCCCTTCTCTTCAATCCTCTTCCTCCTCTCCTCTCCTCTCCTCCCCACCACCACCACTCCTTCCCCCTCCTCCCCGTGACGCCAAGGCGACCACTACGCCCATACCCTCCGATCCTCGCAGCGGCCCGACCGCGACCACCACCAGCAGCTAGCCCCATGGCCAAGTCGACCCCCGCGGCGGCGGCGCTGCGCCTCTGCCTGCACCGTCTCATGGCCGTCGTAACGGTCGGTGGTGTAGGCGGGGGGAGGAGGCATTCGACGAGGCAGCGTCGGCGCTCGCGGCGATGAGAGACGCGGAGCTAGGCCCGCGGCGAAAGGACAGCGACGGGGTTGGGGCGGAGAGGAGGAGGAGGGGGCACGCGAAGGAGCGCCTCGTCGTCATCCACCTTCCGGGCCTGCACGGGTGGGGACACACCCGGTGACGGCCGTGGACGGGAACGATGAGAGCAGCGGGGTCGCCCAGCACTGTCGTCGCCGCCGTCATCGTCATCGTCGCAGCGATGCTGCCACCGCCGTCTTCTCCCCTCCCGCTCCTTTGTTGTTGCTGCATCTGAGGGGAGAGAGAGGAGAGTGCTAGGAGAGAGCATATTGGACCAAATGGCCTCTCAAGCCTAAGGGCAACTAAGTAATTTGGCTACGCCGTTACCCACCGTTACGACCAAAAACATACGGAATGGTGTGGAGGACACGATAAAGTTCGACGATGACAGAGAGGGAGGCTCGAACTTTTTAGTGGCACAGAGGCAGACACTATCTTTTTAAATGCAAGGAAAAACCTCAGAGAGAGAGGAGAGCGAGACGGGAGAGGGACGCGGGCAGAGGGGAACAGGGAACGGGGAACGGGAAGGTGCGACGCGGAGAGGGAGTGGAGAAAATTTAGATCATTGGTATAGGATAGATGAATACATCATTGGTAAGATGTAAAAGTGTACGGATGAGAGATGAGTAAATTGAAACGGTGAATTATTATAGGGCAGATGGGCGGATAATCACTCAGTTCAAGTCCTCCTCAATTCCGGATCGATCGGGAGATGACGACGGCATTTCTCGAAAGCGGCAAAGATGGTGGTCAAGATGGGCTTAGCACGCTCCCAGACGACGTCATTGTCGGAGGCCTAGGCCTGCGGGACGTTGTCAGAGCGAGCGTCCTCTCCCGGCGGTAGAGGCGCGTCCCTCATCTGCTCTCCCATAGGCTTGACATCGATGTCGCAGACTTCATGCCGCATGACCATGGCGACTCCTCCTCGTCGGACGACAGACACCGGATCATGTCGGCGTATGCTAACGCGACAAGGTGGTTGTTGGCTCCAAGCGCGGAGAGAGCCATCAAGAGCGTGTCCCTCAGCTTCCTCATCGCGGAGCCTTACCTGCTGCACGCCGTCGCCCGCGCCGTCGACGACCTCCTCCTTGACGGCAGCAACAGCAGCCTGGAGAGCCTTGAGATGGACATGTGGACCGATCGGGTCGCTGCCGGCGCCGCGACCCTCGAACAGAGGCGCCTCTTCGGACAACGCTTCCAGTCACTCTTCGACGCTTACCCGGCCCCGTTCAGGTGCCTCACCAGCCTCACCTTGCAAAACCTTCGGCTTCGAGGAGGACGCGATTGCTGGTCTCTTCGGCAGCTGCAACATGATGCAGCTACTCTCCCTTGGCCAATGTGACTTCGGCGCGACAAGTAACGCCACCCTGCGGATAGACGGTGGGGCCCACGTGGACCCCCACCATTTTTTTATTAATTTGCATGTGAAATTGATATGGGGTCCCACGGCTTTATTATTTTTCTGGATCGAATTGCCACGTCAATGCCACGTTAGATGAAGACCGAGTCAAATTAGCTACGTAGTCACCACGTCAGTCAAAACCGCTGTCCAAATCAGCGAGGGACCTCATTTGCACTGGTTTTTAATAGTTGAGGGACTTGTTGTATCTAGTTGTATCTGGTTTTTCTGTTAAAGGATGAGAATTAGATTCGTTGACAAGTTATTCCTTACACAAAAAAGTCAAGGCCCAAGCTTAGGAAAATTCAGGCCAGGCTGGGCCGGGCCGACCCAACAAATGTTCACATGGCCGTCACGGACAGCTACATATGGACCAGTTCCACGGTCCACCAGCAAAGAAGCGTTCATCCCAACAAACCCGGGGCCTCATCAACAGAACATGAAGAAGAGGGGTCTACCTATGACATGTGGACCCGGTGTTTACATTGTGCCCACCGTCATTGACACAAGTACACGACAGAGGAAAAACCCAAGACTGCGGGACTGTTTGGATGGAGGCTAACTTTGCCATAGCTCGATTTGCCATAACTGTGGCAAGCCACACAAAGTGTGGCCACAACTATGCCAAACTTTGGCTAGCAAATAAGAGTATGACGTGTGGGTCAATGTGCTAGTAAAGTGTGGCTTGACTCAACTGCGGCACGCAACCAAACACTAGCCTAAAAAATTGTGGCACGTCTAAAAATTGGTGTGGCAAATTGAGGCCACCAACCAAACAGCCCCTGCATAAGAGCAGGCAACTCAACGCGGAGAGAAGAAGAGAAAGCAAAGCAACCACCGTACCGCAACCGCAACCGCGAGAGCCGAGAGAGAAGCCTTTTTCCCCGATCGATTCCCTTCTCTCCGCTCCGCATCGCCATGGCCTCCTCAGCACCGACGCCGCCGCCGCTCCTCCCGGTGACCAACCCGGCAGCCGCGGGGTCGTCCCCGGCCGCCACCGCCGTGGGATCTGACGCGCCGATCGCAACCCCGGCGTTCCGGCTCTTCCTGAGCAAGCTCTCCGACTCGGCGCGGCGCTCGCTGTCCGACCGGCGGCCGTGGACGGAGCTGGTCGACCGCTCGGCGTTCTCGCGGCCGGACTCCCTCTCCGACGCCACCTCCCGCCTCCGCCGCAACCTCGCCTACTTCCGCGTCAACTACGCCGCCGTGGTGGCCTTCGCGCTCGGGGCGTCCCTCCTCGCGCACCCCTTCTCGCTCCTCGTCCTCCTCGGCCTCCTCGCCGCCTGGTGCTTCCTCTACCTCTTCCGCGGCTCCGACCAGCCCGTCGTCCTCTTCGGTCGCACCTTCTCCGACCGCGAGACGCTGCTCGGCCTCGTCGTCGCGTCGTTCGTGGCCTTCTTCTTCACCTCCGTCGCGTCGCTCATCATCTCCGGGCTGCTCGTCGGCGGGGCCATCGTCGCCGTCCACGGCGCGTGCCGCATGCCCGAGGACCTCTTCCTCGACGACGCTGACGCCGCCAGCGGCAACAGCGCGGCCCAGGGTCTCCTGTCCTTCCTCGGGGCGCCCGGATCTAGGGTTTGAGGCGGCGGCGGGCGACGAGATCTGGTAGGCTTCTTTGGCTCGAGTGTTTCGCGTTACTCTGTAATTGATCTGGATCTGATCTCGTTGGATCTATATCACATTTGTTCTCTAATTCATCATTCTGCAATCCGTAGCTACAGATCTACTACTTGTTTACCTATATTTTGGATCGATGTATCACTTTGCGAAGTTGTGCTGAATATATTGAGTCTCTTGACGAGATTTAGTGTTAAAATTACTACCTTATATTGTTTTGAATTAATTTAGCATGAATGTATGAAGAGTATGTCGACTTATCACTGTTTAAATAGTAGAGAAGAATATATGATGGTTCAGCTGTGCATTGTCACTTTTCATTCAAATGATGTGCCTGTGGAAATTTATCATGTGGATGAATGGTTCCTTTTGTCTAAGCAAAGGCTAAATGCCGTGGAATCATGCGGAATATTTGAGGATTTCCTGATATTTTGTTGTTTATGTGGGGCTCCTTTCAAACACAGTAGTTTTATATATATAAAAAATCACAAGATAGCTCAATCCTTCTAAATTCTACCATTCCAATTCTCGTGGAGCCATGGGATAATAATGTCTGCCATCTATGTGACCATCTATTTTAATTTCTAATTTTGAAGCTTGCCATGCTAATAGAATCAGCATTGTCTAACATTTTGTGATTGCTTTACAATGTTGGCTATTTTCTTCCTGAGTTGCATTCCAGGGGGAGCTCTGTACTTGGCTTTTCTTGGTCTCTCCTTTTGTTTTTGAGGGCCACAAATGAGTGAGCATCAATATTTTGTGCTTTGTGATAGACCATATGAATTGAAGAACAGTTGTAGTAAATTTGTTCAAGTATGCTAAACTTCCTAATGGCAATGAATTTCTGTTAATGTTTGATCACCTGTGTCTAAATTGTCAATGCCTTTAGTGAACTATGCCTGAAATGTCTGAAAGCTTGCACATAAATTAGAATGTTATGGGTTACATATAACTCTGCAAATTTTGTTTGCTGAATATCACAATATACCATAACTGATAATAACTTGCATCTATTGAAGAATTTCTTATTCAATACTTTGAGGGTGGACTTGTACTTAAAATCATTCCAAACAACACCAATTCTCGTGGAGCGGTGGGATAATAATGCCCGCCATCTATGTGACCATCTATTAATTTCTAACTTTGAAGTTTGTCATGCTAGTAGAATCAGCATTGTCTAAATAACATTTTGTGATTGCGTTATAATGTTGCTATTTTCTTCCTGAGTTGTCTTCCAGTGGAGCTCTGTGCTTGGCTTTTCTGGGTCTCTCCTTTTGTTTTGAGGATAACAGAGATGAGTGAGCATCGATATTTTGTGTTTTGTTGTGATAGCCCCATATGTGTTCAGAAACAGTAGGAGTAAATGGCTCAAGGGATGCTAAACTTCCTAATGGCAATGAATTTCTGTTAATGTTTGGTCACCTGTGTCTAAACTGTCAATTCCTTTATTGAACTATGCCTGAAATGTCTGAAAGAGCTTTGCACAAAAATTAGAATGTTATGGATCATGTGTGACAGCATGCAGATTTTGCTTGCTGAATATCACAATACTATACCATGGCTGATAACAATAACTTGCATGTATTGAAGAGTATCCTCTATAATCTTTTTAGAGGGTGGACTTGCGCCTAAAATCGTTGTCACTCTCGCAATGGCATATGTGATGCAATCACCAACTGTGTTCGTTTCTGAGGTTCGTTTTACAAAGAAAGTTACAGAGGATATTTTAAGAAAAGGGGGGGGGGGGGGATCAACTTGCTAGTGGTAAACGACTGAACGTCATGCTTTTCTATGGCAAAAAAAGTTTGCCAACATAATTGTTCATGCAATATTCCGTGAATCACAATACTTTCCTACCCTTGCAGATGATAGAACATGTCATCTTTTGATCGTTTGAAGCATGTTATGATTCCTGAAATTCGAAGTTGACTATTAGTAAGTGAAATTCGAAGTTGACTATTAGTAAGTGGTAACGCTGATCGTGACAAATAATTTCGGAACATTTGCAATTCCAGGACCTGCCTATCTGCAAGTTGCAATCCTACGTTCCTTCAAACCATAGATCCGCAGCAATTTCTCATTTTCACAATAAAACACGTCAAATACTGTGTCCGAAGCCTAAATCACACTATCTACCGTCTACAGCTGCAAACAATACCCATTGCAATTTGCAAAAGTGTTCATCGATGAGGAGAGCATCGACGAGAAGGATGACGCTGCGGAGAGCTGATGGAAAGGCATCAGAAATCTTGTTTAGCACGAGTACTACTTCACTTTGCGATCAGAGCAAGACTGTATGGACTCTGGTGATCTGGTCCCACATGTCATTGAGTGTTAATCCTGCCCCCTCCTGATTACGACACCCCCACGCTGCCACGCAGTCACCCACCGGACCACGGCACGGTGTCCACCTTCCGCCCATCGATCGTTGTTCGTTCGATTGATCGATTCTTCTCCCGTCTCCGCCTCTCCGTTTTCAGATCTCTCGCAAAAATCCCCATAGCCATAGAGGCCTAGACCCTACCTGACTACTACCTCGCCATGATGGCCGCGGAGCCCTCGCCGGCGGCAGCCTCCGCCGTTGAAGACCTCGAAACTCTCCCCCTAGACTCTTCCTACTCCTCCGCCCCCGCCACTGATCCACTCCTCCGCCCGCCTGCTTCCCCGTCCGCCGCCTCCGCCGCCGCTGGTGGGGACCACGACCCCTTCGTCATCGACGACGACTTCCTCGTCGACGAGGAGGATGACGACGACGTCGGGCCCCCTGCGCCCACCGCCATCCCGCTGGTGGCCGCGGCGGCGCGGGCCCCGGAGTTCGCGCGGATCGCCGTGTCCGATCCGAAGAAGCACGCGGAGCCCACGTCGGGGGCCGCCGGCGTGATCCCAGGCTCCGGGAGCTACTTCTCCTACCTCATCACCACCCGCGTCGGGGAGGCCGAGGTCCGCGTGCGGCGGCGCTTCCGCGACGTGGTGGCCCTCGCGGACCGCCTCGCCGCGGCCCACCGCGGGCTCTTCATCCCGGCACGCCCCGACAAGAGCGTCGTCGAGGGGCAGGTCATGCAGCGCCACGACTTCGTGAACCAGCGGTGCAGCGCGCTCCAGCGCTACCTCCGCCGCCTCGCCGCGCACCCCGTCGTCGGCCACAGCCCCGATCTCCGCACGTTCCTCACCGAGCCTGGCGCCATCCCTGCCTTTGAGGGCGAGCAGCCCCGGTACTGGACCACCACGCTGAGTTCTGCGGCTCCATCGACTCCGGCAAAAGCTGGGAGAGACTTGTTTGGGATGTTTAAGGGTCTGAAACAGACGGTGGTGAACGGGATGGTTGCAACAAAGCCCCCACCGGTGGAGGAGGAGACTGACACTGAATTCCTAGCACACAAGGCTAGGTTTCAGGATTTACAGCAGCAGCTCACCACAACATCTCAACAGGTTCGTGCAATTTTACTTTACCTCCGTGAGGGGCAGCACATTTTGTGTGGGCAATCCAAACAATTTGTTGTATGGCACCGCAAAGATTTCAAGCTACATGTTAATGCATGTGAACCAACTCCCTGTGCCTCTAATGCTTTAACTACATAACCACCACAATACCACAGAAACTTGTATGCCAATATGTGTCATGCGACCATCTCTGCGATTTATGTTTCTTTATGCAGTTTTTATGAATTGCCAGCATAGTTATAACTCTGTACCAAGTGTACTGTTTTATCTGAAGAACTTTTTGTGGAAGGACTAGAGGAGTTAAGCCCTTTAAATCACTAATTAGTACTCCAGAACCCATTTTGTGGGAGGACTACAGGAGTAGTTGTAATATTACCAGAAGTCCAGAACTCATGCTGATTTCCAAACCCCCTCAAAACTTTAGCATCCGTTTTATTCAAGTTGAAGTCAGATTCAGAGGCCATGGGCCAAAAAACCTGAACACATATTCATCAAACAAACACATTTATATTTTCTTGTGTGGGCATCTTAACTTCATATTTGCAATATATTTTACTCTAGCCTGTAATTTACCTGATTGATCTCAAGGTATGTTTATTTTTTCTCCTTTTGCAAAGTAGTGAAAGTCGAGTGACTGTTTTTCATGGTGTTACCAAACTGTCTTATCAGAAGGCTACTATTATTGTCTTCGTCTCATGGATGTGGATTGTGGAAGTCATGTTCCGTAGCAAATAACATAAAATATTTCTTTTGCATTCCAAAAGTATTATTAGGATGAAGTTGTGTTATTTTACGGTGAATGGATGTCCTAGTTAGAAGTAGCATTGCATTACTTTCTCCTTTTGGATTCTTTTAATATTCTGCACAGTGAGCCTCAGATTGGTTCATGAAGCTATTGTTGTTGAAATTCTGTATTTCCATTTTCTGTAGGCGGAAGCATTAGTTAAAGCTCGGGATGATCTTAGAACAACTACAGCTCATTTGGGAATGACATTAATTAAGCTAGCAAAATTTGAAAGAGAGCAGGCAACATGTAGTCCACAGAGAAGAAGAGCTGCTGATATCAATAATTTTGGAAGTTCTGTTGTCAAGTTCAGCAGATCACAGGCGAAACTAAATTCTGAAATTGTGAAGCACTTGGTATGTGAAAATTTCTGCAGACTCAAACAGAGCAAGCAGTTATTTGGTACCATTCCTTGAAATTGCTTTTGTCTTAGATTATAACAAGATATTATTTATTCTTTTTCAGGGTAGTATCCATGAATACTTGGAGATGATGATATCTGTTCATCATGCGTTTACTGATCGTTCTAATGCTTTACACCATGTGCAAAGTCTGTCAGCAGATCTATTTTTCTTGCACACCAGGGCAGAAAAACTTGAATCAGTATCATCTAGGAGTAGAAGTATAGACCAGGAGTGGACAAGGCACCAGAAATTAGGGGGATTGAAAGAAACAATAAGTGCAACAGAAGCAGCGAAAAGCCACGCACTTAAAGAATATGAAAATATTAAGGTAAATCACCTGAGAGCTTGAAGTGAATTGATATCAAATAAAATCACCTAAAAGCGTAAATATAAGTTGTTTTAGATGTAGAAGCAGAAGGGCATGCGGTTTGCATCTTGTGGTTTACTACTGAAAGTTTACTTATACTGTACTTAGTAAAGTTATAGCTTCTATTTGATTTAACCGCATATGCTATGGTTAATACATCTAGCAATATAAATCATGCTAAAGGTTATTCTTGTGAATATTTCAAAAACATGGTCAGATAGTCTTGCTAGTTAGAAGAAACATATTTTTGAAGCTTAATATAAATATGATATCACATTTAATTTTAGTACTGTCTAGTATCCTTGTCATTTTTATACCCGATGTTACTTAAGCTAGTCTGCTGGCAGAGAAGATCAGTATGAGTCATGCAGTATGGCACCATGACCTGCATTTATGTAGCTTAGGATCCTGCAATATTTTTGCTGCCTGATAAATACCAACTTAAATTACTAGAAGGGAAATACTGAGATAGTGAATTCAATGTTCTTCTATTTTTATTTTCTAGGAAATCAGGTTAAGATTGTTGTTATTATGGTGTCAATTGTAGCTAACTTGCAGTTTAGTAACTAATTCATTTGCTCACAAGGACTTTTTTTTTGGCTTTTATAGCTTCTTTGTACTGTACTTGTTAATGCAGTTTTATATTCCCATGAAGAAAACATTAGCTTAAACTGGAAATATACAAAGATGGAATGTGTTTAATTTAGTAGAACACAAGTTAAATTCAATATAGAGCATATGCAAATACAAATTTACCTCCAAATTTTCAAGAGCTTTCTCAAATTTAAGTGGCAATTCAGGTATGCAGCGCATATGCATACTAGTTACTAGGTTTTGTACTGGCAGTACAACCTTTACAAATCCTGGATGCGACGTGGCCTTCGTCTTCTTGGGCCATATTCTTTATAGTATAGCATTATATATTTATGCTCCCTTTTGGATTTCCAACCTGTACTTTTTTCAGGCTGTGCAAATTACCATACAAATCCTTTTTTTTTATGATTTCAGGAGAACAATACGATTGAAATTAAAAGATTCGATAAGGATAGGCGTCGAGATTTTGTGCAGATGCTGAAGGGATTTATTGTAAATCAGGTATAAGAATGCTCCACTAGTATTTGGCGAGACACCATGATTATTACACTGTATTTATCCGTAGTGAAAGAAGAGGTGTATACATGTCAATAACATTGGTATATATTACTGTGTGCAGGTTTCATATTCAGACCATTATGCTAATATGTGGGCAAAGGTAGCAGACGAAACTAAAGTGTATGCAAAAAGGAGCAACTGATGCGGCTTGTGTATAGCTAGTAGTAGGATCTTGGTTTATTTTGATTTGCTGACTATAACACTTGATTCTCCCCAGTTTTGCCACCATGCGGTTCATTGTATTGCTACATTTGAGTTAGAGAGAGTTTGGGCGAATGGGCTTCTCGGTGACAATTGACATACACGACATATTTTTCCCCTTATTTTTTTTCTCAAAAATCCATTTCCCTCTTCTAGAAATCTCTTGTGCATTTTACGGTCCTACCTCGTGAAACTGATGTATCTGGTTTGAATTTTGCCATGGACGCAATCCATGGTATATACAACAGGCACTTTTTCACACGTTTCTGACTGTCAAGGCTGAGGCCTGAAGATCCAGTGGCTGGTATCTTTGCTTATCCACACACGTAAGCATTGTTTCTTCAGTCTACCTGTTGTCTCGTTGTATGCTGCTATGCATATGCAATCGAAATCTCAATCTTATCGATGTATTACCACACTGGGAGCTACATAATCTGGTCGATTTAGACCAAACTTCAAATTCGATCTCGCTACAAAATAAACGTGTTTATCCAACATCCTCGTCTGTAATAACCCTTTGCTGCCCTTCAGAAAGCTCGAACTCTCGGCCGCGAAAATGTCACACGCGCCGTGCCGAAACGCCGCCTCCTTCAAACCGCTCCTCCCCTCCCGCCTCCGGGCCAAGCCCCTCGCCGGCATCTCCTCCTCCCCACGCCGCAACGTGTCCGCCTCCGCCGCCTCCTCCCAGTCCCGCCGCGACTTCCTCCTCCTCATCCCCTCGCTCGCCGCCGCCTCCGCCATCCTCCGGCCGCTCCCTTCCTCCGCCGCCGATGGCGAGGCGCCTCCCACGGATTCATCCTCCCCCTCGCCGCCGTCTGCGGAGGAGGCGGGGGCGGTGGTGGAGGAGGTCGACGAGTCGGCGCTGTCGAGGGTGTACGATGCCACGGTCATCGGGGAGCCGGAGGCTGTGGGGAAGGACGCGAGGGGGCGGGTCTGGGAGAAGCTGACGGCCGCGAGGGTGGTGTACCTCGGCGAGGCCGAGCTCGTGCCCGACCCCGACGACCGCGTGCTCGAGCTCGAGATCATGAAGGGGCTCGCGACCCGGTGCGCGGAGGCCGAGCGGGGCGTGGCGGTCGCGCTCGAGGCGTTCCCCTGCGACCTCCAGCAGCAGCTCGACCAGTTCATGGACGGAAGGTTCTCCCTCTCCTCTGTGTTGTTTCACTTCAGTTATCCGAACACTTGCTTGGGAGAACAAAATTTTCCTGTTTACTTTCTGTAGATGAATCCATGTTGTGAGTTGTGACGCATTGATAACTCGATATGTCATTTTATGGAATAAAATAATATCATAGGCGGCACATTGGATTTCAATGCAGACCATGTTTAGTTCGAGCCTAATAGCGATTCCATGTTTGATGTCGTAAATGCATTTGTTCAGTAACAAAGATTTCCTTTCAACAGATTTTGACAAGCTTATGCTTTATCCAGGATTGATGGTAGCATCCTAAAGTTGTACACGTTGCACTGGCCACAAGACCGGTGGGAGGAGTATGAACCTCTTCTGAATTATTGCCGTGATAATGGAATTAAGCTTATTGCTTGCGGAACTCCACTTGAGGTGATTGATAGCTTCTACTAGTTGATGAACTTAGATATTCAATGCCATGCTTTACCAGTGATTTAAGTTGTTGAATGCTTGATGCCTGCAAAGTATTTCCCTCAATACATGTGTCTTGGAAGTTGAAATTAGATTTTGGTGGTTCACATATCAATTTTCCTGACACGCACAAGAAAATCTCTTTGCAGCTTGTTACATATAATTGCTTTTCATGATTAGTTATAGTGTGGTATGAACTAATGGAACAATCTCACTCTGCAGAATCAAGATACAACTTTCTTAATGTTGCATTCTATTGAATTTTAGGCTTATTATTTGTATACCTCCAAGTTCTATCACAGCATACTTGTACAATATTATGCTTCTTTCTTGAGCAGGTGAAAAGAACTGTCCAAGCAGATGGGATTAGAGGCCTTTCAAAGGCAGAAAGACAAGAATATGCCCCTCCAGCAGGCTCTGGCTTCATCTCTGGCTTTTCATCTATCTCAGGCCGGTCATTGATAGACAAAATTTCATCAGCTCGTGATTCTCCTTTTGGTCCTACCTCATATTTATCAGCACAGGCAAGAGTAGTTGATGATTATACCATGTCACAAATTATTCTGAAAGAGCTTAATGGCGGGGATACTTCAAGGATGCTAATTGTTATAACGGGTGCAAGCCATGTTATTTATGGGTCACGAGGAATCGGTGTTCCTGCCAGAGTATCTAAAAAGATGCCAAAGAAAGACCAAGTTGTTGTACTACTTGATCCTGAGAGACAAAGCATAAGGAGGGAAGGTGAAATCCCGGTTGCTGACTTCTTATGGTATTCAGCAGCTAAACCTTGCAGTAGAAACTGCTTTGACCGTGCTGAAATTGCACGAGTTATGAATGCTGCTGGTAGGAGACCTGAAGCTTTGCCTCAGGTTTGCTGCTTGATCTTCGTTTTAGTCCATTGCTTGTTAACTTCATGTCGTGATAGACCTTTGAGAAAAATCTGTAAAATCGTGTATTTAGTGAAGGTAACCATGAACAGGCTCTTCTAGATATTGCTGCCCTACTATCTTCAGGAGAAGAAATATTGAATGAGTAATACTGAGCAAGATTTGACAAGAAACCTTCAGATTACCTAAATATCTTGTGTTGATTTGTATTAAGCTTTTTATTCTGGTTTTCGAGTTCCAGAAATGTGCCCCAGAGTAGTACAGGTAGCACAATAAAACCTAAGCCTCTAGCATTTTCTGAACCCTGGCTGTGACACAGATTAGCTAATAAAATGCATCACATTAGTCAATATGCCCAGTGCAGTAACATCTTTTTCACATGACCCAAAAAATTCTTGTAAGTCATAGAGCAGGAGCTTTCTTCTGTGGCCAAAATGTTTCTATACAATGGTAAGCATCATTTTTTAGTACTAGAAGTCTGGCTAATGGAACTCTTGCGTTTTGCTGGAAATTGCAGGATCTTCAGAAAGGAATAGATCTTGGTGTAGTTTCTCCTGAGATACTGCAGAACTTTTTCGACCTTGAGAAATACCCTGTTATGTCTGAACTGATTCACAGATTCCAAGTAAGAAACTGCTCTATTATTTTCGTTTTACTCCTTAGACCTTATCAGTTCATTTAATCTATGCTTCTGAATAATTCTCCTTGAAACATATGCTTGCATTAACTTAATATCTGTACATGATTTCTGCATATGGGACTCCATGTAAATAAATAAAATAAATTCCTCAGGGTTTCCGTGAAAGATTGCTGGCAGACCCCAAATTCCTTCAAAGGTTGGCTATTGAAGAAGCTATATCAATAACGACCACTCTATTAGCACAGTACGAAAGACGGAAAGGGCGATTTTTCGAAGAAATTGATTATGTACTCACCGATACAATTAGAGGCTCTGTGGTTGATTTCTTTACAGTGTGGCTTCCTGCTCCTACTATTTCAGTCCTTTCTTATGCTGATGATGGTTCTGGTGAGAGTTTGGAGTTCGTCAAAGGCCTTTTAGGATCATTGCCAGATAATGCATTCCAAAAGAATGTATTGGGTCAAAATTGGAATATGAAGCAGAGAGTTGCAGCAGTGTTAGTTGGTGGTTTGAAACTTGCTAGCGTTGGGTTTATTTCTAGTGTGGGGGCTGGAGCTTCCTCGGATCTCCTGTATGCTGCTCGAGGTGTGCTGAAATCTTCAGTGAATGCAGAAGCAGGACGGAAGAGATCTCCTATTTGGAAGTCAGCAGCTGTTTATAGTTGCTTTCTTGGAACGTCAGCAAACTTGCGGTATCAGGTAACTTTTCCTATTTTCAATCGAGGGACTTGACGGTTTTTGTTGCTAAGTTGCATGAGCAACTGTATGGTACTATGTTACCAAGCATAACTAGTAGCAAGCGCTCTCTCTCTCTCTCTCTTCAGAAATTCGTAGTACAATTATTTTGCCTTACACATCTTCGATTGTTCTTTAGGAGGGAATCCTCAGAAATTCCCCAAAAGACTGATGGTGCCAGTGTAAGGAAAACTTCCTTTTGGTTACACGATGGTGCCATATAGCCTGTTTTTATTAGAGCACAGGGTTGTCGATTTGTCTTTTAACACAGAGAATACAATTTCCCCTATGTATTCTTATCTTTTTCCACTGCAACCATAGTTCACTGAAATATTCACAATCCATAACATGGCCTAATGCAGCAACCTTTTAACCTAGGGAACTATTTACTCAATTCTTTTTTAGCATTTCTTTTTTTTTGTTTGGTACAGATTATCTGAGTTTCTCTAACAATTGTGTTTCAGATCATTGCTGGTTTAGTGGAGCATCGGCTAGGAGAGAGTCTAGCTACTAGCTACAATCAGCCACTTCTTGCTAGTTTGTTGTCCTTTGTGGCAAGGACAGTGAACTCATACTGGGGAACACAGGTTGAGCATTCTCTGCACATTTCTAGTTATATGTTTGTGTTGGTAGCATAGTGCAGACTCAAGATGTTTAGATCACTTTAGACTAAAGAACTCTTCAGGGAATCTGGCTATGAGTAATGGCATTGCACTTTCCCATCCTACATCCCGATTTATATTGTTTATTTAATTCAATCAATGGTCACAGGAACCTTAACATTCACATACATCCATTAAAGCTTTACTGCTATTAAAGGAATATTTTAGTTGAGCTTTACCTCGGAGGCTTCAAGCAGCTTTCCTATGATAATTTACGCATTTAAACTCCTTAATATATTCATAGTGCTTTTATGGTTTTGAAGCTTATATTTTACACAAGATAGGAGCTTACAGTAAACCTATCCCTTCTCTCCTTACTGGTTATTCTGTTTGGTGCAGCAATGGGTTGATCTTGCGAGATATACTGGACTACAAAAAACCAAGGAAGTTCCTCCTGTTGAGGCCACAGCACCACCTGCTGAAACGTCACAGTTAGCCACACCGCCCGCTGAAACATCACAGTTAGCCACACCACCCGCTGAAACATCACAGTTAGAGGATGGTAGAACAGAAGTACAAAATTTGGATGACAACAGCAACCAATCAAGTGGTTGAACCTAGTGATTTGGTTACTTCACAATGCCTTCAAAGTACATAACGATATAGCTAGGTTTGTATCACAATTCCTTAGAGTTAGGGAGTACATCACTTGTTAACCCCCAACACAGTACATGCATGTACTGCTTGTGATTTTAGAGTAAAAATTGGAAGGGGGACACTTGCAGTCTTCTGAGGATTGCAGCAACAACCGTTTTCTTCTCTGTAATTCAAAACAGGTTGTAATTTAGTAGGATCGCATACTGTAGAAAGTTTGGCAGGTTTGCCTGTTGCAATAAAATCTTTCCGCCTGCTATGGAGCCAGATGTTTCAGTGTTTGCAGATTTTATCGTCCGACATCGCCCTGGTAAAGATGGTAGGCAAGCAAGTCCATTTCTGGTATGTTTATCTATTAACAACTAATTCTTTTTCTCTTTAAATATGTTGCTGGCCAGCTACGGTGGGTTCTAGCAAGTTCTTCAGTGCAACTGTGCTCGGTGCATGGGACAGATTTCTTTAGGCTGTGACCCCTCGCCAGGTGTCCCTGGATACTAATGTACGTGGCATCTCTTCCTTGAACTCTCTTCCTATATATGGAAGTTTTGCATCCATCTCATCTTTAGTTGCGAAGAAAGCAGTCTAGAAAGGTGAAGATAGCTAAACGGTGTGACAAGCAAGGTAATAGAAAGGCGCGATCATGGCGAGTGCCAAGGCGATGGCGCAGGATGAGCATCACTTTGTTCTGAAGAGTGGTCATGCCATCCCTGCAGTTGGGTTAGGCACTTGGAGGGCCGGCTCAGATACTGCTCACTCCGTTCAGACAGCCATCACTGAGGTATATTCTGCATATCTCCCCTATCTGGCTATCTACATGCGTAGAAGTGTCCAGCATACTAACCAAGTAGCAATGGCCAGCAAACCAATTCTGTCTGTATTTGCAAACAACTTAATAGTAAACCATCTCCAGGTACGAGGATATGCATTTGTAGTTTGGTACAGTATCATATTAATACCATCTCGAAAAAGACTACAGTAGTATCTTGGGCTAGTAACTGCGCATCTTCTGTGTGATAGACTGCTCTGTATTTGCCCATGTCATAGAGATGTTCGTCAACATACTACCTATGATCGGTCGAGAGAATGGTACACTGCTTGAATATTGCAATCTTGTCTTGGAGCTGAAACTGAGGCTTGAACCTCTATTCTTTTCTGAAAGCTATCTAATGGGACCTTCACTGATATAGCACTAAGCTCGCATATCGCTAAACTTTCCAAGTTCATCTGATGTATAGACAGCTGCGGAACCTGTTTCTGATCTAAGAATGTAATCTGAATATCTGGTTACTGCAGGCTGGATACAGGCATGTAGATACGGCTGCTCAATATGGAATAGAACAGGAGGTACACCAAAACAATATTATGTTTATCTGGTAGTCTATTGCGTGATGTTTCGTTAAGCATTCTCTGCAATTCAGGTCGGCAAAGGGCTTAAAGCTGCGATGGAAGCTGGAATCAACAGGAAAGATTTGTTTGTGACGTCAAAAATATGGTAATTATATTTACAATCATAATAACTTGTCCTTTGGTGTAAAATTAAATATAAATGCAGTAACTTGTAGTGTGTTTCCTATATGTGAATTTTGATCAATACTTGGTTACTGCAGGTGCACAAACTTGGCTCCTGAGAGAGTTCGACCAGCATTAAAGAACACGCTGAAGGATCTCCAGTTGGATTATATCGACCTTTACCTTGTAAGAAACGAAAATTCTTTTGAATAGAACTTCATTACTCGACTGCATACTGGAAATCAGAAATTTTACCTAGAGTGATAAAATAAAATGGATGCAGATTCATTGGCCCTTCCGTCTAAAAGATGGAGCACACCAGCCTCCTGAGGCTGGGGAAGTCTTGGAGTTTGACATGGAGGCAGTATGGAGGGAAATGGAGAGACTTGTGACAGATGGACTGGTTAAGGACATTGGTGTCTGCAATTTCTCAGTTACCAAGCTCAACAGACTGTTGCAATCAGCTAATATTCCACCTGCAGTATGCCAGGTTGTGGACTATCAGATTTAAGTTCCAACATATTGAAATAACTGGATTGCTCCTTTACTTACTGAATTTCTCACAGATGGAAATGCACCCTGGTTGGAAGAACAATAAGATTTTCGAGGCCTGCAAAAAACATGGAATTCATGTTACTGTAAGATATAATTTCTTATGAAAATCAGATACAATAAGCTAACCTCACTGATGCAATTTCCGTGCATGTTTTTGTTATAAAAACAAACGCTCTTTAACATTTTTCTTGTATATTTAATTATTTATGTCACTTTTGCAGGCCTACTCCCCACTGGGTTCTTCTGAAAAGAACCTTGCGCATGATCCAGTTGTCGAGAAGGTAGCATCCACAAATGTTCAGATAGAATAAACAATATGAAAAGTTAGCATGCTCTTCAATTACGTGTACTCGATAGCTAAATACAACCATATAAATGCAGATAGCCAACAAGCTGAACAAGACTCCAGGTCAAGTGCTCATCAAGTGGGCTCTCCAAAGGGGAACAAGCGTTATTCCAAAATCAACTAAAGATGAAAGGATTAAGGAGAATATGCAGGTGTTTGGATGGGAGATCCCTGAAGAGGACTTCCAGGTCTTGTGCGGCATCAAAGATGAGGTGAGGATTGACCTTGTGCATCCCGTTTGTAGCGTGTGGGCTTGTAGACTGTAGCTCAGCTGTCCTAAGAGCTCAGAGGTTGAGTGCAAAGAGAATATGTTTAATGAAATTACTGTTAAAGATGGCTTGATGTGGATGTTATTGTTCTTGATATGGTAGACTGCTTAGAAAATGAAAACTTGGTATAGTAGAGGTGTGAAACATCACTTGCTAGTTTTGACCCAACGACATTGCATGGCAATTCAGCACTGCACGGCCGGAATCTGGATCTATATTCCTATATATACTGCAATAGAATAATCCACTCCATAGTGACAATGCAGTAGTAAGATTCCGTCAGTTTGTACAGCTTTACTACATGTTTTAAGTAGTTTCTTCAGGGTATCTTCCAGGCTAGCCAGGAAGACATCTCACACAGAAAATTTCGGTGTTCAGAACTTCAGATAGAGCATCATTTGATCTGTTCGGTGTGACATCTAATTTTAAATACTGGACTTAACTAAACACATATGCTACACATAATAAACTACTAAATAAGCCCCGTCTACTTAGCTACAACTAATCTTTTTCTCTGATATAATGTGATTGGACCTTGGTATTGCAGAAGCGAGTCCTGACAGGAGAGGAGCTCTTCGTGAACAAGACCCATGGGCCATACAAGAGTGCATCTGAGGTCTGGGATAACGAGGACTAAGCTGCCATGTTTCACCCAAAGATATGGCAAATAATGGTTATGATGTTGGTCATGCACGAAGGAGTTATGTGATGTTCTCCAAGCACTGTGACGAAACCAGCTAACTCAGCACAAGATGTACTACTATGTGTAAAACTAGTATTGTTCTATGTGTGCTCTTCTTCAAGCTTTGTGTAACCAGCTTCTCAGCACAAGATGTACAGCCAGTGCTGTAAGATAAATAAAAGTATCATGGCTTTGCCGTTGCACTTGCTACTACATGCTTTGCCTGCTTAGCATTATGGTTGAGTTTACTCTTTCTTCATAGAAATCGAAATGTGCTGCCTGCCTGTCAAGCTCACCAGCCGTTCAATGGACCACTGAACAAACATGTTTACAAAAATCATTATCTTAAGCTGAAACAGGTAATAGTACTGTACTAATCTTCTGCAGAAATTGCAGTAGATCAGTGCCTTAATGAACATCAGGAGCAGCGTGAGAGCCGTACGGTACAGATGCCCAAAGGACGGGGACCGTATGCACGGCCACCTATCCTGTCCCAAAATCGAGTTCAAAGTACGGGAGAGAATTTTGTATGGGTGGTCCCATCCGGCCAGATCAAGGTGGGTCCCGGTGCTCAGCGGCACAAAAGAGTGCCGCGTGGGCCCAGCAGCGAGCTCTTCGAATATTTTGTGCTGGGCTGGGCTCAAAGCTCCAAAAGATACAGTAGATTGGATCTTGAGGACGGATGCCAAGGTGGCCGGTGTGGCGGCGCCGTGGCCGCCAGGCTGGCTGGACGCCTCCGGCTCCGGGCCGACGAAGCTTCCTCGCGGCTTCGAGACTCGCTGTGCGTCACCTGCCATATGCTCTACCTGATGGAATCTGGATGTGTGGGCGGTGTTATGGCAAACCACAGCAAATCAGCCTCACTGCCGATGGCGTTTTTTTTTTATTAAGATAATGAATGTTTTAGTTAAGAAACAAAGTTAAGTACATCAAGTCTTTACACCTATCAAAATGCAAGTACCTAAAAGAAAGAAGGAAAAGAAAAGGTCATACGATATCTTAGACATAACATGCTCTCTATGACCTATTTCCCAGTACTACAAATCTGGACGGGTGGCTATTATATTCATAATACTATGGACAGTCCTCCGTTTATATTCCGACCACTAGAATATGTCACATTATATTCTAGATTTGTTATTTATGAGACTGATGGAGTAACAATAACGCAACATTAGGGCACCCACAATGGTTATCTATAGGCTCTCTACAAGAGATCTATGTCAGCATATTTTCCTACTTGGAAGGTATTAAATGAAGAGAGAGAGCAAAGCTATCTACTAACGTAGAGATAGTCTATAGAGAAAAACGAGGCAATGCATGAGAGAGCTATAGATACCAATGTAGACATACTATTAAGGTATTTTACTATTAATCGAGTCTATTGCTGAGATGTACATGTTTTTATAGAGAACACCTTACTTTATCATTGCGGGTGCTCTTATGTATTCTTTGAAAAGCATTCAATAAAAAGTAGTACTCCCTCTTATCCCAATTTGATCATTACATAAGGTATTTAAGATCTTCTCAAAATGACCATCATCTAACAAGTAAATCTTTTTTTGCGCCAAAAGTAAATGAGCATCATTGAATGCACTGCATGCAACCAACCATGAGTAATTTATATTGGTCCAACTATATGCAATATTTAAAACTTGATGCTCCACGAAACACGAAGCGACGTAGCACCTTAACTGATGAGAATTAATTACAGAATGATGAATGTTTTATTGTTCTTGGTATATGTGCTCTTTACTTAGGTGATGATTGAAATGGGATGGAAGGAGTATTTCCTTGTTGAAGGCTTTTCAAAGAATAATAACATTTATTACGTCATTTCAACTTTGAATCTCAGCAGTAGAAGAATTGATTGATCGTTTGATGGCACTTGATCTAGTATAGGAGTAAATAAGTAAATTGCACTGATAATATATGACACATATATACACAAAATTGTAAGCCGCTCATCCTAGTACACAAACATGTGTGGTGTGTGTGAATCAGGACTAAAATTATAAACCATAGCTAATCTTTCTGACTTAGAGATTTATGACGCCAGCATACACACGAGAATGACACCATGTAGATATGTATAGAATCTAGAAATAATGCATGCTGACTGTATATAAAAAGATGTATAAAAAGAAGGGAGTTATAGTGATAAAAACAGAGGTAAGGTAAACTATAAGGGTAATTTTCAATTATAACATTTCTCATGCCCTCACGCGTGATATCCTAATTAGAGTTCAACTTAACAAGTTTAGCTATAGTGCTTTATTTGACCTTGGTTCGTATGCGGTGCATACTAGCTAGTTCATCTATCTAAACGAGCGTTTCGCAAGTTCGTGTATTGTCAATACAAATTACTCGTTCATGCGTGGTGCTTTTGGTACATATTTTCATTTTTAAGTTAGAGTTAGTCTTTTCGTCCCACAAAAAACCAATCTAGCATTGGATGAGATGTTTTCTAGTACAATGAATTTGGACAAGAGTATATCCAGATACGTTGTACTAGGAAACGTTTAATCCAATACTAGTTTAAATTTTTTTTGGACGGAGGGAGTATATAACTATATTAGCCACCGTACACACTAGTGAGGCTTAACAAAATTGCATCAGTTTTAAGCTATCCTAGATCAAATCCCATCAAACGATTTGCTCAAATAATTAACCCTCGCCTAATCCAAGCAAACAAACCAGCCGGAGTGACAAATCACTACCTGCCTCTTTTTGGGGCAGCAACATGCAAAAATCACCGCGAGACGTCTCGGAGGCGCAGTACTCTAGAGTCTAGATCGCCGTCGATTTGCTGACGCTCTACTCTGCGCACGTCTCTACCACCGTTGTGCGTACAGCAGCAGTAGTGCTGTACAGGGGCCTCCGCCCTCCAGAAAAAAAAAAACCGCACTCACTTGGTACGGTACTGTCCGTGTGCCACTCGTACAGCCGCAGCCGACCCCCGACAACCGCAACGGCATGCGCCCCCTGCACCTGCAACCGCCCGTCGTCGCAGGCTGGCTCGCTCGCTCGCAGCGTCCGGCACGAGGCCGCGCGTGAGACCTCCCGGGGGCGCACGGCCACCTTTTCCCACCCGGAGCCCGGTGCGGCTGCGCCCAAAAGCGCTCGCACGCCACAGTTCCCCTTGCCCGCTTGCCCCCCTCGCGCGCGCACCTGTGCCTCCCCAAGTGGCCGCCGCCCGCGCGCACAGACTAGTAGCGAACCAGCTAGTACTAGTCTCTAGCCGCGAGCGTGACGTGGGTTGCACGCTCGTGTCACGCACGCGTTTGATACGCCGTGCTGCTTGCGATTTGCGGGCGGCTGATGGGTGGGCGGGGGCGGTGCGGGCGTACGATGGCGTGCGCGTCAACGATAATTCTGCGTGGATTTTCGAGGGATTCTCGGCGGTTTGGCGGCCGGGGAGGGACGTGCCCAGGTTGGCACTCGGCACTTGGCAGAATTGGCAGCAGGCAAGCTTTCCCGGTACAGTACTGGTGTGTCGCCCCGCAGGCAGGCAGCTTCCTGGCCCAACCTTTTTGACGACGTTACTATTGGACCCGTCTGCCTTTTTAGCCTGTTCTCTGTGGCTTGACGTGACATGGAGACATATGATGCCTGCTTTCAACCTGGATTAAGTTAGACCGTGTTTAGATGGGACTAAAACTTTTAAGTTTCTATCACATTAGATGTTTTGACATTAATTATCGGGACTGGCTATATCTTATGTGACAGATTTTTTAGCCTCCTATCATGCATATTTCTTATCCTTTAGATAAACATCTAACGGATGACATTAATATACACAAACAAAATACAAAAAACAAACAAACGGACCACATGAACAATCTGAAGCTCACGTGGGCTCAAGTAGATTTCAGACTTACATCGTAAATACCCTAAAACTACATATGTAATTATAGTGTAAGTACGATGTAATTAGTACGCGTGGGATCATACAATATCGGATATTCTGTGAGGAACCTCACGTTAAATAACGGTAAAAAGAGTAACAGAAGGGTCTTATGGTGTGAACACGTTAATGATCAGACATTGGAGTCCAATTCCATGCAGCCATAGGACATACAAAACCGAATCTTAGCGTCAAATCGAACGGATAGAAAAGTGACAGATTTTTGGGAAAAAAACTGTCGACAAAGATATAGCAATTCCGTTAATTATAAATATTAAACATAAACTATTAATAAAATCTATTTATAATCTTGAACTAATTCGCGCGACGAATCTATTGAGCTTAATTAATCCATGATTAGCTTATATGATGCTATAGTAAACATTCTCTAATTATGGATTAATTAGGCTTAAAAATTTTGACTCGCAAATTAGCTTTCATTTATGTAATTAGTTTTGTAAGTAGTCTATATTTAATACTCTAAATTAGTATCTAAATACAGAGACTAAAGTTAAGTCCCTGGATCCAAACACCACCTTAAACATTGGAGTATGGATTTGCTGCCTCCTCTTCATTTACTCTCATCATCTAAATTATCTAAGGCTGTGTTTAGTTCAGCGCAAAGTTTGGATTTTGGTTGAAATTGGAGATGATGTGATTGAAAAGTTGTGTGTGTATGACAGGTTGATGTGATGGAAAAGGACTGAAGTTTGGATCCAAACTTTGGATCAGAACACAGCCTAAATTAGGCCTGGTTTAGTTCCCAACTTTTTCTTCAAACTTTCAACTTTTCCATCACATCAAAACTTTCCTACATACACAAACTTCCAACTTTTCTATCATATCATTCTAATTTCAATCAAATTTCCAATTTTGGCGTGAACTAAACACACCCTTAGTTCGTTTTTCATATCTTCATTTATCAAATTTTAATATAATTAGTTCTCTCTTCCAATGCATTTATCATATTTCTTCATAAACGACCGATACAATGATTACTTAAAAGTAAACTTTTTTTAGATAAATAAGAGAAGCTAAAAATAAACTTATTTTGGAACGGGTGGAATAATAAATTCCTCTTTTAAGTAACAATATGGGTTTGCTGCCTCCTCTTGATAGAGATTCCTCTATCTTTTCTGGAACCAATTAATCTTGCTTGGGGAAAAAGATGTTAGGAATGATGAAGACGAAATAGCAACGTTTTGCGCACGTTTTTAAACGGATCAACAGGAATTCCAAACTGGTTTGCCAACATGCCGTCCGTCAAGGTTCATCATCATCAAGGTGGAACGTCAATAAAGTTCATGTGGCAACATTCTTTCTTCTCGCGAGTAAGCTGGGAGGAATGTTCTGCCCGAGAATCATATCGTAACAGCCTAAGAGCTGATCAGCTCAAGTTTGTTTTCTCCCTGATATAGTTTTGTGTGTACCGCGAGAGTTTCCTAGCAGCTTCCTGCACGAAATGAGGGGTGTTATCTGACCCACTAATCAAGCACTTGGTTGCCGTCTTGGCCTCTGAATCTCGGGGTAAAAATAGTGAGAGATACCAAAGGCATCTCAGAAAGGGGGAGAAGAGACAGATGGACAGTGGAGCAGGGGTACTAAACAAAAAGGGTTTACCGAAGCCTGCAAGTCCAACGGAACATGATGCACCGTGCCCCTTTTTGTCTTGCCTCTGCTAGATATGGTTGAGGACAAAAATGTCTTGGTTTCAACACGATGGCAAATTGGCAATGCTACGTGCACTCACAAGCAAGGGCGTGGGCAACCTCAACGTTGCAACTTTGCAGAGGAAGGTTATTTCAAAGGGAGATTTATTTTGCTCTTTTTGGTTGATTCCAAATTTCCAATCGACTGATTTTATGCAGCAGAACAGCACAACATTTTAGTTTTCTAGAAGTAGTACACCTCCAACGCAAATCAAGAATAATGATATAAGTAACTCCAGTACATATCAAACGGCGCTAGTTTGCACTTACAGTCAATCATGACATCAGATAAATATGTAATGCAGATGAAAAAAAGAAATAAAAATAATCAATGCCGTCTTTGCAAAATAATGCAAAGGTAGTAATTACTTAATGTTGATCAACTTACCATAATTTCTCTAAAGTTGCTCAATGTTTATTTTTAACTAGATAGTAACTTGATTATTGCCTTAACGAATACTGCTTGCTTCTTGGGTGGAGCGTTAAAAACGTAAATGCATATCGATTGACCAAAACATCCTTTTTTAAGAGCAAGTTTAATAATATCACCCGCTGTTAGCTGAAATTTCTTTCCATGACATCTGTAACCAACATACATACTAATATATACAATAGGGTCAGCTCTGTATTTATCCTCCTTTTACTGTAGCAAATGATATTTAATTGCGCTGCGCCAAGCATCTCCTCTCCCGCGCAAAACGGACGCACTTTTTTCTTGGAGTACACGTATCGGCGGGCGACTATTTAGTCGCCGGCTCGTACTCTCTCTCATCTGCGCTCCCGGCCAAGTCATCAACAGAATTTACGTGGCTTGCTTATCGCTAGCTTTTCTACCCCTATTGAACCTGCTCTAAGTAGCTTCTGACAGTTATATCTTCTCTAAGAATCTTCAATACTTCCAAATAGTAAGTTTTTTTCACCTAGTTTCTAGGAATTCGGAAGCTATAGAACTATGTCTGAGAAAAAAAAAGAAGCTATATAATTCAGAAAATGGAAAAACCCCCTAGCTTTTCTGGATTTCACCAACTGCTTTCAGAATCTCCATCTCCTCTAAACATGGCCTAAATTTATCTATAAATAGCTATATACTCATTGCGTATACTACTAACATGTTAACGTGACACTTTGCTAGAAAACTTCCGCAAGTTTTTTTCCCCTAAAATTTCAGATTTGTAACCATCGAATCGTCTCGAGATTTGTGCATGAAGAAAAAAAATTGCTAGAAAGAAATTTTCACACTTGTCACGCATAGGATTCTAGCACTAACTAACTAAATCATAGTTGAATGCAAATTTATATAAGTTACATCATAATTATAGTATAGTTACATTGCAATTATGAATGTAATTACGCTTTAATTATATTATAGTTACATCTGAAAGTTTTGGACTCAGAAAAACTTGCGGCAGTTTTTTTTAGATACTACCCTTATCGGAGACATTGTACGTGGTGGGTCGACTGGTCGTGTGCCCATTGCATAATGCAATGCTACTCACTTGAGCGCACCATGCACCAAAATAGAAGCAACACCCTCGAAAATAGCTCTATATATACACTGCCCGTGCCACCCTCATCATAGCTTCACTCAGCCACGGTCTCCTCCTCCTCCTTCCATCTGATCCACCTGTACGTACGCAGCTCAGCCGCCGGCCGGCGAGAAGGAGAAGAAGCTAGCCAGCCAGCCATGGGGAACAGCCTGCGCTGCTGCCTGGCCTGCATGCTCCCCTGCGGCGCCCTCGACGTCGTCCGCGTCGTGCACCTCAGCGGCCGCGTCGACGAGTTCACCAGCTGCCCGCTCACCGCGGCCGACGTCCTCGCCGCGCACCCCAACCACGCGCTCACCGCCGCCTGGTCGCCGGGCGGCGCCGGCGCCGGCGGCGCGCCCTGCAGGAAGATCGTCATCGTGTCCCCGGACTCCGAGCTCAAGCGCGGCCGCATCTACTTCCTCATCCCCTCCGCGTGCTCCGCGCCCGCCGCCGACAAGATGATGACCCGCCGGAAGAAGAAGAAGCGCTGCCACGGCAACGGCAATGGCAAGGGCGGCTCCGCCGCCGCGGCGAGCACCGCGGAGCAGGACAACTACCTGATGGAGCTGCTGTCCGAGAAGCGGGGGACGAGCCACCGCCGGCGGCGCAGCGGCGCCCGCGCCGGTGTGTGGCGGCCGCAGCTGGAGAGCATAGCGGAGGAGCCATCAGACTAGCTAGGCAGCTAGCTAGTGAACCACCTTTTGACCATTTTTTTTCCTTCTTTTTTTTTCTCTTCGTTTCTTCTCCTCTCGATCTTCCGCTGTGAATATGAACGGTGGATGATGAGGACCCTTCCAATTTTGGGGTCTCTCTCGTGCGTTCGATCCCCTGACGAGCTGTAAAAATCTTCAGGGTTCGAACGCTGTGTGTGTGTCTCGGAAGTCGAGGGAAAATTTGGAGAAAAAAAAAAGTAAGATCCAAGATGTACAAACAGAATTTTAGATGGAGTGCAGTGCATTGATTTGTTTATTTCCAAGTTGCTGCTGTAAATTGTTCTGCTCATTTTTGTTTGCTGGTATTGTGACTCTGAGCGATGAATTATACCAAATTCAAACCATTTGCCATGCAAAATTTACGAGGGTTTACTGTTCAGAAACGACTTTAATTAGTTTTTTTTTCTTTACTTGATCCAGGTAACAGTTGGCGTCGGACAGCTGGAATGCATAATCCGATGAAGATTCTGCGGCTGAGACGGTGTACGTTCACTGCACCGGATTAATTTGCCGGTCAAGTCATAGATACCGCCAGTAGTGTAGCAGAGTGCTCCAGGCGCGCGACGTGTCGACGACGGCAGCGCCGGATCCGAAATCGGCGACCACCTTGTCTCGCGGCTGCCCGACCGGTTTTGTGCCCGGCCAGTTGTCAAGAATCGCCTGCTCGGTGTTAACTTGCGCAAACTCACTACGTCAAGACGTCAACAACTCAGCTCTAACTCTGGAGATGAAGCCTAACCAAACAGTTTTACTTTATTAAAAATGGGAGCAGAACTTAGTAGAGTGCTCTTCAAAATAAACTAGAAATAAATTAGAGATGTGGAGCTGGGTTTAGGCTGCTACTGAACTCCACTTCAGACTGAACTCCTAGAGCTAAATTTAGGAATTGGAGCTCTACCAAGCAGGGCATAACGCTAAAAAGTCAAATAGTAAATAAAAGGCGCCATGTATCCAAGTCTTAAAAACATTTTCTACTTAAAATCTAAAATAAGGCTCTCCTAACATATATATTTTTAGAAATAAATGGTCATGGTCTCGTGAGTGGCACAAGAGCATAATTCTTAATAGCATGTCAAGTTATTATCATTCAACATATTTTTTTTTTACTCGGGACAATAGTGAGGATAGTTTGGATAAAAGGTTCATATCCAAAAATGATACTATGATAGGGCTTACTAATTAACATAATAAGAAAGGTTTGAAAGTAAAGAAGTTATTTTGGATGGTTATGATTGCTTCAAACGTCTTTCTCTAGAGGCGCCATCGGCAAACCCTCACTCACCTATGTGATCTATTAACATTGACTTACTAAGATATATCGGCCTAGCTACCACATCTATGGTACATAGTAAACATACATGTTTTCTCTTCTTACTACTCTTCATCATCATTACGCCTCTCTTATCTTCAATGTCTACGCCATTTTCTTAGCACTAGCACCTCCCACGCCAACTAGCTTATAGCTTTCCTGCCCATATCACATTCATAGTTGATCTCCCCCCCCCCTCCCCCAGTCCCCCCTTTCCCTTTAGAGCATATGGGATTTACATCACAAGAGGTGAATTAGAATCAATTTATGAACCTATGATTTGATATAATTTAGCATTTCCTTATATTTGGAGATTGGCTCGTATTCTTCTTATTCTTCTATATCCCCCCCTCCCTTGCCCAAATTCCCCACCTTTTATCTTCTCCCCTCACACACTTGTTTGGAGCTCGAAGAACACTACCAAATATTGGTTTATTAAGATTGAAGAAGATCCTATTATATGTACCAATCAGTTCTGATACTATATTGAGTTATACTATATGACAACAATTTATCAAAAATTTAAGAGTGAATAACCAACATGGTCCTTGAACTTGTGCTTAAGGATCAATTTAGTCCCTGGCATTTAGTATTGTCCAAACAAGTCCCTAAAGTTTATTGTGTGATTTAATATAGTTCTTGGACCCTCTAAAAATGTCATGTGTACATGCCACATCATCTATGCATGCAAATTCAATATTTAAATGCCCATTCTACCCTTACACTTTCATAGGAAATAAGGAAAAACTATTGAGAAAAAACAAAAAAAAAAGTTTTGGCCATTGGCATTTTCCTTTGTTTTATTGCTTATTCTTGTTTTTCCCTTTGTTTTTCTTTTCTTTTTTTAATAAAAAATGTAAGGTTAAAATGGACATTTAAATGTTAACTTTACTACATGCACAAATGACATGGCATTTTAATTGGGCCCAATGACTTATATTAAACCACATGATAATCTTCAGGGACTTATTTGGACATTATAAAACATTAAGGACTAATTCGACCTCTGAGCAAAAGTTAAAGGACTGAACTGGCTATTCACCCAAGATTTAAATTGACGAGAAAGAGCCAACAATTCACCATTCATTGTACTTCAACAAATTAACGCCTGACAATTCATACATAGCAAAGCCATAGAACGAAATGTTAAATCTACCACAATGGGGACATATGAATAATTTAATACAATATATCCAAATTGTGTTTACAGTTTACATTTGCATACTACAACAAATTTTTCATTTGAAAAAAAAAAGTTAAGCAGCTAAAAACTGATCTTAATTATTTTCTCGTTCTCCCTATACGCCCTCTGTGCAATTGCAACGCGTTAAAACGAAGGTCACCCTGCTTTCTGCAGACATCAGCTGCATGGCCCGGGCCTCCGAAACAAATGAAACAAAGTCACAAACCTTACCGGAGCTAAGCTAACTCACTCCACATACACATGTACACAACATCCATGGATCATGCATGCTGATCAAATTGACGGCCCGATTAGATGATCAAAACAGCAGCGGCTGCTCAAAGAACGACATGATGCCGTCGTCTCTCGGCTCATCCTTGGCTCTCGACGCGTAGTACACCGCGTCGTTCGGCTGCTGCTGCTGCTGGCTCGTGTAAGAGTAAGACGCTCCCGTCGCGTCGTCGTCGAACCGGCCGGACAGGGCGGCGAAGCCACCGCCGTTCGCGGGCTGCGTCGTCGTCGGCGCGCCGCCGTACGACGCGCCGTACCCGCCGGCCGGAAGGACGCCGCCGCCGCCCTGCAGGTAGCTCGAGGGCTGCGCCGTGGTGGGCATCATGCCGGCGTTGCTCGCCTGCGGCGGCGGCGTGGCGCGGTAGAGCGCGGCGGCGGCGCTCCCGCGCGCCGCGGGCACGTCGTGGTTGTGCTTGCCCTCGTACGTGGTGATCACCGCGCGCAGGTCGTTGGACGCGCGCTCCACGTGCTTCCGCACGGGGCACCCGGCCGTCGTGCACTTGTAGTAGCTCCTGCAGATAGAGCACAGATGCATGTCAGCCCACACGTACACGCGTCGAACACCTACGTGACAGATCGATATATGTTTACGCACGCATGCAACGTACCTTGGGTTTGGGTTGCCCTTGACCACCTTCTGCCCGTACTTGCGCCACCGGTAGCCGTCGTCGAGGATGTCGATGTCGCTCATCGTCTGCACAACCACCCTCGGCTCACGCACCGTCCGGTTGCCGGCCACCAGCGAGACGCCCTCGCCGTCGCCGCCGTCTCTCCTCCACCTCTTGGAATCAGGCTCGTCGTCGTCGAGATCCTCGCCGCCGCCGACGCTAGAGGCGACCCGCAGCGACGAGCTGACGCCGTTGACCGCCTCGTCGTCCCCGAACGACGCCGACGAGTTCTCGGGCGTCGCCACCGGCGTGCCGGAGAGCGCGTCGGCGGAGGAGTATGCGTCGCTGGCGGCGCCGCCATGCAGCGCGTAGCCGGAGCCGCCGCGGCCGCGGCCGTTCTGCGGCGGCTTGGGGTGGCTGTGCGCGCCCTTGTAGACGATCTCGGTGACCTGGCCGTCCGGCGACTGCTCCACCTTCTTCTTGGTCGGGCAGCCAGGGAAGGTGCACTTGTAGTAGCTGCGCGGGTTCTCGCTCCCCTTCATCTGCTTCTGCCCGTACTTGCGCCAGTTGTAGCCGTCGTCCGACGACCGCCGGCTCTGCTGACGGAAGCCGCCGGCCGCCGCCGGCGCCGCCACCTGGCTGTAGCTGCCGTTCCCGGCCACGTCACCCGCCGCCGCCGACGAGGTGAATTCCGCTGGCCTAGTGTCAGCGTCCATGGTCGGTTCTTGGTAGCTCCATGGCTGCTGCTGCTCGCCATTGTACGGGTCCCCTCCCTACAATATTGCAAACACAACAATATCAATGATACATGCATCTTTTTTTTGGAGTGCATCACATGCAGGGTAATTATTTTTTCCAAGGGAGTTTTGACTAATTGATCTAGTTTAGAACTGTAGCAAGCTTGACTAATGGTATGTGCTTAGGTTTTCATGGAGAACGTGAAAATGAAGTTTGCTTTTGCAAATCTAGCCTGAGTGTCCCTTATCATTAAAAAAACATGTTGATTAAGATATCTTGGCCGCGAGATATTAATGCATTTCATCATATATGTATGCTTTGGCATAAAAGTCAAAAGAGAACCTCCCAATCCACAAGAAATTCGTAATAATGCAAGGACGTCGTTGATCCGGATAAGCTTATCATTACTTTTTTTTAGTAAAAAAGTTTGTGATAAATCACTCACTACCATGCGACTACTGGCCCACATGTCAGTCCCTGTTCGTAATTTCTTAGCTCTGCACTAATAATTTAGAAGTTGAGCTTGATGTTCGTCTTACCAATGGAGCCATTAGCATGGAGTCCTGCATGAAGGAGTTGGACGTCGTCGCGGTGGCTCCGGCCATCGTCGTCGCCGGCGCCGTGGACGCCGTCGGCAGGAACGTGAAGTCCGAGTACTGTTGCTGCTCGTCCTTGACCCCTCCTTGCACCTGGCTCTCCGGCGCTATCGCCGCCGTCGCCGTCGCCGTCGTAATCCAGCTGAACAATGCGCCCGTCGTCGTCGGCGATGGGAATAACTGAAACAAACACGATGGAGCTCAATAATCAGCCACACATGCCGGTGCAATTTGGCAAAGGAAATGGGATGCTCGATCGGCTACGGCGGCCGTGCTTGCTTACACTGGGCGTGAGGAGGATCGGCGAGTCGAGAAACCCGGAGGACGAGACGCCGCCGAAGTAGGACGACGGCGACGACGGCGGGAGAGAAGACGGCGGCGTCATGAGGTTCAACGACGAGCCGGCGCCGCCACTGAGCAGGCTGGAGAAGGACGACCTGCTCGCCGCCAAGGAGAGGGAGACGGGCCTCGAGTTCACCAGCGGGAGGCTCCCCGGCGCGGCGGTCATCGGAGACGGAGGAGAAGAAGAAGAAGAAGAAAGCTAGCGATTCGATCGAGCAGAGTAGGATGCCAGGATCGATCGGGTGTGCGTGTGGGTGTGGCTACTGCTTCTTCCAACGACGACGCCTCCGGTGATCATTATATAGACCTTTGAACGTTTGACCGTTGACTGGTCAAAGCTCCCTCGAGGTTTGACTGGCGGGCTGCGACCCCGCATGCTGCTGTGGACTATTCGCACCCACCAATGGGAGAGCGCTGAGCAGGTGACGTGGACTATGGTGGGGCCCGGTGCGGGAGAAGGCGGGTACGGTTTCTGGTCGCGGGGGTTCGGAGCGTGCGGAGTGACGGTCGCGAATCGTTTGTCTGACTAGTTCCGGGCGTACCGTATACCCGTATACTATTACAGGCAAAAAACCAAAAAAAGAAACACAATGTTCTCGTTTCATTTGATTAATTAAATGCAAATTCTGTTGCGGTACATCTAGACTTCGTGGGTTTAACTACAAAACACAACATAGAGTAATTTTTAGGAGAATATACTCTGAGTTATTTACCAATGGACATTGCATACATTAATTTAGTGTTTCTAGGATACAAGATAGGACCTGCTTTATAACATGGTGTGACCAAATTGCTCCTGGTATTTTTATGGTAACACTAAACGATATTGTACATCTAGTAAATAATCATATTTATAGAGTATTTTTTTTCTTAAAATTTACTTCGTGTGGTGTCTTACATATAGAACCACGAAGTAGCGTAGCAAAATTTGCTATAATTAAATTACTAGTGGTTTTTTTAATGAATTGGGGAGCTGCCTTCTGAAGTAGTAAACCATGTCAGATGGTTGGGTAGCTTAATTAGTAGAGTATAGTTAATTAGGGTTTGTATCGCTTTTTAGCTGCTTAAATTCTTACCCCTGTTTATATTTAAATCAGCTGACTGATTCTACTGTTGAAATTTGCATTTCAGGTGTCTGCTCGGACTGTATGTCAGTGACAGTTGTAGTCACAAGACATTGTTCTACGTGGATTTCTTTTTGTTGTTAAGTGCAGCATGGTGCCATGGTGGTGAACTGGTGATCATCAAATTAGCAGATTGACCGCTTCTTAGATTATAAATTATCGAAGATGAGATAGTACTACCTCAATTTTCAAAAGGGTAATGTTTTGGACATCGACATACCTTCCATTGCATATGTTTTATCATTACTTTCTCAAACTATATATTTATTATAAAAATATAAAAAAATAACTATATGCAAGAGTTTTTATTGACAAAACTACTAATATAATTTCCATATTTTAAATAGTGATATTTTTATCCATTAATAATTTAATATTTTGAGATTTGACTGTAACCATTGCAGGACGTCATGCATCCTTTTGAGAGAACGGAGATAGTACATTTCTTTTTTTTTTTAGAGAATGGTATTTTTTACCCGGCCTCTACATCTAACTAGATATATATGGCCATTTAAATTAGGAACCTAGCCCCACAAACAATCCAATTTGAAATTCACTTTCTATGGAGGCTTGAACTCAGGATCTTGGGGTACATTTAAATTAGAAATTTAGCCCCGCAAACAACCCAATATGAAATCTACTCCTATGAAGATTTGAACTCAGAACCTTGGGGTACTACTCAGGTCACTGCAACCACTATGCTACAGAGAAATAGTAAAAGAAGAGCTCAAACAGTTTACACATAGGAATTGTGATTCTCATATAGGTTTTTATCAGGGGCAAAATTAATTCGCTTAAGTTTATCAGGTTATGAAACTTTGCAGTTTGTTTTCGTTCTTCAAAAAGAAATTGCAGATTGAACTTGTACAGACATATTTCAGGTCTATATATCCACAGAGAAGCTAATAAGGTTATGAGCAAATCACCATATATAGAAGTACACTTGTGTGAAGTATAGAGACGAGGTGAGACTTGTATAACAAGCAACGTGTGCATCCATACGATTGGCGTGTTGTACATGCATGGTCGATCTCGAGTAGCGTGTGTACGTGTACCTTTTGGATGCAGAAGTCACTTGGTCACGTGGAGAAATGGAAAGTTTTTCCTTGTTCTATAGACAGGCCTCCTCGAATATCTTACCCGTGCCAAACATGTGCGTTCACTCTAATGAGGATTATAGCGTGTATACGCACTAGCGCACTGTTTAGTCCATATAGTCCCTACGAATTGAAGGAACTACTAGGAGGATATCATCACTTTTTTAAACCACAAAATCTTGTACTACTTCTGTTCTGAAATATAAATAGCAACTTGTATTCAACTTTTATTATTTAGACGTAACCTCATTTAGATACAGAGCCAGAAACTATTATATTTTGGGACGGATCGATGTAATAAATTTTATTGTACATCCATTGATAAGTGGTGAAGAGTTTTAACCATAGGTAATCATTCAACCATCCCATGAAATAAGTGAATTCATTAAGATCTCGATAGTTTTAAATTATAGGATGCAGGTTATGTGCGGATTATTTATGCCACACTTCTAAAAGTATAATATCTCAAAACAAAATATCCATAATCCATCCAATTGTACATTTCAAACACTCCTAATTTATGAAACCTAGCCATAATATGTTATGTGTTTCGAATACCAATAAAAAGAAGTAAGTCGATCATTCAATGGTATCTTATATCTAAAAAATGCCAAATAAAACACATCCCAAGCAGAAATATCACAGGTATCGCTACGACCTGGGCCATTGCAAGAATATTTGTCACTAAATATACTTATAATTTGGACTTGAGAAAACGTTAATAAAAAATTACAAAGTTTGATTTGTTTTTTCAAAATATTATATGCACTATAATTTCTTTTTACGAAGGGAGTACCTCTTGCTGGCCTTAAGATCACTCTATTCCTTGAGGGGCATCTCAATTGTTCTAGATTTACAGATAACATCCAAGATTTACAGGGGTATTTTTTAAATAAGTTGTAAGGGTCAGCTGCCCACAACTTGTAACTGAGTTGCCCCCCGCTGGATTGAAGCCTGAAGGCGCAAGCATACGTGGCCTAAGTTAACTCCAGTTACTAGTAGTGGTAATGTCCTTTATTTCTAAAGATGGTGCTACTTGCTAGCTACAGAAGCAAGCATTTAAACAGTGCATGACACTAGCTAATTTGGGGGGAAAAACAGTGCATGACAATTGACTGGTCAGCGTGGACAAGTCATTGCCTCGTAGTGCAAAAGCTGCGAGTACTGGATACTGCTCATGTAATTTTACACTTTTACAACCACACACAAAACAGTTTGTGTGTGTTTTCATATGCGCATGAATATGCTCACCGTTTATGCCAGCTAATGTTTAAGGAGTGGTCAGAAGTAAGAACATTCTCAGAAATTGCCTCCCAGATAGAAGCAGATATTTATAAATATGAAATTGTCTATTGCTTCACAAAGTGAACAAAGGGGCAAAAATAAAAAGAATGACATATGTTTTCTTGTTAGAAGGGTTGAACCAAGAACCAGTCCTCAGGGAGCCTTCGTCTGCACGTACCGCTGCTCGCGATAACGCATGTTATATACAGAAGCTGTGCCATTCATTGACCTAGCAGGTTACAGAGATAGTAGAGTTTTTAGTTGTATCAACGTATCACATCAGATGATTTCAGATGATGGAACGGACTGACGGCGCTGAAGCTGTCAAACATAGGTTCAGTACCAATAATGAAAAGGTTGATGTCGAATCCTGAAGCAAAATGTCCATTGCGTCACGGTTTTGTGATTGATGAAGTAAACAGGCTGGTCAGGGGAGAACTGAATGATCTACAGATGGCATGAGAGCATATTAAAAAATTCACGGACATCTTCTTGTTAGCCATGAATTTCCCAGCACAAAATTGGATAGTAAATTGACAACTCTCGCTTACCATTCACTTCACCTCAAAAAGAAATCTTACAGAGTAGTACAGAACTGAACTGAAATGATGGTCTAGTCTATACATTTCATAAGCAATGGCAGTTGCATGGAAGCTGCAGATGAAAAAAAAAAGGTGTATGGTAGTTTTCTTTACATCAAATATACAAAATAGACTCAGGATAACTAATGCTTCATTGCATTTCCCGGTACTACAATTCGGGCTCACCGTCTCTGTGGAGAACAGATGGAGTAGGCGCCTTCATTGTCCTGTCGCCCATTGTCGGCGAACCCCCCAGAGGGCTAGGTCCAGGTGATCTCCGTGGAGCTGATGGACTCTCCATAATGAAGATCGATGGACTAGCAGTGCTGCTCCTGTATGGCGAACCTGGATTTGACCTAAAAAGAGGCAAACCATCTTCGCGCGACAATGGGGTCATTACATGCTGGCTTCTCGCAGTAATCTGCTCTGTATATGACCTATCTTCAGCAATATCATAATAATCAGCAGTTCTCACCTCCTGGGCAAGGGAGCATGAGGAGCAGCACAACCACTGGAAGCAATCTGTGGCTTCTGCACTGCGGCAGCAGAAGTTGTTCGCAGGTAGGTTAAATCTCTTCCTCATCTGTATTCTCCAAAAGCCACCATACAGTAAGCCGAAAAAGCAAAGTGCGAGACCGGTAAGCCCTAATGCTTCTCGAAGGTTTTCATTGTTAATATTGACAGCAGCCAGGTTGAAGATGAAAAACGGAGCAAGGCAAAAGAGCATAAATGTAGCAATATGGACATACATGTTACCAAATCCAAGCCTCTGCATATTCCATCCAAACACACAGCAACTGCAGAAAATTGACAGGTAGGCAAGAGATATATTGTCCCAGAAATCCATTAGTCCACCAACCCACTCAGGCCTACTCTCCACAAAACGGCGCTCTTCACTTTGAATGAAAGAGTATCTCTTTTCAAGTGATGTTCGTGAGGTTGCTGGCCTGGTGAGTTCAGTTTGTGCTTCTTGGTCAACTTCAGTCAGTTCTGTGTCATAATCCTTCCCAAGAGGACTGATAATGTTATACAATCCAGCAAATGCCGCTGCCCCGATAGCAACGGAAATGGTCAGGCCAACACCGATAGGAGGTCGTTCAGATCTGCGGTATCCTAGGTTGAGACCACATAAGGCATACTGAGCAAAGCAGTTCAAATTAAGGAGGACCACAACCACCATCATGTGCATCCATTCATTGGGCTTGTATGTTCCATTTTTGCAATATGTTTTTCTAAGGACCAAAACATCCTTTTGCTCCCATCGACACAACAGCACAAAGTAATATATCCGCTTTGGGTGTTGATAAAGGCACATGAGTGTGAATAATGCATTCAAAATCTGGTTGTTTACTTCAAACCAGGCATCTCTTTGTGATTTGCTAGGCAATGCACGATTGAGCATTCCAGTCATGACAAGGAATAGTATTGCACCAGATACAGTAACACAAGCAATCCAAGCAAAAAGGGCCATATTAAGAGGCTCTTTTATCCAATCCTTGCACATTACCCACAGATGGCCCCAATTAATTTTCCTGATAAACTGGAAGTGCTCATGATTATCATGGCTGTCAGAGTGGATGGAACGTGAGAACTCATCTCGCTCAAGTGCAAGCTGTCGAAACTTGAATGAAGGCGAAGGACCCAACTTCTTAAACCTGTCACCACTGGAAAAGCGATTACAGAAATTCAGAAACCCATTCCGCTGCTTCCCTTGTCGTGGAACACCTTGAGTAGGAAGAGTACTGGCACCTGGGGCTCCAGTATCATTGTCCACTGTTGTCGACTCTACTAGTTCAACATCCGCTTTAAGATCTTCATTACCATTGGAGACCATTCTGTCGAGCCAGAGTCTCAGATAGTATACGCAAGCTAAACCCCTTTCCAATCTATTTCTAGACTGATGCAATGTTCCACAGAAAGGATCGCTGTACTATAGGTTTGCAAGGACAAGCATATGTATTATTGTCCGCCAAGCTCTGCGCCAAACAGAAAGAGACCCATAATTAAGCAAAGCGCGCCATATTGGTATCAATTTTTTGGACGGATAACTGGAATGTAATGCGTAATTTTACATGCTAATGTTTGTTGCTAAATTAGCTGCCAATGGAGAATAGCCAGCAGAAAGAGCAAAATTTATCATCCATGCAAGCATTAGCTACTGTGCACGCCTCATTCGTACTAAGATTATCCATTGTATGTCTGGCGCCTGAAGGTTGAAATACCACCAAATTGGGCACCGAAACGTTTGTAATTTGAGCCAATAAAGTGAATAAACCCCCATCTATCCCAACACACAGCCATGACCGATTCTAACTTCTTCTTATTATTATTTTTTGATTGAGGAAAACCATGATTCCAACTTTATGTTTTATTTTTTAAATTTTTTTGATATATTATCCGAAGACAAGTGAAGGCAAGCGAGCGAGGCAACCTACAGCGCACTCCATCAAAGCGAGCACAGAAGCAAGAACAGATCCAGTAGCTAACCGTTACTAGAGATGAACGAGAGAGAAGCGGTTCACTCACCAGCTGCAGGCCGCAGCAAGCAGGACGACGGACGCGAAGGAAGGGAAAGAGAGGCGGCCTCTCCCCGCCGGATCCTTGCCTTCCTCCTCCCGCCAGCCGCCGCCGCTGCTGCTTCGGGGGGGGGGGGGGGGGGCGGATTCAGGATTGGGTGGAGTGGGGCGGAGGAAGAACCGAAGAAGAGGAGGAGGAGACAGGGAAAGGCGTAACGAGGACTTCTTTTTTCCTTTTTTTTTTTTTTCTTCTCCTTCTCGACGATGTGGGGCGGCGGAGTCAACATGGCCGTGCGGGAAAGTCAGATTCCTCCGTCTCGTTTTCCCCGTTACGGACCACACGCACGAAATGCATGCCTCTTTTTCCTCCGCTCCTCCGTCGTACGAAACGGAGGTTAACGAAGCGAACGGTGGTTTCCACGTGAGAAAAGGGGGAGCTTCTCCGCCAAGCGGTTGAACGGCGCGTGGCGTTGGGTGACCCGGCGACACGCGGGATTTTACGCCTTTTTGTCCGAATAATATATTTTTTTTCAACGGCTTTTGCGTACAGAGGGATATGGGAGGGGGGATTCAGAGGGGCGGGCATTGGGAGCTTTCCCGGAATGGCGATTGGAAAGTAGAATAATCATTAAGGTGGCAGTTGCAATTTGTTAAGTACAGCTCAAAAATATACTCCCTCTCGTTCCAAAATAATTGTATTTTTTGATTGAAGATTCATCCCTAAATAATTATCACTCTAGAGCACTAATTGCCCCCATAAATCATAGTCTTTTTTTTTCTCAATAGATATAAGTGTCACAATTATTTTTTGATGGAGGTAGTACAGTATTTTTTTAATTTAAATTAAAAGTTATTATATTATGGTACGAAGGTGTATATTACGTGAGGATAGTGCACAGAAGAACATTGGGTATAATGGCGTGCACATGTTGAGTATACTTAATCTTTAGCCAGTTGCAAATTATTAGGTCTTTTGGTATTAAATATTTGAATGATCAAGTGCGTCTACAGTTTATTTATAATTTTTCGCTGCTACCACGGAGCTTGACAATAATTATTGCGTACAAAATCCCTTTTCATGTTCAACTGCCACCAAAATTTGTTTATAAACTTTTTATGCTAACCAGGGAGCTATGAGTCATATTTATTTCATATGGCATCCTTGGGGGAAAGGTGTCTTAAAAAAATCAGGGAAAAAGATGTTTTTGGCCCAGTTTAGATCCTCCAAAATGGTAAAAGTTTTACCATTTTGTAGCATTTTTTGTTATTTTGGATCTAAACACTAGTAGCAAAAGTTGTCAATTTGGTATTTGGCATTTGCTAGTCCATAGTAGCAAATTATGCCAAAAAGTGCTTTGGGACCACTCCATCTCTCTTTCTCTCTCACACTTTAGTGCTAGAATGGCAAAACTTTTACATACATCTAAACACCAACTAGTACTTTTGCAATGCAAAAACTTTTGCCACCAAAACTTTTGCCATTTGTCATTTGTCATTCCAAATGGATCTAAACAGGCCTTTTATTTATTTATTGCTGTTTCTAGTAAATTATCTTCTAGAATTACCAGCCAAAATTGTCGGCTAGATAACTGCGGCTTTGTGTTCGTGTCGCCCTGGCAGAGTACAAGAAGACCAGTGCATGTCGCGTACGTAGGCCTTTTGGGCCCATACACCCCATGTAACGGCCCACTCACTCAGCCAGCCTTAATCATGGCCCGCACCACCCGCGACCCCGTTCCGGCCCAACTAAAATGGGCTACACGTATGCCGCAATCCAGTTCCGATCAGACCAAAATGGACCTAGCGTCCTCACCAGCGTGGGCCGTGGTGGGCTACCAACTTCTCCTCTTCTCATTTTTCACGCACACGTTTTCTCATTCTTTCAAGTTGGTTCAAGAAAATCAATTTCGATCTTTTCTTAGAAAGTTTTTGTTAGCTGATAGAAGCACTGCGCACTCAATTAACGGAATCATGTGTTAATTCATCGATCTGTTTTACGTGTCAAGAGGGAAAGGTTGACTTTAAAAAAAAAAACACAACCTCCTAACTAGAGCGAAAAGTAGGGCTTGAAGATGTTTTTCTACTACACGTCACGCGTATGGTTCCAGATCCAGGACTATACGACAACACCTGCTCATCACTTCATCAGCTCATGGTACGGAGGACTTCCTCCATCTCTAAATATTTAACATCGTTAATATTTTTAAACATATTTAACCGTTTGTCTTATTCAAAAACTTTTGTAAAATATATAAAACTATATGTATACATAAAAACATATTTAACAATAAATCAAATGATAATAAAATAATTATTAATTAATTAATTTTTTAAATAAGATGAACGGTCAAGTATATTTAAAAAATTTACGGCGTCAAATATTTAGGAACGGAAAGAATAGTTATTAGCCCAACAGTGTTTTCGTCATCATGCGTAAAGGTGCAATATATCGTCCAAGACTGATCAAGGCTAGCTAATGGCTAGTTGCGGAGTAATCACCGAGTAATTAGTGTAGAAAGGACAACGAGTAGCCTGCAAATTAAATCCGAATCTATCGATGGATCAGGTTGCGATCCGAATGATATCTGACAAGACATCGATCACCGTATGTGTGCTCGTCCTGAAGAGAGAAAAAACACGACATGACCCAATCGATGGAGCCTGGCTAGCTTTGACATTGTGCAACTCTATATAAGCATAGCAACTGGGGACTGGACACTTCTGCCACTTGAGCTGCGTGGAGTTGCCCTCACAACAAATCACTGAAATCACCATCAACAAGATATCTAGGGGCCGTTTGGTTGCTATCTTCAATTTACGATGTCTAAGGTTTTACAATCGTTTAGTTCATTGTCACATCTGTGACTCGCCACACTTTTCAACCATATGGTCCCACGTATCATTGACCCAATTTTTTAAGTAAGCTTGTCTAAGGTGTTGCTAAGAATTTATGAGCCACAACTTTTGTGACAAGCCACAACTTATCTTAATTGTGGTTTGGTAAAGATAGCCACAAACCAAATAACCCCCTAGAGCATGGTTTTTCTTGCGATCCTGTAGTGGCTATGGTTTTGGATTCTGCGAGGCATCTGTTGCACTACGTCGATGACAACATTGGGTTTTCTTATTTAAAATATGGAATCGCCTAAGTTTCATATGACAGAAATTTTATGGTAGAAAGAAATCCACCATTAGATCCACTCCACGATTCATGCTACATTCCTTCTTCAGCTTCGATGACCGCCAATGACCCGATGAATTAAGGCTTACCATTCTGGGTTAGGGAGGGGATAAGAGGAGAGGGAAGAGGAGGACATCACTAGTCGCCACATGAATGGAGAAGGATGGTGGAGGTAAAGTGGAACTTTTGGTTAGGAAACAGCGGCTGACGATGACAAATACAATGACAGAGAGTCACCGGAGACAGGAAAGACGGTGGGACGGGAACACTCGTTATGCTAGCTTGGCGAAGAGGATAAGCAGATGAGGAGGCTGGCCCAACGGGGTCTCACTGACATCGTTGATATCTTCCTACCAACCAGCAAGATCAGGCGGCTACGTATTGGGACGATGGCAGCGGGAGATCGGATAGAGGAAGAGTCAATCAAACAAAAAGAGGAATGGCAGCCAGGGGGAACAGAAGAAGAGGAGTTTGGCATTAGTGTGCTTAAGTGAATCTTAAAATCAATCCATCCAATAATTAAAAAGAAAAGAATATATATATATATAGGTGAGATTTTCTATTGCATATTATTGGAAAGATCTTTAATATATCCTTCCATGTTTGGAAAGAAACATGATTAAGTGGAATACTAGTAGTTTTTTATCGCTGTGTGCGCACCAGCGTGGTGGGTACCTTCAGTTGCGAGAACCTTGGAATCCTCGGCCCACCCCCCAGAATTTCTGAGTGGTCCTCGTGCCGGCCACGGCGTCGGCATCGCCACAAAAAGGGGGCAAAAACCGGAGGCGAGTGCGCGTACAAGTCGATATATATGACGCTTGTCACGCCCTGAAGTTTCCCCCCTTTTGCTTGCTTTAAAAATTGGCTAAATAAATCGTCCGAAGAAATTATCTTAATTAACCTAGAGCTAATTCTCTAATTAATAAATGCAAATAATAATCAGAATCGGCATGTGGAATTTTTCTTGGATTCTACATGTCACAATATATTAACAGGATTTTTAGTGGAATTTTCAGAGCCTTGGAAATAATTTTAACCAATTAAAAATCACCAAAGTGCAATTTTTAAATCCCAGGAAAATCCTTTCTTTTCTTTTTCTTTTTCCTGTTTCCTCCTTTTTCCTCTTCTTGGGCCGTCGGCCCAGTCCACCCGTCGCCCGCGCTCGGCCTCCCCTTGTGAGCCGGCCCGTTCCCCTTTCCCCTCCCCGAAGTCCTCCCTCCCTCCCTCTCTCCTTCGGGCGCCGACAGGTGGGGCCCACCTGTCGGTCGTCTTCCTCCTCTAGCCGGTTGGAGCCGAGCCCCAACCGCCGGCGCCCCACCTCCCCACGCCGCCCGCCTTCTCCGTCCCTCTCCGCACCCGCACCTCGCGCCCACGTCGCCGCCTCTTCCCCCGCATCTCCCGGCCCGCGCGCGCGCTCGAGAGGGCGGGATTCGATTTCGAATCCACCTCTCTCACTCTCCCTCCACTCCCCACGTCGCCGGCCAAATCGGCCACCTCCCCGGCCACGTCCGCCCCCTCCCGCACCTATAAATCGCTCCCCGCGTCTTCCTCTCTCGTTTTTCGCACTCGCCGCGCTCTCCCGTGCCTCCTATCGCGCTCGCGCCGCTTGTTGCTAGTGCCGCCGCTTGCCGCCGCCTTCGGCCGCGAGCCGCCGCCGCTAGAGTCGCCGCCGCGCCAAACCGCCGCCGCCGTTAGCTTCGCCGCCGCAAGAGCTTTCCCGGCCGCCGCCTCGCGTCGCCGGAATCCCACCGGAGCACCTCTCCCCTCGCGAGCCGGTGAGTTTTTCCCTCCCCTCCATCTCCGGCCGGCAATTCAAGCCGCCGTGGTCGTCGTCTCCTCTCCTAACGCCTCTCCATCTTCTCCTAGGGTGTCGCCGCCGCCCGTCCGTGCCTCCGCGTCGCCGGTCATCGCCGCTCGTCTCTTCCCACGCCGGTCGCCGCCATCGCCTCGGTGAGGAATCCCCTTTCCTCCTTCCTTTCCTCTCCCCCCGTGAGCGCCGCCGCCCTCCGCGCGTGCGCCGTCGTCTTCGGCTGCCGCCGCCGCCTTCGCGCCGGCCGCCGCCGTCTCCCCGCGCCGCCGGTCACCGCCGGCGGTCGTGCGCCGTCGTCGCCTCGCCATGGCCGGCCGGCTTGAGCCGTGCCGAGCATGTCGCCGCCCACTCCCTCCCCCTTGAGCCACTGCCCGTGGGGCCCGCTTGCCAGCCGCCCCCTCTCCCCCCCTTAGTGCCGCTGATCAGTGGGGCCCGCCTGTCGGCGCCACCCCCTCCCCTCGCTGACGTCAGCCCTGGGCTTTATTGCGCAATAAATTGATTAAGGACTTTTCTTTATTAGTAAAAACACAGTTTATCTTCTAAAATTCATAAGTAATTCATCCGAGCTCCGTTTAAGTCCATTCAAGTCTCAGTAAATCAAGAAAAATGCAAAGAATCCATTAAAAATGGTTTTGTTCCCTGTTTCAGTTGTCTTATAGCCTGTTTTGCTTGTGTGCTTTGTTTGTCGCGTAGGTTTCGGCCGTTTTGTCGATCCACGGTTTCTCGAAGACGTTGCTGAGGTCTCGTCAGTGCGAGAGCAAGGCAAGTCATGAAATACGTTTGATCATATTGTACCCAATTTACAAATATCCCGCATTTCTATTAAATGTTGCATTCTTTTACAATGTAATGTGGGATGGGTCCTATTCCTCAGCCACATATTGTTTACCATATGCCGTTGATAACTTGGGTATCAAAATGACTAGATGTTGGTTTAGGAAATGCTTAGCCATGCTTAGTTCAACTAGCACACAAATGGGGATCACCTTATTACATAGACTTTGTCTATTGGCATAGCTTTAGATTGGTGCCACCGCAATGGTGTTAGTTAATTAAAATACACTGAATGGTGGGCTGTGGGTGCATGGTTTTGCTGGTCGCACCCATGGCAGTTAAGGACCGGTTCACGGGAAACCCTGGGAGACTTACCGTGCTTTCCACAAGCGGGAGTGGGTAACTGCTTGATCTGAAGTATAGCTCGACCCTTTCCTAGGCACCGGTGGCGAGGGTGGGCGTGGAGTTGGGTCGGCCGGGGTGTCCGGTTGTCCAGCTGCCGGATTCACCGCGGCGCAAGAGGGGACCGCCCACTGCCTTTTGAGGGGTGGGGGTGAAACCTTAGCGTGGTGTGGATGATTAGGGGAGGGTTATGTGGAGGGTCTTGTCACGATTTCCCCCTTTGCAGTATCATGGTGATACTTCGGGGCATGGCGACATGTGTGGAATCGTGTCTTGTGGGTACAGTTGTACACCTCTGGCCAGAGTAAAACTATTCGAATAGCCGTGCCCGCGGTTATGGGCGATCAACCAGATTCACCGTGATTAGTCTCATTCCTAGTTTAGCTTAATGAACTGGTGTAGTTCAGGTGGTTGGTTGGGCCTGTTGCAACGTGGGGTAGCGTTGGACAGTGTTTGGTTAATATTGATTAATTACTACAACTATTTTACTGCCTTCAACTACTGTTTTTAAATGCTAGCTTTATGCAAAAGAACCTCTAGCCTCCTTTGGTTATATCCTGCATCATACCTCCTCTTCCGGTATGACTTGCTGAGTACAGTGGGTAGTACTCAGTCTTGCTCTCTTTTCCCCCACACCAGAGCTGAAGATCTTCCTAGTTGGAGCTGTTTTGTCAAAGTTGGTTTCGTCGCTGCCGTCAAGGATTGCCTGTGGAGTGGAGTCGCCCGCTGCTGAAGTCAAGCTTCCCGGTTTAGCTCGCTTTTATCTTTTCCGCTGCATTTGTAATCTTTTCTATTTTTGTAAGACGTGGATCTGTATGTCAACAATTGTCGTTTGTGTACCCTGGCTGGTCCTGGACAGGGATTTAATGCACATTCAGCTTAGAAATTCTGGTTCGAGAATTTCTGGGCGTGACAAGTTGGTATCAGAGCCGACCTTGACCGTAGGACAAGCCAACTGGAAACCCTAAGAGCCCTCTGAACCCCTTTTTCATCTGCATATGCCTTTTTGCACCTGGAATTGTTTTGGGAAAATTTGGAGTTTTGCCTCTTTGGTTTGCGGGAAAAATCTTGGTCGTTCATTCGGATCGGATTTTTTTTTAAAAAAAAAAATGAGCTCAGCCTAGGGCTTTAGAAAAATTTTAGTTGGAGTTTATTCGATAGTCAGTCGGGAATTTATTGGGGGTTATGCATTAGGTCGTGTCTATATTCGATGGGGGCAATGTTATGCGCATCATTTTCCATGCAACTAGTCTATGCATTAATTTATTGTTTAGTTGCATTAGTGTCTTTATTTGAGTTCATGAAAAATGTTCTATGCATAAAAATCATCCTGCTCGGTTATTGATTTGAGTCTTCTTTTGCTTTGTTTAATTTGGATTTGAGCATGAATTGGTTCCTATCCCTTGTCTACTTTAGATGTCAGTCCTATCCCTCGTTTGCAAGCGCCGCCTCGAGCTTCAGAGTCGCCGCCCTTAGCTTTATCGCCTTCTTAGTCTGTTTGCTTGCTAGTTTTCGTGTTTAGGTTTGATGCTTGTGGGCTAGTCGGCGGTCGATATCATGTGTCAGTGGTATGACTGCCTCAATTAGGAGTTGCGTGCCTCTTTTTCAGTGTTTTAATCAAGATTAAGATAATTGCACTTAAATTCATAAGAAAGATTAGTTTCTGAGCCCCCTGTTTTTCTTCCTTTTCTCATATTTCTACCTATCCCCTTCAGATGGAGACAAGGAATGGTTCACGCGACTCGAACAACGCCAGTGGCAGCGAAAAGCCGATCAATGGAGCACGTGCCAACAGTGCATCTGACAACAGTCCGTCCCCACCGCCCGAGAACCCAACAATTGCTCAGGTGTTGGACAATCAGACTCAGATGATGACAATGATGATGCAACAGATGCAGCAACAGTACCATCAGGTGTTGCAACAGGTGCAGCAGCAAGCACAGCTGCAGCAGCAGAACCTGCAGTTTGGTTCTCCACCTCCTCAGTCCAAACTGCTAGAATTTCTTCGTGTCAAGCCGCCCACCTTCTCAAGCACCACCAACCCAATCGAGGCCCACGACTGGCTTCATGCCATTGAGAAGAAGCTGAATCTTTTGCAATGCAACGAGCAAGAGAAGGTTGCTTTTGCTACACACCAGCTGCAAGGTCCCGCTTCTATTTGGTGGGACAACTACATGGTGACCCGTCCAGCTGGGGCAGAGGTTACTTGGACAGAGTTTCGTCATAGTTTCAATAAAGCACAGGTTCCCGAGGGAATTGTGGCACAAAAGAAGAGAGAGTTCCGTTCCCTGCAACAAGGAACCAGAACAGTTATAGAGTATTTGCATGAGTTCAACCTCCTCGCGCGCTACGCCCCTGAGGACGTGCGTACCGATGCCGAGAGGCAGGAGAAGTTTTTGTCTGGTCTTGATGATGAATTGACTAACCAGTTGATCTCTAGAGATTATGAGGACTTTGAGAAGCTGGTGGATAAGGCTATCCGTCAGGAGGAGCACTGTAACAAAATAAACCGTAAGAGGAAGGCAGCTCAGTTCAGGACTCCCCAGGGGAAGAGTCAGAAGCCTCGTTTCACGATGGGACGTCACGGTGGACCTTCCACCATGATTATCCGACAGCACCGTCCCTACCACCCGGGTAGCTTCAACAAGAACCACCATAATGGCAGTCACAACAACAGTGAGCAGCACAGTCTCAACCCTACTCCGAGTTCACTAAAGATTCCAGCTCAATCAGTTCAGCCAGCTCTGCCAGAACAGCCCAAGAGGTTGGGAGAAAAACCCGAACTCTGCTTCAATTGTAACAAACCCGGACACACGGTTGGAAAGTGCCCGAAGCCAAGACGTGCTGGACCCAAGTTCGTTCAGGCCCGTGTTAATCATGCATCTGCAGAGGAGGCGCAGTCAGCACCAGAGGTTATATTGGGCACATTCCCCGTCAACTCGACACCGGCAGTAATATTGTTTGATTCTGGTGCAACCCATTCCTTCATTTCCAAGCGTTTTGCTGGTGCACATGGGTTATCCTTAGTGAAGCTTAAGATACCAATGCGAGTGCATACTCCTGGAGGTGGCATGACCACAACTCACTACTGCCCATCTGTGACAGTTGAAATTCAAGGGTTGATTTTTCCAGCCAACCTCATTCTTCTCGAATCCAAGGACCTAGATGTCATACTTGGAATGGATTGGTTAACAAGGCACAGAGGAGTGATTGATTGCGCCAGCCGCACCATCAAGTTAACCAATGCAAAAGGAGAGGTGGTAACCTTCCAGTCTCTAGTGCCGCGGAAGCCAGGGATCAGTTTAAACCAGGCTGCTGGTGAAGAACAAGAGGTAGCAGTGGAGAAAACCACTAAGAAGCTGGAGGATATTCCCATAGTCAGAGAGTATCCAGAGGTTTTTCCGGACGATCTGACAACAATGCCACCAAAAAGGGATATCGAGTTCCGGATTGACTTGGTACCTGGAACTGCACCGATCCACAAGAGGCCTTACAGAATGGGAGCCAGCGAGTTGGCGGAAGTCAAGAAGCAAGTCGATGAGCAGTTACAGAAGGGATACATCCGCCCGAGCACGTCGCCTTGGGGTGCTCCGGTTATCTTTGTGGAGAAGAAAGACAAAACCAAGAGGATGTGCGTTGACTACCGCGCACTCAATGAGGTCACCATCAAGAACAAGTATCCTTTGCCAAGGATTGATGACCTGTTTGATCAGTTGAAAGGAGCTACTGTGTTCTCTAAGATAGACCTGCGATCAGGCTATCACCAGTTGAGGATCCGCGAAGAGGATATTCCAAAGACAGCATTCATCACTCGGTACGGGTTGTTCGAATGCACAGTTATGTCTTTCGGACTCACTAATGCACCTGCCTTCTTCATGAATTTGATGAACAAGGTGTTTATGGAATTTCTAGACAAGTTTGTCGTGGTTTTCATCGATGACATACTTATCTACTCCAAGTCCGAGGAAGAACATGAGCAGCATCTTCGGCTGGTACTTGAAAAGTTAAAAGAGCACCAGCTATATGCCAAGTTCAGCAAGTGCGACTTCTGGCTTAAGGAAGTTCAGTTTCTCGGTCACATCGTGAATGCTCAAGGAGTAGCTGTGGATCCAGCAAATGTGGAGTCAGTTACCAAATGGACCCCACCAAGGACAGTCACTCAGGTTCGGAGTTTCTTAGGACTTGCGGGCTATTACCGCCGGTTCATTGAGAACTTCTCTAAAATTGCTAAGCCAATGACACAGCTATTGAAGAAGGAAGAAAAGTTTATCTGGTCTGCTGAATGCAATAGGAGTTTTGAAGAACTCAAACGACGGTTGGTGTCTGCACCAGTCTTAATCCTGCCTGATCAGACGAAAGATTTCCAGGTCTATTGTGATGCATCTCGCCAGGGGCTAGGATGTGTGTTGATGCAGGATGGCAAAGTGGTTTCTTATGCTTCACGGCAGTTGCGTCCTCATGAAGGCAACTACCCGACGCATGATCTGGAATTAGCCGCAGTTGTTCATGCTTTAAAGATTTGGCGGCACTATCTCATCGGTAACCGTTGTGAGGTATATACAGATCACAAAAGTCTAAAGTACATTTTCACCCAACCTGATCTGAATCTCCGACAGCGAAGATGGTTGGAGCTAATTAAAGATTATGATATGGGAATACATTATCATCCCGGCAAGGCTAATGTGGTTGCGGATGCCTTGAGCAGGAAGAGCTACTGCAATGTTGCATGGGTAGAGCAACTATGTGGTGAGGTTCAACGCGATTTGGAACATCTGAACCTTGGTATAGTTGAGCACGGATTCGTGGCTGCCCTAGAGGCACAGCCCACGCTGGTGGAGCAGGTTCGCATAGCTCAGGCAAGTGATCCTGAAATAGCAGAGCTCAAAAAGAACATGAGGGTTGGAAAAGCCCGAGGTTTTGTTGAGGATGAACAAGGAACAATCTGGATGGGAGAAAGATTGTGTGTACCCGAAAACAAGGAATTAAAAGACCTGATACTAACCGAGGCTCATCAAACTCAATATTCCATTCATCCCGGTAGTACTAAGATGTACCAAGACCTCAAAGAAAAGTTCTGGTGGGTCAGCATGAGAAGGGAAATAGCTGAGTTCGTAGCACTCTGTGACGTCTGTCAACGAGTAAAGGCAGAACACCAAAGGCCAGCAGGTTTGCTACAGCCACTTCAGATTCCAGAATGGAAGTGGGAAGAAATCGGAATGGATTTCATCACCGGTTTGCCCAGGACGTCATCGGGGCATGATTCTATTTGGGTAGTCGTTGACCGACTCACCAAAGTGGCTCACTTCATTCCGGTGCACACTACCTACTCAGGGAAGAAATTAGCAGAACTCTATCTATCAAGAATCATGTGTTTACATGGTGTACCTAAGAAGATCGTGTCTGATCGAGGAAGCCAATTCACTTCAAAGTTCTGGCAGAAATTACAAGAAGAATTGGGAACCCGGTTGAATTTCAGCACCGCTTACCATCCACAAACAGATGGCCAGACCGAGCGAGTCAATCAAATACTAGAGGATATGTTGAGAGCCTGTGCGCTTGACTTTGGTGGGGCATGGGACAAAAGCTTGCCGTATGCTGAGTTCTCGTACAACAACAGTTACCAAGCTAGTCTGCAGATGGCACCATTTGAAGCACTGTATGGACGGAGGTGTCGTACTCCGCTCTTCTGGGATCAGACAGGGGAACGCCAGTTGTTTGGTACAGAAGTTTTAAATGAGGCAGAAGAGAAAGTCAGAGCTGTTAGGGAAAGATTGAGAATCGCGCAATCTCGGCAGAAAAGCTATGCAGACAACCGCCGAAGGGAGCTCGTTTTCCAAGTAGGGGATTATGTGTATCTCCGTGTCACTCCGCTCAGGGGAGTACACCGCTTCCAAACCAAAGGAAAGTTGGCACCACGCTTTGTGGGACCATATCGGATTTTGGAACGCAGGGGTGAAGTTGCTTACCAGCTTGAGCTTCCCTCCAACATGCTTGGCATCCATAATGTGTTCCACGTCTCTCAGTTGAAGAAATGTTTGAGAGTTCCTGAGGAACAGGCAAGTCCGGATCAAATCGAAATCCAGGAAGACTTGACGTATGTGGAGAAGCCAACTCGTATCCTCGAAACCAGCGAGAGAAAGACCAGAAACAAAGTAATAAGATTCTGCAAGGTTCAGTGGAGCCACCACTCAGAGGAAGAGGCCACTTGGGAAAGAGAAGATGAGTTGAAGGCCACCCACCCGCACCTCTTCGCCAGCTCTTCCGAATCTCGGGGTCGAGATTCCGTTTAAGGGGGGTAGGTTTGTCACGCCCTGAAGTTTCCCCCCTTTTGCTTGCTTTAAAAATTGGCTAAATAAATCGTCCGAAGAAATTATCTTAATTAACCTAGAGCTAATTCTCTAATTAATAAATGCAAATAATAATCAGAATCGGCATGTGGAATTTTTCTTGGATTCTACATGTCACAATATATTAACAGGATTTTTAGTGGAATTTTCAGAGCCTTGGAAATAATTTTAACCAATTAAAAATCACCAAAGTGCAATTTTTAAATCCCAGGAAAATCCTTTCTTTTCTTTTTCTTTTTCCTGTTTCCTCCTTTTTCCTCTTCTTGGGCCGTCGGCCCAGTCCACCCGTCGCCCGCGCTCGGCCTCCCCTTGTGGGCCGGCCCGTTCCCCTTTCCCCTCCCCGAAGTCCTCCCTCCCTCCCTCTCTCCTTCGGGCGCCGACAGGTGGGGCCCACCTGTCGGTCGTCTTCCTCCTCTAGCCGGTTGGAGCCGAGCCCCAACCGCCGGCGCCCCACCTCCCCACGCCGCCCGCCTTCTCCGTCCCTCTCCGCACCCGCACCTCGCGCCCACGTCGCCGCCTCTTCCCCCGCATCTCCCGGCCCGCGCGCGCGCTCGAGAGGGCGGGATTCGATTTCGAATCCACCTCTCTCACTCTCCCTCCACTCCCCACGTCGCCGGCCAAATCGGCCACCTCCCCGGCCACGTCCGCCCCCTCCCGCACCTATAAATCGCTCCCCGCGTCTTCCTCTCTCGTTTTTCGCACTCGCCGCGCTCTCCCGTGCCTCCTATCGCGCTCGCGCCGCTTGTTGCTAGTGCCGCCGCTTGCCGCCGCCTTCGGCCGCGAGCCGCCGCCGCTAGAGTCGCCGCCGCGCCAAACCGCCGCCGCCGTTAGCTTCGCCGCCGCAAGAGCTTTCCCGGCCGCCGCCTCGCGTCGCCGGAATCCCACCGGAGCACCTCTCCCCTCGCGAGCCGGTGAGTTTTTCCCTCCCCTCCATCTCCGGCCGGCAATTCAAGCCGCCGTGGTCGTCGTCTCCTCTCCTAACGCCTCTCCATCTTCTCCTAGGGTGTCGCCGCCGCCCGTCCGTGCCTCCGCGTCGCCGGTCATCGCCGCTCGTCTCTTCCCACGCCGGTCGCCGCCATCGCCTCGGTGAGGAATCCCCTTTCCTCCTTCCTTTCCTCTCCCCCCGTGAGCGCCGCCGCCCTCCGCGCGTGCGCCGTCGTCTTCGGCTGCCGCCGCCGCCTTCGCGCCGGCCGCCGCCGTCTCCCCGCGCCGCCGGTCACCGCCGGCGGTCGTGCGCCGTCGTCGCCTCGCCATGGCCGGCCGGCTTGAGCCGTGCCGAGCATGTCGCCGCCCACTCCCTCCCCCTTGAGCCACTGCCCGTGGGGCCCGCTTGCCAGCCGCCCCCTCTCCCCCCCTTAGTGCCGCTGATCAGTGGGGCCCGCCTGTCGGCGCCACCCCCTCCCCTCGCTGACGTCAGCCCTGGGCTTTATTGCGCAATAAATTGATTAAGGACTTTTCTTTATTAGTAAAAACACAGTTTATCTTCTAAAATTCATAAGTAATTCATCCGAGCTCCGTTTAAGTCCATTCAAGTCTCAGTAAATCAAGAAAAATGCAAAGAATCCATTAAAAATGGTTTTGTTCCCTGTTTCAGTTGTCTTATAGCCTGTTTTGCTTGTGTGCTTTGTTTGTCGCGTAGGTTTCGGCCGTTTTGTCGATCCACGGTTTCTCGAAGACGTTGCTGAGGTCTCGTCAGTGCGAGAGCAAGGCAAGTCATGAAATACGTTTGATCATATTGTACCCAATTTACAAATATCCCGCATTTCTATTAAATGTTGCATTCTTTTACAATGTAATGTGGGATGGGTCCTATTCCTCAGCCACATATTGTTTACCATATGCCGTTGATAACTTGGGTATCAAAATGACTAGATGTTGGTTTAGGAAATGCTTAGCCATGCTTAGTTCAACTAGCACACAAATGGGGATCACCTTATTACATAGACTTTGTCTATTGGCATAGCTTTAGATTGGTGCCACCGCAATGGTGTTAGTTAATTAAAATACACTGAATGGTGGGCTGTGGGTGCATGGTTTTGCTGGTCGCACCCATGGCAGTTAAGGACCGGTTCACGGGAAACCCTGGGAGACTTACCGTGCTTTCCACAAGCGGGAGTGGGTAACTGCTTGATCTGAAGTATAGCTCGACCCTTTCCTAGGCACCGGTGGCGAGGGTGGGCGTGATGGAGTTGGGTCGGCCGGGGTGTCCGGTTGTCCAGCTGCCGGATTCACCGCGGCGCAAGAGGGGACCGCCCACTGCCTTTTGAGGGGTGGGGGTGAAACCTTAGCGTGGTGTGGATGATTAGGGGAGGGTTATGTGGAGGGTCTTGTCACGATTTCCCCCTTTGCAGTATCATGGTGATACTTCGGGGCATGGCGACATGTGTGGAATCGTGTCTTGTGGGTACAGTTGTACACCTCTGGCCAGAGTAAAACTATTCGAATAGCCGTGCCCGCGGTTATGGGCGATCAACCAGATTCACCGTGATTAGTCTCATTCCTAGTTTAGCTTAATGAACTGGTGTAGTTCAGGTGGTTGGTTGGGCCTGTTGCAACGTGGGGTAGCGTTGGACAGTGTTTGGTTAATATTGATTAATTACTACAACTATTTTACTGCCTTCAACTACTGTTTTTAAATGCTAGCTTTATGCAAAAGAACCTCTAGCCTCCTTTGGTTATATCCTGCATCATACCTCCTCTTCCGGTATGACTTGCTGAGTACAGTGGGTAGTACTCAGTCTTGCTCTCTTTTCCCCCACACCAGAGCTGAAGATCTTCCTAGTTGGAGCTGTTTTGTCAAAGTTGGTTTCGTCGCTGCCGTCAAGGATTGCCTGTGGAGTGGAGTCGCCCGCTGCTGAAGTCAAGCTTCCCGGTTTAGCTCGCTTTTATCTTTTCCGCTGCATTTGTAATCTTTTCTATTTTTGTAAGACGTGGATCTGTATGTCAACAATTGTCGTTTGTGTACCCTGGCTGGTCCTGGACAGGGATTTAATGCACATTCAGCTTAGAAATTCTGGTTCGAGAATTTATTAAGGGGGGTAGGTTTGTCACGCCCTGAAGTTTCCCCCCTTTTGCTTGCTTTAAAAATTGGCTAAATAAATCGTCCGAAGAAATTATCTTAATTAACCTAGAGCTAATTCTCTAATTAATAAATGCAAATAATAATCAGAATCGGCATGTGGAATTTTTCTTGGATTCTACATGTCACAATATATTAACAGGATTTTTAGTGGAATTTTCAGAGCCTTGGAAATAATTTTAACCAATTAAAAATCACCAAAGTGCAATTTTTAAATCCCAGGAAAATCCTTTCTTTTCTTTTTCTTTTTCCTGTTTCCTCCTTTTTCCTCTTCTTGGGCCGTCGGCCCAGTCCACCCGTCGCCCGCGCTCGGCCTCCCCTTGTGGGCCGGCCCGTTCCCCTTTCCCCTCCCCGAAGTCCTCCCTCCCTCCCTCTCTCCTTCGGGCGCCGACAGGTGGGGCCCACCTGTCGGTCGTCTTCCTCCTCTAGCCGGTTGGAGCCGAGCCCCAACCGCCGGCGCCCCACCTCCCCACGCCGCCCGCCTTCTCCGTCCCTCTCCGCACCCGCACCTCGCGCCCACGTCGCCGCCTCTTCCCCCGCATCTCCCGGCCCGCGCGCGCGCTCGAGAGGGCGGGATTCGATTTCGAATCCACCTCTCTCACTCTCCCTCCACTCCCCACGTCGCCGGCCAAATCGGCCACCTCCCCGGCCACGTCCGCCCCCTCCCGCACCTATAAATCGCTCCCCGCGTCTTCCTCTCTCGTTTTTCGCACTCGCCGCGCTCTCCCGTGCCTCCTATCGCGCTCGCGCCGCTTGTTGCTAGTGCCGCCGCTTGCCGCCGCCTTCGGCCGCGAGCCGCCGCCGCTAGAGTCGCCGCCGCGCCAAACCGCCGCCGCCGTTAGCTTCGCCGCCGCAAGAGCTTTCCCGGCCGCCGCCTCGCGTCGCCGGAATCCCACCGGAGCACCTCTCCCCTCGCGAGCCGGTGAGTTTTTCCCTCCCCTCCATCTCCGGCCGGCAATTCAAGCCGCCGTGGTCGTCGTCTCCTCTCCTAACGCCTCTCCATCTTCTCCTAGGGTGTCGCCGCCGCCCGTCCGTGCCTCCGCGTCGCCGGTCATCGCCGCTCGTCTCTTCCCACGCCGGTCGCCGCCATCGCCTCGGTGAGGAATCCCCTTTCCTCCTTCCTTTCCTCTCCCCCCGTGAGCGCCGCCGCCCTCCGCGCGTGCGCCGTCGTCTTCGGCTGCCGCCGCCGCCTTCGCGCCGGCCGCCGCCGTCTCCCCGCGCCGCCGGTCACCGCCGGCGGTCGTGCGCCGTCGTCGCCTCGCCATGGCCGGCCGGCTTGAGCCGTGCCGAGCATGTCGCCGCCCACTCCCTCCCCCTTGAGCCACTGCCCGTGGGGCCCGCTTGCCAGCCGCCCCCTCTCCCCCCCTTAGTGCCGCTGATCAGTGGGGCCCGCCTGTCGGCGCCACCCCCTCCCCTCGCTGACGTCAGCCCTGGGCTTTATTGCGCAATAAATTGATTAAGGACTTTTCTTTATTAGTAAAAACACAGTTTATCTTCTAAAATTCATAAGTAATTCATCCGAGCTCCGTTTAAGTCCATTCAAGTCTCAGTAAATCAAGAAAAATGCAAAGAATCCATTAAAAATGGTTTTGTTCCCTGTTTCAGTTGTCTTATAGCCTGTTTTGCTTGTGTGCTTTGTTTGTCGCGTAGGTTTCGGCCGTTTTGTCGATCCACGGTTTCTCGAAGACGTTGCTGAGGTCTCGTCAGTGCGAGAGCAAGGCAAGTCATGAAATACGTTTGATCATATTGTACCCAATTTACAAATATCCCGCATTTCTATTAAATGTTGCATTCTTTTACAATGTAATGTGGGATGGGTCCTATTCCTCAGCCACATATTGTTTACCATATGCCGTTGATAACTTGGGTATCAAAATGACTAGATGTTGGTTTAGGAAATGCTTAGCCATGCTTAGTTCAACTAGCACACAAATGGGGATCACCTTATTACATAGACTTTGTCTATTGGCATAGCTTTAGATTGGTGCCACCGCAATGGTGTTAGTTAATTAAAATACACTGAATGGTGGGCTGTGGGTGCATGGTTTTGCTGGTCGCACCCATGGCAGTTAAGGACCGGTTCACGGGAAACCCTGGGAGACTTACCGTGCTTTCCACAAGCGGGAGTGGGTAACTGCTTGATCTGAAGTATAGCTCGACCCTTTCCTAGGCACCGGTGGCGAGGGTGGGCGTGATGGAGTTGGGTCGGCCGGGGTGTCCGGTTGTCCAGCTGCCGGATTCACCGCGGCGCAAGAGGGGACCGCCCACTGCCTTTTGAGGGGTGGGGGTGAAACCTTAGCGTGGTGTGGATGATTAGGGGAGGGTTATGTGGAGGGTCTTGTCACGATTTCCCCCTTTGCAGTATCATGGTGATACTTCGGGGCATGGCGACATGTGTGGAATCGTGTCTTGTGGGTACAGTTGTACACCTCTGGCCAGAGTAAAACTATTCGAATAGCCGTGCCCGCGGTTATGGGCGATCAACCAGATTCACCGTGATTAGTCTCATTCCTAGTTTAGCTTAATGAACTGGTGTAGTTCAGGTGGTTGGTTGGGCCTGTTGCAACGTGGGGTAGCGTTGGACAGTGTTTGGTTAATATTGATTAATTACTACAACTATTTTACTGCCTTCAACTACTGTTTTTAAATGCTAGCTTTATGCAAAAGAACCTCTAGCCTCCTTTGGTTATATCCTGCATCATACCTCCTCTTCCGGTATGACTTGCTGAGTACAGTGGGTAGTACTCAGTCTTGCTCTCTTTTCCCCCACACCAGAGCTGAAGATCTTCCTAGTTGGAGCTGTTTTGTCAAAGTTGGTTTCGTCGCTGCCGTCAAGGATTGCCTGTGGAGTGGAGTCGCCCGCTGCTGAAGTCAAGCTTCCCGGTTTAGCTCGCTTTTATCTTTTCCGCTGCATTTGTAATCTTTTCTATTTTTGTAAGACGTGGATCTGTATGTCAACAATTGTCGTTTGTGTACCCTGGCTGGTCCTGGACAGGGATTTAATGCACATTCAGCTTAGAAATTCTGGTTCGAGAATTTCTGGGCGTGACAACGCTGGAGTATGCACGATCATTTGTTTGCTCATTAAGAAAAAAGAGACCTATCTAACAAATTTGTGCTCTCTCCGTCCCAAAATAAGTTAAGCTAGGATATACCATAATATATTCTAATACGACGAATATAAATAAAATGATGTTTAAATTCGTTGGGTTAGAACAAGTCATATTTATAGATTAAGCTATTTTGAGACGAGGTAGTATTTAGGATTGATAGGACGAAGAGGTACCTCCATAGGATTGCCAGTGACTCAGTGTTGCTGGTCAGTGGTCACATACTCACATGCATCACGCGGGCACACATGCCGTTGGAGAGACAAATTTGACTTCGGCCGTGTTTAGTTGTTTTGGTAAAAAAAAATTAGCGTATAAGGATACACATTTAAAATACTAAACGTAGACTAATAACAAAACAAATGATGAGAACACAACTAGCTCGGATATAACAATGACTAACTTATGTATTAATAAACCAAAGATGTATATGTTCTATATTAGATTTACTTGTTATATATTTGAACAAACGTTACTACACAATAAGTTTTGTATGTTTTTACTTGCAGAGGTACTTACTTGGGCGAAAGAAAAGAGACCGAGCGTAAGGAATGCATGGATGATTGAAGAATTTGATTGGGGATCAAACCAAGACCTTTTCCAAGTCTTTTTTCATCTCACCACGTCACTTTTGGTCCATAGAAGACAAGAGATAAACCTACACGTTTTGGATTCGGATTCGGGCCTTCTGACAGCATCAACTTCAAACGGACCTAGCCGCTGATCTAGAAAGAATTTTGGGGCCCATGAGTACTTGTTGGAAAGCTTATGGAGTCTACTTTCATATGGTTTTGGTCCTACATCAAAATTCCTACCGAGCTGCCCGGAATATGCAAAACAAGCCACATATATTATCCAGTCCGAATCTGATTTGTGTTTTGTACCTTGTAATTGCGTCGTGGGCTTAGCCCAAGGGGGTGTGCGCCCTAGGGCAACCCTAGACGCCCATAATTATATTTATTCAGTAGACGTCATCGTTTTAAGTCGGGTTTTGCTTAGATTAATCTGTCAAGAACAGTTTAGCCGCTAGATCGGTTTGTGGAACCCCTAATTCGAGTGCTTAATCGCAATCTATCTTATTCTCGCTTGTGTTCTTCGATTCGTATGTTGGGATTAGCCTTCTCGGCGAGGTCAACCGGGTTTCGGCACGGTTGATAACCAGAGGAGACGTGGTGCTGCGATTGCGGGGCTTAGTAACGTATTCATTCAGAAGCCGGATCGAGTTGTGTCGCGACTCCGTCCAAATCAACTGTTTATCGATATCTATCGGAAGATCGGAACCTAACATCCCTCGTCCACAAATGCACTGTAAATGTAAATATCTTTCTCTCTTCGTCAATCTTCTTTGTTTCATGGTCAGGGTTAATAAGCCAGCACGGGTTCGTCGATCCGAACGTGAGAGTGAGAGATGTGTGGCACGTATACATCTATGGAAGCTGAGCAACCAGTGCATTGGCAATCCCTTTCGGAGAAGGAAACAAACATATAGCCCCATAATCCATCAATCTGTCGACGCACGTACGGGCCGGTGTCACCGGCCATCTGTCGGTCGGTCGATCGATTATCAATCAAACGGCGTCCAGACCATTCAATTTGTTGCTACTACTAGTCCTTGCTGGAGACAACAAATTTATCGGTGTACCGCGTATTGTACGCACTGCACGTACGTTTCTGTTCGTGCATATATATATTGTGTGTGTGCTTGCATGCCCATCCGCGTAAGGATCGAGTCGTACTAGTACGTGCGTAGGTTGCTCCGCTTCAAAGCAACCGGTACGATAGCTTTCGCTTCAATGGCGCGCCCTCGTACCAATCGAGCTCTGCTCTCTGCAAGACTGCAAGCAGCAGTACGCAGTATTCAATACCGGTGCTTCAATTCGTAGTATGTGCTGCCTATGTACGGCGGCGAGCATCCGCACAGTTTGTTACACATGCATCGACGTTTGTTGCACGTTGCAAATTACTGATAGGAAATTATATAAGGCGCCGTCCATCCTACAGGAAGATTGTCTGAGATCATGTTATATATTTTTTTGGGTCTGTTAGGACTATATGGTGTGTTTAGTTCACACTAAAATTGAAAGTTTGGTTGAAATTAAAACGATGTGACGGAAAAGTTGAAAGTTTATGTGTGTAGAAAAGTTTTTTTGATGTGATGGAAAAGTTGAAAGTTTGAAGAGAAAATTTGGAACTAAACACGGCGCGGCGATAGTGGGGTTCAATATAGGAGTAGTGTTTTCTTTTTCACAGTTTTATAAATCAGTCTTTTCTTTCCTTTTATTTTTTCCTATCTCCTGACAATGACCTTTTCCGACCTTTTTGCTTGATGTAACTAAAACTCTATTTTCTTCTAATATATTGACATGCAATCTTTTTTACATTTACGAAAAATTAAGGTGCATTCATAACCAACCCGTCCGTACGTGATCGAAGTGTAGCTTGCAAGCAAGGGAGAATATGCAGGATTAATTGCTTTTTCTTTTTGCAATTGTACATAACATGCATATATACGCACATACATCTTTATACATGCAACAACACACTCACACCCTACGAGTATGTCCCCTAACACATGCTCCAAGAGACGGAAATCGACGACACATTCTTGATCTCACTAAATTCCTGTTGAAAGTCCACCTACATGTACGTAATATTCATGGACATCAAAATTTTAATTTTGGTGGGTGTAGTCATACACTCATGATTCCACCACCATTTCATTTGGTGCTTCTCCGCGGGATTAATATGTGATTTAACCACACCTTAATTATTTGCCCTGCAATCTTGTTCATAATTGGTTGTAGTTTTCATAAAGTAAAGTTAGGAATAAGTTATATCACTCTATCTTTTTTTAAAAAAATAATGGAGGAACTAATTGCCACCCCGGTGCAAACGAGCGGGTGTCATGTAGGGTTTACAAAACCGTGCGGTTATCATGGTCACATGTTGTAACCTTCTCAGTTTTTAAAACCATAGTATACCTCGCGGTAACCGCATGGTTTTCACGATAACCGTGTGGTTACCGCTAAATGGTGGGGCAATGATAACCCCACCCAAAACGGTTTGGTGAACCCTAGTTTCATATAACCACAAGCTATCTCACTTCTCCGATCTTCCCATGAGTAGTATAGTACGCGGTGAACTCTTTAAGCATGCTTTATATTGTATATATTTGTATAAATTTTTTAAATAAGACGAATGGTTAAACATGTGTTTAAAAATTAATGGTGTCATCTATTAAAAATACACAGATTATGTGCACATAAAGCTGGTGGCATATAGTACTCCTAATTCACAAGTCACAACGGTGATTTTATAACTCAGAAATTTTCAGGGCCAAGATGGAAAGATATATATGCACATAAAGCAGGTGGCATAGTGCTCATAATTCAGAGGTAATTCAGAGGGTGTTTGGATAGTTCTAGGACTAAAATAGGACTAAAAATTTTAGTCCATACTTGTTTGGATGTAGGGACTAAAGGTCATTAATTACACTGTACAAAGACTATGTTACCTCTAAAGCCCATGCAAAGAGAGCCCATGGCAGCGGGGCAAGAGGTGGAAGAAAAACATTTTAGTCTATATAAGCTTCTTCCATAGGGATTAATGAACTAACATATTTTTAGTCTCTTCTAGTCACCCCTGTCTGGGACTTTAGCATTAAAGTAGGCTAAAGTGGAGGGTCCCTCCAACCAAATAGGCCCTCACAACGGTGAGCATATATAATCCAAATCGGCTGGCTAGGTTGTCGGGCATATATATGGGGCCATGGCATGGAATGATGTGACCGTGAGCTAATAATTAACTTTCAGTTGACCTTGCAATAGGACTTCCCGAGAATTATGTGCCTGGCATGTTGAACGTTGATATCAAACCATGACCACCCGTTTAAGAGCTAGTAGAGCAAATATCTTAAACAGAAGTTGCAACAGGAACAAAACAACGTTGGACTTGCATGTACTATGTACAGAACCTTTACAGCCACACTCGCACTCAAAGCTCGCCTCGGAAGGAACATCGAAAGCAAAAGTATGGAGAGCTCGATCGATCGTGCACCAAACGGATTCCAAAAGGAGAAGCTCTCAATATATAGTGCCAGCAGTGAGCTGCCTTTAACCCTTTCGCTTGCATTGCTTTAGGGCTTATTCGAAACGAAAGAATATAATTTACAGGAGTATTGATAAGAAACAGTTCAATAATCTCTCTAAAATTTTCGTGAAAATCCTTCAAAACCGAACAGTCCCACGAGGGACGTCGCCCTATGCATCCACGACACATGGCGCTGCAGGCTCCATGACGCTTTCTGAGGTCAGACAAACGGTAGCAGCGCTATAGCCAGCTACTAGTAGTACCTAGGAGTAGCTTATTAGCTGCATGGTTCAGGGAGATTTCAGGTGTGTTTAGTTATTTGGGTGTAAAATTTTTGAAAAATACGGACGCACATTTGAAGTATTAAATATAGACTAGTAACAAAACAAATTACAGATTTCGCCTATAAACTGCGAGACGAATTTATCAAGTCTAATTAATCCGTCATTAGCAAATATTTAATGTACGTAGTATCAAATTGTCAAATTATGGCATAATTAGGCAATTTACATGCAAACTGTGCAATTAGTTTTTTTTCCATATTTAATGCTCTATACATGTGTCCAAACATTACATGTATCTAAACATTTGATGTGGCGTCTTTGGCTAAATTTTTTTTATCTAAACAAGACCGAAGGCAACATGTATGGATACCGGAGGATGCCCTGTTAATTTTATCGAAAGGCAAATTAAGGCCTTATTTAGTTCCAAATTTTTTCTTCAAACTTCTAAATTTTTCATCACAACAAAACTTTCCTACACATATAAACTTCCAACTTTTCCATCACATCGTTCTAATTTCAACCAAACTTTTAATTTTGGCGTGAACTAAACACACCCTAAAAGGCCAGTAGCACGCTAGCATCACTCGTCGTCGTCCTCCCATGTGTATATATCTCACTCACTCGGTCACTCGGCTGTCAATTCATGGTCCCCTTTGAGTAGAATTCAGCCATTGCTTGCATGCTGTACTGGACCCTACCCCGGCCGGGTTGTTGGTGCCTCGCTGGTGGCCTCTCTTCCTCCTTCTTCTTCTTCTTCCCCTTCTTGGCTAAGATTGATTGCTTAAGCTTGCAGTGATGAAACGAGACAGCCATAACTCCGGCTAGCTAGTGCGTATATATGTAGCCGTAGCAGTACAGTAGTTACTACTACCTAGAAGCACAGCAGAGCGGCTAACCGGTCTCCTTAATTAGTCTTCAAAGCCTTGTGTGATTACAGGTAGGAGGAGGAGGATGAGATGAGTAAGTAGTAGGAGAGGTATAAAGCCGGCCTTGATTGACACGGCGCCGTCGGCTAGTAGCTTGCTCCATGTCGCCGGCTATGTCGTCATTGTTGAGGATGGCGAGGCGCGCGAGGTGGAGAAGCAGGGCACGTGCATTCCTAGAGCTTCCGTCCAGCTCCCCGGCGGGCTAGCTAGCTCACTCCGCCGCCGCCGCCGCCGCCGCCGGCGCGCGCACGGCTGGCTGGCTCCGGCCGGCTGAGATGCATGCACGGATGCATGTGCCCTTCTTCTCCACCGTGCACGCCTCGCCTGCAGCAAGGAGACCTCGAGCACATGGGCTAGCTCAGCACTGCATGGGATTGAGTCCCTGATCACTAAGGTAGCAAGAGCTGCCAGCTGCAGCTTTGCATGGCCGTTTCGCAAATTTTCCAAGATTGCAACCTCCGGCCACGGTTTTTTTTTTGGGGAGAAGAAGACAGGCAGGGGCATGCAGATATGTGCAGGTATGTTGGTCATACTATACTGGATTGATGGCCATGCCATTCTCATCGTTTCGATCTTCCCTTGTGTTTTCTATTTCGAAAGATTGATGATTCTATGCCATGATTAATCAAGTTCTCTTGACCTATATATATCTACAGGCATCTTAATTTGGTAGAGTTAGAGAACCTCATTTGCAGTACTGTGAGCCTTCAACTAGTACATGGCTACATGTACGCACATAATAGGATTTTGGATCTTTAATTTTCGAAAGCAAATTAATTAATTAATACTATTTGTTTTGCCTTCGATTAGTTGAGCGCGGTCAATAAGGATGATGAATGTGTGTTATTCTTACATCGTCCCTCTACTTAACTTCAGACAAATTTTTTGCATTACAAAAAAACTATAATAAAGCAAAATTACAAAGCGTAAGCTAAATATAAGCTAGTTAAATTGTTGTGTACAACGCTTGGAGTACACCTTTTCAAATTATACTTTATGCAATATATGTCCTCGACACATGTATGTACACAAACTTCTGAATTTGGACCTGGCAGATGGATGTGAGTAATTAATCTAATAAGTTGTTTGCATTGGGGTTCTCTTTTGGCTTGTTCAGTCGCCAGATGAGTAGCATCGCTGAAATGCATATGCGAGCTAGAGCTTCTGCACTTGCTGAGATAGCTAGAAATGACAAGTTCCTTGGACACACGCCTTTTGACCGTACGCATGCAATAATGCGTAAGCTAACTACAAGTAGTAAATCTTTCTTATGATGCTCTCTCGTCTTTCTCTGGTGAAAAGCACAAAGAACGTGTCTGGCACTGAAGATGTATGCATGATTGTGCGAAACCAGAAGAGCAACACCAATACACTATACTCCTATATACTACTAGCTGACAGTGGTATTTAAAAGCACGGCGCATATATATACACCAAAAGAGCGTTTTAACGTTGATACCTTCAACTACTGATTGTAAATTTGTAACACTATAGTGGTAAGATCTAAAGTTAATAGTAGGTGATATTTATTGGTATTTAAAATATTTCATTCTAAATTTAGCAAGCGTACCAGTGTTACTTAATGTTGACCATTTGTTTATTGTGATGACATGTTAAAGAGAGTTTCTAGATTTAATAAGACGCTAGCTTGAAGTTTTTGAAAATTTAAGTCACCTTTTCTAACCATTGAATCAATGGTAATTCTACGGCTCTCGCCATCCCCCTACTTATTGATTACCACTCTCCAATGCTTCTACAATGAAATATCTCACATACAAAAAATCTACAAAATTACATGAAATAAGTTTGTAGCTCATAAAAATTATAAACTTGCATGCAAAAAAATCGAGCTTAGATAAAAATAAAATTAAAACCACATATATAACAACAAAAATGAAGTAACAATGAACTAAAATTGCATGTTACATTTTAGGCTTTGCAATGTGCAATTCTAGGTGAGTGAAAATTTATAATTCCACGCTTGAATCCGAGCAAAATTCCCATGAAAAAAAAATGATGTGTACCACTTTACCATCACACATTTCAATTATAATTATACCTTATATAAGTGCTATTATTAATGTTATCAAAATGTAATATACATATAAAGTACTCCCTCTGTCCTAAATTATAGGGCACCCTTATTTAACTAATAATCATACTAAGATATCTATGCTAAGTATTATGCATGTTATATCACTAGATTTATATTTTAAACTAACTTAGAATGGGATATGACATTTTCTAGTACAATAAATCTAAACAAGGGCATGTTCAAATTTATTGTACTAAGAAACGTCACATTCTATCATAGATTGTTTTTTTATGGGATAGAGGGAGTATATACATGTTTGCACAACTAGCATATTAATTCCCCATGCGTTTGCAACCGAATTTTAATTAAAAGAATATCATTAACCCGATATACTATTTTTAATTGCTAGATTTTTTTTACTGACATGTGAATCCTTTAGTCATACTGTTATTTTACCTTCTCACAAAAAGTAAAGAGTTGATGGGGATGGTTTACATGAAGGCCCTCTAGCCTCACCTATTTATTTTCCTCTTAACAAAATAGGAAGTTGGTCGGAGTGGTGGCAGAACCACCGCCACTACTCATGGACCACACTCTCCAATAAATATTCAACGTTTAGGGTAAGTTTGATCAATTTTAGATTTCTATCATTAATTTGTATTGAAACACATACAACACGCATGAAATAACCAATGACCAAAACTTAAAAAAAAATCTGAGATCAAATCTTGTTCTAAGTTAACCTCACGTATTCGTGAGTCGTGACCCTAGCTAAGGGAGTAGATAGAGTAATTCCTCCATAAAAAAAACCAACCTCATGTTAGAATGTGAATTCTAGCATAACGAGTTTACAGATAAAGTATGTTGAGTTCGTTGTACTACTTCTATATTTTAATGTATGACGCCGTTAACTTTTTATTCAACATTTGACCATTCGTCTTATTAAAAAATTTATGTAATTATCATTTCTTTTATTGTCACTTCATTATTAAATGTTCTTTAAGCATGACATAAATATTTTCATATTTACAAAAAAAATTGAATAAAATGAATAGTCAAACATTGGTTAAAAAGTTAACCGCGTCATACATTAAAATACGGAGGGAGTATTTGATAGAGTTATTTTTTTCCGGAGGGAGTACATACGCGTACCGAACGACGTACGTACGTCTCTGCTGCGTGCCGGCCGATGCTAGACATGAACACATGCGCTTGCTCTGCCCGCGCGATGCAGCGCTCTGCTGGCGCACACGTACTGCACATGTCACGCACTCGCGTCAGCTCGCGATCTTGTCGTAGTAGAAAAAAGAAGGACAAGAAAACCGTACATACTGTAGTTACGTACGTGCGCTCCGGCCGTATACAGTGCGATCGACGTACTATGGCTTTCACGACGATGACACTGCAACTGTGCGATTAATACATTTCGGGTAGACATGGATGGATGGATCTCGGCGCCCCTGCTTGATTTTGATTATTACTCCATTTTTTTTCTCTCAAACAGTAAAAGGAGTAACGGGTAAAAAAGATCCACCCGTCGCCCGCCGGCCACGCGCTCCTCGATCCGGAGGCCTCCGGCGGTGGACTCCAGTCACCGGTCGTCGGACAGGGAAGCGCTCGTCTTATGTTAGAGAGGGAGAGCGAGGAGAGGAAGATTAGGGAGGGGAGTATTGAGAGCTTTACGTTTGATGTGTAGTCAGGAGGCTGCGAAAATTCATATGCAGATCTCTTAATAGAATGTTAAAAAAAAAATCTCTTAATAGACCTGCCTATAAAAAATAATATTGTTTTGCAGATGGATCTATCAAAAAAAATTCACTAATGGACCTTTACCGAGAAAAGGATACATTTTTTACTTGCAGATTTTTATAAGGAAAAAGTACGAATTACACCCTCAAACTATCGCGGTCGTTCGAATTACCCCCCTGAACCACAAAGCTGGACATTCTTCACTCCCAACTATGCAAACCGGACGAATTACCCCCCTTAACTTAATCCGCGGTAGTTTTGGTCTACGTGGCGTACGCGTGGCAGTCCAATTAGCATTCTATTTATTAAAAAACTGTAGGACCCACATGTCTTCCTCTCTCTCACTCTTCCTCTCTCTTCTCTCTCTCACTCTCTGTCTCTCTTCCCCCTCTCTCTCACTCACAGGTCGGCGGCGGCGGGGGACACGGAGCGGCGGCGGCGGCGGCAGTGGGTGACGCGGAGGCGGCGGCGGGGGATGAGGAGGAGGACGACGAGGATGTTGACGAAGGAGTGGTGGACGACGATGAGGACGACGCTCAGGCTGCGGCGGCGGCCATGGCGGAGAGGCGGTCATACCTCCTCCTCCCCTCCTCCCTCTCTCTCTCTCTCTCTCTCTCTCTCAGGCACAAAGCGCGCACGGCGGTCGGCGTGCGGGCGGCGGCGGCGCGCGTGGAACGGACGGGCCGACGACGAGCACGAACTTCCCCTTGAACGCGCCGGCTGAACGGTAGTCGGCGGAGTGGACGACCTTCCCGGGGAACGTGTCCATCCCGGCCACCACCCTCTCGTCGTTTTCGCCCGCGGCGGCGACGAGGTGCCTCGCCGCGTACCGCTCCGTGCGTCCCGTGGCGAGGTCGACGGCGTCGACGAGCCACCGCGCGCGGCCAGCGTCGTAGCGCGCCGAGCGGACCTCGCGGCGGAGGCGGGTGCGGGGGAGGTAGTCGGGCGCGCTGGCGGCGGTGCTAGCGCTGGTCCGCTTCAACGAGGACGTGCTCGTCGGGCCGGTGCTGATGGGGCGCGCCGTCGGCGCGCTGGTCGCGTCCGCGTCCGCCTCGCCGGCGCCGCTGCGCGCGCTGAATGGGCTCGTGGCCGCCATCCGCAGCCCGCTCGGCATCGGTTTCGACCTGAACGTGCCGCCGGAGACGTTCGGCCACTACTGCGCCGTGCTCCAGTCCGAGATGCTCTGCCTGGAGCTGGAGCCGACGCCTTCTCCTTTCCCTGCTCCGGCGGCAAGGTCGCATTGCTTCCTGTCCGAGGACGACACAAGCAGCAGCAGCACTCAGCATCAGTTAGCTGCGTGAACAGTCGGTGATCTGATGCAGAAGCAGGGTGCAGGGATTGCTTCCAAGCAAGCAGGTGAAACAGAGCTGGAGTAATATTAAAGGCATGTTCAGGTCGAAGCCGACGCAGACGCGCGCGGCGAGTTCCCTCGGCTCGTCTCCCTGCTCTGCTCCACCGACCCCACATCCGCGCTTGCGGCGCGTGCGGCAGCACGCAGTAGCGCTCCAGGACGAGGCTCGTCACCCGCCGCCGCCGACCTGTGTGAGAGAGAGGAAAAGTGAGAGAGAGTGAGAGAGAGAAGAGAGAGAAAGTGTGTGAGAGAGAGAGGAAGACAGGTGGGTCCCATATTTTTTTATAAATAGAATACTGATTGGACTGTAACGCGTACGCCACGTAGACCAAAACCACCGCGGATTGGATCGAGGGGGGTAATTCGTCCGGTTTATATAGTTGGGGGGTGAAGAATGTCCGTTTTTGTGGTTATGGGGGTAATTCGGACGACCACAATAGTTTAGAGGTGTAATTCGTACTTTTTCCTTTTTTTAAAGCTCCCCGTAGAAATTTGAAGGATCGTATGTAAAAATTATCTTTTAAAGTAGAGTGGAGTCTTATTAAGGTTGTATTCTTTCGTTGGCTTTTCCAGCTCAACTCTTTTTTTTTTTTGCGTATACTTCCCAAACTAATAAAAGATACATTTTTTTCAAAAAAAAAATATACGAAAGTTATTTTAAAAATTATATTAATTTATTTTTCAAAAGAATAGCTAATACTGGCCTGTTTAGATCTATTTGTAATGGCAAATAGCAAAAGTTTTGGTGGTAAAAGATTTGGTATGGAGTTGGTGTTTAGATGCATCCTAAAGTTTTTCTTTTTAGCACTTTTTGGTGGAGATAGAGAGCATGCGCGCGTGGTCTTGGAGCACTTTTTGGCACAATTTGCTACCCTGGGCTAGCAAATGGTAAATACCAAATTACCAACTTTTGCTACTAGTGTTATCCAAAATGGCAAAAAGTGTTTCAAAATGGTAAAACTTTTACCATTTTGAAGGATCTAAACAGGCCCTCAACTAATTATGTGCTAATGAGTTGTTCCGTTTTATATGCTACAGAGATTAGTTCCCACCCAGGAGATGCTGTCCTTGATCATGACTGACCTGGAAAGTGCGATCGGAAGTAGAACACGATGCATATTTTTCATATATCGTTCGTTCAGCTTTGGCGGCGAGACACGGCACAGGTGGAAAATACATGTCCGGATCGATGACGTGGACCCATGCATCTAGCTCGTGTAAATTTCGCTTTCTTACTCGCGACTCGCGAGACTCGCATTTTCAAGTCAACGTTTTTGTTCTCTTCTCCCATGCGCCTCGTTCTCCTCACCAAGCAACCAACGGGGACAAGCCGCCAATCCGATTTGATTATTTATTGGATTAGTCAAATATGCGATAGTAGTTTACTAGTAGTTATTAGTTAAATTGATAATCAGTTGGAAAGGATAAGGCGTGACGGCAGATGCTTCGCGCCATTTTTCAAAAGTAAAACTTTAGGAAGCTACGAGTTCAATCATACTACTGACTACCATTTTTTTTTAAAAAATACTAACTACCATGCATTTCATTTTGTTTTTCTTTAATATTTCTATCTAAATTTTTAAACCTACAATAACTTATTTTTATTCTTTTTTCTTGTGTTGCTGGGTCACAGTTTTGGCCTAGACACGCAACATGATAAGCAAAAATCGTTCTATACGTGTAGTTCTTAATTTAACTGTTACGACGCTTTGGTTTCCAGTTATGTGGAATTTAATCTCTTTATGTTATACTTATAGTATGATCAAAGCTAAAAAGCCTCGTTGATTAGCGGCGATGGGACATGAATACTTGGCGAATCCTTCTAGCTGGCCCTTGCTGTCGGAAAGCTCGAAAGGTCTGGTTACGTGCCGCCCAAATAGATTAAGGCCAGAATAAGTTTCCCTTTCTTTATATTACTATGTAATAAATAATAATGATGCGTATACAGTACAGGTACGTGCAAACGTAAGGAGGTTAGGGATATATATAAGGGGATTATTTCCATGGACGAAATTAATCTATTTTGCTACAAAAAATGGCTTTGTGGAAAAACTGAAAATTAATGATAAACTTCAAAACTATATTTATTTAATCTAAAACTTGAAAACCATTTGCATAAAGCTAAACTCCCTTTTAACCATAAGAATGTTAAATAAAAAAATTATAATGTCATGGTATTATATAATTCCTTTGTTCAATCATAAGCACATATTTCCTCTGTCCCATAAAAAAACAAATCTAAAATAGGATGTGACATATATCTAGCACTATAATTTGGACAGAGATATGTCCAGATTTATAATATTAGAACGTATCACATCCAGTACTAGATTGATTTTTTACGGGACGGAGTGAGTATATGGTTATCCTCTTTTACGTTGAATAATTATAATGATTTTTAAATAATTACTCCATTTGAGGGTGTAAACAAAATAATTTGATATTATAATGCTTAAAAATAAATATAAAGAAAAATCATATGTAGAAAGTTTTTATTAAAAATACATATTATTATTTAAAAGCTCGAGAAACGTGTATACTATTATTCCATGCCCTTCTTCTGTAATAAATAAAACCATAAAAAGATCAACAATAACACATTTTTTCTATTGTTCATCATCTGAAACAATCTAGACGTCTCCTCCTTCCAAAAATGACAAAATCAGCCTCTGCGAGACAAGCCGAGAAAACAGGATTTGCAACTTGCAAGTACGACTACTAAACTGTCGTCAATGGATAGATAAACCCCTTGGACCAAAACCGCTTAAACCCAAAACAATCCACACAACACCATCCCCCGATTCCTCCCCCCTACCGTCTAAACATGGCCCGCCGCCAGGTGGGCCCCGGCCCCACCCGTCATCCACCTGATTGCCAATAATCCGATGTGCATTAAACGCACCAGAACCGAACGAACCAATCCCGTCTCCTCCTCGCTTTGCTCCTCGCGATTCCGGAGTCCACCTGCCCTCCTCGTAAAAGGAAGGCGAAAAATCGAAGAATTTCTCGAGCTCCGTATCGCGTACGACACCCGAGCCGAACCCCCCAACCCGAGGCGGCGGCGGCTGCGGCGGCGGAGGCGAGCGGGATGTACCCGGTGGTGACGGGGCCGCCGCCGGCGAGGCTGCCGGCGTCGACGCGGGTGGACAAGGCGACGAGCCACCTGCTGCAGGGCCCCGACTGGGCCATCAACCTCGAGATATGCGACACCCTCAACGCCGACCGCTGGTGACCGATCGCTCGCTCGCTCGCTCGCCTCCTCCTCCTTCCCCCCTCTCCTCTCCTCTCGCCGTGCTAGCTCGCGCCGCCGCCGCCGCCGTGGTTTGTGCGGGGATGGATTGTTGTGCTGCGGGGGCTTGGAGCTGAGCTTTTGCGGTGGGGAACGGGGAATTTTGTCTGTTTAGCTTTTCTGATTTCTGTCGCGGCTCTGCTGTCCTCGTCGAAATTGGTTTTAGGAGGGAGCGTTGACTCGATTGGTTCGGCGTGTGCTGGTCAATGTTTCGATCGATTTCGCGCTGTTGCTACCTGATTGAGGTTAAATTGAGATGGATTTTGGGAAGTAGCCTCCAGTATGTAGCCATGGATTGTTTTCCGCCTCCGGTAGCGATTACATATTATGAGAACTAGAAGGGGGTGTAAGGCGCCAACCGGACGACTTTTGCATGTTAACCTCAGCTTAGGGTGGCATGTCCGTATGTTTCAGTTAACTTTTAGCCAGTCAAGGAATCGTGATTTGAGATCAGATGTAGTTATGTCTTAGCTCCCATTGAGACATCTCGATTGATTATGACAGAATTTCTGGAGGGTTATAGTACATGGTTTATTTTTCAAAAGGGTACAAGGTACTTGCACCAATGTCCCTAAAAATATGGATTGATGTAGTTTTAGTGGTTACTGGTTAGTTTAAGTGCATATGCTTGCAATTTTCGTCAATGAAAAAGAAAAGGTGTGAAGGTAGTTTACTATTTTCTATCAAAGTTGTTGTTCATGGTAAAAACGCATTTGATGCTCCCTGTCAGATATTGTTTAACTATGTTGAATTTGGACAATGATTAGTGATTACTAAAGTATTTCCACTTTGAATCAGGCAAACAAAGGATGTGGTAAAAGCTGTGAAGAAGCGGTTGCAACATAAAGATCCAAGAGTTCAGTTTTTCACTTTGACGGTATGTGGATGTTTTTTGACAAACGTCAATTTGTTCGATTGAATGAACATTTACACATATATTGTTTTATTTATCTGCTCCTGACTATCCACATGGTAAGGGAGCATATCAAATTATTCTTCTATCAACACTACTTCATGATTATGATTTTTCTTGTCTGACGTTGGCTGCAAAATCTTTTCAGTTGTTGGAGACAATGATGAAGAACTGTGGTGAATATGTCCATTTTGAAGTTGTTGAACAACATATTTTGCAAGAAATGGTTAGAATTGTCCAGAAGAAGGTAATCTCCCTGCTTTGGTTATAGCCACTACTCTCGTTACTGCTCTCATGTTGTTTTAATTAGCAAAGAAAAGTAAAAGTACTTTTTTTTTTGGCACTAGGCCTGTTTGGATACTGGGAACTTGTATCTAAATCCTTAGGAATTTGAACTAAATAAACAGTCTAAAAAGAAGTTACCTCACCCAAACAGTGGAAGTTCTTTCTGTGTTAAGAATTTATGGAAGCTTTAATTTCTGAATTTTAATTGAGTAACCAGTAAGATTGAGGTGTATATAATTGTGTCAGGATATTTAGAATGATGCTGTTTTTCTGAGAATATTCATTTTCTGAATGTCCATGCAGCATGATACTCAAGTGAGGGATAAAGTATTGATACTTCTGGACTCATGGCAAGAAGCATTTGGTGGACCTGGAGGCAAATATCCACAGTATTACTGGTCATACATTGAACTTAAGGTATGCATCAACCTTTTAGTTTACTTATAATCTACTTAGGACATAAATCTCATTTACCATAATAGCTGATGTCAAAATCTGTTACAGAGGTCAGGAATAATGTTTCCCAGGCGCCCTGTAGATGCTCCTCCAATATTTACTCCCCCTGCAACACATCATACTCAGTCTTATGGTTCACCTACATATCCTGCTGGAAGTCTAAATGAGAGAATGACATCCGATGTTGAAACTCTGAGGTTGCATTACAATCTACTACTTATTAGCTCTTCTCATTCCAGCTGTCCTTTTTGTTATCTTACTTTATGATTATAACCTTTTATTGCTTTTGTCATCAGTTTAGGGGACTTAAATAATATTAGAGATACAACAGAACTTCTGTGTGATATGGTGAATGCTTTGAATCCTTCTGATCGCATGGTAGGGTGAAATTCTCAACACAAAACTAGTTTTGTTGAAGTTCACGCAAATGATCTATTAACATTTTGGTGACCCCAGGCTGTTAAAGATGAAATTATTTCAGAGCTTGTCACCCAATGCCGATCAAATCAACAAAAGCTCATGCGATTTGTCAGTTCCACAGGGTAAGCTCGTTGGATTTCTAGTTTGTGTTCCTTCCTGCTTATGAATAATGTCAAAAAAGGTCTGAAGACTCGGTCTCTCAAACTGTACAAAGATATAATTCCTTTTTCCAATCACCACTTGGTGTTTCCCTGAAGTGACTTCAAAGTTTGCTGTTTTTCACTAGCACATGCATAAGCATTCTGCTAATTTTATGCCATATAATTGGTGCTATAATCCAGACTGCAGAAATTAATATCTATGTTTTTGTGGTTTCTGTTGTTTAGAAATGAGGAGCTACTGAAGCAAGGCCTAGAAATCAATGATCACTTACAGAGCGTACTTGCAAAACATGATGCCATTGCTTCTGGAGCTCCTTTGCCGGTCGAAACACCAAGGAAAGACGAGATACCCAGAGAAGATCCAAAAATAAAGCCATCTGCACCTCCGATTGCACCTCCATCCGCACCTCCAGTTGAAGAGGATGAAGATGACGAGTTCGCTCAGATAGCAAGAAGGTACTTAAAAGTATCCTTTAACAGGCAATCTATTCATTCATTATCAGAAATTTAGTCTTAATGCTTTTTATATCTGCAGAAAAAACAAATCTGTGATAAGTAGTGATGAGGCATCATCCAGTGCTGGTGATCAGGCCCTTGTACCCGTTGACCCAGTAACTTCTGAAGCCTCATCTTCTGTTGCAAGCAATGCAGTGGTGCCTGTTGACTCGTCTCCTGCCAGTGGTACTCGGACAAGAGAGCAGGACATGATCGACCTTCTAAGCCTCACCCTGTACAGCCCCCCTGAAGCATCTACAGATTCTTCTTCACAGACCCAAAATGGCACGCAGCAGTCTGTCACGTCAAATGGGCCAGAATTACCACCAAACTATCAGCCTGCTGCATCAAATGGATCACATTACTCTTCTAACCAGCAGGCATATCCAACGAATCAAGCTTACACCCCATACAACAATTATGTTGTACCTTGGGCCCAAGCTGGACAGGGCACACAGGCTGGAGGAGCATATCAAACTCAGCCCATGCAACAATATGGATCTAGCTACCCAGCACCACCATGGGCGATGCCAGCAAGTGTCAACTCAACCAATCCTTTTCAGCCTGCAACATACCAGATGCAGAACCCTCCTGTTGCTTCTGTTGCCCCCACAAATACCTATCCAGCTCCTTCATCGCCGTATGCTGCTCCGCCAAGGCAACAAGTGCCATCTCCTGCAACCAAACCGATGCAACAGTACAACTCCTTTGTTTCTCAAACAAGAAGTGGTCCGGCAATGGCTCAAGATGTTAGAATGAATGGTAATCCACGGCCATCAGAAACTACAGCGGCTGCGGCCAAACCATACTACATGCCAGACAATTTGTTTGGTGATTTGATTGATGTGAAGAGTTATGGTGGAGGCAAGATGAGTAGAACGGCGAGCATGCCTAGTCCAAATGGCAGTGGCCAACCTTTGCTGGGTGGGAAGAAATAGTTCTAGAGTTCCAAGCTAGCTACTACGGTTGTTCCACACGTGTCTATATTTGCTGTTGTATATCTGTTAAGGTTTCGCGTTGGTTACATTTGTTAATTTCGTGGTTGCCGCTTGTATTTTAAAAGAGTAGAGCATCATTGCTTGTAAATGATCGATGACATTCATCCGAGGGTGGCTTCTTGCTCGTTTAACTTCACCGCTTTGGTTTGTGAAGTATGTGTATATAATATTCAGCTGATGTGCAGACATTCTCTCATATATTGCCAAGCTGAAACAACTTTTGCACAACATCATTGCGAAATCACTGACATTTGCCAATATAATTGTTTCAACATTTACATCGCCTGGGCATTGTGATTGGTTCGTTTTGTCGTTCAGCATGTAAACAATAACTATAACAATACATCTGACATTGACATGCGCTTATTGGTCACGAGTCACAACACATCTGATTAGAGACCGGAGGAGCGCCTATTGGACCATGTGTTGAGCAGCGCATGGTGGGTTTGCAGGACATATTACGAGACAACGAGGTGCTATCTCACCAATCCCCAACATTATTTATGGATACGGATCACATGCGGACAGGTTGATCCTGCCAGTCCCTCTCCGACTCACAGCTTCGATAGTGAAATGTCCATCGCCTCAATGAAGAAATCTGCATGCAGCAAGATACGTTGTTCATCAAACCATGTTACAGTCATGGATCAGAAATTACTGAAACATGTATTGACAATTTATCAGCAGCAGAGTAGCAGGTCTTACCGGAGTCCTCTTTGGTGAAGCATAGTGGAGGTGTTACTCTGAACACGTTCCCGTAGAAACCACCTTTCCCAACCAGCACACCCATGTCTGTGTCAAAGAAGAAAGTTCAGAAATCACTCATGGTGAGATCTTTCAGTAACAAAACTGGAAGAGGCTGAGAGGATCAGTAGTACCTTTCATGTGGTTCATGACATGACCGATCTCAACTTTGGCCGGTGTCTTCTTCTGGCGATCGGTCACCAGCTCAACCCCAAGAAGGAAGCCTTTCCCTCTAACATCACCAATGACTGGAAAATCCATCCATACAAGCCAAAATGTAAGGAACAAATCTACCCTGGATCCATGTGGTTGCAACGTGATTTTACTGATTTTATCTTAGTTACTGATACTCACTGTCATGCTTCTCTTTCAGCTTGTTGAGCCGTTCCTTCAGGTAGGAGCCAACCACAAATGCGTTCTCCTGGAGCTTCTCCTTCTCCAGAACCTTGAGAACAGCATGGCCACCGGCTGTGCTGACAGGGTTGCCACCGAAGGTGTTGAAGTAGCTCCTGCGGGTTAACACCTGAGCGATCTCAGGGGTTGTGACGACTGCTCCGATCGGTATGCCATTGCCTATACCCTGAAGATGAAGAGAAGGAACATGTGAGTTTCCCAAAGATTGTATTCGTCAAAGGAGGGATGAATTGAGTCTGAAACTCTGAATGTTATGGAAGGATCCTCAAGATTCACCTTTGCCATTGTAACTATGTCTGGGATGACGCCGTGCGATTCAAATCCCCAGAAGTGGCTTCCAGTTCGTGCGACTCCCGCCTGAACTTCGTCGGCGATGCAGAGGCCGCCAGCTTTCCTTACCATATTGTACACAGCAGGCAAGTATCCTGGTGCCAGTTCCACTATTCCACCCACTCCCTGGAGGAGGAAAAAGAACTCGTTTTCAGAATGATAAGAAATCACTGTTGATCGAAATGACAAATAAGATGGCCATTGTATGATAATGCATTGAGATTGATATATGTACCTGTATGGCTTCCGAAATGAAACCACCGACCCTTCCTGTAGTTCCAAAATCAATGATTTCCTGAACATCTCGGGCATACTTTTCGCCATCAGAACCGAAAGCACCTCTATATGGGTCTGGATTAAGTGCATGGTGCACTCCCGTCTGAACAAATTATAAATGAATAATCATTAGTTTCAATGATTTACATGTAATAGTCGCAGTTTTTTTTTTTTTGAAACAACAAAAGTCGCAGTTTTAAGTCCTGCGTGTTTACTCAATACCTAATGCTGTAAGCGAAAACAGGACCAACACTTGCCTGAACAACATTAAATTTCCAGTTGCATTGAGCGGTAGCACCCATTGTTCCAGCCGCATTCCCGTGGTATCCATTCCTGAGTGAAATAATGTCATGGCAACCAGTGTAAAGCCGGGCAATCATCAGTGCAAGCTCGTTCGCCTCCGTGCCAGAATTTGTGAAGAAAACAACCTGAAAAGAAAGGAACAGATTCAGGTAAAGCTTTCAACAGGCAAAACAATCTTCATGTATTTCTAAACAATTAGCAATATTCGGATAGAGAAAGTCCAGTTTTCTCAAGCTACCTTCAGATCACCAGGCATTTTGGCTGCCAATGCCTCGGCAAAATCTGCAATAGCATGATTCAGGTAAAGAACTGTGGAGTGTTGTATCCTCTTTGCTTGGTTGACCATCGCCTCAACAACATCCGGATGGCAGTGCCCGCAACAAACGGTTGCAATGCCACCAAAAGCATCCAGGTAACGGCGGCCATCCTCGTCGAACAGGTACTGCATTTTCCCATCGACTATGTTCAACTGAAATGTTTGTTACATACTAAATGGTCAGTTTTTGGAACTTGAAATCTCCAAAAACCATATCTTTATCACATATTGATATGTTTTAGAACGAGAATTTTCCCTTTTTAGAAAATTTTTAATAACCCTCTTCTAAAGAATTCAAGGTGATCTCAAAGAGCTATTGTTGTTTTCTTTTTCTTCCTACCAATTTTATCAACCAGATAAACGTCCCTGTCAAAAAGTATTTTTCAGATGGTTCACGAGGAGTTTAGCAATGTGCATGATCTCCAGTGATGAGAGGAGTCAGCAAGACACAATGTTAGGTGCACAGTTTGGTTGGTGCTATATCCTCCTTCAGGAATCCAATCTTTAACATTGTTTATAGAGTACTTGGCAATGCATGTGCAATTTTAAAATGGAAAGGTGTCAGTTATGAAGCTATTTTAGAGAGAGACATATGCATATGTTATTGGCGCAGCCACATATGTTTGAGATCTAGCAGACTACTAGCACAAGACGTAGTTGAGCAAACTGACCTACTACTATTCACAAGATAAAAAAAAATTATTTCTTCTTAACTATGCATATTTGCAGACAAGAACATAGAGGCTGACGTTTTTACTAAGCAGAACAGAACATCTATGTTATGGGAAAGAGAAAAGACAACTACATTTTTGTACTAGATTCACAATTCCCCATACTACAATTAGTAGTACGACTATCTTGGAGATTCTGCAGAGCATCTTGTGAGGTTTACCAAACAGTATACGGTAATCTTTTCAGTTTTTAAAACCACGGGATACCTTGTGATAATCGCGATAACTGCCAAACCGCGGGTGGCGGTAAGCCCACTCCAAACGGTAAGAAGTAAGAAATGCTCAGAGTAAGAAGTAAGAACAGGTAAAATGGCATTCCAACCAAACCTATCCAATAGCGACAGAAAAAGACGTTGCACTTCCAAAAGGGCTGCCTTTTCTTGTAACAAGATACACTAATAAGCCACCAGCAAGAGATCATAAAAAAACAGAGAAAACAACAGCCTTTGCAAACAAATTAAGGAGATTTGTTTAAGCTACGAGCCTGATCATCTCTGAACATCGCCGAACGCCGATGCATTTGTGGCAGCATTTGGATGTAAAATGGAAAAATGCGTCTTGTTATAGAGACAAAATTGCAGTATTTCTTTCTAATTTAAGGTATAAACAATCAAGAATCCGATCTGTAATACTACAGTGTTTTCCCCCCAAATCGTTCCAAAGAAATGGGAGCGGTGAAAAGATCGTGGCGTAACGTACAGGGCGGTCGTAGAAGTGGAAGAGGGAGGGGCTGAGGAACTCGGCCCGCTTCCGGGAGATCTCCTCCGCCCGCGGCCCGTCGTACGGCGGCGGCGTGTAGTCGAACGGCGGCATCTTCGGGGCGGCGGCGAAGGCATTCTCCGGCGCGGGCGCGGCGGCGGCCGCCGCGGCGGAGAGGCTGGACTGGGCACGGACAGGGGCGAGCGCCGCCTGGAGGAGCCTCCGGGAGGAGGCGAGGCGCTGCATGTCGGCGTCGGCGTTGGCTTCCTTCCCGGCGGGCGGCGCGCGCGTGTGAAGTGGTTGATGCCACTGGAGGCCATGGCCGCGCCTATAAATAGACGGGGGGTGGCAGGGTGGCAGCCTGGCAGGGAGGAAGAAAGGGTGAAATGACGAGCTTGCCCTTCCCTCCTTTGGGCGCGTGTCAGAATGGGAATAATTAATGAAATTAAGGATTTGTTATCCTGGACTCACATGAGGTCCACATATGATAGACTTCGAGTGGTAAATCTAAATCCCTCGTGAGAATGAGACTAGCAGCTGAAGAATCTGCTCCAAAATAGTTCATATTCTCAAAATTTGTAGTTATAAAATTTAAAAAATAAACTACTATCTCCGTCTCAAATCTAATATCAGGATAAAGATATATTTAATCCGGTACTAGATTTCTATATTTTAAAACGAATGCGTATAAGTCAGAAATTAGAAAACTTAGTTTTTTTGTAGGGTCTATTCGTTGTAACTTTTGTGTACCTGCGCAGCTGCAGCTGCTACGGTGACTATATTGTTTCTACACACTGGTATTGTTGGTGTAGTTGCAGCTGGTGCAGCAAGCTGCACCAAACAGGGCCATATTCTTATCACCTACTCAACCAGGCTAGTGTGAGACGTGGAGGGTCTTAGTGTCGAGAGGCTCACCTACAAGTTCTCTCAGCTACACACCATGTCCCATAATATAAGGGATTTTGGTGAGTAAAATCACTTATATTATGGGGCGTCCATCAAAATCCTTTATATTATGGGACGGAGGGAGTATTTTTCTTTTTCATTTGATAACGCCCATTTACATATTTATGGGTACATATTACTGGAGGTACGTTCAAAGAGATGAAGTCCAGTGATAAATCGGTAAAATCGCTCTCGCTGAGCTTTTACAAAAGCATGTCTGATTATACCCAATTTGTACCATGTTGCATGATCACGCATTCACACCCCCTCAAATCCTTGTATATTGATAGATCACTACCACCTGGTAATCCTGCCAGTTTCTTTCAAAAAAAAAAAACTAAACCAGGTAAACCTACCATTTTCTTACTGGTTAGTAATCTCCTACCATTTTCTTTCAACAAAAAAGATCATTACAACCTGGTAATCCTATCAACAAAAAAGATCACTACAACCTGGTAATCATATACCATTTTCTTACTGGTTAGTAACCTCCTGCCATTTTCTTTCTACAAAAAAAAAAAAGATCACTACAACCTGGTAATCCTATCAACAAACACGATCACTACAGCCTGGTAATCCTACCGTTTTCTTACTGGTTAGTAACCTCCTGCCATTTTCTTTCAAAAGAAGATCAGTACAACCTGGTAATAATCAGTTGATCCAAGGTTTCTTACTGGTAGGAGTAGTAAATTTCAGCTTCAATAGCTGCCAATTAGCGTCCCTAGCACAGCACACAGTATGGACAAAACTAACGCACTAGCAAAGTTGTTCACGGGCCCTCGTGAATGAACGGCTCTGCTTAATCGCAAATGAAGAAGAAGGGGGGAAAAAAGGAAACAAAATGAACTGTTCTGAACTTCTGCTCCAGCTAGCTACAAAACTGGCTAACTGTGTCGCAGGTCAAGAAACTGCTCCCAACGAAGTCCGATCAGTCGAATGAACAACCCATTGCTGTTCATGACGAAAAGACAACTTGTTTACCTTTGCAAGAGAGATGTGCTGTATCATGTAGGTATCATGTAGTAACGATGTTCTTTATAGCATAGTAGGTCGCCATCTTTTCATGTCTGATAGGAAAACACAACTAAATTAATCACTGAGTTAACCTTTCAGTTCAGGGAGTTATCATCGATTCATCGTCAGATAGTACTGCCTTTTCATTTATCCTCTTTTCACCAAAAAAAAAACTGCCTTTTCATTTATGTAAGCTTTGAGAGTTTCAGTACTTAAAACATTGGCTGAGTGTGCCATTTGCTCCTTTCTGGAAACGTCTATTGGCTGCTTATCCTATTGCCTTATCATGGAGATTGATGGATCGACTGATTGAGGTCCCCGGACACCTCGTCGTGGGGCAATCCTGACTACGACGGCCGGCGATGGTGTTGTCTCCTGCAGTCAAGGTTGTTGGTTCTCTGTAAGCACCTTCTGAAGACGATGTTAAAGAACTCACTTCAGTAATCATTTTTAAGGGAAACACTACGCTGCTTAATCATCTGATATGAACCTTAATTATATATTTATCAATGCTAGTACTAGTGAAGTACTACTAACCAGCTGGTATTGTTGTTGGTTGGTTGGTTGATGCATTCGAGTATTTCGACGATCTTAAATCACTGATTGAGCTTGTACGATGTCGAGATGGCGACGCGATGATCGTCACCAAATTAAACTGAACTTCTATCTACCTCTCCTGCATTTCTCCCTCCATTTCTCCTCTCCGAATCTTATTTTATTCAGTTCCAAATATTTACATGTTGATAGATCACGACTGCACGGCGGGGATCTCTTGCTCAAGATAGCTCAGTTCACCTCTGCATGTACATTAGCTTTGGGAGATAATTTTGATAAGGTTTTCTGCGTTTCGTCAGTCACTAGCTTGCTTGCTGTAGTGACTAAATTAGCAGATAGCGATCAGAGACGGCGTGCTTGGCTTGTCCAGAGGCAAATTAAACTGGTGCTGAGTCACCCTCCCGATCCAATCGAGCTGATGTGTCCGCTTGTCCTAGCAAGGAGTAGCTTGCTACAGTCAAGTTGGTCGTGCGTGAAACGTAAGTGATGACGTGTATTGTGATTATTTATGCGAGGCATCGATAACCAACAACTTAATTGTCCGGTTGTCCCGTGCTTTGCCACTGGCTCTTCTACCGTTGGTTTAGAGCAAGTTTAATAGTATAGCACACTGCTAGCTTCAAATAATCTATAGCCGATGTAATTGCTAATTCATACAATAGTTGCTTACTATACTATTAATACCTGGTCCCACCTGTCATACACACATTACGTCTTGGAGTCCGTGCTACAGCTGGCTATAGATCTGTAGCCCGCTGCTCTTTTCTCTCTTCCTTTATTTTTTTAAAATATGTTTATAGCTGGCTTATAGCTTGCTATTGTACCTAAGAATCTTAGAGTGAGGTTGGTGAACCTGAACACCTCCAGCCGTCCAGCGTATCCATTTCAATGTCAGCAGAAATTATTCAACTTCACAAGACAGTTGGGCGTTGGAACTTCTCAACTTCTTCTTCAGTACTGATCAGCATTCACTACTACAGAAAGCGTTTTTGCATACGGGCGGAATCGATCTTCACATGCGGTTGGCCGGCCCGCATGCGCGAAATGGTCTGCAAATATCACCATTTGCGCATGCGGCCGTCGCAGCCGCATGCGAAGATCGATCTTCGCATGCGGTCACTTAAGACGGCCGCATGCGAAAATAGATCTTCGCATGCGGTCCATATAAGGAGCCGCATGCCCTAATACATGCGGCCCCTTAAGACGGCCGCATGCGAAAATAGACCTATTATCGCATGCGGCTGTCTTAAGCAGCCGCATGCGATAATGGATCTTCGCATGCGGCAAATCAACCCGCCCCCGGGGGGTGGTTTTTGCAGGCGCCACCACAAGCGGCCCGCATGGAACCTACCGACCTCCTCGTACAGAAAAACGATTTTTGTAGTAGTGATTCCGATGCATGGGAATACTAAATTCTAGTTGTAAAATTCTATGCAGTGAAAACAATATGTTTGTTTGGCAGAGTTTCTAGGTCATAAACCTTTCAAAATACTACCCCGTTCTTTTTTAATAAATCCGTCCCAAAATATAAGAATTTTCTTAAATCGGACATATATGTTAAAAAAAATAGGTAGAAATGATTGGGGAAATTTGGGATTGATTGAGAAGAAAAAGTAAATAGATAAATTAAATGAAGAATGGTTGTGAATGGTTTATATGAAAGGTGAGTGGAGAAATAACTTCTTTTTCGACATACTATTGTGCTAGAAAAAGCTACATTTCGAAACTGATGTAGTACTTTATTGTTTTGAACATCGTCATAGTACCCCCAATGCATATATTTCATCATTTCTTGTCTAAGAGCATTCTGACTATTTTTGGCACTCCAAATATTCATATGGCTAGAAAAAGTCGATATCCATATTTCCTTCTGACTCCTACTGCTTCTCCAATGGGTCCCACATGCCATCCTCTCTTTCCCTTCTTCTTTACCCACTCTTATGATCTCCCCTATCCATCTACCCCATCCATTGCCCATACCACTGGCTATGTCATGTGAGGTGGTGTGTGGTGTGGGTGGTTGACGAAGCTTGGCCAAGTATGAGAAAGCCTCGGCACAAGGTGGAGGTGGCTGAGAGAGCTCACTAGCAAGTGTTAGAGTGAGCATGACTACATCGGGAGTTTACATTGGTGGCCATGTTGCTTAACGCCACCGAGGGGAGGCATTTGAGGGAGCTCAACAGCGAATGGCGAAGCAAGTTAAGGAGGAGGTGCACAGAGGAGGAGACAGTGACAGACGTGCTACTAGATGACACAAGGGGAGATGGAGCAAGCTCGGGGAAAAAGAGAGGTGGCAGATCTGGTGCATCAACAACGATGGCAAGCCGGCTACTTGGGGTAGGTGGTGGACCACAAGGAAAGATGGTCGACCTCCCATAGATAGGTTAAGGTTTCTTTATTGTGGGCTAAGAACTAATCCCCCACGCAAGAAAAACGAAATGGCATATTAGCCCATAATTAATTCAGTATTAGTTAGGAAAGCATGCGCACGGGAATCAACAGAGTGGAGTTGGGAGCATAAGGAACGAACTCAACCTAAGGTTGTGTTTTTTTACACTTTCCCAACTTCTATCCCTCGTTTTATGTGTACATGATTTTTAAGCTGTTAAGCGGTGCGTATTTTGAAAAAAAATCTATAGAAAAGTTGTTTTTTTAAAAAAAATCATATTAATCCATTTTGAAGTTTTTTAGCTAATACTTCATTAATCATACGTTAATCTACTGCTCTATTTTACATGTTGGGAAGGAGGATTCCTAATCCTCGCTTATGAACTCAGCTTAAGTTTGCTCAGCAGGTCCGTCGATCTGTCGGCCATCTTAGATGGGTTACGTTTTTATACTTCGCCTACCATAAATAAGCGATGTTTTAGAATACATGCAATCAATAGGGTTAAGTTTTGATCATCAGTTAATCTTTAATTATTCAAGTTTTGAAAGTGATAAATGTGCGCCAAAATATGAAGAGGCACCGATCCATATGAATTCTTTACGAGACATGCATCATGTTTCCTCAAAATTAGATATAGTACCAAACTTTTGGAAATCTTGAAGTCGTGAACTGGGGAGTAACCGGAGCTTCACCGGATGATGCGTGAAATCTCTTCTTGTGTTGGAAAACCGCTTCGTACACTCTCTTGTTTGGAAGGAAAGGGCCAATCGTGCGATCAAGTCGCGTCTTACTGAATGTACTGCCAGCCGGCGATCTGGCACTGACACACGAGTAGAGGGGGGTGGAAAGGGAGACAGATTAGCTGATGTCATGCATGACTTGTGCGAGGAATCTCTCGATGGAGATTGATGGCTCGCTCGTTTGTCTGGACCCGATGCGGCCGATGACACGCTGGCTGGCTGGAGGCTGGGAGCAGCGAACTACCCGAACCAGCTGTGCGGCTACGAACCAACGGCGTAGTCGCGTGTAGCGGTGTATATCTCATTAGTCCGGCCAAGACATTTGCCCTCTCGTGGGCCTCAAATCAAAGCCGCCTCTCACGTCTCCTTGGCGATCCGCGACACTCACACACGCACACGGCAGGTGCACGGGCCACGCTGACGCCTCCCATTGTCCGCGTGGGCCGCTCACCAAGGCAGGCCACGCGCGACTCGGCACGCGCGCGGTTGAGCAGAAGAGCAGGCTCCCGGCCCCGTGCTCGTGTCCCCCGCGCCGGACCGACCAGACGACTATTAGCTGGGCCGTCGCGTGCCGAGAGCCCGAGAGCCTCTCATCGTTTCGACTGGGCTGGCATGTCTCGCACCGCCCCCAAAGAATCGCGGCAATGGGGACCCGATCACCGATTCCCCACGATGAATTCACATATTAGAGGATGGGGATGGTTGATATCTACCACCCATGGTGAATCTAATGGTCCAAAACTCATCACCATCGGGGATGGTGGGGGTGGGGACGGTGCACCATTCACCATCCCCGTCCCCCGCGGTGACCCGCATGTAATGTAGCTAGAGTCCAGTTCTAGACTTTATAGTTATTTTGGCCCATAAAAATGAAGCCTAGTAACCATGTATATATCTTCTAACCCTAATCAACCCTCCCCATCTCCAAATTTCTCCCCAGCCACCACGGCACCATGCATAGCGCCGCTGGCCGCCGTCTCCCCTCGCGCGAGTGCGATCCTACCCCCAGCCGTCGATGCACGCGTGCCGCCGCCGGCCGTCGTTGCGCCGCCCATTGCCTCCTGCCATCGTCACGCCGACCGGCGCCTCCGGCCGTCGTCGACACATACTCGCCGCCTCCGACCGTCGTCGATGCGCGCTCGCCGCGTCCGGACGTCATCGCGCCGACCGGCGCCTCCGGCCGTCGTCGCCGCGCGCTCGCCGCCTCAGACCATGGTCGCGGCACCCTCCGCCTCCGGCCAGCACGCCATCCGCCGCCATGGATTCCTCCGCCGTTCGTCGCCGTCGATATGACCAGCAGTTTGTTGAGTATATTATTTTGGAAAAATATCAATGTGGTGTACTGCTGATTTGTGTTCCATTGCATTTATATGATTTGTTGATGAATTTGTTGTTTAACCGGGTTCACCAAGGGGAAAAATTCACCACGTGGTAATCGGGGCTGAAGAAATTGTAGCCCGTCGTGGTTGACGGGAACGGGGACAGGGACGGTGAAATTTTTTCACCACGGTGACGGGGACACGGGTGACGGTGAATTCACCTTTGCCGCAACCACGGTCGTCGTGTCCCTCCTCCTGATGTGCATTGCGCCACCACCACCGGTGCACGCACGGCACAGCACAGACCACTATTGATCACGTACTCCATTCCTGATTCCTCCCGGCGGATTAGATTGGACTTGGACGGAGTAGATTCCTCCGTGCAGGCGTGCAGTCCACGGCGCAATCAGCACGCGCACCTCGTGGGTGCGTGCGTGCGTTCACTCATGGGTGTGTCTAGTAACGCGAGCTAACTGGAAAAGGGCATATGCCCCATGCATGCACCGGCGGTTGGGAACACACACGACGCCATGGCGAAACGGGCAAAGGCGACCCACTTCGGTTGGCTCGGTTTCCCAACCCTTGCAGCTAGCCGATGTCCCGGGAATTTTTTTGAGAATTAATATTATTTTTATGGAAAATCGCAAAAGTAGTGGTCAACCGGGGAAAATCGCGAAAGTAGGTCCCTGTCGAACGGGTGCAGTTCGATAGGGCGCCTATCGAACGGCCAGAGCGCGACTGGCGAGGAGATCGGAAGGCTGCCGTTCGACAGGACCTGTCGAACAACCCCCGTTCGACAGGCAGGGCTGTCGAACTGCCCCCGTTCGACAGGCAGGGCTGTCGAACTGCCCCCGTTCGACAGGCAGCTGTCGAACTGCCCCTGTTCGACAGGATATCCGTCGAACTGGCGCAGTTCGACAGGGTCGTGTTCTCCATTTATTTGTAATAAGTTATTTTTTTTAATAATATGTAATTTATTTTAGTGTGTAAGAAAGGAAAATATTTTTGTAATGTTATATGTATATGATTTAGGGTTTTGATTTAGGGTTTTGATAATGTTTGGTCAGAAATTGTAGTATTTATTTGTTGGTTAAAATATTTGAATTATTTAGTTTCATTATTTGTATATTTGAATGATAATTTGTCATGATTCATTCGAAGGGTATGCTACTGAGTAATTATCCGAAGAAGTTTATGAAATAGTACTGATAGTACTAAGTTAATCGTAAAATGTTTCTCAAATAGTACGGACAGAACATAAATGACTAAAAGTTTAATACAAATAGATAAGTCAAGGACGATCAGTGCCCTTCGCACGCTTGCTAGGTCCTCCCTTCTTCCTACGCCTAATCTGCTCAGTGGGATATGTCAAATTATCAGGGGGGTGCCTATCTCTAGCTGCCTGCTGTGGTGTCACGTCTGGCCCCTGACCGGCCTCCGTCTCCTGTGTCGGCTGTGTGACCTGAGGTGCTGCGTGCCAGTAATCCATCGCTACTTCCCCCTGGGGAGGATCAGTGGAAAAGAAGTCCTCAATGAATGCTGTGCGAGGGGAGTAAGCAGGCATTCCGTGATGCGTCGACGCCGAACCGTACTCATCATCTGTTTGCACAAGAGGGAGAAACCAAAAAATATGGCGTAGTTAGTAACGATACATATAATTAGAAACTAAAGCGTGTTATTGTTTAAAATGACTTACATGTGTGCTGTGTGTGGCCCTGCTCTGGCGCACGCGGAGTGATATGAAGTCCCCATGCTGGTGTGTTCAACACGTTGTCCCCCGTTGGCATGTAAGGGAAGTGTGCCGACCCAGATGCTCCCTGCGAGGGGTGAACATAAGGCGGAGTTTGGAATACCTGCGGACGTGGTGGTGCCGTGCTCGACGTGGGTACCCCTGATCCGGCTGACCCCCTGGTGTACTCCGGTGCTGGGGTGTGCTGAAAGGAAGGACGACCGTGAGATGTGTGGGCCGCTTCGTACCCGCGACGTGAAGAGGATGGACCACTCCGATCCACGCTGGAACGTCGGGGTAGTGGTGGTGATGGCCGTCGGCCCGACGTCTGCACCACATCTGCCGCGCTCCGACAGGAGACACGACGTAGTAGTGCGGCAGCACGTGCACGGAAGTTGCGAAGGATGCTCGCCACGTCGTCAGGCCTGACGACTGGAGGTCTCGCCTCTAGTCTTTGCAGCAGGGTGTCGGACTCCACGTGAACGTGCTCAACAAATTCCGCCTGTTCCACAAATAATCAAGGCAATTAAAATTATTTAACCAGTTGCACATTTATTAAGAGTATTTAACATGATGCACATTTGTTAGAAATAATGAACCAGTTGCACATCATTTATAAATACTGAACTAGTTCCACATTTATGTAAGAAAAGGAACTAGTTGAACCAATTGCACATTTATTAGACATACTGAACTACTTGCTAACTTTTTAAAAATATTGAACTAGTTGCTCAAATTCCACAAATAAACACGTACCATTGAGTTGTAAGCTGATCTAGGCTGAGGGGCAAACGTGTCAGTAATCGCTGCCTGGTGGGGGACGGTGCTATCTCCTTGTGGAGGAAAACACCTCCATCGTGTAACACTGCGGTACCAACGAAGGTAAGCTCCATAATAACTCCCATCGTCTGGAGGTGTCTGAAGTGCCAAGTTATCAGCTGCGTGCTCCCACTCTTGTACCGTCGGCTGAACCGTGGTCACAATAACTAGCTCGTAGGAAAGCCCGAGCCCCTTTCTGGAGTACCTGCACAACAACAAATTCACACATCAGAAAAAATGTTGTGCAGTGATTTATTTTAAAAAATGTAGGATTAAACAACTGTGATGTGAACTAACCTATGAAGACTATCAATGGAATACCTTTTACAGAGATACTTCTGTGTACCCCTCGTGATGCCCTCCAGGATAGCAACAAGTGGTAGAGGTCGTGTATTCTTCATAACCCAGTTATACACTTCAGCAAGATTTGTTGTCATCACACCATACCTCGATCCATCTGTATCGTACAACAACGACCATTTCTCCCTTGGCTCAAATTCTACCCACTCCGTGAAGCACTTCGTGGCCCTTCCACGCTTCCTGCGCCGAGTAATACTTGGTGCTTCATTAGGAATGGGTTCAAGTCCCTCCGGCTCCTCCTGTCTGGCAATTATAGGTTTTTTCCTAACCTCTTCCATGTGTGTAGTGGTCAAACGATCCAGTTGATCCCATATGGCATCAAACTTTCTTTGTTGATTCTGCTTGCATAACTTCTTGAACAGGTCCATCAATCTCTTACTCCTGAATTGTCTATAAAAATTAGCCCCAAAATGTCGCATGCACCATCTGCTATGTAAATCTGGCCATGGAACGGACTGTGTGACATCTTCTTGAAGCTTCTGTATCGCTGATAGCAAACCGGTGTGTCGGTCATGCAGAACACACACATTTGGTCTGTTTTCAACAACACACATTTTAATGTGCCACAAAAACCATAGCCAGCTTGATGTGTTCTCGCTTTCAACAAATGCAAAAGCAACAGGAACGACATGGCTATCCGCGTCGACTCCGATCGCGGTTAGAATTGTTCCTCTGTACTTGCCTGTCATGAAAGTGCCATCAACACAGAGCAAAGGAATGCAATTTCTAAAGGCCTCTATCATGCACCCAAATGACCAGAAAGCCCGACGAAGAACATTCTCCCCATATTCATTCACCTCATCGAGAATAGCCATGTGTGTGCCCGGGTTTCTTGCCTGCATCACCTCCAATAGTGGGTGAAAATTGTGATAAGAATCCTCATAAGTTCCAAACCTCATCTCCAATGCTTTCTGTTTTGCCCTCCAAGCCTTGTCGTACGATATCTCATATCCGTACTCTTTCTCAACGTCATGCATTATGGTGAAAGGGGAGAAAGATGTTTTTCTAACCACCTTTGAATATACCATTTGTGCCACAAATGCCGCTGTCAGGTTTCTGTGCACCAGACGGGTATTCTCCAACAAACACGTATGTTGCTCAACCCTCGAAGCTACCCATAAAGTGTCATGTTGTGGCTTGTAACCATGCACTCTCCAAGGACATCCACCCTGTATGCACTTCACGTCATACGTCGTCCTATTTGAAACCTTCACCCTGAACTCACGCTTCTGGACAAATGCCCACCTCTTCACCGCATCTTGTAAGTGACCTTTGTCATGAAACATCTGTCCAACTTTCACCTGCTTACTATCATAACACTAGTGGGCATCTAAACCATCGTTTACCTTCATACGACTCATTGATATGGTCGTCCAATCATCGGGTATGTTAGTTTCGTTGTCCCACAGTGTTGTATCTTCTCCTTCCACTACAAGCGCAAGGTATTCCTCGTTTTCCACTTCCATCTGATCCACTACCGCCTCATTCTCCTCCGCTGCATCAACACGCATAGGCGAATCCGGTTCTTCATCGTCCGAGTCGTTGGCCTCACGATTAGTACCATGAACAATGACCTCTCCTTGTGTATTACCCTCTACTACTTCTTCCCCTCGACCTTGCTCAGTCCGCCAAACATTTTCAGCTTGTCCACCTTCCAACGGAGTTTCTTCCACCACGGCATGACTTGACTCCCCCGATCGATCAACACATGTTGTCTTCTGCACCACTATTGCCAGGCTATAGCCTTTCTCCCTTACTTTACTAACAAACTTCCTCCAACTCCCAGTTGACGCAACCTCCACTACTCTCCACTGCCATCCATGTTGACCCCTCACTGGCCACACGGCATTTATGACAAATTTATCGTGCACTGGATCTACCCCAAACATATTATACAACCACCCTAACACGTCGTTCAAACCCATATGCTCCGGTGCATTCAGACTAGTATCATGGAAGGCATATACAGTCAAATCCACCCCGCTATTACATATTTGTATAGGAGCATCGCCATAATACAGACGAATGGGCATATCACCTGACATCCTGATAAAACATGACAAATAGTCTCACGTTTAATCATTTAATCATTCGATAATTACCCTATTACAACTTATACTATATTGCCGTGTACTAATTTACAACTATTAGTAACAAACAACTAGTTTAATAATCCAAATAAAATATAACACCTTTGTACCTATTTTAACACACAACATATCAATAATATGTACTAACTAAGAACTAATTTAACTGTACAATTACTTAAATACCTCTACCAACATTTAGCAATAACAAATATGTGCTAACCATACATACTAACATCGAACAATGCGAAACAATTAACAACTCTTAAACCAATTTTTTATTAAACTTTCATATGCATTGTACTTAGGGATTACTAATGTATACCTTAACTTCACTGCTGGAGGGCGTCGCCAACCCTTTCCTCCCGGCCGGCGCCTCCTCGGCCTCCTCTCCGGCCTGCTATCCCCTCCCCTCGCTCCCTCCGGCGCTCACGGCGACGATGTGGCGACTCTCGGCGGCGGCTGGCGATGTGGTCACAAATCGAACTCGCGGCCTGGGTGGACGGGGCTTTAAATCGGCCTGTCGAACGCCCATTGTTCGACAGGGTCGGTGGAGGGACCTGTCGAACGCCCCCGGTTCGACAGGCCTCGCGGCGCCGGGTGGTGGGCCCTGTCGAACTCCCTCCGTTCGACAGGTGAGCGTGTCGAACGCCAGCCGTTCGACAGGGCTTTGTCGACTGCCCGTCGTTCGATAGGTGCCCTATCGAATTGCACCCGTTCGACAGGGACCTACTTTCACGATTTTCCCGGTTGGCCACTACTTTTGCGATTTTCCATAAAAATAATATTAATTCTCAAAAAAATTCACGTCCCGGTCCCGGTGACATGATTTCAACGGTGTTATACTGTTGTTTACAACTGCAGAGCACTGGATATGGCAAAGACAGAGGACACTTGAGGCCCACATACTATGTTAAGGCTGCGTTCTTTGTAGCTACTCTCTCTGTCAAAAAAAAACAAACCTGTATCCCAAGAAACTATTAAGGAAAGAAACAAAACACCATAGTACCCTTAATTAATGTAAAACTTGTATTGATTGGTAGGTAGGTGAGGGGTATTGAAGTAATAAAATTTCTCGATTTGTGGATTGGTGGTAGGTAAGAAGGTAGAAATTGGTTTATTTTGGGACAAATTTCAAACTCTAGGAGTTGATTTATTTTAGAACGGAAGGAGTAGTTTGGATTAGCTATTACTTGTTTTCCGTTAGTACGCTTTTCAAACTGCTAGACGGTGTGTTTCATAAAAAAAACTTTATATAAAGAAGTTGCTTAAAAAATCCAACAAATTTATTCATCAAAATGTTATAAACTAATACTGAATTAATCATGTGCTAATCACATTTCTCATTTTACGTGCGGGTAATCAGCCCATCCAAACCTCCAGGAAGAGTGGCTCTCCAACTGTGGCCCCAAATTACGTTGGACCTGCTATAGGTCCAACATAAATCATCATTTGAAGTCATAAGACTACACAACCTAAAATATTAGTTTTTAAAATACAGAATATCGCCTTCCCCCCAAAAATAATTTTTAATATAAAACTATTAACAAGCTCCCCTATCACATCAACCCATATAACTATAGACACTTGTTTCGAGCCAAGCCTAATAATCTGTGCTGAGCCCATGTGACCCTAGAAACTTGTTATCATAGCTCCTCCTATGTGATCCATAGAAATTGTTTTGGAATACTAAACATGGGTTCTAATACCACTTATTAGAGTGCGTAGTTCGACCCACCAACCGTGGGTCATCTAGATCATATTGGGTCTTTTACCACACAGGTCTAACTAGAGCTACAACTTTTAAGTCCTAGTTTACACACACACTAATCTTTTGGGTGAGTGCTATCCCCATAAGTTGTGCTCCCCACTATTATAGACCCTAGCTTGTCTTTTTCACTTTTCCACTTGCTGGTTAGGGCTCGATTTTCTCCTACTTAATCCAGTGTTTTTTCCCCTTCCCTTTAATCCTCCCTAACTACGTCAGCACATTGCAGTTATAAACATCTTTTCTTTTTCTAATATATTGACTTGCAAGGTTTTTGCACATTCGAAATAGAAATGTGGGAGTAAATCCAACATGGTGCTGCAGTGTTAGTTGGTACAGTTCTCCTGGGACATATTCATTCAGATATGCTCAAATCTCAATCAGCATTCCACTTGTAGGATATCAGTTAACATGCCTCCAGCGAGCGGATGCGGCTTCCCTGTCCCGATACGCTTGTTCCTTTCCTGTTCCTGGCGACGTGTCATCTTCTTATTTGCCGAGTTTTTTCTGGTGGGCCAGTACGCATGCGCTTCTCTTTCACTTAAACGGCGTCAACGTCTCCGTTCTTTTTCACACAACGGCGTAATCCCTTGATCCCTTCCCTCCCCCAACAGAAGGCATCGTCTCTCTCCATGCTGCTGATCTACTATTACTACAACAAAATAAAAATTCCCCACCTTGACCTAGATGAACTCCGCCAGATTCCGCCGCTTTACGGGTGAGCTCGAGCACCGCTTGCCCGAGCAGTCGATTGTCTCGAGCTCGCCACCACTGATCAAGCGCCTTGCCGCTGAGTTGGAGCTGATGCATGGTTCAGCTCGTGCAAATTAATCAATGTCCAGCTGCATCAAAGTGCATGAGCTTGGATCGAGAAGGTCCATGATGTGATCGATGCTAACATCGTCAAGTATTACGCCAACCTGTGGATCCAATCCAGCCCGTGTGACTTGATTTTGTTCAGTAAGATCCCAATCCCAATGTTGTTGCCTTTGTTTTTCAGATCTGTTCAATTTTTGACAACTTCTGAATGCTATGCATGATTTAGATAGTATCTTGTGGCCTGAAGAGGATTGCTGTATAGTTTGCACATCGTTTATTCAAAATCTGACCAAAAACACATATTACTACTAATAAGTAAACTTCATTGCAGTGTTCAGTAAATTAAAAATACGAAATGTTGTTGCACTAAAAGAAATTAATATTGCAAGTAGGTCAGGGGAACATATTGTGGAAATCAGTGTCAAATTGTTGAAATGGCCTCCCTTGGTGCAGCCCCTGACTTTCTGGAGTCACTGAGATAGGAGTATGAAATAAAGGGTGTGTTGACGCTTCCAGAGCAGCATAGTACTGTGATACATGTAAAAAAGTTTGGTTGCTAGGAACCTCCAGATGGCCCTAACATAACAAAAAAAAAACAGAGGAAAGGTCAGGGATGATAACAAGAGCATGCGATTTTGGAGATTAATTATGTGAGAAATATACCATTACTGTAGCAGGTGGTTGTGACTGCATCTCAGGTTGTGGTTCTAGCACATGGTCCGGAACATCGTCATCCTTCTTCTTTCTCTTCCTCTGCGATGATGCTTTCTCTAAGCCACCAACACGTCTAGCTGAACCATGGATGCCCTTTTCCTTGAGCTTAATGCCTCTTGGCTTTTTGGGCATCTGATTTTCTTTCCCAACTGGAAATAATATGTTTAGAATTGTATCGGTCAGACTATAATATTACTTATAATTAACATATAGAACTTTGATACGAACCTTGTGGGGAAGGCGACTTGTCTAAATCTGGATCACTTCTGATTCTCAAGAACTTCTCTATATCTTCTGCCAATTTTTCAGCACAATTAGTAGACATGGAGTATGTTTCTTCAGATTTTGCAGCTGTAGAAGCTATTCGAACAAACATTCTACACAATGAGGAGTATCGATCTGATATCTTTATTCTAGGGTCATCATGCATATTGCTGTTGCCACTTATATGCAATACTTTTGCATCAATTGTCCATCTTTTTAATATATATTGTTGAGGAACTGATTTAATATTGTTGACGTCAAGTATCTTCAGTGCATGAGAGCACAAGATGCCAGCAAATTCAAACTTCTTGCAACTGCATTTAACATTGGATTCCAACGGAGAGTATCTAACAACATGTTCAAGATGCTTACCGTTGGCCTTTATTTTGTACACCTTTTCTACATCAACCTCACCACAGTAGAATATGTCACAATTCAAAGTCTGCATTACCTCTTCCTCAAATATCTTATAAACTGCTGGAGTATAAACTTCTGCTACATATCTCAAAATTCTCAACTCCGCCTTTAGCTTCGGTGTACTTTGTGTTGCTCTAAAGTCACACTTTACCTCTTCATATCTTTTATCTCCCACCAATCTGTCAAAGTGCTCAAAAAAAGTAAGCATGTCATACTTCACACTAATATAACCCTTTAATTCATTATTCAGGCTTTCATTTCTTTGGGTGGTACTCATATCCGCAGAAAACGTGTTCCGGCCATATACTAATGCCCATTGCTCCCTTTTCTTAAAAATCCGTTGCAACCATGTATTTTGCTGGAGCTTATATTTTTCAAGCAATTGGCCCCATGCACGTAAAAATTCTTCTTCCTCTTCCTGATCATATATGCAGTTCTGAAAGTCAGCATTAAATTTCTTATAGTCCTTAACACACCCAGCAAGGTGCTTGCAGGCATTCTGATTCATGTGCCATACACATATCCGATGATGAGTTTATGGAAGAACTATTTTAATTGCTTTAGCCATAGCTGCATCTTCATCTGTCAAAATTGTTTTTGGCTTCTTTCCTGACATGACATTTAGAAAAGTTTTAAATAACCAGACAAAACTATTAGCGGTCTCATCATATAGAAGAGCAGCACCAAAAATAGTAGTCTTCTTATGATTATTCACTCCTACAAGCAAACCAAAAGGGCGTCCGTCATCCAACTTTCTATATGTTGTGTCAAAGCATACAACATCACCAAAATCTTCATAGTCGGCAACCATTTTAGAGTCAGCCCAGAAAATGTTTGTAATTAAGTCATCCTCATCAACCTGAATAGAATAAAAAAACTTGACATCTTCTGATGCTTTCTTCTCCATATATTCTAACACTCCCCCAGTATCACCTTGTTTGGTTTGTAGTGACCTCTTGGAGTATAATTTATTCTTTATGTCAACACGAGTAAACCCGAGATTCTCAAATCCACAAGCTTGTTTTGCCATCAAATCAATAGCTGCTTTAGTAGAAATCCCTATGGATTTTGCGACTTCAATGCTTGCAACTTGAGCTTCATTTATCTTCCTTTGTGATCTTAACTGATGAGCCTGACTTCTAGTGGCAAGATTATGGTTATGTTCAGGCACAAAGTGATAGATAGAATAGAATCCATCTATGAGACTTATCTTCATACATGCTTGGCATTTGCATCGAGTTTCTGGCTTACTAAAACTATCGCCATAGCCTGAAGCTTCTGCTCTTTTGTCAATACCTCTACTTCCTGTTAATACAGTGCACTAATTGAAACAAAATGTCTCTAATTGAAAGTTAATGTAACTATAAAAAGAAACAAAGAATTTACCTTGACGAGAACAACAAAATGTCATGTTTTTTATAATTTTAGTATTTCCAATGTAATGATAGCTGCTTCTTCTAATGCTGAAACCTTTCTTAAGAGCATAAGCATTGTAGAAATCATAAGCTTCTTGTTCAGAGCTAAATTTCATGCCAATCTTTGGCACCAAGTCTTCCAGATATTTTGTTGTATGAGCAGCTTCATTTGTTCCTTCATCCTAATTTTATCCGTGGTAATAGTTTCCATCAAAAAATTGCAAAAAAAAAAAAAGGAACGATGAATATAGTTGTTCATATGCACGTGCACATGTCCGGATCTTACAGTTTAGATGCAACTAATTTAACAAAATGTAAAGGAGAATAGATAGGGATCTTACAGCTTCTAATTGATTTCTTCTCAGGCCATCAGAGGGATCTGTGGACTCAGCAGGATTTGATGATGATGATGATGATGATGATGGGGGCAGAAGTATCATCCAAGAATGCGAACGTACCGCATGTTCCTGTATTCTGCAATTGTGATGGCATTGGTTCAGGAATCGGGAGTTCATCATGGTGCCAAGATTTGGGAGAGTTCTTGTTAGTGTGGAGACGCAATCTGTGTAGATGAAAATAAAACAACTGTGTATTTGTACTTATGTACCGCTCTAATCCTTTTTCCCGCCACTAATTTTATTTGCTTGGCGTCATATTTTTGTTAGCGCTTAAATTGCGTTGTTTCCAATTTAATTGTGATAGTATAACATGGGACGATGACGCCGTTTAAGTGAAAGAGGAGCGCATGCGTACTGACCCACCAGAAAAAACCCAGCGAATAAGAAGGTGACACGTCGCCAGGAACAGGGAAGGGAACAGGTATCGGGACAGGAAGCCGCATCCCCAGCGAGCAGTGCGCCGCGTTGACTCTTGCTTTGCATTGCAGGGCCCTCTACTTTGGGCAGAGGAAACACCCGGCTCACGAAACACACCGTCCTGAACTTCCATGCATGGCAGAAATGCAATAATGTTTACCTACCCGGTGAATCAAAAACGTAGTCCGTCCGTATTTTAATTTATGACGTCGTTGACTTTTTAACCAACGTCTAACCATTTATTTTATTTAATTTTTTATGCAAATACAAAAATACTTATGTCATGTTTAAAGAACATTTGATGATAAATCAAGTCACAAATAAATAAATGATAATTTCATAAATTTTTTAAATAAGCAGAAATGTCAAACGTTTATTAAAAATGTCAACAGCGTCATACATTAAAATATACGGAGCGAGTATTAAGTTCGGAGGTGGAGTTAGTTGATGGCGGTGTGCTGGTGCGTTTCTAATAACTAGGAGATCCAGGCTGGTGATCATTGTTTGGGGTCATTGATGTGATGGCTCCTTCTCTACCGGCTAATTTTATAACTCGTTTACACCCTTTTAATTTACAGGAGCAATATTTTGCATGCGTGGTCATTACATCGATTAATTATAGCTAGAGCATGCAGCTGTTGACATGTCATTAATCTGTTGGTATAGGTTACTGAAGACACAATATATGATGTTGTATACATATAGTGGCATACTCCCTCCATATTAAATATATGATTATGTTAACTTATTTGGTTAAACTTCTGAAATTCCCCTCATCAATAGCTCTCTTTAGTTTGAAAACATAAAAATAATATGAGTAGGTTTTATAGATTTTTCGTTTTAAGTACGTTTGCAATATTATAATTTTGTTGGATACTATCACTATATTCTAATAGAAAAATAGTGCTTAAACTTGCGCATCAAAGACAAAGTAAAGTCTCCCCTTCAAACAATAAAAGATAGACTAAAGTCAACAATTTTATATATTTAAATACAAAAATAGTACTTATATATTTAGATGTTGAGGCCTATATGGGTGCCAATGCTAATAACCTTTTATTTTGATACATGGGTTGTATTTCATAAACCTATAACTTATTTATTATGTTATTGAACCGCACTGTATCAGCAGACCACTCATCCAAGGACAGGTAAGTTAACCAATCAGTCGACCCATCATATTTATCGAAAAAAATTCCTTACGCGGTAATCCCTTCTATGTACTTAAATTTTACTTTTTTTATCCCCTTTATTTTGATCATTTTTTGTAGATAATTTCTTGTATGCCCCTAACAATTTAGCCAATCCCTTCCATGGCGTTGAGTTTTATTTACTCCCTTAGTGTCATGTCCCTTAAATATTAATTTAATTCCTTCCATGCTCATTTCATCAGTTGACCATTTAATGTATAAGAAAAGTTAGTTTTACCATTGGGCATGTAAGGCCATTCCCAACCCAATGACTAGGATGATGTCTACAGCATTAAATAAGGCAACATATCCTATGCACACAGGCCCTCATGTGTACACACGTGCACACCAACTAAAAAATGTCACCAAAAAATCTAGAAAAAATCATACACATACTTTCAATTGTATTACACCTAGGGTTAAAATCTTAACGTCAAATTCATTATATTTTAGCCGTAACAAAAAAACAAAAAATCTGACAGTTTTAAGGTTGTAATTTTGTCAGAATTTTATCTTTTTTGTTATTCTCTATGTAGAATGAATTTGAAGATGCGACTTTGCACGTAGATGTAATACTATTGAAAGTACATGTATGAATTATCCTAGAATTTTTTGTGATAATTTTTAGTTGGTGTACATGGTGTGTACACGCGAAGGTCTGTGTACATAGGATACGCTCCCATTAAATAATATGCCAACTAGAATGAAAAATGATGTGGCAAGTGAATACATGAGGAAAGAGAAGGAAATCATGTCTTGCATAAGACATGTCTTGCATGAGACATGGTTTCTACACAACATCCAAGACATCATATGAGATAAGTAGCATTAAATTTAAGTATGAAATAGTGGTGTTTGCATTGGAAGAATAGTGTCTAGTACTAGTTTCTTGATAATTCTTGATAATGTGGAGTTTATAGAAACTATGTCTAGTGTCTTGGGTTGGGAATAGCCTAAGTTATTTATGAAATCTACCGTTGGAAGTAAGTAATTTATTGCATAACTATAATATTCATAAGTTTATTGTGTGAGAAAGTATTAAATGCAGAAAATCTAACATATATTTAAAGAAATATATTTAGCATTTTTTAAAGGATAAACATGACAATTCGTCTTGTATAGTAGCATTTTTAGATAATATATACAAAATGTGTCAAATCTTTTGTGCTACTGTCACAAAAATATGATACATATGCTTTTTAATAAATAGAAATATACTTTATTATCGTCTAAAAAATTTTTTGTCGTGATAATACCTCACATAATGACACTCGTAAATATAACTGTCTCATACAACAAACTGCAACACATCCAACAATATACTCCACAAATTTAGAAGGGATCAAACCAAAATAGAGGTACACAAGAGAGTGAGACATCATGGTAAGAAAAACAGAATGCTCAACATAAAAAGTTCATTTCCAAAAATTGATGGGATATAATTATAGGCAAATGTTGCTACATGATAGTCAATGTTTATTTAATTTACATGTGGACATCCAAAAACGTGCGATGACTAGAGGACACCTACAGAATGGTAATTTACTGAACGACACCACACTCATTGTTTTAATATTTTAGATCCAATCGAAGGGATTTTTTTTTCAAAAAGACAAGAATTCCCCTCAGGCCACAAAATTATAAGCTACGCTGGAGAAAAGAAAAGAATATGATGTATGGTAGCAGTGTACTTTGGGGGAGGATAGATTGAGAGTTGCATGATGTGTAGTTTGAAAATCTACCAGAAAATGTATATGAAAATTTAGATTTTTCTGAAAATCTAGAAATTATTTTTAAAAAATTCAGATTTTTTATTTTTTATTTTGGAAAAGTTGCAAAATGTACCAGTTGCTGCTGCTCTAGGGTTTTGGAGGGGGTTAAGAGCATGCCCAGCAGATACTCTAACCAATCCTCCATCCCGGTATTGGCGTATATGGGTGAAAAAAATGCCCTCCAGCAGATGCGCTACCCCCACACTCCAAAATTGGCGGATGCGCCATAGTAGGAGAGAGAAGAGGCAAAAATAGCGTATCTCTCTCCTCACGCCATTTCGCACCCGCCCCCATCCAGACTTTCGCAACCACCACCCCTCCGGTGTGCCTTCCCCTCGCCGTCGTCCCCAACCGGCGTAGATGAGTTCCCCGTGCCCCTTTTTTTGCTTTTTTTTCAGCGATTTGTGGAGCGAGCCTTACCAGATCTGGGGGCGTGCGCGGGGCCTTTTGTCCGCCGCCGTCTCCCCACGCGTGGCCGCCGCTCTGCGCCCGCCGCCTTCCTCCTCCGGCGTGCGCGGGGCCTTTTGTCCGCCGCCGTCTCCCCACGCGTGGCCGCCGCTCTGCGCCCGCCGCCTTCCTCCTCCGGCGTGCGCGGGGCCTTTTGTCCGCCGCCGTCTCCCCGCGCGTGGCCGCCGCCCCTCGCTTGCCGCCGTCGCCCTGCGCCCGCCAACCGCCGTCACCCTGCGCTTGCCAGCCGCCGGCGCCCCTCACCAGCTCGCCCAGCGCCGTCTCTGAGCAGCCCGCCGCTCGCGGCGCCCCTTCCCTCGTCGCCCTGCTGCCCTCACCGCCCACGCTGCCAAGCCGCCTCTCCCTCCGCCGCCCGTCGCCTGCATGGCTCGGGGATAGAAAAGAGCAGGAGAGGACAAAGAAGCAGAGAAGGATAGAGAAGAATAGAGAAAAAGAGAGATAAAGACGAAATATAAGCTTTAAAATATAATATAAATGTAGGGTGGTTGGAAAATATTATTAAAACATAGGGAGGGTGTAATATGGATGATCTGTTGGAGTGAGTAGGGATATAGAGGAGGAATCTTTTTGGATGGCCATCTATATAGGCATATGAAGGATTAAATTTGGATGAGCTGTTGGGGATGTTCTAAGGGAGATATGGCCTGGTTTGGTCCAAATCAAGCCGAGTAATATGTGCTGCTTCGAGGACAAATTTGTCATTTCAACGCACTGTCTCCCATTAGGTATGAAATAATATGGTAACGGTTGTGGTGTCCTTCACCTGTAGTAAGTTTTTTGTGATGTTCACCAACAAATTACGTAATTTGAGTGTCGGAAGCAAAATTTTCCATTATTATATGACCACAAATTAACCAAAAATACATTTTAAATAAATTTTAGAATAAATTTGATGAAACTCATACAACATTTTCACCAAAATTTAAACCCAAAACAAAAAAAAGGGGTTTTCATTCACAGTGAAACTCGTTTATGGCTGTAACCATCTTTTGAAATATTTGTTTCAAAATTTAAATTTTGTTTTTCAAATTTGGTGTAAAATAATTATGCCCTATTGATTTATTATATTTTTTTAAAAAATAACATTGATATTTTTTAAGTAGCACATTAGTATATATGAGAGAGGGGTAATATAATTATTTTAGAGAAACATAACGGATATCTAATGAAACGTGGCCATGTGGGTATATAGGGATAAATGTGAAAACCTATGAAACAAAATTCAAAGGTATAAAAGAGCTTGAGTAAAACTTTTTTTTTAAGAATTACACAATACAACACAGACACTCACAACGCATGCACACTCACCCCTATGAACACACACACGCAAACTCTACCCCTATGAGTATCTTCGAATACTACTCAAGCACGTGTAAGTAGTTTTCTGCTTTTCATACTGTGATACAAACCTAATAAATCTCGCTATATCCACAATTCCCCTACATTACAATGAGTCATGTCCATGCAGTACAGAGCAACCTGAACTTCATCTCTTTTTGCAGCTAAGATCAAAACAACTACCTGGGTGGCCCGCGCAATTGTGCGGCTAGCACCTAAACAAAATCAAATATTTTTTAGTATGATTTTACTTAAGATTTATTAAATAGCTATCCTCGTATTTCTAGTTATATAATTTTAAAAGTCACACCAGCTGCTACCCTATATTTCTGTCATATTCTTCTTTATTTGTTTGCTCGGTCTACCACTATTTCTATTCATTCTCCTTAAAATCTTTAAAAAATGTTTCTTATAGCTTTTTAAGTTTATTATCTCGTTGGGTTTTATTTTTATAATTTCTAGAAGTCCCCTCAAATGCTGCCATTATATTCCTCTATGACCCATCCACTGTCTTTTCTCTTTATTGTCATTGGGATTTTACAAATCGAACATAATTATTTTTTTACAAATGAAGTCCCGCCAAACCGTCAGCGGCTTTGCCATTATACTTCTTTATGGCCTGACCGCTGCCTTCCTTCTTCATTGTCATTGAGATTTTAAAATCAAACATGATTATCATTAATTTTTTTTTACTTTTTAGAAGTTCTGAACCTTTAAAAATTGGATCTTGTAGTTTTTAGAGTTTATTGTCTCGTTGGGTTTCTTTTTTTTATATTTTTTAGAAGTCCCGTCAAACGATGCTACTATACTCCTCTACGGCCTATCCGCTGCCTATTCTTTATTATCATTGGGATTCTAAAAATCGAACATAACTATCGTTGGAATTCATTTTTTTATTTTCTAGAAGTCCTGCCAACCGTCGGCGGCTCTGCAACTGTACTCCTATACACCCCGCACGCTGCTTCTCCTTTTTATTGTCATTGAGATTTTAAAAATCGAATATGATTATCAATGGGGTTTGTTTTTCTTACTTTCTAGAAGTCCCGGCAACCGCCTTACTCGTTTGCTTCACTGCCTGCTTGTCATCCCTCCTTTTAATCATCATTAGAATTCTATTTGATGTTTTACTAACAGCTTTTATATGTCGTATCAACCGCCAGCACTCTACTTTTTTATAGGCCTTTTACTTAATTTATCTCGTCATGTGTTTTAGATGGTCTTTTTTTAATAGTATTTATTTTTATCATCATTTTTTATTATTTATAAATTGTATTCCTAATTGAATTTTTTTATTTTTATAATTTATGAATTTATTTTTTTTCATTGTAATTAATACCGTATAGTGTTCTTTTAATATTTTTAATTTTTATTTTTTGAATTTCAGTTGTTTCAAAATTGTATTACTACTTAACTCTTTTAATTTTTTTCATTTTGGATATTATTTTATTATTTTATTTTGAATTTTAATTAATCTCGTATTGGGTTCTTATATGGATTTTTCTTTCAATATTGCTTATTTTTAATTCCGAATTTCAGTTGTTTTTAAATTGTATTCCTACTTGAACTCTTCTTTTCTTTTTGCTAATTTCGGATTTTATTTATATTTTTATTCTGTATATTAACTAATCTCGTATTGGGTTCTTATATGGACCCTTATCTCAATATTCCTTATTTTTAATTACGAGTTTCAGTTATTTTTAAATTATATTCCTACTTGGACTCTCCTTTTATTTTCTAATTTCGGATTTTATTTTATTTTTATTTCGAATTTTGATTAATCTCGTATTGATTTCTTATATGGAGACTTCTTTCAATATTTCTTATTTTTAATTCTGAATTTCAGCAATTTTTGAGTTGTATTTCTACTTGGACTCTTATTTTCTTTTTCTCTAATTAATGTTGGAATTTCTAGCCCCCACAATGAACGTGGAGCCTCCTTTCAAGGCTGTTTTAATAATATAATAGATAGATAGATTTACCCTTTTATGATTGACGTATTTTGACTCTTCCGAGTATGATGGGTTTTCAATTTGAACACCAAAACTAAGGTAACCCGCAAATGTGGCCATGAACAAGCAAACGGGTTTCACATGTTTATTTTGTCGTATCAGTGTATCACCATGAAGAAATTACCATGTCAATGAAGGAAATGTAACCACTCTGGATCAGGGATTATAAACAGAGCACCCTGAACGCGTGCACATAATATTGTACAGACGCTTACCTAACCCGCTCTGATATATTTTTTTTCCTTATCTGAATATGATTGTACACATGCCAGCCTAACCAGCTAACACAGAATTGCTGCCTAATTGCCAACTGGAGTAACAACAGAAGTACAGAACCCAAGTAAGAAATGTTTTTGATCGAGTGATTGATTCTGTGTTGTGATTACTGAAACAATAGGTGATCAAATGGATTTAAACACGCAACTCCTAATACGTATCCTTTATCCAGAGAGAACTTCTTCAATACTTGAAATTAATTAGGACCATTGATCTGCAATGATCTAACGGACAGAAAGAGAAGGTACCTGAAAAAAGGTATTAAAAGGGTGGGCCAGGTATGGAAGGTGGGAGGGTAAAATGGTAATTGTTTTTCATTAATTTTTTTTCAGTAAAGGGCAAAAGCGTATTCTTACAAATTCAGAACTTTTGAGAGAAGCAACAAACATTTTCAGCAGGAGGAAGAAAAAAACGAGAGGAAGAATTAGAACGCTCGCGTGCGAGAGGAACCTACATGATCTGCTGGTTGTCGCTGCCGTAAAAGGCCGCCGCTTGCCGAGGCCTCACACGCCCGCCGCTCGCTGCCGCCATACGCGCCTACGAAAGCAGCAGCTGGACACCGTCGCCGCCGCCGACGCACGCGCCCGTAGCGCCCGCCGGTCGCAGCTGACGTACGCAGCAGAAGGTCGCCGTCACCGCCGACGAGCCCGTCGCGCCAGCCGGTCGCCGCCATCGCACGCGCTGGCTCGGTTGATTAGGGTTAATCTTGAATCAACGGTGCGACGGCTTGGTTGATTGGGTGACGGGTGGGATTTGAGCAATTACTAAGCTACCCTTGTTAATAAAAATTTGTGTTCCTAAATTACCCTTTGAAGATTAACGGTGGATAACAATTCGTTAAGGAGGTACCTGGGGTACCTTTCAAGCACCGTAAAAGATCTCTTATCCAGATCATCAGCAACTGAGTTTTATCTGTAGAACTTGCATACGAAGATTGGAGAATTAGATGAGTTCGATCGGCCTACGTATGTAAACACGCAGGCTGATAAAAATCTGCACCAAAAATCTGAACCTGTATATATGCTCGCATTGTGTCCAACCTTTCGCATCAGAAGCATCAAATGGTAAGCCGTCCGGTACAAACTGAAAAATCTTCAGACGCAGTACTTCAGAGACCATGAAAAATCTGCCACGCACGAGGATTAACCTGGTATTTACTGAAAAAAAATATCCTTGGTATGATGTGCCCTGCATTTACTGAAGATTTTGCCGCCGCCTCTTGCTGGTCTCTTCAAGACATGAGGCCTGTTTTGACAATGTGACATGACAAGCTACGTTGCGACCTTGCAGCCTAACACGTTCCTTGATCAGATTTCCGACGGCCAACACGTAGTAAAATCGTAGTTTTACGATCTCAGCTAGGCCGGCGTCTGAACCTCGTGGCTTGCAGAGCCGCTTCTCTCTGACGGATCTGAATTTCTCGGCCATGAACTGCACGAGCGTCTACAGGTTAGCAGCACACGCTGCACGTTACTGTACCAGAAACCTGGCATCTCTCTTCGATCCAGTTTCTGACGAAAGATACAGCACCCAGCAGCTGCTTCCGATTGACAACGGCTGAATTGCAGTTTCGAGCCCCTCCTGAGATTAATTGCAGAGATGTTCAAGAAAGTTTGCATCTCCTCTTCGCTGCCAACCCTGACCGACCACTGCTGTTAGGTCAGGTGCCTGTCACGTACACTCCTTTGGTCAGAACACCATAGCGGAGCTCGCACTATATAAGCTGCTCGCCATGAGCCATAATGGCCAACAAGAAACCACACATAATAGAGCGTATTGCTCGGAGGCAGCCACAGCCATCGCCGTCGCCGTCGCCGTCGTCCCCTGCATTTATCGCCGGGCCACCGAGATCTCGCATAAGTACAGCGGCGCCGGTGAGAGGGAGGCAGAGGCTGTAGGTAGCTAGAGAGGAAAAATCCACGCTAGCTATGCCTTCTCCTTCCTCAGCTCATTGGCTGAGCTTGGTCGGAAGCGTCTGGCTCCAGACCATCAACGGCCCGAACGCCGACTTCCCGGTGTACTCGTCGCAGCTCAAGGAGGTGAAGGGCATCTCCCAGGTGCAGCTCAACTTCCTCGCCTTCGCCTCCGACGCCGGGAAGCTCTTCGGCTGGTTCGCCGGCGTCGCCGCCCTGTACCTGCCCCTGTGGCTCGTCGCCGTCGTCGGCGCGTCGTTCGGGCTTGTCGGGTATGGCGTCCAGTTCCTCTTCTTGGAGAGGCCCGGGCTCGCGTACTGGCACCTGTTCCTGCTCACCTCCCTCGCCGGCAACGGCATCTGCTGGATCAACACGGTGTGCTACCTCCTCTGCATCAAGAACTTCCCGTCGGACAGCCGCGTCGCGGTGAGCCTCGCGACGAGCTACCTCGGCCTGAGCGCCAAGCTCTACACCACCATGGCCGAGAAGATGCCCCGGGGCGCCACGGCGAGGTACTCCAAGGAGAAGGTGTACCTCCTCCTCAATGCCGTCGTGCCGATGCTCGTCACCCTCGTGGCGGCGCCGTCGCTCCGGGTGGTGGAGCTCACCAGCCACCGCCGGACCGACCCGGCGTTCCTCGCCATGTTCGCGATTACCCTCGCCACCGGAGCCTGCGCCGTCGTCGGCAGCATCGGCTCCAAGTCCATCGGGCTCTCGACCAGCGAGCACATGATCAGCCTCTACATCCTGCTCGCCCTCCCGGTGCTCATCCCGGCGGCGCTCAAGGTGCGGGAGAGCATGGACAAGCTACGGGAGGCGAAGCGGGAGAACAGAGTGCACGACGTCGCCGCCGCCACCGACGTGCCGGAGACGGCCGTGTCGGTGCTCGAGGTGGCCGAGGCGGCGGAGAACAAGGAGGAGGACGACGCCGCCGCCGGCGAGAGCGGCGGCCAAGACGAGGTCGGCGGCATCCGGCTGCTGCGGCGGCTCGACTTCTGGCTCTACTTCCTGAGCTACATGTTCAGTGGCACGCTGGGGTTGGTCTTCCTCAACAACCTGGGGCAGATCGCCGAGTCCCGCGGGCTCAGCGACCCGTCCACTCTCGTCTCCCTGTCGTCCTCCTTCGGATTCTTCGGCCGCCTCCTTCCCGCCTTCTTGGATTACTACACCGCAAAGTAAGCAACCAAGCTGCATGCATGCATGCATGTGCCGATCAAATCAAATCACTCGTGTTTTTTACAACTTGTTTAAATGTTGGAGTCTTTGTTTATGCATGTCCTGACAGGGGATGAATTTTTGGTTTGGGTTTTGACTATGCGCAGGAGTGGCTACTCGCTGTCAAGGACGGCGTCCATGGCGGCGCTGATGGCGCCGATGGCGGGGGCGTTCTTCCTGCTGCTGGACCCGAGGGACATGTTCCTGTACACCAGCACGGCGGTGGTCGGGACCTGCACCGGCGCCATCACGTCGGTGGCGGTGTCGGCGACGGGGGAGCTGTTCGGGAGGAAGAACTTCGGGGTGAACCACAACGTGCTCGTCGCCAACATCCCCGTCGGCTCGCTCTGCTTCGGCTACCTCGCCGCGTTCCTCTACCAGCGGGAGGCCCGCGGCGCCAGCCGCTGCGCCGGCGCCGCCTGCTACCGGGGCACCTTCCTCGTCTGGGGCGCCACGTGCGCCGTCGGGACGGCGCTCTGCACCGTGCTGTACGCGAGGTCGCGCGGCTTCGCCGGGAGGCTACCGCCGCCGGCGAGGTCGACGACGATGCCATGCGCCGGCCAGCGGCCAGCGACTAACTTAGGAGATGATAACAAGGGACCAGAACCAGAAGTTTCTAGTACAGCAGTTTAACAAATTAATTAGGTGCCACGTAATTAATTAAGTGGAGAAAAAAATCTACAGCTAGTGATGTGGAGTAGGATTTGATGATTTGCCTTTTTTTTTCCTCTGGGAAAAATATTTTGTTTCATTAGTTTCTTTTTCTAATCTTTTTGAGTAATCCCATGGTGGATTGAGAAGCTCAACTTGTGTGTACGTATATACGTATATGGCCAAAAAGGAAAGGATAATACACAGCTCACTTTATTACTAGATGCGCTGCAAATCACTGTGACTGGACAAAGCTTTTTTTTTTTTTACATGGACGGTTTTAATATATCCAGCAAACTTTTAGTGGATGTACCACCAAGAAAGGCAACTTACAGGCTGACCATTTTAGGGAAAGTTGGTAGGGAAAACTTTTCTACTCAGTATAGGATAATATTGTCCCTTTTCGGGTGTATTTAAGATCAAATGTATAGAATGTATCTATGAATTGTTTTTCTTGTGGCCAATGGATTTTGAGACAGTTTGTGGGATTGTTTTATGGAAGAAAAAAATCCAACATACTCCATCCGTCTCACTCAAATTACAGGACGCTTCTATTTTTTAAAAAAAAATAAATTTGGTAGCTTTTGACTAATGATCATACTAGCTATATCTATGCTAAGTATTATATATGTTATATCATTATATTTGTATTTTTAAATACTTCATATGATACTAATTTTATATTCGTTAGGAATATAATAACGAATAACTTATTGAACAAATTATGCTATTAAAAATCATGTAAAAATATAGGCGTTACAATTTTGAAGGAAGAAGTATTATTTTCTATGGGGAACCTTGAAGGAGCTCTAAAAAGAAAATAAGAATGTCATGGTATTACTGATGCTATGGAACTATCGCCGACATCCATCACTTATTGATGGTTAGGATATTTTTAACTCCTAGCCATCCATTCATCTCACGTCATTTCATCTTACCCATTCGTTCATTTCCATTTTCTAATTCAATCCATCATAACTCTTTTTTTTTGAACGGAAAAAACAGCACAGTAGTGCTTTTTCATTGAATATAGAAGGAGAAAATACAACCCCTAGGGGTAAAACAAAAAGATCTTTAGACTATACACTATACAGAGTGCGGGATGAGCTCGCGCAATCTTTTAGCCCCAGCTAAAGCCCACAAGCTGGCCTCCTCTTTGATTTTTGCTAGGAGAACACCTGTTGCCATCTCTTTGTGATCAAAGATTCGCCGGTTTCGCTCCTTCCAAATTTCCCAAACTACTAGCAGGATAAGGGACCGAAGGCCCTTCTTTGGAATGCCGGGTGTATTAGCTAGGCTCTCCCACCACTGATGGACTGACCGGGCTTCCTCCCATTGGGCCGGTTCCAACTGCTGATATCCCGCCCATGTAGCAACGAGGCGCCAGATTCTCTTCGTGTATCTACACATGGCGACGAGGTGCAAGGCTGTCTCGGTGTCACAACGACATAGGGGGCAATGTCCGTTATTCCGCCAGCCCCTTGTCGCGAGTCGGTCCGACGTCCAGACTCTATTTTGAATGATGAGCCAGGCATGAAATTTACATTTCCCTGGCGCCCAAACTTTCCAGATTAGGGAGTTGAAGTTTGTGTTTGGCGCCCCCAAACATTGGGCATGATAAGCCGAGGAAGCTGTATAGTGGCCGCTGCTTGTGAATTTCCAAACAATCTGATCCGGCTCCTCGCTGTCTAAGTGCACATTCCGTACCGCCTCCCATAGGCGGACTAGCTGATCGAGGAGGTTGATTGTGATAGATGAACCCGCATCGAGGGTCAGGTCATGCACCCAGGAGTCGTCTTCTTTCCCTTGCCGTAGGGATTTCTTCCTATTTTTGGAGATCTCATAGACCAACGGCATTAGGTCTTTTGGTCTTCGGCCGTTAATCCATGCGGAGTCCCAGAAGCGCGTCGTATTCCCATCGCCCACAGTTATCTTTGTTGAGGCGGCGAAGAGGTCCCTATCCACACCATCACAAGGCGTTTCCAAACCCACCCAAGGCTTGCTTGGATCTCTCCATTCGTTCCACAACCATCGCAATCTCAGAGCTCTTGTAAATTTGTCCAAGCTTAGGACACCAAGGCCCCCTTGGCTGGTCGGCAAGCATGTCTTTGCCCAGTTGACCTTGCATTTCCCCCCGGTGATATCCCCCGTACCAGCCCAAAGGAAGCGACGTCTCTGCTTGTCAAGCTGCTCCAGGGATTCCTTCATCACCTTCAAGGCAGTGAGGAGATAAATTGGCTGTGCTGAAAGCACAGACTTTACAAGCGTGGTTCTCCCGGCTGCTGCCATGTTTTTCCCCCTCCAACTTGCAACTCTCCCTGATATTTTGTCGAAGACCGGTTGCAAGTCCGTTTTTCGCAGCCTTCCGAGAACAAGCGGGAGGCCCAAGTATTTTAGTGGGAAATTTGCTCGCTTCGCCGGAACGCCTTGGAGGACCTCTTCCAGGTCTATATTGCCGCATCTTATGGCCGCAACCTGGGATTTCTGAAGGTTGGTGACGAGTCCTGTGGCTGTGCCAAAACGATGTAGGATGTTCGCGGAAGTCGCAACATCGTTCTGGGTGGGATTAATGAAGATCACAGCATCATCCGCATACATTGAGATCCGCAGCCGAGTTGTTCTTCCTCGTAATTTTGAAATTGCACCCAACTCTGTTGCCTTGGAAAGGATACGCTGTAGAGGATCAATCGCCAAGATGAAGAGAAGCGGCGAGAGGGGGTCCCCTTGCCGTAGTCCTCTTCCATGTTTGATCCGTTGCCCTGGCGAGCCATTAAGGAGGACTTGGGATGTCGAAGACGACAGTAAAGCCCCTAGCCAGTCTATCCATCTTGTCGGGAAGCCCTTGCGCTGCAGCAAGGCCAGTAGGTAATCCCATCGCACGGAGTCGAAGGCTTTTGTTATATCCAACTTGAAGAGCAACATTGCCCGTCTTAGGCGGTGGTATCTTCTGATCATGTTTCTTACGAAGAGGTAGTTGTCATGAATACTTCTCCCCTTTATGAAAGCGCTTTGATTGACCGAGATCAACTCATGCATGTGGGGCCTTAACCGCAGCGCTAGCATCTTAGCGAAGATCTTGGCGATGCTATGAATTAGACTAATTGGCCTATAGTCCGAAACGCTTTCAGCCCCATCCTTTTTTGGGATTAGGACGATGTTTGCTGAGTTGAGCAAATTCAGGTGCGCACATCTCAGGTTATAGATGGAGCTGAAGACTAGCAGAATGTCATCCTTGATGATTTCCCAGCAAACTTTGAAGAAGGCCCCAGTGAAGCCGTCTGGTCCCGGTGCTTTGTCGGCTGGCATTTCCTTAATTGCCCTATGCACCTCCTCCTCAGTGAAGGGTTCCCCCAGCGTGGCTAGATCAATCGGTGTGATGTCCAACGTCTCCCAGTTTAGCTCGTTTGGCCTCGGCCCCGGCCTCCCCATGAAGCTTGCGAAGTGATCATGGATCGTCAATTCCTTTTCACCGTGCGTCACCGCCCAACCACTGTCCTTTTTCAATCTTTGGATTGTATTCCTTCTCCTTCGCGCATTAACCCTGAGGTGGAAGAACTTCGTGTTCGCATCTCCTTCACGGATGTGAGTTACCCTGGAGGCTTGCTTTTTCCTTGCCCTTTCTATAGAAGCGAGTCCTAGGACTTTCCGCTTGAGAGCCGCCCTCAGTCGCGTTTCCGGGGGGGAGAGTTCTCTGTGCTCTTGTGCCACGTCGAGTCTTTGGATGACATTGAGTGCCATATGGAATTGCAATTTAGCCTCTGAGCAGATGCCTTTTGTCCAATCTCTAAGGCCGACCGCCGTACGTTGCAGCTTTTGATTCAGGTGGTGCATAGGCTCAGTGTGCGAAGAAGGTTGGCTCCAGATGTCCTTGACTTTGTCCTTGAACCCCGGGACCCGTGTCCAAAAGTTTTCAAACTTGAAGGTCCTCGGACGATGTGGGCCTTGCGGGTTGGACAGTACAAGAGGGCAATGGTCGGATGGCCCTGTAGGAAAGGCATGGAGAACATGGTGGGGGAAAGCAAGATCCCATTCCTCATTGCAAAAGCAACGGTCAAGCTTGACAAGGGTTGCCTTTCGACGCTCATTACTCCAAGTGAACTTCCTGTTTTGCAGGGGGATCTCATGCAGCTCACATCGATCAATGACTGCGCGAAAACATGATCATAACTCATTATCCGAACATGATCATAGTGTGTACATGTCTTCAATCGTTCTGTGTAACCAAGAAAAAAAAATCTAATATCATAAGAGGCAATAATACTTTAGACAACAGATATGGGCATATATATTACCCCCATTTGCCTGTCATAAATCCCGTTATTTTCGAACGGCCAAAATTCTTCACGATGCGTGCACTAGTCAAATCACTTAATCAGTCCTCTCCCTAATCACCTAAAGTTGTCATGATTCATCATGACCCATCATCGCCAATGAGTTCTCTCTCCTCTAGGTCCTCTATCTCCATCACTTCGTCTGTGAGACTGAATATGTCTGGCTGGAGGCTGAAGACAATATATACACTGTCTAGACAGAGAGATATCATCACAACAGGGTTAGTATGTGGTCAAATGACATATATCAACATATGTTTATAACTTTATATTATTGTGTGCTGATTGCTGAACACACATGTCGCTTTTCTGGATTTCCTCATAAGCGATCAACTTACCTGTCTGTATATGTCACTGCAGTGTTGCGCAGGTTAAGTAAGATTCAATGTACGGTCCAAAGCAATCCTGAGACAACGAAGACTAGCCAAGGAATGATCGGAGAAGACACGGTCCAAATTAACCGTGTGCATCACGGTCAGGGAAAATGTGTCTTCAAAAGAGAATTACTCTGGTCTATTCTCCGAGACCACTGTCAAAAAATTAAAACCAAAAGGCCAAGCTTCTGTCGTGGCTCTTGACAGAGCCACTTACTGAGAAGAGTTGCCGTGATCTATGGTGATCAAAACGCTCGTCTCACATTCCTCAGTCGATCGGCGATGATGCAGTTAATATTGACGAGACATCAACCGTTGACAGTTACACCATGGCCCATGCTTGATAGATCCAGCGGAAGAAAGAAGACGTTCTTGCGCCAGATTCTCTCAGCTGCGGCAGTGGACACGTCGAGATGCGTCTCCTGTCCGGCTAGCCGTCTCTGTTTCTGAGGGTCTTGCCGTCTTGGAACAGAGGAACTGCTATTTTTACTCGGTCATTAATTCTGGGAGCCAAGTGTTTGATGTTTCAGAGTCATATTGACCTCCTTAATTAGATGCCTTTCCAACCGTGACAATACTCCGAAGAAAAACAATGCTGCATGCTTTCGAATTTATGGTCGGTAAAACGTGCATACAAGTTTATCGCTAGTCGTACTTTGGCCTAACATTTTGGCATATACTTCATCAATTTCTCCATGGCGAGAATGAATTTTAAACTCTCGAGAAAATATCTACTCGAGAAATATCTACTTGTGTATGCATGTTATTCATATAGTTATATTTTTTTCTAAAATAATAGATTAATACATATACATCACTTCATAAACATGCAAAAAAAAACACCTTCTACAAGTTGCAAAAAAAGTTATAGCTAGTTAAATTCACATTTAAATTTGTTTTCCTATTTTAACTGATAGAAGTTAAATTTGAATTTGCATGTTTGTGAAATAATCTATCACATATTAATCTATCTTGTTGTTTTTTATTAAGAAAAATCATAACTCTGTAGAATTGTTTCTCCTCGACGGCTGATAACTCGTGAAAATAATGAAGCAACCGAAAATAATTTATGGATAAAATTTTTATATACGTGTTTCTTAGACATTTTAAAGTCAACTAGAAAAACTAATAATTATTAGAATAATAAAATATATGATATATTTTATATAATTGTTTAAAAATTATACGAGATTTTACTAATTATTAAAGTGCCATGTTGCGGCTTACAAGCATTTGTATGAGTGTTGTGTGGCGGCTTAGGAGCGTTTATAATATGCTTTACGGATTTTTTTTAATATATATAATAGATAGATGCTAAAAAATAAACTACTATAAAAACATCAAAATCAATTTAAAATTAAGTCTTTGATATTTACTTTTGGCTATGAAACTGATAATCAAAAGGCAAATGAGAGGCAGGTGGAAATTGTGTGCTCTACCTGGGGTAGATGTGATAAACACGAGGCAGTTCGGTTGAGATGATATGGCCCGGACGGCCGGTCAAATCCTCTGCTGATCGACAGGGAGGATTACAAGCGTTTCCATCAGCAATGCTCTCGATCGATTCAGCAACTTCGGTCTCTTTCCGGTGAGCTGGTTTAGTACTTATGTGGTTGCTTAGCCAGATCGGTCTACCGTGAATATAATAAGCGCAGCATCTACATGATCAATCCATATATCCATCCCCCATGTCTCGTCTAATCCTTCAACGCGAACATGCACGCATGCCCTGCTCACTTTCTATCAGCGAAAGCTTGGCATGATAAAACCATAAAACTCTCGTTGCGTGCATGCATGGACGATGGCCGGTCCGAATGGGGCTAAGTACACGTGAGCCAAGCGAGCAGGCACAATGGCCTTCCAATCCTGGCATGATTTCCTCTCCTCCACAAGAGTGACGACGGAACCAAGAATGCAGAGGAGGAGAGGGGCAACGATGACGACAAATCGACGATATCTGTCGCGTCAGGTCCAAAAAGATGGCAACCGTCGGCATGCATGCTGGGAAAGTGACGGCACGCCACGAGTTGGAGCGTGACGACGGGCGAATCCTTTGGCTCGTTGTTGCTGCTGCTGCGAGCCCCGATCGATCGATCGAAACGGATGGTAACTTTTGTTATTAGTTTCGGGGCCGGGGTTACTTGACGACCACACGTCGCACATACGTCCGCGAAATGTTTTTGCATGCGAGTAGAAAGGGTCAAGGAAAGGAGAAAGGAGAAAGTAACTAATAACCAAAGTGCCGCTTTCTTTACGCTACTACTACTACTACTACTACTGTGCTAGTACATGCCTGTGCTTTACTACAAGTGTTAGTGCATCAGAAGACTATTAGTAGTAGTATTAGTCAGCTAGCAACGGATCGAAGAACGCTTTAATAAATTCTTTGGTTTATTTTAGCCGGCACGAGGTGTAGTGGAGTGACAAGTCAAGAACGTCATATCGCGAGCGAGATCAGGTTCGTTCAGAAGCATTGCACTATGCAGTGCAGTGTGCACAGCGAGCGATTCTTTCTTAGGACGTCCAAACAATACTCCTTTTAGGAGTATTATTGGAGGAAACGGATCGAGAGGGGCTAAGCTAATTAAGCAAACCTCCTTTTAGCACCCGCACCGCGCGCACGCGTGATAGGGGGGCGCAGGATGAAAGAGATGGTGATCATGATCACTAGCGCTAGCACAATTGCACAAAGCAAAAGAAAAAGCTATAATAGCATCATCGCTCGCTCGTTCACACACAAAACACGAACACGATTCACACCTCCTTCGGCTCAATTCAGCAGCTGCACCACGGACAGGGGGGCAGTGTGCCGCCCGGTCGGCCGGGGGAGCTGAATCCTGTGAAAGCAATATGCGACGTGCGCGTGAGGGCACCCCGCGCGCGCCCGCGGCCACTACCGACCCCGGAAGAGACGAGCGCGCGCGCTGATCGCTACGGCCGCCGAGACGGAACGCGCGCGCGGGGGCCTCGCCGTGGTGGGGAGGCTTGAAAACGCCGAGCGATCAGATCCCGCGGTGGACGCCGCCCCCCCGCGCGCTTGCGCTTGCGTGCGACCGCCGGCCGTGCCGTGCCAATGGGTGGATTCTACCGTTCGTAGGGAACTGGGGCGCAGTAGAAAATTAAACTTTATTATCTTTACTTTTTTGACATGAATTTCCGCCAAAGCGATCGGAAAGCGAAGATTCTAACGAGCAGATCAGGGCACAATTGCACAAAACTACTACGTGCACTAGCAGGGTGCATAATCATTTTCCGGTTACGAGGAGAAAAGCTGACGCTGACAGTCCATTAAACCGCCAACTGATCGCCACCACTGCAGGATTTTGCATATACACGCTTAGCACACTGCCCACCCCCAAGTGCTCGTGGTATTCTAGTGTGGGAGCGTCACGGTGACGCTGCCCTGATGCCATAAACCACACGGGGGAATTTATAATCACATCGCCGATCAGTTTTCAGCATTATTATTCCACGTCTTAATTCTGGCTGTGTGCCTTCGCTGTGGTCCTCTTGTCCACGAGCGATACGGCCATACGGGGGCAAATTGCAGGTACGCGATACAAATCCGATCGAGACATGAGCGTCATGCACGCACGCATATGCACACGATGCAGCCCCCGATCGGAACACTTCTGGATTATATCGGAGCTACGCGCGGCGCCGCGGAGAGCTCGGATCATCTCGCTCTCCTAGTAGCTTGTAGCGTTTTTGCGGCATTGGATATTTGATGATATTTTTGGAATGAAAGGGCGGATGACTGGATGTCGTATTGCGCATCACGCTGATGCAGGCAGTGATGCCATGCTGCTTCGATCGATGCATGTGTGCTTGTTACTTTACATTGTAAAAGTGGCCTTGCTTGCCCTGCTCAGTGGTATACTAACCTAATTAGGCCTTTCGATTCTAGAAAAACGCATTGTCAGGCAACAGTTAATTAAGAAAAGAGCTGGGTATCGTAGGTCTGGTTTGGCCATACCATGAACTTTTCAAATAAAAGAAAAGGTAGGTATTTGCAGTAGTGAAGGGGAGCAAGAGGATATGCATATATATGCGATCAATGATGTGTAGTATGCGATATACGCTTTCTGATGAGATGATGTGATCGAAAGCGAGCGTGAGCCGACCTGAGATTTTTCGGCGGCGCATCCGGTACGGTCGCGCGACGTGTCGGAGACGGTCTCGGAAAGAGCCGGACATGGTCTGATGCGCAGCACATGCACCCCCTGCGTACGTGGTGCGACCGGGGGCTCGATCGGCGGCAGATCACACGTAATTTCCTTTTTCTGCTTTTGCACGCGACAGAGGTAGAGGAGAGGAGTGTGGCCGCTAACTTGTGCTTCGTGCCGGTGAGCGTGAGCTGGCTCGTTGCGCGAATTCGGATTCGGAAATGGAGCGTAGGGCGTGCGGTGCAGTTGCGTCGACACGTCGTTCGGCTGAACATGTTAGCCCGGCCCACTGGAATAGGCCCTGGATTCCTTGCTGCCTTCAACTTTGTTGCATGAGGCTGGCCCAGTATAAATATACAACTTGGGAAGCTTCGTCAGACAGAAGCTGAGGCCCAACTCACGAACACAGCTCAGCCAGGACATGTTGCCTCTTTTCTGAGTTTTGCTGATATCTCTCGAACGAACATTCCCCGGTTGTTTTTATATTATTCAATTAGCTATAAAATTTTTAAAAAATAAATATATATTAACATGTGATATATCATTCATAAACATGTAAATTAAAATTCAATTTGTACAAGTTGAAACAAAAAAATAAATAAACTATAGCTAGCTAACGTATATCTATAGTTAAATTTGTTTTTTTTTTGCAACTTGTCAAAGCTAAATTTCAATATTGCATGTTTGTAGAGTAGTCTATATCACATATTTTATCTATCTTGTTAATTTTTTTCATAATCATTTACGTAACATGCAAACAACGGGAGGATGTTCTCTTGAGAGTTTTGAATAGTTTCTGATAAGCCCGGTAAATAGGCTACAATATTAGTAGTCGAACTTTGCTATACTCCACATATACTTGGACCTGCAGCTTTGAGCTATGGCTGTGTTTACTTCAGCGTAAAGTTTGGATTTTGGTTGAAATTGGAAATGATGTGACTGAAAAGTTGTGTGTGTATGACAGGTTGATATGATGAAAAAGACTTAAGTTTGGATCCAAACTTTAGATTTAAACACAGCCTAGATTCTGATAGGCAGGCAAATGATCTGCAAAGAAAATTTAGTAGCAACAGAGGTACAGATATGGTCACCTACTGCCCAACTCGAACCAATCTCCATTATTAATTTACATCTGCGTATAGCCTTTCTGTACGTCTTTGAGTGTCGGAGGTAGAGATGACATTACTAGCTACAGTAGGCTAGCACATCCACTAAACCTGACACCTACCGCTGCTATTGTGTATTAATGAGAGATCAAATCTTCTATCTATGTATCTATTATATACTAAAAGTCTATTAAACTTCCTACAAACGTTCCTAAGCCGTCATATGGCATCCTATAAACACTCATGTGATGCCACATGACAAACAAAACATCTAACTGTTGATTTTCATTTAATTTGGTGGACCCATCATTATCTTTTATTTTTAGCCATTAGATTAATAATCCTTAAAAGGAAAAACAAATGCCATCTACCTCCACCTCCCTCCCCTACGTCCGTACATACATACTCCAAAGTCATGTACGTACAGTCACTATACGCACATCTTCCCTCTATCTCTCCCCTTCTCACATCTTCCTATTTAAAAAGCTAGATGTAAATATTGCCTAAAAATTAAATGGAAATTATATTATTTAATTTATAATAAACCAAAAATTTAATATCAATATTGCTCACTTAAACATATCAATATTATTTTATTTAAATTTAAATAGGTGGACCCATTATCTAAAATAGAAAGAGCTCCATTAAAAAAATCCCTCCGTCCCACCTCCGTGTGGGATGCGCACGTACATATGACATTGAAAGCACGTATATGCACCTCCGATCCTTTTGTTTTAGGTAAATTTTGCTACAGGACACTGCTATTGCGTGGTTTTAGCCGTGGGACACTACCAAACTCACTTTTGGGGGAAAATACTCCATAAACGTGCTAATTTGCCAATGGACACCGCGCCGATTAAAATAATGATTTCCGGTTGAGGAGGAGAGAGAAATCACGTGAAATGTCAAAAATGCCCTTAGGCCCACTGTCGACGAGTGGTACTCGCGGACCGGAAGAATATGGTATTGGGGTATGTTGGAACAGGGATCTACGTAGTACGACATCAAAACAGACAAAAGACGAGGATTATACTGGTCCAGGCCCCTTATCAGGTAATAGCCCTAGTTACTTCTAGTAATGGTCTACTACTAATAGATATGGACTGTGTTTAGGTGGTGTTTGGGTGGGAGCCCAAACACCACCTTAGTTCACACCAAAATTGAAAGTTTGGTTGGAATTGGAACGACGTGACAGAAAAGTTGTAAGTTGTGTGTGTAGGAAAGTTTTGATATGATGAAAAAGTTGGAAGTTTGAAGAATTATTTTGGAACTAAACACGGCGATGGTGAGATAGATCTGGTGACGAAGTTGCCAGCTAGCTCGATCGAGCACTTGCAGATTATCAGCCCATCTCCTGCCATTTTTCTCGGCCATAAATCTGATTTTTATTTTCAAAATTTAGCCTAAGTCCACGATATAAGGATCTGAACCACTGCATGAAGCCTAAGGGTGCATTCTTTTCAGCCTATAGATTTCGGGTGATTATACACTAAACAAGAAACATGATTAGCATATACTTCCTCTATCTTATAACTATAATATAAGGGATTGTTTCTTTTTTTTTAAGGTTAAACATAGTGGTCAAGTGGGTAGTTAGGGGTTAAAATAGGTAGAAATTTGAATTGGAGTTAACATGTGCGACAAATAGTACACCAAAATTTCTTTTACTGTGAGACAACTAGAAGGGATGAATTCCCTTATATTATAAAATGAAGAAATGAAGAGAGTAATTAATTGGTTAATTATTAAAACCTTTTAAAATAAATTTATTTAATTCTTTAAAAGCATGTTCTATGTAGAAAACTTTAGTACGGAACAAACATTTTAGTGATTTAAAAAGCATGTTTACGAAAGCAAAGAGTAGCTAACTTCAATTAGCTTTTTAGAACATGCCGTAAGACATGTGAATTTTTTTTTTATTCACCGGAGGGGAGAGTTTCCCACCTAAATTTCGTTACCAAACTTAGGGAAGTAATACAAAGTTTTACACTGGGTTTAGGGATTGGAGAGGGGATGAAAATATTTGGTTCCACACTGGGAGTACTATTGTGTCCTTTCTAACAACCTTTTGGCTCAAAGGTTGGCATCCTCGATACATCTTCTAAGGACACTCGGTATCGATGTTGGCGCGTTTCTGAAGACAATATCGTGACAATGGTTTCAAAATTCCCAGAAGCACAACAGAAAAAAGATTTGGTGATGCAGCTTAGGCGGTCTTAGAACTTGCCCTAAGAGTGTAAGACATGAGAAAAAGTTTTTATTCACCGGAGGGGAGAGATCCCCACCTAAATTTTACAGGAATGCTAGGGAACGGTATACCGTCCCTCCAACAAGATGCTCCTCTTTTCCACAACTTGCTCGTTCGATGTAGCAAGATATCGCAACGTGGTGATGGAAGCAGTGCCGACGATGAGCTCCGGCGTGGAGGACGCGGCCGCCGGCGAGCTCTGGCGTGGGACATGGTCGCATGGACGGCGGAGGATCCTGCGTGGTGATAGAGACGGCGCTGACGACGAGCTCCGGCGTGGGGCGTGGATAACGGAGGATCCTGCGTGGTGATGGTGACGGCACTGGTGATGAGCTCCGGCGTGGAGGACGCTGCCACCGGCTGAGGTGTGGACGACGGACGCGGCCGCCGGTGATGAGCTCCTGACGGAGGACGTGGTCGCCGGCGACGAGCTTCGATGTGGACCGTGGACGAGAGAGGACCGTGGACGGGGGAGGATGCGGCTGCCAGCGACGAGGTTCAGGTTCGGTGTGGAGCGTGGACGGGGGAGGACACGGGGCCGCCGCCGCCGACGCCTTGATGCCCAGCTCCTGATATCTAGCAGGTATCATCTGATACCTCGTAAGTATCACCCGATACGTCGTAGAAATCGCGCTATATCTGAGAGGTATCATATGATACCTCGCGAATATCACCTGATACATGATAGGAATCGTCTGCATGATACCTGGTAGGTATCACCCGATATCGGCTATCTATCAGGACCTGATACCTTGCAAAAGTATCACCTGTTACGTGGTAAGAATCGCATGATACCTGATAGATATCATCTGATACCTCGTAAATATCATCTGATACGTGGTAAAAATGCATGATACCGGTTAGGTATCAGGACCTGATACCTAACCGGTATCATCCCGTTTTTGAACGGAATTCCGGTATATAGCAGCCCTCAAATTTTATTACCAAACTTAAGGAAGTAATACAAAGTTTTACACTGGATTTAGTGACTGGAGAGGGGAAGAAAATATTTGGTTCCACACTGAGAGTACTACTGTGTCCTTTCTACACACACAACCTTTCGGCCTAAAGGCTGGCATCCTCGATACATCTTCTAAGGATACTCGGTATCGATGTTGGTGCGTTTCTGAAGACAATATCATGACGATGGTTCCAAAATTCCCAGAAGCACACCAGGAAAAAAGATTTGGTGATGCAGCTTAGGCAGTCCTGACGGAGGCTGTAAGTGTGCAAATGTTGCTCATCTCCTGAATGATTGGTTGGAAGCCGATCGCCTCCTAGAATGGTTTTGCGAATGGGCAGTGTAGGCATAGATGGCTAGCTGTTTCCGTTGTATATATCTTCGCACAGATCACATACCGCAGTGGGGACTATCACTTTTTTTATTCAGGTTTTGTTTCGTTGGTAGCTGTTCCTTGAGATGCGTCCTTTTCTTCCAGACAAACTCCCAGTTGGGGCATTGATCTAGTTGCGGACTTGCGGTGCCCTGGCATTGTAAACTTGCGTGGATGTTAGTTCGTTTGATTGTGACAGCTCTCTGTTTCTTCGGTCATCTACTGATTTGATCGGAACGATCGTATTTGTAGTTGCGCTTGTGCTGTTGAGGACAGCCGCGGGGAGATGATTTTAATCTCGGATGGACGTTCACCCGCTTCTTATATATCATTTAAATAGTTATGAAAAAAAAATTAAAAAATAATAATATAGATTAATGCAAAATATACCACTGCACAAACATATAAGTTTAAATTCGACTTAAAAAATAAAAAATTAAATTGTAACTAGTTTACATATATTTGCAGATAAATTTATTATTTTTGTTACAACTTATAGAAGATGATTTTGAACTTGCATGTTTATAGAATGATATATTTCATATTAATCTATCTTATTATTTTTTAAAGATTTTTCATGACTATTTAGGTTGACATGCAAGAAACGAGTGGATGTCCGTCCGAGTGTTTAAAAAAGTTTTCCCGGCCGCAGAGTTAGTGGCACACCCCCTTGGAACACAGACTTCACTATGACGTCTTGATCCGTTGCATGGGAAAATAGGGCTTCGAACTTTTGGTACAACGTCGGGTTGATGGCCCAGGTGTCATTCCAGAACAGAATAGCAGTTCTATATATGGAACTCAATTGTTCTATCTGTAATGGATTACTAGTTTTTTTCTGTTGACAGAAAATAGGGAGAAAAACTTTAGAATTTTTTACTGTCAGATTTGCCTCAAGATTCGTGCTGTCCTTACAGAACGGAGTAGTAGTTCTATTTGTGGAACTCAGTAGGTCTATCTACATGTAACAGATTTACTAGTTTTCTGTCGACGGAAAATAGGGAGAAAAACTTTCAAATTTTTCACCGTCGGATTTGCCTCAAGATTCATGCTGGCGTGTGTAGGGAAAAAAATCTGCGCACCTGGAAGGGTAACCCAGGACCTCACTTTGTCTCAAGATTCGTGCTGGCGTGTGTAGGGAAAAATCCAGTGTGAGAATAAATCTGTGCACTTGGAGGGGTTCTAACCGAGGACCTCACTCCGGCAGGCTGTGTGTGCTAGTCACTAGGGCCTTGTTTAGAACCCAAAAAATTTGGCCAAAAATATCATATCAAATTTTTAACACATGCATGGGACATTAAATATGAAAAAAAAAACCAGTTGCACAGTTTGCATGTAAATTGCGAGACGAATCTTTTAAGGCTAATTACGCCATGATTTGACAATGTGATGCTAGAGTAAACATTTGCTAATGATGGATTAATTAGGCTTAATAAATTCGTCTCGCGGTTTACAGGCGGAATCTGTAATTTGTTTTGTTATTAGTCTATGTTTAATACTTCAAATATATGTATGTATACTTTAAAAACTTTACACCCAATGAACTAAACACACCCTAGCTAGATCTGTTGCAAGTTTTTGAAAAATAAACAAGTTACATGTTAGTTGTACTCCATTTACACTTCCGTTACAATGCAATTACGCTATAGTTATATTTGAAAGATTTTATAGAATTTTTCTTTCGACAGTTTTATAGGTAGTCCCATGTGTAAACATTGTTAGCTGGATGCGGGCATGCGGCCAAGTCAGCTCACCAAACTGGCAGAATCGCCGGTCGTCACCTGCGCACACAACACAAGCCATGATCATTGATCAGCGATGTGATCAGCTTCGATCGGGGAACGTGACCAAGTTGGTTGGTGCCTTTGGTCAGAGTGCGCCGGCGAAACCGATCCATCGATCCACACACCCCACCCCATCATCATCATCTATCGCCCACGATCCGATGCCCGTTTAATGCAGCAGCATCGAGAGGCGCAAACCGCAAAGGGTGCAAGGGATTGCGTCCCGGTCAAGAGACTATTCCTACTTGAGTCTGCTGCTCACCCTCTGATCGATCATCAGGCGCAGTTCGTTCGCGCGCGCCGTACGTGTTGGTTGGTCGACGACGCTAGCTGTCGTCGCACGCTACAGCAGCGTGGACTCTCTTGTCGCGAGTGAAAGCGTCGACGGCCGGGGTGGCCACCGCCGGTGGACAGGCACGGCGGACCGGCCGGTGAGAGTGAGTTAGTAGTAGCTAGCTGGGCATCTGCGAAGATTGCGATTCTTATACGTACATGTCGGAGATCTATGTGTGCATAATGCCTCTGCCTTACGTTCGTGTGTACGCTCGCCGCCATTGATTGATCACCGCGAGTAGCGGCGCCGTTAACCGTGTAGAAGTTACTGCTCGATCTCCGGATGTCGGATGGCCCCGACACAGGTACAAAACTCTGACCGTGTACAACTATCAGCTGTACATGCATATGGCCTCATAAAGTTGGCACTTGGCAGTAAATTTGGTAGCTAGGCTAGATTACTGATGTCAACGGGTTAGATTTGGTAATTGGTACTGCCAATTTATACTAATTAATTAATAGAAGCGTACGTGAATGCAGCTACACGCCCATGGCAACTTGCTCTGCATATGGAAGCTGTCATTGACCGTACAACGTTATTTTCTGAGTTACTCCATTTCGTTAATTAGCACTTCTGCACGAGAGAAATGGATTGTCTCGTTAACACGGGGGCTTCCATAGCACTTCTGTTTTGTTGGCATGCATATACATGGATGCGAGATAGAACAGATAAAAAAAATGAGTTGTCTCGTTACACGGGGACTTATAGAGACAATTGTTGCCTCAACCTGCACATACGTACCTGAGTTTCATGATCATGATGGTATGTGTTTTGTTGTGGAATATATATGGATGAATATATAAGTTAGTACGGAGTATATTTTAGGACGGATGGAGTAAGCATTATACAAATGATGAGTAAATATGTTAAAATACTATGAAAACGATATGAGAGATCACCGGTGGAGGAGAAACCATCTTAGGTCGGTCGACCAAATTACACAATAATCCGGTTGCAAAAAAAAAGACTAAAGATCATTTTTAGTTCCGGTTAAAAAAATTTTGATCTTTAGTCCCGGTTGGTAACAGATCATTTTTAGTCCCAGTTCAAAGAAGTTGGTGGGTCGAGTCAGGCTCCAATTATCTTTAATCCCGGTTGGTATAAACAACTGGGACTAAAGATCTATTTTTAGTCTCGATTGTTTATACCAACCGGGACCAAAATAAACTGCCAAGCCACGCGCTGAACTTATCTCCTCGGTATCCCCTCCCCTTTTTTCTCTCTTCATTAAGACTCGGTATCCCCTCCCCATTCCTTCTCTCGAAGTCTCGATCAGAGAGAGGCCCTCTCCCCTTCCCCCCCCCCCCCTTCCCCTCTCCTCCGATCCCCCTCCCGGCCTCCTCCTCCTCCTTCCCCTCTCTGTTGCGGCCAGGCGGCGGCGATGGAGCGAGCCGACCGCGCGGCAGGTGGCCGTGCGGCGAACGGGTGGCGGCAGCCGGGTGGTGGCGGAGCGAGGCGGACGCGCGACAGGCGGCCATGCGGTGGACAGGTGGCGGCGGCGGCCGGTGGGGCCGCGCCTGGCGGCTGTCGGGGCCGCAGGCGGTGGCCGTGGCGGGCAGCGGCAGCGGCAGCCCGCATTGTTTTCTTTTTTTTATTAATTTGTGATTATCTGAGATGTACTTTTGTATGCATAATTTTGTGATTCATTGCACATTTGTATGGATCTGTGATGTATTTGATTTGTTTGTAATTTTTATAGGATTTGTGATGTATTTGATTTGTGTGTATAAGTAACTTTAAGATTTGTGATGTTGATTTGGGATGTTACTTTGATTTGGGGATTTGGGGTTTGATTTGGGGATATGTATCCCACTTGATTCGGGAGAAAATAAAAAAGAAAAAAAGAAAAGGAGACCTCTCACTGCCGCTACCCTCTCTTTAGTCCCGGTTGGTAACACCAACCAGGACTAAAGATACCAACCGGAACTAAAGATCGATCTTTAGTCCCGGGTATTTGAACTGGGACTAAAAATAGCGATCTTTAGTCCCGGATTCTTACTCTCGGTTGGAAAACCGAGACTATAGAGGGTTACCAACCGGGAGTAAAAAGGGTTTTTGCACCAGTGGATGGTGATTAGATATGTTTGCATGTTGATATGTATAATTCATTAATTTGTGATATATGCATGTATAAGTTTTGACATGTAATAATAATTGATAGGGCATGATGACGTGGTATGTTTGTATGTTATGCTTTTTAAGTTTAGTGGGTTGTAGGTATATAGAATTTATAGATACGTTATGGTCCGAAATCCCCGCTAGGGATGGTAATTTTGCCCATGGGTCCGGGTATCCGCGGATACCCGACCCAATGGGCACGGGTGTGGGTGTGATTTTTTACCCGTGGGCACGCCCGCCCGAAACCCGTAGACATCATGGGCAACAGCCGAGTTTCATTTTTTTCCTGTGGGTAATACATGCCCGACCCGATACATATGTATTAGCTAATTTCAACTTATCTGTTAATTCTTATACCCTTTCTTTTGGTTTATTTGTGATACTAACTAATATAAGTTGTGATGTAATTTAAATTATTATTGATAACTGATAATTTGGTAAATTGTCGATTTTATTTCTCTTTGTTAAATTATATATCTTTCGAGTTATTATTCATATGAGATCCATGGGTACCCGCCGGGTATATCCGTGCCCGTCGGGCATGGGTACGGACACAGAGTTTTACCCGCTAACCCTAGTGGGTAGGGTTTGGGCGGGCGACGGCGGGCATGGGTTCGGGCATGGTTTTGCTCTACCCGTGCCCGACCCGACCCGCTGCCATCCCTGATCCCCGCTACAAGGACCTCATCTTTATGGACTACTGCTGATAGCCTAAAAATGTCCATCTTTGCATTCAAGTTCAATCATAACTGTGGACGTTGACATCCACATGATGGTTGATGTGTACCAGTTGATTGATTCCGCATGAGAAAACAAGAAAAGGATTCGGTCATTCCATTTTGTAGGCAAAAAAAGAATCATTTCGCCATGACCAACCATTAAAACTAGAATTATTTACAGCGCTAGATTGGTACCGGACAGACAAAATCTCTGAATTTATTTCATCATCTAAAACCAATTATCTTATCTGGATAAGACATCACAGACGAGATTAATTTTTATTGTTTTAACAAAGAAAACAAAAAGAAATTGCAGAGGAGATGAGAAAATTGAGCATGTTGCCATGTTCATGCATCTTGATGTGCTGATATCTTAACTAATTCGCCATGCTTAACTAGCAAGGAATGCTTAGTCAGGTAGAGAGATGACCACCGTTCATAGCTTTCTTTTTCACTCCAGTGACCTGATCACTACACCAGAGCTTCAGAATTAGACCACCGGACACATAAACACGTGAACTGTCAGTTCCATTCGCCATCGACAAAACGCATTTTCCACAATCCAATCACCGGCATTTTAAAGGCAAGGCAGAAGAACAAACGTTCCAGCCAGAGATAAAACGTCAACCCATCGATGATATGCTTGTGTGTGTGTGTGTGTGTGTGTGTGTGTGTGTGTGTGTGTCCAGCCATCCAGGCACCTAGCAGCAGCCACACAATACGGCACAACCAAAAAAACGAATCATGCAAATCCATACACTTAATATTGAGAATTTCTTATATGTTGTACATTATCAGGACACAGCAGCAGACACTGGATCGAACAGCTAGCTAATTACCAATGCACACAAATACGTGACAGGAACGATCGATGTCGTGTACACCAATCTTTCTATAGTAGGTTAATTTAAGGAGGCCCAACCACTGCATGTGACGCATGATGGAGTACGTCTGTGTACGTGGACGACGGTGTACGTGCATTTCTGTTACTGTTACACTTACTACCGACGCCGACTTGTCGCCGGCTCGCCGGCGGCGACCGGCCTACGCCCAGCCGTGCGTAGCCCAGCTGCTGCCGGTGTCGACCCTCCTGATGCTCTGGACGCCGCAGAGCTGCACCATCCACGGGCTCGGCCGGACCCCGAGGCAGAGGAGGCCTCCCTGCTTCGTCGACGCCGGCGAAATCGCCGGCGGCTGCGGCTCGTCGCTGGTCTCGACGCTGCCGGAGCCGGAGAAGAGCCAGCGGGTGGACGGCGAGGGCTGCACGGCCGACGAGGAAGACGACGCGCGGGATGGCTTGCCGAGCGCGAGGCGGCGGAAGACGGCGGCGATGAAGCCGATCTTGATCCACTTGAGCCTGCAGTAGCCGCAGTACTTGCCGCGACCATTAACAACATTCCTGCGGCCGCTACGGCCGTGCGGCTGCGGCGACGACGACATGGCGGCGGCGGCGCGGAGGTGGTAGGACGGCGGCGGGGTGATGGCCGGGACGCCGCCGGCCTCGGCGAAGGGGGAGGAGGCGTCGACCTTGGGCGTGCCCGGGTGGGACTCCCAGACGAAGGGGACGGCGCCGGTGCCGGCGCCGTAGTAGCGGAACGACGGGTTGCCCTGGGAGCTCTCCTTGGTGAGCAGCCGCGCGTAGAACTCGCCGTCGTGCGTGATGCGCAGCGGGCTCTGCGGCTTGCTCGCCATCTCTCCCTCTCTCACTCTCACTGTCTCGGTCTCACACACGAACTGCCACTATTGTGTGAAGTGGAGGAGTGGATCGGTCAGTGTAGGGGGTGAGAGAGAGAGTGCGGTGTGGCGCGAACGAACGATCCGAGAAGACGAGAGATCCGATGGCGCGTTTTTATACTTGGCCTCCAGATCGATCGGCGCGGTCACTTGCGACTCAAGGTACTTAGAGGCACTTTTCTCACCCACTTGATGACATGCTGGCGTCTTAATTTCAGAGGAGTGGACAAGTTAGCGGGATAATCTTTGCTCTTTTTTACTAAGTTGTTTTACTAGTTCTTGTAGCTTAGCAAACCATATGTTCCAAAATATAAAGATTTCTAGGTTATTTAGTAACTATATAAAAAAAAATTAGTCACTTCAGTTGCTAATTTTGGATTACTCAGATTTAGAGCATATGTGATTTATTTTGGAATTATTGACATGATGGAATCATCAGAATTAGTGTATTTTGATACAAAATTTGAATCATGCAAATTTTTATATTTCAATAGCCTAAGAGCCCGTGCATTACAACGGAAAACAAATTAAGTTACTAGCTTATTAAATCAATTAATAAACACTTATTCAGTCTAAGTAGTACTATGATTTTTTTTATTGAACAACTAAATAATTTTGAAATTTGGTGAGCCAATTGTGAAATGGGGCGACTTATTGAAAAGTGGTGTAATAATACAGATTGTAAATCTAGATGTTAGTGGTAGAGGTGGTGTGAGTATGAACATCACCACCAACAACATTTTAAGCATATAGAAAACGTTGATATATATGAAATGTTGAGAGGGATAGAGCGGACAAGGTCGTGAGTTCTCTGCCTGAGCCTAACATGCTTGATCGAACATGCCTGCTGTCTGTTTGAGTGTAATATAGGTGCAGTGAAACATGCATGAAGCCTGCCTGCCGATTCAGTGACATACTGGCGTGCAGAAACATGCATATGCATGCTCCACACACTTGCTTACAAAACCATTCGGCGTCACCACAAAAATGTGTTGGTGGGACTCAATTCAGGTTCAAGTGTCTGATTAGGCAAAAGGAATTTTTGACACGCGAAATTAATGCCAGTTGGAATCTGACACAGGTTTGTCGAAATCTGGCATTCTGGCTGTCAAACTTGGGCCAAGAAAAATAGATGGAAAAAAACAAGTAAAAAACAGTTTTCGTGATATACAGCAGAGTACAAGTTTTTTTAAGAGGAATACTTATACAGGCAACATAGTACATGTAAAATAGAAAGTGAGGTGACCACTGACCAAGCATGGTCCGACCTGGCCCATGTACAGCCCATAGCAAGGCCCAGTCCTCGTAGGAATCCTCTGAAATGGACCGTTAGTACCCTACTGGGCTAATTAATTTGTAAAGCCCAACCAATATCCAGGTCACGGGCTAATTTCCTATGTAGGCCCAACCCACTGTAATGGGCCTCTTAGGCCCATCTGTAATGCGTTCAGTTCACGGCGAACGTGAGAGGACGACTCCCTTATTCATGGCACCGTTCCTTGTGACAAAATTACAGATTTACAGGAACGAATGCAGCGCAGCTGCTCTCACTAAAACAGCATGACCAACAAAGACACAAACATGCATCATGCATTCGAACACTGCACTAGTTATTACTTCGTCCCTACACAGAGAGAAGCGTGCGTGTATGTGTATTTATTTAGGCTCCGTTTACTTCCCACACAAAAAAATTTCACCATGTCTCATCGAACGTTGGAACACCTGCATGAAGTATTAAATATAGGTTAAAAATAACTAACTACACATATTGCAACTAATTTGCGAGACGAATCTTTTAAACTTAATTGCTTTATGATTTCAAAATGTGTTGCTACAGTAATCATTTGCTAATGATAGATTAATTAGACTTAATAAATTCATTTCACTGTTTACTGATGGATTCTGCAATTAGTTTTTTTTATTAGTGTCCGAATACCCCACACGACACTCTATATAATACCTAATTTAATGTTGAAAATTTAAAATTTGGGTGATAAACATAAGCGAAAAAATGAAATGAGGTCCTGTAATTAAGCATGCTTACTAAATCAAACCAATCACCCTTTTCCAGTTCAGTGATGAGGTTTTTTCTTTTTACAGCGGTCAATGTATGCTCCAGTACTCCGTACAAAGGGGCGATGGCAAGAAGAGGGTACTCTACAACTGTACAAAGACAGTAGTGAGACATCCATCATCACGGTGACGGCTTCACGGGCAGGTGGGACCGATGCACTACCATGATCAGCCTCATACTGGTCATATGCCCCTTCCTGTCTCCTGCAGGCGCAGCGAGACGTACGTACGAGAATATGGAACCTCGAGGGGTTTCCGATGCGCCGCAGTGAACTTTTTACCACACAGCCTTCTACTGTAGTTCTCGCGAACAGAGTGCAGAGACAGTCTTGCACTTGCAGTGCAGCATTGAGGCTAGAACACGCTCATTACTTCTGTTTTTACCTTGTTGCTTAGTACCGTAGTACGTGTCTACAGGATAAAAATAATAATTTAAAACCATGTCATTATAATTTTTCAAAGTTTAAGATATGACATCGATATCTCAATAACATGTAGAACCCATATGAGTCAATGATATGTGGGTCAGGATGACATATCTCAAATTTTACAAAATTATAATGGCATGGTTCCAATTTTCCAAAAAAAAAAAGGATCAGATCTAAGAGCAAAAGGTCAATAGTGCAGCCCACTACTAGCTCCAAATCATATATAGCCAATGTAATAGCTAATTCATACAATAGTTGCTTACTATACTATTTATACCTGGTTCTACCTGTCATACACACATTATATCTATCTGTAGCCCACTGCCCTTCTCTTTTTTTTAATCTCTTTAAAATATGTTTATAGCCGGTTTATAGCCTGCTATTGTACATGCTATAAGTGCCCGGGAGGATAGGTTAAAAAAAACAACCATAAAAAGCGAGATACTCCAATTAACCATTGCATGATGATTCAGGACTCGTATTAGAAACTGACAAAGCCCTGGTGCCACCGACTGCATCCATGAGGTAAGCCAGATTCCAAACAAGGGCCCACATTTGACCCCTCCTCTCATGTGATGCGGTCTGGCAGGTGGGCCCGGCGCTTTCTGGGCACCGGGGCCCACTGTCAGGGTCTGGTCTCTTTAGCAGTGCAGCTTTTGGTTTGGATTAGTGTAAGCGCGCACCGAGTCTGAGTAGGACAAAGGCGTACAGGACACGTCGTTCTCACGAGTGCGCGCGTGCAGCGCAGGGAAGGACCGAAGAGGACGAGTCTAAGATTCAAAAAAAAAAAAAAAAGGACGAGTGTGAAATTGGTGGATTTCGCCAACTCAAGATTAAACATTCAGGGATTGTCCTATGACTTTGCTGGGATTTAAATTCTAAAAGCTTAATTTTAAAATTAACAAGCATAGTGGCCCGAGCAGATTACGTGGCTAGTATCATTATATTTTCTCTCATATAATAGCATATAGTATCATTATATTTTCTCTCATATAATAGCATATATGTTTTCTCATTATATTATTCAAATATATTAAAATGACAATATAATTTTAAATTCTGCAATAACTTTACAAAACTACTAATGTGTAATATTCATATTATATTTTATATATGTGTTAGTTATTAATTATTTTTAATATCAAATTTTAGTTATTTGTAAATTATATATATATATTCCTATATGGACTCTAGAGTCATCTTTTAATATTTCTTTTTTAAAATTCTGAATTTTCTGTAAATTGTATTTCTATATAGACTATATGTTCTTCTTCCAATATTATTTATTTTTATTTCTGAATTTTTATTATTTCTAATTGTATTTCTATGTGGACTCTAAACTTAACTTTCAATATTTTTAAATTTTTAATTTCGAATTTATGTTACTTCTAAATTGTATTCCTATAGATGTATTCCTTTATTGACCTTAAACTCTTCTTCCTATGTTTTTCTTAATTTCGAATTTTAGTTTTTTTGTAAATTGTATTTTTATACGGACTCTAAACTCTACTTTTAATTTTATTAAATTTTAGTTAGTTTTAAATTCCTATATGGACTCTATACTCTACTTCTAATATTCCTTATTTTTTAATTCCGAATTTCTATTTTTTTTTCTTAATTGTATTTCTATATGAACTCTATACTCTATTATTTCCTAATTGTATTTCTATATGGACTCTATATTCTACTTCTAATATTTCTTATTTTTAATTCTGAATTTCAGTTATTTCCTAATTGTATTTCTATATAGACTCTATACCCTACTTCTAGTATTCTTTATTTTTGATTCCGAATTTCAGTTATTTCCTAATTGTATTTCTATATGGACTCTATACTCCACTTCTAATATTCCTTATTTTTAATTCCGAATTTCAATTATTTCCTAATTGTATTTCTATATGGACTCTAGTCTCCTCTTCTAATATTTCTTATTTTTTTAATTCTGAATTTTAACTATTTCTAAACTGGATTTCTATATGGACTCTAGTCTCCTCTTCTAGTATTACTTATTTTTTAATTCCGAATTTCAGCTATTTCTAAATTGTATTTCTATATGGACTCTGCTTTTTCTTTTTCTCCGATTGATGTGAGAATTTCTAGGCCATGAAAGCGAACATGGAGGCTCCTTTTTCTATTCCTTTAATAATATAATAGATTTTGACATTAACGTAGTTCTTTTTAATATTGACTTTTAAATTGCTAAAAACACGTATGTAAAAGTTTTATGCATATATTATTTTTTATTATTAATAAATCGCATGATTTATAATCTGCCATAGGTAACCGACGATGGAGACTTTATAATGCAATTTTGACAGCAGTACGTGCTGTACTTCGTAGTATTAATGTGGAGTACTATTTATGGAGTACCCTGCACTGTTTCCGATTTCGTTTTTATCTCGCCGACATTTCATGTTGCGTAACGTGTCTCGGTATGATAATCACACAATATTTGGAGTGCTCGATTTAAGATTGGCATTTCAGCAGTGCCAACTTAATTGTGAACGAGAGAAATACCAAATTATTAACATTTTAGTCCTCATATAAAACTTGTTTTGAAACATAAACCCTTGCAAAAAAAAATTAACACATAAATAGACCATCCTCGAAGAAAGTTGAGGTATTGTCTGAGATGACATGAATTTTCGTTGTCACAATAGTACTCTATTGTACGAGTAGTTGAAAATGTGTACGGGCGGGGTCTGTTTGGGAAGGAGGGACTTATTCCAAGTTCTTGTCACATCAGATGTTTGGATACTAATTTGAAATATTAAACATACACTAATTACAAAACTCATTCCATAACCTTGGACTAATTCACGAGACTTTTGAGTCTAATTACGCCATGATTTGACAATGTGATGCTACAATAAACTTTTCATAATTATGGATTAATTAGGCTTAAAAAATTCGTCTCGCAGATTAGCTCTCATTTATGAAATTAGTTTTTTTATTAGTCTATGTATAATACTCCAAATTAGCGTCCAAACATCCGATGTGACATGGACTAAAAATTTAGCCCCATCTAAACACCCCCTAGCTAGCAAGGAGTAGATAGTACTTAGTACTCCTAGGTCTTTTGACTCTCGTCCAAGGGACCAATGTTTAAACCCCGTCCATGCTTTTCTTTTTTAAAAATAAGTTTCACTTGAGAATTACTCTTCTAATCTTCTCTTTCTTAGAACAATATATACTCCCTCCGTCCCACGATATAAGGTATTTTGAGTTTTTCTTGCAACGTTTGACCACTCGTCTTATTCAATTTTTTTTTGCAAATATAAAAAACGAAAAGTTATGCTTAAAGTACTATAGATAATAAAGTAAGTCACAAATAAAATAAATAATAATTTCAAAATTTTTTGAATAAGATGAGTGGTCAAACGTTGCAAGCAAAAACTCAAAATCCCTTATATTATGGGACGGAGGGAGTATGTTTTAAAAATTATCTCTGAATATAATTTAGAATTTAGAATATAAGTGATCTTAAATAAAAGATTGTAAGAGTACCTATAAAGTACAAGGCTACTAGAAGATTAAGAGAGTGACATCATAAATTTATGCCACCTTACGCAAGATCTTAGAGCCAGTGTTGAAGGCATTAAGGCGTTATAACGTAGCACCTCTGGGGATGATCGATGCTGAGCCGAGTGTCCATTATTGTAATTAGTTTTTTAGGGATTATTTATGAAATAAGTTTTATATAAGGACACAAATGTCAAAAATTGGAAGCACTGCTCCACGTAGAATTCTATGATGGCGGTGTCACGATGGTGAGTTGAACGATAAGGGGGCGCCAAGGATATGCCAACTAATTGGAGCTACATGTATAGGATGCACGGGAAAAGTTAAGAGCTCATAAGGAGTTTCCCCTCTCTACTACGGTATAAAATATACGTATGTAGAAAATAATATAAAAATTACCATTCACCAGCAACACATGAGAAACACGCGATAGACTTCTAAGAAAATTATACTTCATCTGGATAACACGATTAAAAGTTGGAATGTCTACCCAAAAACTCAAGCTCAACATGTAGCATTTTACGTAGCTGAGAATGGTTATCATGGGATATGGATATAAAATAAGATGTAAATTCAATTTTGATTTAGAAGTATTTGGATGGTTACCGGTAAAATCCCTTCAAATATTGGATTTGATCACCCCAACCCACTCACTAACATATGTTTGACTAGTTTGTCACTGCTACTCCATTCGTCCCAAAATATAAAAATCTAGAATTGGACGAGACATGTCTAAAATATACTCCCTCCGTTCCATAATATAATGGATTTTGAGTTTTTCTTGCACCGTTTTACCACTCGTCTTATTAAGAAAAATTGTGTAAATATAAAAAACGAAAATTTATGCTTAAAGTACTTTTGATAATAAAGTAAGTCAAAAAAAATAATTTTAAAATTTTTTGAATAAGATGAGTGGTCAAACAGTGCAAGTAAAAACTCAAAATCTCTTATATTATATTATGTGACGGAGGGAGTAAGAACTTAGACGTACTGTATATCCAGATTTATGTGACGGAGAGAGTAAGAACTTAGACGTACTGTATATACTGGAAAATATTTTGTGACAGAGGAAGTACACGGTATTATGGCATGTGTACCGAGCCGGCGAGAGCGAGACCAAAACCCATATACACCGCCGCCGCGCCACCACTTTCACCCCTTGATCGATCACGCCAATTACCGGGTGCAGCTGCAAGCCTGCAACGGCCAAAATGTCCTGGAGGCTGGAGTTACGGTTTTACCTCTCCGCTCCGCTGCGCGCGTCCAGCCGCGGCCCGCCCGACCACCTTTTCACCTCCGGATCACCACCGCAATGGCTCGCCGCACCACGCGACTATTTTACGGCTCCCCAGGCAGCCGCCTAACCACAGCCCACACACCCACATCCCACAGGCCGCGCTTTCTTTCTCAAAGCTTTAAAGCGCTCTCCCCCGCACGCTACGGACACGACAACGGGAGCCGAAAACCGCAGGGGGTTCACGGGCCGCCGCCCCCACTGCACCCTCTCCCACCCCCATCACGGCGCCTCCTCGCCCTCGCGCCGCCCGCCGTGTGCCATGGCGGAAGTAGCGGCGACGCAGCACGGCCACGCCGTCGCCGCGCGCGCAATGCCGGGCCGCGGCGAGGTGGACACGTCGTCCCCGTTCGAGTCCGTGCGCCAGGCCGTCGACCTGTTCGGCGGCGGCGCCCTCTCCCCCTGGCGCCACCACCACCCGCCTCCGCCTCCGCCGCCCCCACCCCTGCAACTCCGCCCGGAGGTCAGTCCATGTCCATCCCTCGCAGCTACTCTACCCTGTCGGCATCTCGCCTAGCCCATCCAACTGACTGCTTTTGCTTCTGCTCACGCCGCGACGCTCGCCACCTTCGCCTTTTATCTCCACTCCGTTCCCAAATCGCTCCATTTCTTGACCCATCTGCTCCGAGAAATCTTAGTACAAACGAATTGATCGTGGTAGTACGGGTGGTTCTGTAATCCCACCATGTTTGCACTTTCCCACGTTGTTCAAAGCTTCAGCGACTGTCAGGTTCGCATTAAATTTGGGGGTGAGGAGGATTGGTTGTTTGCAGCGCTAAAAATGCTTCCTTTTCGGTGGAGTGGTTCGAGCACTGGTTGTTGTGGGCGGCTGTGACATCACACTATGAGGGGCATTGTCGATCGATTCCGAGCGGAAAGTAGCCGGATACATCATCACATTTAGTATCGGTAGATACACACGACCTGCTCGGCCCGACATTGCGAGGGCATAAAGGGCCACAGCGACTGGATCTTGATGTTGACGGTTTAATTACTGCCAGTAGGTGAAACAGGCCCCTGGCATTGCATTGCATTTCCAGATCGAATTATGGGTATCAGTTCGACATTACAGAACAAAAATCTCTGCATAGTGGGAGCAAATTAGTTTCTGAATTTTATGTTTGTAGTGGCATTGTTGGTTGTTAGTGGCACCGCCATGATTCTCATTGCTAGCAAGCTTCTTTTAACATGTTTGGCCTATGAAATTGTTGCTCTTCTCCTATACATTTGTTACTGTCTACGAAATATCTCGGTTTCTCGGTTCACATTGCCTGAATATAGACATTCATTGTGCAATCTGGGATGCCCTTTTTCAGGAGGTAGAACTTATGAAAGTTGAGGAACAAACTGTGAAGTTAGAGATGGAGCTTTTTGTCAAGGAAAAAGAAACGTTTAAGGTTTTGAAAGAATTACAGGCAACAAAGCAGGTTGCTGACAACTTGAAGTTACAGTTAGAGAAGGCGGCATCTGAGAGTGCAGCTTCTGCAAGAGGTCACAGTGATGCAGGGAAGGTGTATCCACTCCCTGACACCGAACGGAAATGCAGTTACCATACTGGGCAGCCGGTCGAGAGCGCAAAAGGAAATCAGTCCGCGCTAACCACATTGATCAAGCTGAATCAGGCAAAGGCATTCCTAAACATGGATACTGTCATGACGATTAAGAGGCAGATAGAGGAGGAGAAAGGATCACTTGAAAAAACTCGTGAGAGGTTACAGTTGAACAGAGCGAAGGCTTCATCACTTGAAGCAGACTTAAACAAAATTGTTTCACAGTTACAAGCAGCAAGAGGCCCCAAACCTACTCTTGAACCTTCTGATATCTGGTTGCAGATGAAACAGTTAAATTCAGAGAAAGAGAAACACAGGAAGATTGCTGATGACTCGAAGAATGAGATTGGCGAATTAACCGCCACGATTGAGCACACAAAGTCCAGGACGAAGACCCTACAATTCAGGATTGTCATGGCTGAAAAATTGAAGGAAGCCTCAAGGCGCGGAGAAGCTCTTGCTCTTGCAGAGAGAAAGAACCTGAGCAATGGGGAGCACGAGGCCAGTACCGCATCCGATGTCACACTTTCTGTCGAAGAACACTCAGTGCTGGTGCAAAAAGCAGAAGAAGCAGATGCCGCGTGTAGGAAGAAAATCGACGCGGCAATGCAAGAGCTGGATCAAGCAAACCGGGGCAAACTGGAACTCTTGGAAAGAGTAGAGGAGGCAATGGCTGCAGTTGAGACCAGCAGGAAGGCTTTGGAGGAAGCCCTAAAGAGGGAGGAATCCACGAACAAAGCGAAGCTCGTAGCCGAAGAATCACTCAGAAAGCTGAGGTCCGAGCAAATCATCCAGAATTGGCGGCCCACCGGCAACAGCTCCGTCAAATTCAAGACCTCAGCAGCGACGACGGCGGCGGTGGTGGCTCACCGGAGAGCCGGCTCCGGGATCTACGACGTGAACGGGCTGAGCCTGGTGACGGCGACGCCCAAGAGCACGAAGGCGATGTCCATCGGGCAGATCCTGAGCATGAAGCTGGACCACCGGGAGCTCGAGGTCGCCGGCAAGGGCGGCGGCGCCAAGAAGAAGGTGTCGCTGGGGCAGATCCTGAGCCAGAAGTACGACGCCCTGTCGCCGCTGAGGATCGATCACGGCGGCGCGTCGCGCAGGCAGTTCCACCCCAGGAGGAGGAAGCTGGGGTTCGTCGTGTACGCGCTGCTCCTCGCCAAGCACAGGCACAGGAAGAAGAGGCAGCCCGCCGCCGCCGCCGCCGCCGACTCCTCCTCTTGCACCCATGGCAGCTTCAGCACCAAGGCTGTGTATTAATTAGCAACATTTTTTTTTCTTCTGGATCAATGAGTAGTAGCTATGCAGTGTAATAGTACAGACTTATGAATAATCAGCATGTGTAATTAGTTAGTTCTATGCACAAAGTTGAAATTCAGCAGCTACTCCAGGTTGTAAGTATGTACAAACATCTACTGTTCTTGCGGTTTCGAGAGAAATTTCAACCGCGGCGATGAATGCTCTGTTAAATTTACTGGATTTGGGCCGTAGCTTTAATGTGGGCCGTGAGACCCAGAAAGCCCATGCATGAAAATGTGGAGTCCTTTTAGGCCCTGTTTGAATTCCTGAATTGGGCCTTAAATTAGGAATTCAATTGGAGGCCCAGTACAATTCAATACTCCTTTACTACACGGATCGCGGTCACGTCACGTGGTCCATAGTCCAGAGTCCCGAGCGCGGGAAAGGGCACCTCTTCCCGCCACACCGCGCGCCTCTTCCCGCCAAGACGTGCCCTGTTCCTCCCCAAATTCTACCCCCAAATCCGAACCCGCCGCCACAATCCCCCGCCCATTCCCGGCTTCCCGCTCCTCTCTCTCTCCCTCCCCTCCGGTCGCGCGTCCCGTCTCCGGAGCAGCAGCCATGGACGTCAACGAGGAGGCAATGGCGGCGCACAAGCGCGCGTTCCTCGACTTCCTCGACCAGGATGTGAGTCCCTCTCGCCGTCGCTTTGCCTCCCGCCGCCGCCGCCGCCGTGTTCTCCGGATCCGTGGCTGACGCCCGTTGCATCTGCAGGTCGGGAAGGGGGTGTACATGCAGGCCGTGCGCGACATGGTGCAGAACAAGCGCCACCGGCTCATCATCGGCATGGACGACCTCCGGAACCACAGCCTCGATCTCGCCCGCAGGTGGGTCTTCTCCCCCGCCTGTGTGCTGCCCGTTCTTGCCTGGTCGATTGGTCTGTGATTGGATCTGTTCTTGCGTTTGTAGGGTGATACGGAGCCCCGCGGAGTACATGCAGCCGGCGTCGGACGCGGTGACGGAGGTGGCGAGGAACCTGGACCCCAAGTTCTTGAAGGAAGGGCAGCGCGTGCTGGTGGGATTCTCGGGGCCCTTCGGCTTCCACAGGGTCACGCCCAGGGACCTCATGTCGTCCTTCATCGGGACTATGGTCTGCGTCGAGGGCATCGTCACGAAATGTAATTGAATCTCCCTAATTTTGGACATAATCTAGTTTGTTCATAGATTTTCCGGTTGCAGTTGGCTGATCTGGGTTTAACTTGTGGTCTTTATGATTTAAGAAGTTCAAGTTAAGTTATAATGTTCTACAGTTGATCCTGCTGGTGGAAAAAGTATATATCACAGTCCAGTCGGTTAGTAGTGATGGTAAAGCATAGCTAAGAATGTGACTAGAAATTGCGAATATTAGCTCTGGCTGAGGCAGCGAAAAATTTAGGGATAAGAATGTTCACCTGTTGCTTATGCTTGATTAAGTAATACTATGTGTATCTATGTTTAGTTTAGTGTTCAACTGATCATTCAATTTAGTTGTGCATATTCCATATATTAAGTTGATAGCTCATTAGGCCTATCACATCATTACTCTGTGCCTGGCTGCCTGCTACTTCACAGTTCAGAATCATTTAAAGATATATTGCTAATGCTATTTTACTTAAAAAATTCAGGTTCACTAGTAAGGCCGAAAGTTGTTAAGAGTGTTCACTATTGCCCTGCTACTGGAGGTACTCTCTCACGTGAATACAGGGACATCACATCTTTCGTAGGCCTACCTACTGGTTCGGTTTATCCAACAAGGGTACATTCTTTTGATCATCCTTTTGCTACTCTATTCAATGAAACCTATTTGTTGTTTTGTTTGTAATGCTGCTAATTTGGAATACTTAGGATGAAAATGGTAACTTGTTGGTCACTGAGTACGGGATGTGTGAATACAAGGATCACCAAACACTCTCCATGCAAGAAGTGCCTGAAAATTCTGCCCCTGGACAGCTCCCAAGAACAGTGGACATTATTGTAGAAGATGACCTAGTAGATTCTTGCAAGCCAGGTGACCGAGTATCAATTGTTGGTGTTTACAAGGCTCTTCCAGGGAAAAGCAAGGGCAGTGTTAGTGGTGTGTTCAGGTGAGTTCTATGACCTTAAACTTTCCTGAACTAAACTTTATTGTTTTCTGAAATCCTTTATATTATACAATGCCTATAGGACTGTCCTTATTGCAAACAATGTTTCACTTATGAACAAAGAAGCAAATGCACCTGTCTATACTCGGGAGGATTTGAAGAGGATGAAAGAAATATCAAGGAGAAATGACACATTTGACTTACTAGGAAATTCACTTGCTCCATCTATATATGGCCATCTGTGGATAAAGAAAGCAGTAGTTCTATTAATGCTTGGTGGTGTAGAGAAGAATCTGAAGAATGGAACTCACTTGAGAGGGTCAGTGCTGTTTCTTCGTATCATTGCTTCTGTTGTAACTTGCTTTCAATGATTGTAGTGTAAATATATCTTACTTATGTGGTATGCAGAGATATAAACATGATGATGGTAGGAGATCCTTCAGTTGCCAAGTCCCAGCTCCTAAGAGCGGTTATGAACATTGCCCCTTTGGCTATTTCAACTACTGGAAGGGGTTCATCTGGTGTTGGTTTGACCGCTGCTGTCACTTCTGATCAAGAGACTGGTAATTATTGAAACTTGTTTCATACATATTTGTTTGATTCTTATAGGTCTGAGCGATTTCTTGTGGTTAGGTGAGAGAAGGCTGGAGGCTGGTGCCATGGTTCTTGCTGATCGTGGTGTTGTCTGCATTGATGAGTTTGATAAGATGAATGATCAGGACCGAGTGGCTATTCATGAAGTTATGGAACAGCAAACTGTGACGATTGCAAAGGCAGGAATTCATGCGTCACTAAATGCGAGATGTAGTGTGATTGCTGCAGCAAATCCAATATATGGAACTGTAAGTTCTTATTATTTCTCGTCCGCTGCTTTTATGGCGTGATAATGTTCTTGCATTTTCTGATAATAATTTTTGGCTGTGTTACAGTATGACCGTTCATTGACACCAACCAAGAACATTGGGCTTCCAGATTCATTACTCTCACGTTTTGATTTGCTTTTTATTGTTCTTGATCAAATGGATCCTGAGATTGATCGTCAAATTTCTGAACATGTTGCACGGATGCATAGATATTGCACTGATGATGGAGGTATTTTTGTGTTTTATTACAACAAAGTGAGATATTTCAGCCTTTTCAGTTATTCTATTTGCTTAACTGAAAACAAACATGTAAACTGCAGGAGCAAGATCTCTTGATAAAACAGGATATGCTGAAGAAGATGATGGTGATGTTAATGCAGCCATATTTGTTAAATATGATAGAATGCTCCATGGGCAGGACAGAAGGAGAGGCAAGAAATCCAAACAGGACAGACTGACTGTCAAATTCCTGAAGAAATATATTCATTATGCAAAGAACCTTATTCAGCCAAGACTAACTGATGAGGTGATTTTCTTAAATGAGATATTATTCTTGTTTATCATCGCTATGTATGAAGTGTTATGTTGATAACTTTCTTCATAGTAAAAGAAAATTTCTGTTGATAGCTTCTTCAGATATATCATTTAAGCTTTTGTGCTCCTACAGGCATCTGATCATATTGCAACTTCATATGCTGAGCTCAGGGATGGTGGTGCAAATGCAAAGGTTTGCTCTAAGCATGGCTCCTTGTTTTTTTTTGATGTAATGATGTTATATGTTTGTAATTGTTTTCTTTTCCATTTGTTCTATAGTCTGGTGGAGGTACACTTCCGATCACAGCGAGGACACTGGAAACCATAATTCGTCTATCTACTGCTCATGCCAAGATGAAATTGAGACATGAGGTAATTTGCTACATACACCATGGGCTTGTTTAATCAAGTAACCTGTAAGAATTATCTAGATGAACTGACATATAGTTCCCTGAAACATGACAGAAACTTGTCCTTTCTACTGTAGTATTATAATTCTGGGAACAGTTTTATCTCATTGTTTTGAAGGATAGAAAATGCAGGGCAATCTAATGAAGTTGCATTTATCTTGCATTGCAGGTTCTAAAAACTGACGTTGAAGCTGCACTGCAAGTTCTGAATTTTGCAATATACCACAAAGAGTTAACTGAGATGGAAGAGCGTGAACAGAGAGAGATGGAAATGAAACAACAAGCTGATCATGATGCAGGTGCAAGTGGTGGTAATGCAGATGAGCATAGAAGGTGAGCATAGTGCCTGTCTTCTTAAAAATGGTCCTTTAAAATGGAAAAGCATTTGACACTGATTTCTGCAGTCCTATTTTTAATGTAAAGCAATGTTCTCATAATGCATTCTCGTTCCTTTTTTTCCTCAATAAATCTTGCTCGCTTTGACTTTGCAAAAAAAAAAAAGAGCCACATTTAACTGACATAATGTTTATTTTGCACTAAAATGCATCCTTCTCCATTGACATAAAAGAACTGTTTGTAGCATGAAAATGAAAGGTCAATTTCTTTTAGAAATGAATGGCGTGCTATGGAAAATTGTTTGTCACCATGCAAACATGTAAAAACATAGAATAACAACTCAACACTCAAAACTGCAGTATTTTCTTAACTGCAATAAGCTTATTTTCTGCAAATTAAAATGAATGCAGTTTTATTCTCCAGATTACAATACATCGTGTTTAGCTAGTTGCTTTCAATAGTCTCACATGTTTTTATCCCCTTTCAACTCCTGCCAGTTCTGGAAACGACCCAATGGATGTGGATGTAGGAAATGCATCGAATGATCAGGATGTTCCTGCGGAGAGGTTACTACATGACATGACCTCAAATTGCAAAATCTGAATCTTTAGCTTAGGTTTCTTTTTCTCAGCTAATTGTATTCTTCCTGTTATGTCATATTTCTGCAGAATTGAAGCATTTGAGGCGATTCTTGGTCAGCATGTGTTGGCAAATCATCTCGATCAAATATCAATTGACGAAATTGAGCAAACTGTTAATAGAGAGGCAGCTGCACCTTACAATAGACGTCAAGTAGAATTCATTTTGGAGGTACAAACAAGAACCGGCTATGCTTTCAGTATTGTCCCAAAATTAACTATGAGATGCCACTTATTTTTGGTTCAGTTGTATTTAGTTTCATTTCCTTGTTTTTTCAGAGGATGCAAGATGCAAACAGGATAATGATACGAGATGGCATCGTTCGGATAATCTAACTTCAAAAATCATGTCTTGCATTGTGGACAAGCTGATTACTGTGCATCATCCTTGTCTTTTTCATCTGATACTTAGCCAGTTTGGCATTGCAGAATGTCTGCATCTGCACCGGAGGTTGATGTACCCGTGTATCTTAATTTTTAACAGCGAGATTTATGATGATCATCTGTGTCTTTGTACTTTAAATTCATGTACCGTAACGTAACAATTCTCCTGATCTAGTGATATGTAGTCCCTGATTTTATATGGTCACCATTGTGTGCTGATAGATAGTCTGGTTACTGTCTTGGAATGGCTTCCAATTAGATGCAACTGTTTCTTCAGACCACCTGAGGTTACAAACTATAAACTCGTTTCAGAAGAAAGCACCGGTCGTAAAATTGCATATACTACAATCAGCTTTATTTCCTTAACGGTTATAAAGCTCGTTTTCGCCTTTCTTTCTTTTTCTCTTTTGATGAAAAAAATGCTCTTTTTTCACATTTGCCAGACTGCAGCCAGACGATGGTTTCTCTGAGAAACACCAAGGCAAGTTCTAGGCTATACCGATTTAATGATAGTATGTACTTAGTACGGTACCGATCAATCAGCTTCAGTGTAAAGTATCCGTGTTACCGTGTGGACCGAGGTGCAAGCAGACATTTGCACAGTTTCACATCAACTTCATACAACGAGTTCATATTTATATAGCTTGGCTTGTTCGATTGGGAATTTGGGAGACGACTTGCTCCGTGGACTTGCAAAGGTGAAGAAGTACTACTACTAGTTGGCGTCTTGGCGATGGCCAGGGATCGAGCCGCTGCCGCTGGCATCTGATGAGGAATCTCCCGGCAAATCCGCGGTCTCTGCAGCTTCCCGGGTGAGTCCGTGTACGCCCAACTCCGCCTTCTCTAGCATTATCACCTACTCCCTTTTTTTTTGCTTGCTAGCTAGAGTTCAGGCTCGCAGTCGTCGTGCTAGTGGCCTCGCCGCTCGCCGGCCGATCATACGCACGGCCGTCGGTCGGTTAGTTCGCTCGCCGCTCTCGATCGGGCTCTGTACGTCTTCGGATCTATACATGCTACTGCCCGTCCCGTATGAATTGTACTGCTACGAATTTTAACGTGCCTTCTGGTTCTGGTTCAAGTCAGGGTTCCAAAATGCAGCCATAAACTCTCGGTTATCACAGGTAAAATTTGATGATTTTAAACTATTCTTTTTTTATTTATTGTAATGGCACTTGCGACAATGATACGTGGGTCATCATTTTGACGCTGCACAAAATAGGTTTCGATTATTTGGCATCCTGGTCCATTGTTATTGGCTCATATGGCTCCACATATCGTCGAGTGCCAATACAATGAAAATGGTAACAAATAAATTGTCAAATCATCAAATTTTACATAGACGCTTAGAAGAAAAGAGAAGCCCCCTCCGTACAAAACTCGGGAGGTGGCTCCACAGGGTCTCTCGGAGGACCGACGGGGAGGAGCGCGGCCCTTTTGAGGGGGCTCCGAAGATGTCTGAAGCGTGGACTAACTGGACCTTCGGAGGCCGGACAAGATCGTGGCCAACGGATTCTAGAGGGCAGGCGAAGAGCTGAGAAGAAAAGGCCGGAGACAACCTCTGAAGAGAATTAATGTGAGAAGACCCGACCTACCACAACGCATTCAATACCTCACCAACCAGCTGACACACTCCGCCACAGGGCGCAGGTGGGGCGGATGATGAGGCAACTTTAGGGGCATGCATTAGCCTGACTGGTCACACACAAGATCCACGGGTTTCCGAATGCCTGAATTAATTGGGCTTGATCTCCTAGGTTTTTACCATTCTGCCCCAAGGGCTAGGGCCACCTGCCAGTTGGGGTGCCCTTGTAACATTCCATACGATTCATGGGGCTATATAAGTGTATTCCGCTTCCCGAAGGAGGCAGAAGAAACAGAAATAGAGCAATCTCGTTTTCACTCTAGACTCTCATCAATCTCTGGGTGTATTTAGTTTACGTCAAAATTGGATGTTTGGTTGAAATTGGAATGATGTGACGGAAAAGTTAGAAGTTTATGTGTGTAGGAAAGTTTTGATGTGATAGAAAAGTAGGAAGTTTGAAGAAAAAGTTGAAAACTAAACCATGTCTCTGTTGGATTTTGTTCCAACTTCCAACGGATCGCATTCTGAAACCCTACTTGAAACCCGGTCCATTTTGAGTCTCATCATGCGTGTATTGGAATCGATGACAAAAATGACTGGTAAAGAAAATAGCAAAATCCCACGCAAAAATGGAGATCGCTATAACTAGTATACTCTACAAGTAGCGTTACTTAATTAACGTGCCCGAAGTAGAAATGTACAAAGATTTTGACAAACAAAGGGATGGCGATCACCAACGCGAGGCCGGGGAAGACGAGCGACACCGCGCCGGCGGCCACCGCCCACCAACCCCTCGCCCTCGACCGCCCGAACGGCCGCAGCATCTGCCTCAGGCTCGACACCACGGCGGTCAGCATCACCAGCATGGCCGCCCTCAGGTACACGTCGTACTTCTTCTGCCCTAGGTACACCGCGTACGTGCCCGCCATGAGCGTGAAGCTCGTGGTCGCCACGGCCCTGAACCCCTTCGCCCTCCTCTCTCTCGCCCCCGCCGATGCCGCTGCCGCCGCCGCCTCAACGCTGCCGTCGACGACGTTTGCGCCGCCTTCGGTCGTCCACGCCATGATGGCGACGTTGAGCGCGACGGCGATGGCCTCCGGGAGGAGGGAGAGCATGAACCACCACTGCAAGAACTCGACGGCGAGGATCGTGGCCATCGAGACGAGCGCGGCGAGCATCGCGCGGTTGAGGTGGCCGGCGACCGCGACGGCGCGCGCCCTGGCTGACGGGAACAGGGTGCGCACGGGCAGCGCGGTGGCCGCCATGGCGAGCACGGACACCGTCGAGGCGAAGGACGCCACGGCGAGGTCCACCTGCGCCGGCGGCGAGCGGCCGCAGCCATCGAGCGACGAGGGGTACTTGAGGTAGCCCAGGATGAGAGCCCCTTCGATGGCGAACGCCGCCGTGGCGCCGAACGTCGCGAGCTCGGCGCTGCTCTTCATCGCCTCCTCGTAGGCCTCGTCCTGCGCCACCGCGGCCGCCGTGACCGCCCCCTCCGTCGGCGGCAGGTCGGCGCCGGCGAGCATGCCGAGCACGAGCACGACGGGGAGGACAAGGATCACGAGCATGGTGTCGTTGTCCCTGTCCATGAGCGCGACGAACATCCCGTTGGTCGCGACGAGGAGGACGCCGGTGAGCGAGACGAGCACCGCCGACGAGAGGTCGGCGCAGCGGCTGCGCGGGGCGGCGGGCGGCTGGTGCATCTGGAAGTGCATCAGCACGACGGCGGAGACGAACGTGACGAGCAGCGAGAACCCGCCGGCCTTGAACAGGAGGGTGGTAGCGGCGCCCTTGCCGATGTCCTTGTAGCCGGAGACGCCGGCGACGATGGCGGAGCCGGTGATCCCGATGGCCTCCTTGCCGAAGGCGGTGGCTCGCTCGACCTGCGTGTCGTTGCGTTGCGGGAGGAGGTGTGCATGTGGCTGGTTTTCCATGGATGCTCTCGATCGTTGCCGTATTCGTGAAGACACCGTTTGGTTTGTAACTTTGGTTATATAGCAAACATAGCCAAACTAAACGGTGATCATCGCGTCGCGAGAAGGTTCAGAGAAATAGCAGGGAAAAACGAAAGAAAAGTAGAAAAATGGAGGATTCTGCTGCCATAGCGTTTTTGCAGCGGTTGCTGTTCAGACCATTATGCCTGCCTGACAGTAATTTCCCCTTGCTTTAGAAGAAAAAGAAGGCACACTATATATTGTTATTGGAGAAGTTTATTCATCCCTAGAGGGAACGCCCCTCGCTAAAAAATAAGTCATAAATAATTTTCAGTATGTGATATATAACTCTAAGAAAAATAAAAATTTAACTCCAAATAAAACACGTAATTTTACAACCATTTTTTTATTTTTGTTTCTAATTGTATAGACTGAATTTGAATTTACGTGCTTGTGGAGTAGCATATCATAGTTATCTATCTTTATGACTTTTAGAGTTTAGACGACATGTGTAAAACAGATGCACGTCCCCTAGAGAAAAAAAAAATCCATCTCTGTTATTATTTGGTTATGTTGATACTTATCTATGTGTATGTGTATAGCCAAAAATAGTTATATTTGAGAACGGAGAGAGTGGATCTTTTACTTTGATATACTGCCCTTGTTTAGTTCACGAAAAAATTTTTTTTAGGTGTCACATCGGACGTTTGACCGGATGTTAGAAAAGGTTTTCGGACACGAACTTAAAAACTAATTTCATAACTCGTCTGGAAACCACGAAACAAATTTATTAAGCCTAATTAATCCGTCATCAGCACATGTGAATCATGGACTAATTAGGCTCAAAAGATTCGTCTCGCGATTTCCATATAAACTGTGTAATTAGTTTTTCATTTTATCTATATTTAATACTCTATGCATGTGTTCAAAGATTCGATGTGATGTTTTTAGGAAAAAAAATTTAGGAACTAAACAAGACCCTATACCAGGCCCTATATGGTATGATCCTTTTCAACGTTCTCTAATTTTTAATACAGTTCAGCTTAAGTCAAGGTGCCCTTTATAATCCCTTGGGATTGCCAAGTCATGTCTTTCCTCTCAAAACACACAAAAGCTCGGCACGTTAATCTTTAGACACTAAGAGATAATTTTACAAAACAACCATGCAGCCCCAGCCCACAAGAAATGCCAGTCATCATTGTAACAACTCTGTAGTTTATCAACATAGCTGCATTCAGCCATTCAGTGCTGAACACATTTTTCATTTATCAGAACTGAACAAAATAGATAGTACCTTGTACATAACTTTCTAAGAGAAGGCAGAAAAGTTGAAAACAATGTTGTGTAACGGCCTGTTTTAAAGTGAGGATCGGCTTAACTACTTTCTCGATTTCCGTTAGTACACCTTTTAAGTTGCTAAACAATGTATTTTCGTGTGAAAACTTTTATGTAGAAATTGCTTTTAAAAAATCAAATAAATTTATTTTAAAAAAAATCAAATAAATTTACTTTTAAATATTTTTAATAATTAATACTTGATTAATCGTATACTAATCCCATTTCTCGTTTTGCTTGCGGTTAGTCAGTCATTTCCAACCTTTCTTTAGGACGGAACCTATCAATTAGTTTACATCTCCGGCGGTCCAGCCTATCAATTAGTTTAGTCATCTGATCATCTGGCTCTAGCAATTTGGCACAGACCTCTGTAATGATGTGATCATTTATAGTAAAAGAAATGGGGAACCTCAGGCTCTAGTTCAAGAAAAAAAAATCTGGTTCTAGCAATGTTGTGCAAGGAAATTTCTATGAAAACAACCTTCCTAATGCAAACCATGTACAGATCTCCGCAGAGTTATTGAAATTTCAAAGAAACGGGATGGCTGAACGAAATGACAGTTCTCCGTCTAGAAGGCTGCCCTTCGTAATATACTGGGCGTATGTGCACTGGTGCTATAGTTCTTTTACACCCAATTTGACACTCTACACGGAAGGATTCTCAGTTTTGCATTGAGAAATAAATACAGTACTAATTAAGTTAGCTTATAAATTATTTCATTCCTTCTGCACGCAATGCGTAAATCTGGATTCCTTTTAAATCAGGTGAGCTGAAGTGAAGGCCTCTACTATCATCACAACAGAAAAAGTGAGAGGTGTCTAGTTAGTAGCTGTAGAGTGTGTGGACTTACCAATAGACCTCCTGGAGACACAATCTGCATTGTAAGCCTCGCCTTTGATTCCATTTTTGCTTGCATTCTTACTGCAGTTTCCGTGACCATGAGTCCATGACCAGGAAGTTCTACTAGTGGAATAAGTAACCGTGACCCTGTCCAGAAAATTCTACTAGTGGAATAAGAAGAGTGTTATTGTGTTACCAACCACTATGCTGAGAAAAGGCCAACATGCCATTATCAAACTTGACATCGGTCAGATTTGCTGCTTCCGTTGAGATAGCCGCAATTTTCAATACAATTTTCTACTAGTAGTTGGCCATCTTGACCACACTTGATTAACACAAGTGGGGAGATTAAATGCACAATAGAACACCTAACCTTGATGCTTGGTAGCCTTGATTGCTTCTGTACTTCACCTTCACTACATTGGACCGTCAATTCATCATTTGGCAGCTCGATAGAGTTTCCTGACATAACAGACCAGCCGACACATTTTGTAGTGCTCAAAACTGCACAAAATATACAACACCTTCTGTACATGCCTCCCCCCTTCCCTTAGGGGGGGGGGGATGGATAAGAAAGATGAAGCTGCAATGTTACTCATTTATGTAAGAACTACAGATAAATTATTTAATCTATGGCCAATGTCAATAGGACAAAACGTGCCTTCGATTTTATTGACATTCCATGATTCTAGCTTGGTTTGTGATGGACATTGAGGGGAATAAAACAAAACATTCACAATTAGTCCTATTTTTTCTTTGTGGAGATGGTAAGTTGGTGATAGAGGTGCATGATGCAGCATGCTGTGACTACTGTTGATCACCTTGCCATGTCCAAATAATATCCTTGAGTGATGGCCTAATGTCCTCTTTCATCATCCTTTGATACTCCAATGTGTCACCATTAGTTTTCTTCAACTCAACTAAGAGAAAAGGAGCAACCTCAGAAACCTCTGCATCAAGCTCAAGTCTGCCCTTCCTTCCTTCCTTCGTCGTAGCCAATTTAAGCACTCCATTGTCAGTTTTTGTAACTTTGAGATTCAAGGCTTTGGCCAGTTCCTTCAGCTTCACAAGTACAGCTGCAGCTGGCTTTCTGGATGTAAACAGTGACTCTCTTCGGCCATATCTTTCACCAAATAAACCTGATAGATCGAATCCAGTAGAGAGAGAAATGATGTCAAATGCATTCAAGTTGTGTAGGTTTGGTGGCTCTTGATTTCTCTCAGAACTGATGCAGATTGTTGGGCCAGAGAAAGGAGCCTCACTTGTACAACTCTTCTTTCCTGTTTCGTTGTTCAATGCAGATATGGCGATGGGTTTCCTGTACCAAGCACTTCTCTTTATCCTTGAGATAGACATCCTAGTACTAGGATCAGGATCAAGGATTCCATAAAGGAGCTCCTTTAGCTCAGCTGAAAAATGACGAGGGCATCTATACTCAGCCTTTGCGATCTTCCTATACATTTGTATGATATTTCTATCATGGAAAGGAAGATAATTGGCCACAAGCACAAACAGAATCACTCCACAAGACCACACATCCGCCTTTGAGCCACTATAGCCTTTCCTACTAAGCACTTCTGGAGCAACATAAGCTGGAGTTCCACATGCGGTGTGGAGAAGACCATCTTGTCTCCTTGATTCAGCTAACGCACTTAATCCAAAGTCAGAGACTTTAAGGGTTTCATTCTCATCCAGTAGTAAGTTTTCCGGCTTCAAGTCACGATGATAAACACCTCGGCTATGGCAATAGTCCATTGCAGAGATCAACTGTTGAAAATAATTTCTCGCAGACTCCTCATTGAGCTTTGCTCTGGCCATTTTGTGGAAAAGCTCGCCACCCTTAGCATACTCTAAAGCAAAGTAAATATTGCTCTTGGTAGCCATTACCTCGAAGAGCTGGAGAACATTTGGATGCCTCACCAATCTCATTATCGAGATCTCCCTCTTTATCTGCTCCATGAGGCCAACCTTCAAGATCTTCTCCTTATCAATCATCTTTATCGCAACAGACTGACCAGAACTAAGATTACGAGCATAATAAACCTTTCCAAAGGTTCCTTGCCCCAATTGTCTCCCAATTACATACCGTTCCATCAACACACTCCTCTCTTCCATTATATCAGCACCGCGCTGAAATTAAAAATGGGTCTACTATCTATAGAGTGTTACTGACTGGCACATATCTCTGCATTTCCAGGTGAATCACTTTCAGTCTTCACCAAGATGCTACCTGCAAAATGAACAGGCCAAGAATGGAAGATTAGTCCAACATCTATAACGCAAATGGCTGCATCACAGGTATTATACGAACTGGGAACATCAAGAAGACATTTTTTTAGACGTTACAATTGTGGATCGATGGCATCTAATTCCAGAAGAATCCAATTTTCTCGCATCCGCGGAAAAATGCAATACATTTGATTTAAAATCACTAACGATACAATAGGAAGGGAAGAGGTTTCCCATAGATTCAGTACATGGGGTGTAGCTGCGATCAAATATCAGAACTGAAGCTTCACCGAACGAGACAGCTACAACTGCAATCTATGATGGCTAGAAACTCCTCTGACATAGGACGGAAAAAAGAACTGAAGAGAATATATCTGTGTTTGTGACAAAAATGGATGTCCAAATATTTGATGCGAGCAATTGAATCGCATCGGGATGCATATATTGTTTTTTGGCTCCTTCCAAGTAGCAGCGAAAAGCAATGCTCGATAGAAACACTGAAATAAACTGTTCTTTTGTCGACACATACGGCATGAAATTTAATGCTTATGCATCATTTTTTTTTTCATATTGAGTATACCTTCCTTTGAGTTTGTTTTCTGTTCTGGTGGCACTTTGGCCGTGAGATTTTATGGGACACAACCCAAGGAGAAAAACCGTTAATCTCGCAACAGAAAAACTAAAGAGAAGTTCCCAATCAACAAGAACTCGAATCAAATCGAGTGAAGCCGGCAACAATCCAACAACAGATCCCTCAACGGAGACTAGCATGACAGATCACAATCGAATTAGACTCACCGACTCAGCTGCTGATCGAGGCAGATCCGAGGCTCCGAGCACCGGACTCCATTCGACTCGATCCGGCCGCGCGGCAAGCGGAGGGCGATGATTCTCTGCATCACGGTCGGGGAGGATATGCCCTCTTCTCACCCTGCATTACACGGCGGCTGGCCTGCTCGCCCTCGGCGAGGATGAGGGCTTCTGCTCCAAATTCGGCTGATCGGCTCCCTCCTCGTGCCAGTCGCCGCTCGTCGGCGTCGAGCGGGTCGCCGCGGCGATGTGGGGACGAACAGGCAGAGGCAGGGGCAGAGGCGTTTTTCCGGATTGGCCCCTCCACTTTTGGGTATTTCTGCATCTCGCCACATCATGTGTGGGATGGGATGCCGATGGGCTCCACTAGGCCCATCTAACAATCCAATCGAATAGGCCCACATAGAGAGGCCTTGTTCTTCAAGGCCCAACTCCACGTCTCCGTGTTTAGGCCCATTTAGCAGTCACACACAGCCACATGACACACTGTGTCACTGTGTCTGGACGACCTCTCGATCCAGAGAGAGAGAAAAAAAAGGGCCAGGAACACTGCACAATCACACTGTTGGTGAATGCATAAATCAGGCATGGTACCATCAGGCCGTGACTATTCGTCTACACTGTTGATGGTTGGACGGGTCGGCGGCCGGCTGGTGCCACCGGGGTTAGGTCCATGAACAGGGAGCGCCACTGTGGGAGCGTGAGTTCCCCAGGTTTTTACCGCTTCGGGAGAGGTTTTTAACTCGGGCGGTGGTGAACTCCGCTGCGCAACACACGCGCTGCCCACTTCACAGGGCCAACCGTACGTGCGTGTGGTGCCAATTCGGCCTGCGTCCATGTGTGTGAGCTCAGTAAAACTCACCAGCAACGCACCAAATGTCTGCAGATCAGCAGCCATGGCTGCTGCAGCTGACCTGCTGTGTGTGTGCTGCCTGCTGCTGCACAGCTGCAGGACATGTCGTGGCACGAGGACTCATGCCCATGTTTTCGCGCACATATTCAAACATTACAATCGGACTATATGATAGACGACGATGAGTCTTGTTACAAATGAGAAATGTACACTTGATCGATCTGTTGCATGCCCCGTGCAGGCATGATGCGAGAACTGAAAGCACCGGGAGATAACTAGGAGTGAAAAAAAAAAGGGGAGATATATATATGTATAACATGGCAAAGGGACTCGGCCGGTGGTGGTACTGTGTTTTTCAGTTTTTCACTAGGTAGCCAAGAATGATGTGCGCAGGGATCACATGAAGAGGCGCCTGGGGGCAGCAGCTTTCCTCCTCATCTCTCCTCTGCGCCATCGCCTCGTGGTAGGCCCAACCAAAAGCCACACTGCAATGCCACAGTTTTCAGAGACGATCACGCTGGCCCAGGCCCCGGCCCCCCCAGCTGCCGCCGTGCATGCGCCGTGCCACCGCGCGCGCGTGGTAGGCCAGTCCACCGCGCCACCATCCGTCACGCGCCCCGCGCCCCACCTGCACCACCCATGCACGCATGCCCCCACGCGCGCGCGCGAGACGGCGAGAGAAAGAGAGAGAAAGAGAGGCATGCCGCACCGGACGCGATGATGCAGCGGCAGAGACGACGGGCGGACGGTGCGCCTACCTGTTGTGTCACGGCGCCATCTCGGTGGTCTCGTGCGGTTGGATCGAGACGGCGTACGTAGAGGGGTGGGGGGTGTGGAGTCGTCACGGCATGTAGAGGCGGTTGCGGCACTTGCAGCGCCAGGCCTCGGGGTAGTACTCGGTGGTGACGAGGACGCCGGGGGGGACGGACACGTGCACGGGGGAGCACGGGCTGCAGCTGCCGCACTTGGACGTGCACCGCGGCGGGTGCGACCCTGGCCCTCCCGACAGCAGCCGACGCCCCAACCCGACGTGGTAGTGACCACCACCTTCCTGCATGCACACACGCAACACCAGTTAATTTAACCAGCCATATGCGTCGTCGATCTATGCGCCGGCCAGGCCACCGCCGTCGTCGTGAGCAGCTGAGATTCGCCGTGCTGCTCGTGTTGATGGTTGTGCAGGGACCATTGAGATCTTTGCATATGTATAAGCATCTATAGATGAATCTACATGAACTGATGTTCACATTCATAGTTATAAGATTGAGACACATCCTAAGTTGCTACTCCCTCTATTTTAGAATATAGTAACCTAGAATCGGATGGAATATATTCTAGTAATACGAAACTGGATATGCCCTTTCCCCCTGTCTGGATTCGTAGTACTAGAATATGTCCAATTCGATTCTAGATTGCTATGTTCCAAGATAGAGGGAGTATATTTTAAGACGTACGGGTGGAGGATGGAGTATATGATAGGGATCTGTTTGAAACTTTCAGTCGTGTGATTTGACTCGTCATCAGCATGTAGTGTATCATCAGCTATTCAGCTGCTGGCGTCAAACGACTAGCGAAGCACAGTGCAAGATGCCTAGCCTGTGAGGAGACTGACACGGTGGTTTTCTGCTACTACCGCTGCTCTTTAGCTAGTAGGGGAGATGCAGAACTCACCAGAAGGTCGCCGGAATGGGCTCCTGCTCCTTCCAGCCTCCCGAAATGATCTGTTCAGCGAGAGGCAACTGAAACGAGTTAACTCCTATCGCCAAAACGTGCTAAAAAGACGTAGAGTTCTGTGCAGCAGCACAAGCATCAACATATCTCTAGTGGGGTTCTTCTCTCAGATCCGCAGAGATCAGTTGATACTTGATTCTGCAGCCAAAGGAGATACACCAAACACCAAAAAACTCGCTTTCTAGCTAGTACAGAATCTTTGCACGCAAAGAGCAGGAGAGCTGCCAAGAATCAGCTCTCAACTCTCAAGTGCTAGCTACATCTCACACAGCATATGCTTACCGGAGTAACGGCGCACGTCGTCGTCGTCCCTGCCGGCGCCGCCGCACGCAGCGATGAAGCAGCCGGAGAGGCAGCACAGCTGCAGGGAGGTCACCGCAACCGCCGCGAGGCATGCGACGGCGAGTTTGGATCCGCCGCTCCATCTCCTCGGCCGTCTCGACGACCCCATGCCGCAGGCCGGCATCATCAGCTAGCTAGAAGTTAAGAAAACGAGCTAGCTAGCTCTCCCTAGCTTCCACTTCCACCCTTTGGAGTGGTAGTAAGCCAGCTAGTGGCTGAGGAAGGAAGAGATCGAGATCAGCAAAATGGCAAAGGTGATGGCGGAAGCGGCCGACCGGCTGGCTGGGCTGGCCGGTTTGTTGCAGGCGCGGGGAGGAAGAAGACACGGAGACGAGGGGCTTTGTACGTGCGCGCGCCCGTGTGTGGGTGGGTGCGCGTGCTTGCCTTTCGTCTTGCTCTCGGCGACTGTAGCTGCGTCACAACTGGGAGTGCAGGTGCAGCTCCCCCCCCTGAGCTATGTAGGAGACGAGACGGTCAAATTTAATATCGGCGAGCACAAAGTACGGCGTAGGGTAGCTGCATTTCAGTCGTTCACCTAAGTACTCTCTGATCTCGATCTCTATATATCTCCTTGTTTTTTGGTTCTAGAAACAGAGATGGAGAGCGCGAGCGTGTACGCCATACGTGCCCGGCCATTGCGGCTTATATATATGTATTTTGCACATGTTGTTGACATGCAATCTTGTTTTGAGCAGCATATGACACGATGTTTGGGAGGCCCGGTTTTCACGTGATTGTCATATAAGATAATGAGAATCAGATCGATTGTTTCCTGATGAAATCAGGATGGGGCCGGCAAAAAAAATATTTGCTGGAGTGGTGAGATAAAAATATGCAGTATAAATCATTGTGTTCTCATAAGGTCTAGTGATGGCGTAAAAGATTGATCTGGTTATATATTTTGTTGGAGATGTCAAATGAATATTTATAATCTATATACTTCCTCCGTTTTACAATGTAAGAATTTTTAGCATTACCCACATACATATAGATGTTAATGAATCTAAACACATACATATGTCTAGATTCATTAACATTTAAATGAATATGAACAATGTTAGAAAGTCTTACATTATGAAACGGATAAAGTACTTTAAAAGGCTCCAATGGTGATGGTGACAGTAATATATCTGTTACCACCCACTAATTAACACGTGAGTAAAATTAACAATTTATCTGTTAGAGAACAACACCCTCCGTCCTAAAAAAACAAACTTCTAGGGATAAATCTAGACAAATGCGTATTTGTCCAGGTTTTTTCCCAGAAGATGTTTTTTATGGTAAGGAGGAAGTATGTCTTTAAGAAAAAAAAGTCATCCTTAAAAATTCAAAAGATAATCTTCAAAAATTTGCTCTCTAAGTAAAATACAAACCAAGCAATCTAATCATTTATGTAAGAACTACAAATAAATTCTCTAATCTATGGCCAATGTCACTAGGACAAAACGTGCCTTCGATTTTATTGACATTCCATCATTCTAGCTTGGTTTGTGATGGATATAGAAGGAAAAAAACATTCAAAATTACTCATGTCTTTTCACTGTGGAGAAGTTAAGGTGGCGACATAGGTGCACGATGCAGCATGCTGTGACTACTGTTGATCACCTTGCCATGTCTAAATAATATCCTTGAGTGATGGCCTAATGTCCTCTTACATCAGCCTTTGATACTCAAATGTGTCACCATTGGTCTTCTTCAACTCAACTAGGATAAAAGAAGGAGCAACATCAGAAACCTCTGCATCAAGCTCAAGTCTGCCCTTCCTTCATTCCTTCATCGTGGCTAATTTAAGCACTCCATTGTCAGTTTTTGTAACTTTGAGCTTCAAGGCTTTGGCCAGTTCCTTCAGCTTCACAAGTACAATTGTAGCTGGCTTTCTGGATTTAAACCGTGCCTCTCTTTGACCATACCTTTCACCAAATAAAACAGATAGATCGAATCTAGTAGAGAGAGAAATGATGTCAAATGCATTCAACTTGTGCAGGTTTGGTGGCTCTTGATTTCTCTCAGAACTGATGCAGGTTGTTGGGCCAGAGAAAGGAGCCTCACTTGTACAACTATTCTTTCCTATTTCGCTATTTAGTACAGATATGGCGATGGGTTTCCTATACCAAGCACTTCTCTTTATCCTTGAGATAGACATCCTAGTACTAGGATCAGTATCAAGGATTCCATAAAGGAGCTCCTTCAGCTCAGCTGAAAAATGATGAGGGCATCTATACTCAGCCTTTGCAATCTTCCTATACATATTGGAAAGGAAGATAATTGGCCACAAGCACAAACAAAATCACTCCACAAGACCACACATCTGCCATTGAGCCATTGTAGCCTTTCCTACTAAGCACTTCTAGAGCAACATAAGCTGGAGTTCCACATGCGGTGTGGAAAAGACCATCTTGCCTCCTTGATTCGGCTAGCGCAAATAATCCAAAGTCAGAGACTTTAAGAGTTTCATTCTCATCCAGCAATAAGTTTTCCGGCTTCAAGTCACGATGATAAACACCTCGGGTGTGACTTTAAGAGTATCATTCTTGGATGATAAACACCTCGGCTAACGATGATATTGCCACAACGGAGGTGTTTATCAAAGTGACTTGAAGTCGGAAAACTTACTGCAAGATGAGAATGAAAATCTTAAAGTATTTGACTTTGGATTAAGAGCGTTAGCCGAATCAAGGAGGCTTGATGGTCTTCTCCACACCGCATGTGGAACTCCAGCTTATGTTGCTCCAGAGGTGCTCAGTAGGAAAGGCAACAATGGCTCAAAGGCAAATGTGTGGTCTTGTGGAGTGATTTTGTTTGTGCTTGTGGCAAATTATCTTCCTTTCCATGATAGAAATCTCATAGAAATGTGTAGGAATATCACAAAGGCTGAGTACAAATACCCTCGTCATTTTTAGGCTGAGCTGAAGGAGCTCCTTTATGGAATCCTTGATCTTGATCCTAGTACTAGGATGTCTATCTCAAGGATAAAGAGAAGTGCTTGGTATAGGTAGCCCATCTCCATATCTGCACTGAACAGCGAAACAGGAAAGAAGAGTTGTATAAGTGAGGCTCCTTGCATCAGTTCTAGGAGAAATCAAGAGCCACCAAACCTGCACAACTTGATGCATTTGAAATCATCTCTCTCTATTGGGTTCGATCTATCAGGTTTATTTGGTGAAAGGTATGGCTGAAGAGAGGCAAGATTTACATCTAGAAAGCCAGTTGCTACTGTACTTGTGAAGCTGAAGGAACTGACCAAAGCCTTGAAACTCAAAGGTACAAAAACTGACAATAGAGTGCTTAAATTACCCATGACGAAGGAAGGAAGGAAAGGCAGACTTGAGCTTGATGCAGTGGTTTTTCTGAGGTTGCTCCTTCTTTTCTCTTCGTTGAGTTGAAGAAGACCAATGGTGACACATTGGAGTATCAAAGGCAGGTGAAAGAGGACATTAGGCCATCACTCAAGGATATTATTTGGTCATTGCAAGGTGATCAACAGTAGTCACTGCATGCTGCATCATGCACCTCTGTCGCCAACTTACCATCTCCACACGGAAAAGACATGACTAATTGTGAATGTTTTGTTTTTTCCCCTCCATCCCCATCACAAACCAAGCTAAAATCATGGAATGTCAATAAAATCGAAGGCACGTTTTGTCCTATTGACATGGGCCATAGATTAGAGAATTTATCTATAGTTCTTGCATAAATGAGTAACATGGAAGCTTCATCATTTCTGATGTTTCTTTCTTCCCCATCCCCCAAGTTCTGAGCACTGCAAAATGTGTCGGCTGGCCTGTTATGTAAGGAAACTCTATCGAGCTGCCAAATGATGAATTGACAGTCCAATGTAGTGAAGGTGAAGCACAGAAGCAATCAAGGCTACCAAGTATCAAGGTTAAGGTGTTCTGTTGTGCATTTAATCTCCCTACTTGGTGTGAATCAAGTGTGATCAAGATGGCCAACTACTAGTAGGAAGTTGTACTGAAAATTGCGGCTATCTCAACGGAAGCAGCAAATATGACCAACGCCAAGTTTGATAATGGCATGTTGGCCTTTTCTCAGCAGAGTGGTTGGTAACATAGTAACACTCTTCTTATTCCACTGGTAGAGTGGCTGGATAAGATTGAAACTCTTAAATTTTCTGACTTTGGATTAAGTGCGTTAGCCGAATCAAGGAGGCAAGATACTCTTCTCCACACCGCATGTGGAACTCCAGTTTATGTTGCTCTAGAAGTGCTTAGTAGGAAAGGCTACAGTGGCTCAAAGGCAGATGTGTGGTTTTGTGGAGTGATTCTGTTTGTACTTGTGGCCAATTATCTTCTTTTCCATCATTGAAATCTCATAGAAATGTATAGGAAGATCACAAAGGCTGAGTACAGATGCCCTCGTCATTTTTCGGTTGAGTTGAAGGAGCTCCTTTATGGAATCCTTGATACTGATCCTAGTACTAGGATGTCTATCTCAACTTCTCAAGGATAAAGAGAAGTGCTTGGTATAGGAAACCTATCGCCATATCTGCACTGAACAGCGAAACAGGAAAGAAGAGTTGTGCAAGTGAGGCTCCTTTCTCTGGCCCAACAACCTGCATCAGTTCTGAGAGAAATCAGGAGCCACCAAATCTGCACAACTTGAATGCATTCGACATCATTTCACTCTCTACTGGATTCGATCGATCAGGTTTATTTGGTGAAAGGTATGGTCGAAGAAAGGCACGGTTTAAATGATGCATCAACATTAAATTTCATGTTGTATGTGTCGAAAAAAAAAGAACCGCTGTATTTCAATGTTTCTATCGAACATTGCTTTTTGCTACTACTTGGAAGGAGCCACAAAAACAAGATATGCATCCCGATGCGATTCAATTGCTCGCATAAGATATTTGGACATCCATTTTTGTCACATGCACAGATATATTCTCTTTAGTTCTTTTTTCCGTCCTATGTCAGAGGAGTTTCTAGCCATCATGGATTCCAGTTGTAGCTGTCTCATTTGGTGAAGCTTCAGTTCTGATATTTGATCACAGCTACACCCCATGTACTGAATCTATGGGAAACCTCTTCCCTTCCCATTGTATCGTTAGTGATTTTAAATCAAATGTACTGCATTTTTCCACGGATGTGAGAAAATTGGATTCTTCTGGAATTGGATGCCATCGATCCACAATTGTAGCGTCTAAAAAAATGTCTTCTTGATGTTTCCGATTCGTGTAATACTTGTGATGCAGCCATTTGCGTTATAGACATTGGACTAATCTTCCATTCTTGGCCTGTTCATTTTTCCGGTAGCATCTTGGTGAAGACTGAAAGTGATTCACCTGGAAATGCAGAGATATGTGCCAGTCAGTAACACTCTGTAGATTGTAGACCCATTTTTAATTTTGGCGTGGTGCTAATATAATGGAAGATAGGAGTGTGTTGATGGAACGGTATGAAATTGGGAGACAATTAGGGCAAGGGACCTTTGGAAAGGTTTACTATGCTCGTAATCTTAGTTCTGGTCACTCCGTTGCAATAAAGATGATTGATAAGGAGATAATTATGAAAGTTAGCCTCGTGGAGCAGATAAAGAGGGAGATCTCCATAATGAGATTAGTGAGGCATCCAAATATTCTCCAGCTCTTTGAGGTAATGGCTACCAAGAGCAAGATTTACTTTTCTTTGGAGTATGCCAAGAGTGGCAAGCTTTTCCACAAAATGGCTAGGGCAAAGCTCAATGAGGAGTCGGCGAGAAAGTATTTTCAACAGTTGATCTCTGCAGTGAACTATTGCCACAACTGAGGTGTTTATCATCGTGACTTGAAGACGGAAAACTTACTGCTAGATGAAAATGAAACTCTTAAAGTCTCTAACTTTGAATTAAGTGCATTACCCGAATCAAGGAGGCAAGATGGTCTTCTCCACACCGCATGTGGAACTCCAGCTTATGTTGCAGTGGCTCAAAGGCAGATGTATGGTCTTGTGGAGTGATTTTGTTTGTGCTTGTGGCCAATTATCTTCCTGAAATTTCATAGAAATGTATAGGAAGATCGCAAAGGCTGAGTACAGATGCCCTCGTCATTTTTCGACTGATTTGAAGGAGCTCCTTTATGGAATCCTTGATCCTGATCCTAGTACTAGGATGTCTATCTTAAGGATAAAGATAAGTGCTTGGTACAAGAAACCCATCGCCATATCTGCACTGAACAGCGAAACAAGAAAGAAGAGTTGTATAAGTGAGGCTCCTTTCTCTGGCCCAACAACCCGCATTAGTTCTGAGAGAAATCAAGAGCCACCAAACCTGCACAACTTGAATGCATTTGACATCATTTCTCTCTCTACTGGATTCGATCTATCAGGTTTATTTGGTGAAAGGTATGGCCGGAGAGAGGCACGGTTTTCATCCAGAAAGCTAGCTGCAGCTGTACTTGTGAAGCTGAAGGAACCAGCCAAATCCTTGAATCTTAAAGTTACAAAAACTGACAATGGAGTGCTTAAATTAGCCACGACGAAGGAATGAAGGAAGGGCAGACTTAAGCTTGATGCAGAGGTTTCTGAGGTTGCTCCTTCTTTTCTCTTAGTTGAGTTGAAGAAGACCAATGGTGACACATTGGAGTATCACAGGCTGATGAAAGAGGACATTAGGCCATCACTCAAGGATATTATTTGGACATGGCAAGGTGATCAACAGTAGTCACAGTATGCTGGATCATGCACCTCTGTCACCATGTTACCATCTCCACACAGAAAAGACAGGAGTAATTGTGAATGTTTTCTTTTTGAGAACTTTTACGATACGATGTATTGCTAATATATACTGGCAGTATAAATGATCCAATGGTATAGATTAATTTGCTTTCTCCACTTAAATTGATTTCAGTGTAAAATTAAAAAGAATATTTTTTTCTTTCTACTTTAGAATGTGTTGGCGTTTTGTGTTTCCATCCACTCCATCCAATCTCGTCATCAGCACGAGTGATGGCGTCGCTCCGGCAACCAACTCTACTGACCATGCTACCGCCAGCACGCAGCACCGTCGCCTCTCTGAAATCAAATTGATTTTTTCTCATCACCTTCTCCGTTCCTCCTCCTGTCGCCCTTTCCATCTGCCCAAAATCCTTGCTAGGTCATTTACATGGAAGTAGAAGCAACCATGGCAGTTCACCTGCTGCACCATAATTAGTTTGATCAGATCACCCAACAAATCATTGTTATGATTAGTTAATTACTGTGGTTTAATTTCTACCAGTGAATATTGCTACCACCGAGCACGTAGCCGGTCGAGAAGTCCTTGTTCTCCCAGCTGGCGTCGCAGAAGGACCGGCTTTTGCTAATCCTGATTGGATTGAATCTAATCCAATAAATCACTAGAAAGCTCTTTTCAATTTTCTATCGAATTCCTAGTATACCCTTTTATATACTGCCAGTATATACTAGTAGTATATTGTACTATAAAAATTCTATTGTTTTCCCCCTCCATGTCCATCACAAACCAAACTAGAATCATAGAATGTCAATACAATTTCTTTGTTCCCTTTATCTTCCATATATCTATTTGCTTCTCTAGTTGTGTATCCATGAAGAGACAACCCCTCTTCTTAATTGTCACTACTCTATTTAGCTGATGTGTGTGAAAACAGAGATGACTTATTTAGCTGACTAATTGTCACTACTCTATCACTAGGGATAAAAACGGAGCGGATACGGACGGATAATGCTCATACCATATTCGTTTTCATATTTTTTGCCGGATACGGAAACGAATACGGATAGCTCGAATACGGAAACAAATACGGACTATCTCGAATACGAATAAGAATCGAATATGATCGGATACGAATACGGAAACAAATTTTTCTCGGAACTCGAAAACCAATTCAACTTCTAATACAAACAAATATCAACATATATAATTAGCTCATTTTATATAAAATGTAGTATAATTTATAAATATTTTTAAAATTTTAAATAATATTAATAATGTGGACTAGTGTTAAGAGATGAACTACTATTAAAATCTAAAAAGGTATATTGAAGGTCATAGAGTTATAAAGAAATGGGATATGTCTTGTGGCTTCTGCGGATATCCGAATAGCACTGTTCACCGGATATCCGAATTATTATCCGTATCTGACGGAAACTCTGATACCATATTCGTATTCGTATCCGAGAGAAAATATCCGTATCCGTATCCGAACTATCCGCTCCGTTTTCATCCCTATCTATCACACCTCCATGTAAACCCCCCTCCCCCCCCCCCCCCCCCGGCCCCGCCCAATCTATTATTTTCTTGTCCTTGTTACCTTTGCCTTCCGTGGGTTAACAAGGACGGCAGGAGAGGAGGACCGCGCTGTTGCATGTGTGCACACAAACACTGTGGTACCTATCGGACTTACGCAATGGTCATTTTAGTGGTCCAGACAACACACACGAGACGAGGAGTCGACGGGGGCCAAAGGTAAGGTCTTGTCTTCATTTCTGTGGCCAAGTGTTTTTCCAGTTGTTCGATTTGCCTAAGATTCCTGCACGAGATTAATTATGCATGCCCCTGCATCAGTTCATCACATGTCCACTGGTCCATTTCTTAATCACCAGTAAAATAATTCACCGAGCCATATGCATGCGATCTTGTTTTTTAATTTGTTTTTGTGGCATATGGTCGTGTTTGCACAAGCCGCGTGTTCTACGCTTAATCACAACCGTAGAAACGACCTATGATGAAGTACTCTTCTAGGTTTTCTCTCGTTTGGTGTCATGTGCTAATGCATGCTAGTCAAAGTGGCTCGTTCGATCGTGGATTTAATCTTGTTTCCTCTCGGTCGTGGGGCCCCTGACTGTTTGGTCTCTCCGACAGGCAGATCTGGTGCCGAGACAGTGATAGATTTTGGACCATGTTTTGACGCAGCACTTGCCGATGTCAAGAACCCCCTTTAAGGGGCTTTTACCTACTGATCGATACGTGTGCTTTCTGTTCAGGTCACGGCGTTACGCAGCACTTTCACAGTCCAGTACGTTTACCGATTTGACTTAAAGCGTTGCATTGCCCTGCATAATGCGATCTTTGGTAAGTTTTGGTTGCTGAAATGAAGGAGCAAGATGCCACATCACGTCTTGCTGGAACGAATTCGCAAAGCTTTGCTCTTTTGCAAGCTTTCTTCGGTGAGCCACCCTAATCAAACACATGCATACGTAGTACTACTCCCTCCGTTTTACAATGTTAGTCATTCTATCATTTCTCACATTTATAGTGATATTAATTAATCTAGACATATATATCTATCTAATATATCTATATAGATTCATTAATATCAATATGAATGTGAAAAATGCTAAAATAATTTACATTGTGAAATGGATGGAGGAAGTAGTAAACATAGTATAGCTAGCTAGCGTAGCATGCACTGCAGATAGCAGCATGGAGGGGCAAAACCTAGCTAGGCTTGCTTCACTTCTGCATCCATCACATCAAGTGACCTGCCATTTCATCAGCTAAACTGGCCGTGGCTCCATTTTTCGGACCGACCACAAGGATATTGGCCTGATCAACCCCATGGAGGCAGCTACTACCTGATCAATGGCCAAATAATTGGCCAGCTCCAGGATGATCAGGGAGGAAGAAGAAGAAGACGGAGATCGACCTGAAACAAACCAAAACCTCAAAACCCTTCGATGTGAAATAGATGCAGCCGGCTATAGTACGTACGTACAGCAGCAGAGCTGCAGGCTCGTCAGTCTCTCAGCCATGTCGCCGTACGTTCTCAGGGCATCCCGATGCAGTCACTGACCTGTCCCTTCACCGGCCATGCCCTGCAGCACGGAGCTTCTTCTCCCGTAAAAACCACCACTCCTCCATCGATCTTTGAATTGAGCTCCCACTGCATGCAGAGAGACGACGACGCCTCGCCTGCGTGCATGCCGGTGACTAGACCACTTGCGTGACTGCGTCGATCGAGCCGCGCGCCCGCGTCGCCGTCGATCTGATAGATGCTGCCTCAGCAGCAAACGGTAGAGACTAGCTAGCGCGTATGGGAAACTGTTTTAGGTGGTGTTTGGGAAAAAGGGACTTACCAAACACCACCTTAGACTAGCAGAACGTCCACCTATTTCTAACATGTCATCTAAATGGTTATAAAATTTTTTTAAAAAAATTAACATGATAGGTTATATATGTAATATATTACTTCACAAACATACAAGTTCAAATTCGACTTCTATAAGTTGTAACAAAAACAACAAATTTAACTATATATATAGGCAACATATCCTATGCACACAGGCCCTCACGTGTACACACATGCACACCAACTAAAAAATATCACCAAAAAATCTAGAAAAATTCATACACGTACTTTCAATTGTATTACACCTAGGGTTAAAATCTTAACCATATATATATATATATATATATATATATATATATATATATATATATATATATATATATATATATATATATATATATATATATATATATATATATATATATATATATATATATATATATATATATATATATATATATATATATATAGTCAAATTTGTTATTTTTGTTACAACTTGTAGAATTCGAATTTGAATTTGTATTTTTATGAAGTGATATAGTATTAAATATTAATCTATCTTGTATTTTCTTTAAAAAAATTATAATCATTTAGTTGACATGTAAGAAACACGTGGACGTCCACCCGAGAGATTAAAATCCATCTTCTAGCGCGTATAGCTCTTGCCTTCTTGGCGCATTGGTCGGCTCGGGCATCTCGGCATCTCGTTACCTCTTATCTGAAACCCTCTCAACTCTGAAGCTAGAGACCATGCATATGCATGGGCAAGACATTTGATCCGGCCGCGCGCGGCTAGCCCGACCGATCGTGCCGTCTCGCGGGAGCAGTAAAATTCCGGTTAGTAACAGCGCGAATTGAACACTGGTGGAGAAACCATCTTTACTCGGTTAGACAAAATCCACAATAGTCCCGGTTGCAATAAAAACCAGGATTAAAGATTATCTTTAGTCCCGGTTCAAAAGTTTAGAGCTGCTTTTTAATCTTTAGTCCCGGTTAGTGTTGGTGTTACCAACCGGGACTAAAGATCTATTTTTAGTCCCGGTTGGTAACACCAACCGGGAAAAAAGATGCCTACTATCTTTAGTCCCGGTGTTACCAACCGGGACTAAAGATCTATTTTTAGTCCCGGTTGGTAATACCAATCGGAACAAAAGATCGTGGCGGAGAGTACGAGGCATCTGCCATCTGCGAGATCGAGGAGGAGGAGACGGGCAGCCTTATCTCTTCACCTCTTCCTCCACTGACCTTATCTCTTCATCCCATATCTTCCTCTTCCTCCTCCTCCTCTCCTCTAACTCCTCTCCTTCCCTCCCCCATCATCCCTTCCTCTTCCTCCTCTCTAACTTCTCCTCTAACTCCTCTCCTTCCCTCCCCATCATCCCATCGGGCGGTGGGCGGCCTCGCGGCGGGGCGGAGGCCCGGGCGGTGGCCTCGCGGCGGTGGGCGGCGCTGTGGCGCGGCGGCGGACCGCGGGGCCTTGCGGCGGGCGGCGCGCTGGCGGCCGGCGCGGCAGCGGCCAACAGCCTGTGTTTTTTTTCTTTTTTTTTTTAAGAATTTGTGATTTGGATCTATGTATTTGATTTGTGTGTGATGTTTGTGAATATGTGATGTATTTGTGATGAATTTTGTAGAAGTTGTGATGTAATTTTGTTTTAAGATTTTGTGATCTATTTGAATATGGCCGATTTGGGGATTTGAGGATTGGGGATAATTTATTTGGGATTTTGGGATGGGTATAGAGTAAAATCAATATATTAAAAACACAATGAAGAAAAGAAAATAATAATAGAGCAATCGGATATAGCTAGCTAGGCTAGCTCTATCTTTAGTCCCGATTGGTGTTACCAACCAGGACTAAAAAGGCTCTATCTTTAGTCCCGGTTGGTAACACCAACCGGGACTAAAGATGTATTTTTACTCCCGGTTTTTTTACCCGGGACTAAAGATAGTGATCTTTAGTCCCGGATTGGTAGTCCCGGTTTGAAAACCGGGACTACAGGGGGGTTACGAACCGGGAGTAAAGCCCCTTTCTCCACCAGTGGAAGGCGAGGTTGGGTCACATCAGATCAGCTGCCTGCATCCTGCTGCGTACGTACTCGATCGGGATCGTGTCCGTTTCAGAGAGACTGTGTTTAGATCCAAAGTTTGGATCCAAACTTCAGTCCTTTTTCATCACATCAACCTGTCATATACACACAACTTTTCAGTCACATCATTTCTAATTTCAACCAAAATCCAAACTTTGCGCTGAACTAAACACAGCCAGAGGACATATATCGATTTGGAAACGGAAAGGGCTCAAAGCATCTCTGCCTCCTGCTATAGCTATCACTCTATCGTCGATCTACCCGGTCTCTTTCCAGCTGCTCGATCGATCGATCGATCTTTCGCCGATCATCGTGGTCTAGGCTCAGTGCGTGGTCAGGTCATGTGCTTCAACAGTGGCACATGATTGCTGTGTTCTCTCTCATGCTGCTTCCGTATGCGTGTTTGTGGGAGCGACACACTGTACGCCTTGTTCGTGCCACTACTGCCGTTTGCTATTGGAGTACTTGACCAGTGATGCTACTACTCGGGCGCTCTAGCTTGCTCTACATTTGTGTGTGTACACTGATCTCATCGAAGAGTAAAAAGCTCATTAGGATAGAAACCAATGGAGTTACAAAGCTGCAAGAGTTAAGATCATAATGAACCATCGTATTATTGGCACCGATCATCATATCATAACCATCGTATTATTGGCAACGACGTTGAGTTTCCGTTGTCACTATGCTAGGGCCTAACGTCATGTCCTCCGTTTGGATGGCCAATCAATGGGGAGATCCATCAAGGGCAGCCAGCATTAATTGTGTGCCTGCGACGTACGACGTCGTGTTGGGCCACATGTCGGGCAGGGAAGCGCCCGGCTGATTGAGCTCCGTTGTGTCCACCTCTTGCATTCATTGTTGTCCTGATAATCTTACGAAATTTGTTTTTTGTCGTCCTCGTGTCACACTGCTCAAAAATCAAACCGTGCACCGCTATATATAACTAGACCATAAGAGAAGAGTCGCAATGAAGCAACGATGAAGAGGATGGACACAATGATGATATATATGTCGACTGTTTAATTTCAAGTGAAGTAGCTAGATTGCTTGCATTTTACTCCTTTTCCGTCTAAAATATTTGACGTTGGTTAGTCTGGAGTACTTTATTTTCAGTCTCTCTGTAAGCATATATCAACCAAGCGAAAACACATGCATTGATATATCCAAGAAGCATTGCTGCATATGAACAGGGCACACCACTATCACTATACGTGGCCCATCAGTTAAGAAAGTACCAGGTGCTATACGAAGGATGCATCATGCATGTGGCTGCTTCATGTGAGATTTGTGTACATCGCAGTGGCGACGTGCGTTCGTTTTCAAGCAGACAGATTTTCCCAAATGGGCCAGTCCATGGGGTCATGGCCACTCTAATTCAAATCACCTTTTCTGCGTTGTGTGTGGAACTGTGAGCTTGTGATCTGAAGTCTACTCAAGCATGTGTGATATCTCCGTCCTTGCCCCCACTCGCAATCAATTGATTTTGCAAAACATTGTTCTATTGCTTGGGGCTTGCTTCATCAGTCGAACTGCTGCACGGCCGCACGGGCACTGACGCTACTGAGTACTGACCATGCATTCTTCTAGTTTTTTTTCTGTATATATATTCCCAGCAGAAAGTATGAATGCAATTAGGAGGTACAGCTCTCTGTAGCTAATTAATCACTCTTACGAATACGTACAGTAAATGTAGCACTGTAGATATATATTAGTACTACTCCGTCCCAAAATATAACAAGATAGAACCAAATTAGATACTACATCTTAGAACGATGATCTAAACATGGACATGTCCAGATTCATAAATAGTGGGTTATGTCTAATACAATACTAAGTTGGTATATTTTAGGATGAACAGAGAGGACACAATAATTGAAGATTGTATTTGAGTGTGTAGTAGCTAAGAGCCTCATTGGCTGCCCTAATAAGTCAAAGCAAAAACTAAAATTTAGATTTTCAAACTTAATTTCAAAACTGATTTTAAGATATTTTAACGTAGTCTTTTTTTCAATATTAGCTTTTAAATCAATAAGAAAATTAATAAGAACAAGTACATAAAAATTTTATCTATAAAATAACTTTTATTCCCTAATAAACCATATATAGCCATATAGGCAACCAATGAGGCTAATACTGCATAGCCTATATAGCTATAGGAGGCTTTACCAATTGGGATAAGTTCACTTTAGTCCCTCAATTTGTTTCCGAGTCTAAAATTCATCCCTTTATAGCGAAACCGGATACAACGCATCCCCCAACTTATAAAACCAGTGCAAACGAGATCCCTTAATAGTATTGTCCCCGGTTTTGGCCGATGTGGCGCATGCATGGTTTCTTTGACTAGGTCGTTGTCCTAGGTGGAAATGACAAGATGATTATGTGGCAGTTTGATCCAAAAAAAATAAAAGAGCAAGATTGAAAATAAAAAAATTAAACAAAATATGTTTGGCCCATATGTCAGTCAAACACAAAACAAAAAATAGTGGGACCTAGACCCACATGTTAGTGGGCCCACTTCTGCCACCCCACCCTCTCTACCTCTATCGCCTCTCTCCATCGACAAGCCGAAGATAGCTAAGCGCGCGCGGAGAGGAAGGAAGCAGGGAGGCTGGCAAGCAGGATGGGAAGGGAGGAGGCGGGGAGGGTGGACTTGGGCAGTGGAGAGAAGGGTGACGATGGGTGTTGGTCGACCAGGAGAGAGATGGGGCTGGGCATGAGAAAGGTGGGGCACCGACAACTTCTTGGTTCTCTTCGTCTTTGTCGTCAACATCTCTTCACCTCTATCCTTCTCCTCGCCTACTACCTCTTCCTTGTCATCCCCTCTACGGTAAGGTAGCAACGGCAGTGGGCGATCAGCAAGGAGGAGGGCCACGGCGGTTTGTGGCGACGGAGAAGGTGAGGGAGGCGAGGGAGCCAGTGAGCTCAAGCTCGCCATCCCTTCCACGTTAAGGCAGCAACGGCGAGGAAGGGCCCGGAGCTTTCTGATCCTGCCTAAACCAATGCTTCGATGTCGTCCTCCCCCGATGCGCCTTCCCTTCTTAGCCATCATTGTCCGTGGGCCCAACACATTTACGACTCCAACCTCTCCATGCCACTTGCTGCGCGTCACCTGAAGATGGGAAGAAAGGTGTCGATGGCGAAGGGTGTGCCCGCGGTTTGGGAGGGGGAGGGGGTCAATTCTGGCACTGGCAGGGCGTACGGCGACGGGGATGGTGCTGGAGCTGATTGTGGCAACGCTGTTGCTGATGCTCTTAAACTCCGTGCTAGTGTTTGTTGTCGTTGCAGCGTCGCTGCTGGCAGCCAGGTTTGCGTCCTCCGTGCGGCATGATGGTGTGGATGTACCACTCGCCAGCCTCCAGGCCTCCTCCTCCTCCTCCTTGTCCTACTTCTTGCCTCCTCCCTCTCCGCACACACTCTCTGCCCTCCCCACTAACTTCGGTTGGCTTCAGCTCACTAGCAGAGAGAGGAGATAGAGGTAGATATGGTGAGGTGGCGGAAGTGGGACCCACTGATATATGGGTCCCACTAATTTTTTTGACAGACATATAGGTCCTGTGTACTTTGTTTTAGTATTTTAGTTTTCGATTGTGCTCATGTTCTTTTTTGGATGAAACTGCCACGTAAGCGCCACATCATTGTCACGTTGGACGAAGAACTAGTCAAAGGAACCACGTAGGTGTCATGTCAGTCAAAACTATGGGATAATACTGCTGAGAGATCTCTTTTGCGCTTGTTTTGTAAGTTGGGGGATGAGTTGTATCTGGTTTTGCGGTCCCAAATATAAGAATCGGAGACAAAATGAGGGGCCCAATGTGTTCTTCCCAGTTCGTGTCCACAGAGCGTGAAGGCCCATAGTGCGCGAGCGTGCGCACCTGACCTGACTGCCAGAGCGGCTCGCTAGCCCGTACATTCGGCCTGGCCCATCTAACTGCCTCGCGCTCCAGAGAGATGGGCCGTCTACGCATTGCAGCTCCCGGCTGACCAGGCCGCTCACACTTTGGGCCGAGCCGGCGAATCAGGCTGGCCTGGGCCAAGACTGGTGAGTACTGGGCTATGGGCTATTGCTCCTTCAGGCCGGCGAGTTTGTTCCGGCGAACTCCACTGGACCACCTTCATCATCGACGAAGACGTGAACCAGTGCACGTACGCTCACCAAGCATGCTGAAAATGAAGGGGGCGAAGGGGGTTGTGCAATCAATGAAGATATGAATTAATATCAAGATTGATTTTTCATATCCTAATTAAATATATGTATTAATATCAAGATCGATTTTCATATCCTAAATTCCTTATTAAGTTGTTTGATTAGTTCGAGTATCTTACAAGACCACTGGTACATCTCCTTCCAACAACATGTATTCTGCATACTACTGTCTGCTGATTTGTAAGATTTTTTATCAAGTTTTTTTTTTCACCCTCAGAACATTACCCCGTTTCCCGATCTAAAATTTGAACTCAGAACCAGGCAAGAAGCCAAGAACACTCTGAACACCTGCACACCACTCCAAGAATCCGAGCCCAAAACCACGGGCGAGAAATGATGATCCGTGGATGGAAGGACCAGCTCCATCGACCGGGGAGCACGCCATTGATTGGCCGTGTGCCCACGTCGCCGGCTCTGAAACTGAAATCCAGCAAAGCGATCATATCGCCAGCGCCAGCGATTCAGTCGGCCACGATTTGGCGCAGAAATCTACGTGCCCACCACGGCAGCCAAGCCAGTCGGGCCGGCACTGAATTTTTTTGGCGCTCCGATCGGCTGCTGTGTCTACGCTGCGCGCGATTCGCCCACAAATCTGGTCGCATCCGCGCCCAACTTGACAACTTGCTGCAAGGATTGCTCGTCTCGTCAGATGGCTGGTTCCAATTCAACCGTTCCAGCCGCCCGTTGCCGTAGCCTGGACGACTGATTCCCTTCTGTTGCAAACAAGTACTCCATTCCAATTTCCGTGGGAGCGCGGGGGCAGGTTTGGCTGCGCGTCTGGAACAGCGGTGGACGCGGTCGATCGGTTGCAGTTAGCGAATGGCTTGGTCGCTTGTGACGGTGGATTACACGTTACAGTACCGGATT